>NC_061862.1:49997174-50626341 GCF_907164915.1 Impatiens glandulifera | reverse complement strand
TTTTGCATGTCTTGTTACGTATTTATCTATATATATTTGTATAACAACAGGAGGTCGGAGGAAGGTTCAGACCTTTTTCGGAGATAACAGGAGTCTGCTTCCGTTGCAAAGAACAGATTGATTGGAAGCGCAAATACGGCAAATACAAAGTCCTCAAAGAACCAACCAAATGGTCTGCTCTTGTTTGATTTACTATGGGGAATGAGACTCTGAAATTCAATTAACACAATTTTTTTTGACAGTCAACGATGTACAAAGCGAGCTGTCCGTCAAGCTTATCACAATCTTTGCCATGGTAAGTTTTAGATTTTATTTTTGACCCTAGTGGATTGCCTGTTTGATTAATTGAATAAAATTTATAGCTTGTGCCAAGGAGCATAAGGTGTGTGCTAAGTGTTGTATCCAAGTTGGTAAAATTATTGGAAGGTTGGTTTTTGTTTGCTTCAATGCTGGATTGTTTGGTTTATGAATGTTTCAGGATTGTCACTCTTGTATGTTTTGTTGTTTTCTGCAGAGACGTGACAGAAGTAGAGGCTGAACAAAAGTTACTTGATGAGGTTTCTTTCTTTTACTTTCTAGATGATACAAGTACTGTGTTAGACTGAGTTCAGTTTTTAAATGCGACCCATCTGTATTCAAATCCGGATTAGAAATCTGAAGCTAATGTTTGAGTACTATTATTATTATTATGCGATGAACAAAAGCTGTTTGTGACATTGTAGGGAATTAAGAATGCTCGGGAGAGGGATCGAAGGACCCTTATTCGCCAGGTCTAATTTCTTCTAACTGTTCGTCTATGGAACTTCCAGATTCTTATGACGTTTAAATACTAATCAGTTATTAGTTATAGTGTTAATAAGAGTTTCAGTTTGAAGTATAATGGAACTTGCAACTTATAATAAAGATCATTTGGTTAGGCAAAGACATTGATGGAAAACTCAACATGCAAGTTTATTTGGCTTGTAACTAAACAAAATAGAATGGTGATTGGATCCTGATAATATGTTAGTAACTATTCATGCAGTAAGAAATGTAGCTAACTAATGAAATTGATGTGTATTTTTGCTTTAAGAAATCAGAATTGAGCCTGTTTATAATCTCATTAAAACATGTAAATCTTTGACATTATTAACACATACTTTTCTTTAAAAAAATGGAAGGGAAATCAAAAACTAACTTTTCATTCTTTCCACATGAGATTGCAGATGAACAAAGGAAAATTGGCCAAGAATTCTGCTGTTACAGCTGAGGTTAGTGAATCACTTGCTGCTGCATCATTGGAGGAAAACGCAGAAGATGATGACGAAATCAGTAGTGAAGATGATGATGAAGACCAGATTTCCTTAAAACATGTAAATCTTTTTCATTATTAATACAAAGATTTTTCTTTTAAAAAAATTGAAAGGGAAATCAAAAACTAAATTTTCATTCTTTCCACATGAGATTGCAGATGGACAAAGGAAAAATGCCCCAGACTTCTGCTGTTACAGCTGAGACCAGTGAGGTTAGTGAATCGTTACCTGCTGCTGCATCATTGGAGGAAAACGCAGAAGATGATGACGAGTTCGGTAGTGAAGATGATGATGAAGACCAGATTTCGGACTGAAGTGTATGTATAATTACAAGTTCCATCCTTACAAAAGAGGCAAGATTAGTTACCTGAGTTGGGATTTTTTGACATATTATTATTATCATAAATGTTAAGACATTTTGTTTTGATGATTTACATATTTTGCTGTAATCAGTGGTTGAATTGGATTGAATTAAATGTGACAGAAAATTCATAGTTGATTTTGTTGCAGTTGTTGAGTTTGAACAGTCTAATAATCCTATAATTTAGTACATTTCCCATTGTGAAAACAATTTCTTTGTGGATCATCTTTAATGACAAGATCTTTGTGAAATTAAAAACAATTTCTTCATTTAGTGTCAAACTCTAATCTTAGAATTCTTTTTTCTGGTATTCTTATGGCAACCCCGTCTAAAAACCTTAGCTGCAACATATATGATCTTTTTCAGCACTTCATTTCCTGTCCACCATTAACATAGTTTACTTTGAATGATAAGTTTTCTAGAGGGATTCTAACCAAAACTCAAAACCATCATTTTCAAATTAAACATCTGGATTGCAAAAGGGTTAGAGGTTGTTTCATGTGGATTTATGTGTACATTTGTTGTAAATAATAAGTGAACAACAAAATTCTTAGGCTAGGTTTGATATAGGACTCCAAATTAGTCAAGCCAAGTTCGACTCGATTAATATTTATGAGTTTGGCTCAAATTTGAGATCGAACGAGTTTTTAACTTTGAGTTCGAACTCGACTTGACTATTTACCTAAAAGCTCGAATTGGCTCGAAAAGTTTGAACTAAACTTAAATTTTCAAGCTCAAAGTCAAATCAAAATTTATTTTTAAAATTAAAATATAAAACTTCAATACATATTCAACATTAAAAATGAAATGTATTTATTCCTATTACCGGGCTATGAAGATGTATTTATTCCTATGATCAGCCTTATTGATTTTGAAAAGTGAGAAAAAATAATATCTGTTGCAAAATTTTAAGTTTTAATATTAAAATATATATATATATATGATGCATTATGAGGTTTGAAAAAACTCGACAAACCACCGAACAAGTATTATACAAGCTCGACTCGAATTTTAAACGAGCTCAGTTCGAACTTGGTTCAAAAGTCGAGCACGGCTCGAACTTGGTTTAAGTCGAGCTTTGACCGAACGATTTGCGAGTTGTTCACGAACAACTTGCGAGTTGTTGCGAGTTGTTCACGAAAACATAACTCATTTGTGGCCTTAATTTGATAAGTGTAATTGGAATTATAATTAAATTTCAGATTTAATAAGAATTGGAATTGAATTGTTATTTTTTTGAGAAATTTTATAACAAAAACTCTTAATGATATTTAAAACACCCTATCATTTAAATGGTTAAAGTTTACTTAAAAAAATTAGTTATATATTGTTATTTATAAAATCAATTAGATGAACTTATTTATTTAAGTAAATAATAATATTTTTTTAATATATATATTTACTTTTTGTCTGTAAGAGTATAAAAGTATAAAATCAAAATTATTTATAAATTTATAAAATTTTATTATTATAAATTTATAAAATTTTATAATTATAAATTTTAAATAGTAAATATTAATTTATTATCTTACTAAAGTATCAGGTTTAATATAATTTAAATATAATAACCTATCAAAGGCTGATGAACCTATTGAATCATTTCATTAGTTCTCTTCTCATTATTATTTGGAGGATAATTTAGAGAGGACTTAATTTAAATCTTGGAAAATAATAATTATTGGCTAATTTGTTCAATTCTCACATATTTAAAGTAAAGGTGTGGAAATGGTTAAATTCGATCAATATTGTTCAAATTCTATTTATTAAATTCGTAACTCAAATAATTATTTTTGATTAATACGGATTGAATTAGATCGGGTATTATATAGATAATCTTAATTAATCCAAAGTCAATATAATCCGAAATAACAACAAAAACAAATTAGTATTTCGGATGAGATTAATTTTACAAAAGTAAACCTCTAATATCAAATGTTCGCCCCTAATCCATTTTCGTATTTTTAGAAACCTTGAATAATATAGAAAACTTTTGTCTTTATTTTTCATATTCTTTGGATCATATTTCCCTTTTTATCCATTTCGTTACTATGTGTTTTGTGTTGTGATTTTGTATCATACTTTTTTTCTTCTTGAATCCTTTCATTGTACAAAATAAATTGATAATTTATTAAAAAGTATAAAATAGATAAATAGCATAGAAATGAGAATATTAAAAGTAACATACATAAACTAAAAATGTAACATCTAATATAATACCAAAATGAAAATCTCTACAAGATAAATTTAATAAAAGTAAGAAGGTGCTTTGATTTAAGACTATATTATAAGAAAAGTTTTAAATCATTCAAAATAAAGAGATTCGACGTGTTCTTAATCTCACGCAATTGTCAAAGTTGTTTTCATTGATTGAGGGCTATTGTTTCGTTTGATTTTATTCTTATATTATTATTAATGATTTTAGACTTTTAGTTTAAACATTTGAATCATATAACTATTCATTTTTCATGCTCATTTTGTAATATTGAACTCCTTTTATTCATTTTCTTGTATGTGTGTTGTATTTTTTTATTTTAAAATCTGAACTCTTTTTAAGTTGTGTTTAATATATTAAAGAGGAGTGACAGAGGAAGGGAATTTGGTGAGGAAATTTGGTCAAGGAATGATTTGGCATCACCTTCATTGGTTGGAAATGTAAAAATGAGAGGAAAGAGAAAAAAGAGATAAATTATTTTATTTTTTCAGTCAAGTCATTTCCTCACCAAATTCTCTCACCAAATTCTCTTACCTAATCATTTCTCTATATTAAATATATTAAAGACCTATATAAATAGACTTAAATTTGAATTTATCACTTAATTTAATATATTAAAGACCTATTTAAAATAAGTATGTTTGATAACACATATTTATAATCACTTATTTTTATAGACTTAAATGAAAAACGTTAAAAATAATAAACTAAAATATGAAATTTATTTAAAAAAAACAAAAAAAAAAGAACAAAATCATGACCATCATATCTTTTAAATTTAATAAAATTATTTTTTTATTTTTTTTTTTCTCATTTTTTTTTTCTTTAATGATAATTCATCTAACTATTTTTACTAGATTATTTTTAAATATCAAAATTTAAAAATATGATTATATCTTAACTAATTATTAAATTAAAAATAATATATATTATATATATATATATATATGAGAAATGATTAGGTGAGCGTAATCTTATTCGCTGAAAAAATCAAATAATTTCTCTCTTTTCTCTCTTTCCCCTCACTTTTACATTTTCCAACCAACCAATGAAGGTGATGCCACGTCATTCCCTCACTCTATCACTCCTCATATATATATATATATAACTCATATTCAATGCTGTTAGGATCTAGGTCGCCGCTGGTGGACCGGGGGTTGGACCGGTTAGCGGTTCTCACTCGTAGGGTGGTGATTAATCCGATTAGAGATTAACACTGGGGTTTCAATACTACACAACCTGTCACAAACCCTTGAACCAGGTTCAAGCGCGGAAGAGGTTTGCTTTCAAGTTGAAGCGGTACACGTGTATGATAGGCGGAGTCGGTTTCGGATGATGGAAATTTGGAGATGGTGGGTCGGTTTTGGCAATCTGGATGTTCGGTGTGATTGGTAGAGATTCGGTTTGGAGCGGTATGGTTAAGTTAGTCGGTTATGTAATGAAGCCAACAGAAAGTAAATAACACAAAAGATTTTATGGATGTTCGGAGATAAAACTCCTACGTCACCCCTTCCTCTCGAAACCGCGAGAAGGATATTCACTAAGGAATACAAGTACAATCCGATCGAGACTTATTCTCTGCTCGATAACACTCTTACAATTTACACCGAAATTGTAGAACACACTTTAACTTTCAACACTTAGGCTTTCTAGAATATCACACTATTATTGTAGTAAATGCTTTTAGCTCTTGTTCTCCCAATGTATGTCCCGCATTCACTCTTCTGCAACTGCCTCCTTTTATAGGTGAAATATGCCAACGGTCATATTTCAAAGCCTTGAATCTGATTGGCTGATCAGAGAGGCAGTGATTCAGTGTCTCAGACCTGCCGGTCGTTTCCTCAGACCTGACGGTCAATCTCAGACCTGGTATCCTGTTTCCGACCTGCCGGTCTGTAAAGCAAACCTGCTGGGTTTGTCTTTTACTCAATGTGGGCACTGTCTGTTTGGACAGTTGTCTGTACTTTGAAGATTTCCTTTCTGGCTTATCCCGAAGTAGAAGGATCCGGTAGTACTGTTTTCTGCAGCCTACAGTCTTTCCTCAGACTTGCATGGATATGGAAGTATTCAGTCTGTTCCTTTGGTATCATTCTCAACAGATACCCAAAGTGTCTTCTTGTACAGGTCGGCCACTTGACTTGGCCGAATGTCTTTTGGTAGTGAAGTAACCGGATTTCTTCTGGTTATACTTGTCTTGTGGATTGATCGGTTGTTTGATGGTTCCGGTTTTGAGCTTTGGCCGATCCTTCCTTTGTTTGGTCATGCTCCGAATACTCTTGATCGGTATGGTAACTTGACCGGTTCGGTTTCTTCAGTTGGTTCTCTTATTCATCTGGTCTGGTTCCTTGTTCCTGCATGGGAAGTTTGTTTAAGTTAGGTTTATTTGAACCGGTATGAATTTATCTAACAATTTCTCCCTTTTTGATTATTTTATTTAAAATTATCAAAATCATGTAAGTTTGCAACCGTAGGCCGGTTGTTTTGTTTGGCCGGTTTTTTTTTGAAAAAGACTTAGAGAATTTTTTTTTTTTCGAAAAATTTTGAGGGAGGAGTTTTGGAAGAATCTCTATCAGTTTTGGAAGAATCTCTATCTTTTATCTAACAATTTCTCACTTTTTGATTATTTTATTTAAAATTATCAAAATCATGTAGAAATGCAAAATAAGGCCGGTATTCAAAAATAACTTTATATATTTATAGATAGCCGGAAAAGACAAAGTATAAATACTAAGACAAATAAGAAAAAGAAGGATAGTCCCTATTCCGAGTCCGTGAATTCGTAGGCGCTCTTCTTTTTCTTCGGTTGCGGTGGCGGTTGCGGTTGCCTGGTCTGTTGGGAGGGTCGTGGTCTTTTAGATCGGGACCGCAGCTGTTCTTCGACTGGGTCGGTTTGCTGCGAAGTACCCGTAGCAACCGGGTCAGATATTTCATTGAGCATCTCGACTATCCGCACTTTCTTAGGAGCCGGCCTTTTTCTCTTCTTCGGTTCTGAATCGGAGGCGGCCGCCTTCTTCTTTTTCTCGTGTTCCTTTGCAAATCCCGCCAGCCTTCGTGCCTCCGTTTCTAACCGTTCGGCATCCGCTGCGGCCTGACTGGCCACTTTCTCAGCATACCCTGGATATAGGATCTCGGCCCTTCTTATTCTTTCGGCCTCTACTTCGGCTTCGGTCAGCTGAGACGATCGCGGCGCCTCTTTATCCTTGCTGGCTTCGGCGTTTAGTTCATCCTGGACCCTTTTAGCTATTAGGGCATCAGCCTCTAGAGCTGCGGCATCCGCGTTTTCCTTAGCTTTCAGAATTTCGGCCATCTGTTCGGTGAGTGCCTTTACCTCGGCCACGAGAGTCTCATTTGTCTTTTCCAGCACCGAGACCCGGTCAATTGTCTTGTCGACCCGTTCGAAATCCTTCTTTAAGTCCGAAGTTATACCCTCTAGAGCTGCGGTATGCTGAGCACATTTTTCGCGCTCATCGGCCTCTTCCCACAGCCCGGTGCTGAGTTCTGCTAGGCGTGCTTGATGTTGATCCACAAGCTGTTTTATCACATTGGCGAACTGCATGGCCGAATCAAATATTTTATTGCAACATTCCTTGAACGGTTGAAGCTTGGACACTTCGTGTTCAAGTACACGGTCATCAATCTGCTCCGATATTGATGCCTTAAACTTTTGAAGCCGGTCTTCAAGCTGCCCTGATATGGACATTTCAAACTTCTTAAGTTGGTCATCAATCCGCCCCGAAACGGATGCTTCAAATTCTTGGAGCCGGTCATCAATCCATTCCTTAGGGGGAACTGAAACGGTGGCTTCCGATGGTGGAGTAGGAGTTGACTGCTCGGTGGGATCTGGATCGCCTCTCTCACCGGAGTCTATCAGTGCAGCATTCTCATTAGGAGGTTCTAATGTTGCCGCATCCTCTAAGTTTGGCACCTCACTTTCCAGGTTTGGAACCGCATCTTTTAAGTTTGGAACCTCAATTCCCAAAGTCGGTATCGGTTCCTCATCTTCCAATATCGGTTCCTCAACTTCCCTTGGTGTCTCAACTTCCTCTCTTGAGGGTGTTGGGTATTCAACTGGAAATTCTTCGATTACCGGAGCAGTATAGACCGGTACTTGCTTTTTTTTGCATATTGCTTCCAGCCGCTCTATTTCCTGACGTATTTCCAGTTTGCCCTTTTCAAGCTTTTCCAATACTCGCGGTGCTACGGTAGACACCGATCCCCCTTCGACATATTCTTCCTTAATCTTTCTGATGCGCCTTCTTAGTTTCCGAAGATGGCTTCTCGGTATCAGGAGGCAAGTTCGGCATTGTACCTCCTAAATTGTGTTGGATTTTGTGAGGCTGAAGATCATGTCCTCTACTTCCTCTAGTCTTGCGATGCAACCCTGTTGCGGGAGGTCCGGTAGGATATCTTTATACTTTGTATTGAACTGGTACTCATGCCACTCCAGATATAAGTCTATGACGTCCTCGTCTCGCTTGTTTATGCCCTGAAAGATATTCTGGGCAAGTCTTTCGGCCTCGGCCTCATCGGCCTCTTCCTTGTTGTGGCCTTCATCATTGTTTCCTTCATCATTGTCTCCTTCATCAACCCCGTCTTCACCCTCGGTAGTCTCAGGATTAGCGCTTCGTTCGGCATCGTTCGGACTCCGAGCCGAATTATCGTCTTCATGGACCGTTCTATCTTCGGTCCACTCCGTGTCGGTTTCCTCAGAGGCCCACTCCTCATCTTCCGCTTGTTGCGGTGGGTCTGCGAAAGTTATCTTTTCTTTCCTCTTTCCTCCGGTCTTTGCTTTTGCCGGGGCATCTTTCTGTGCGGCTTTCTTCTTTCGGCCACCTGTGGAACTGGAGGCCGACTGCGTTCTTGGAAGGAATTGCCTCGATCGAATGATGCAGCGTTTTATTAGCCCAACACCGGGACCGACGTTGACGTTCAAGTGTAGGAAGATCTTACCGAGTTGCACGGCATACCCCCACGACCTGGCTGAATCCGGTCTTACCATGTCCATGAGGTTGCTGAATACAGATCTTGCCCAGTTGACCTCCTTTCCTTCCATCAGACCGAATATCATTTTGATTTTGTCTCTGGTGAGGTTGCTGAAATTTCCTCCTCTTGCCAGTATTGCCCTGGCAAAAACGTCACACGCCGGGATATACTCCGGTTTCAGCATCTGTTTTTTTCCGGATGTAGTGATCGGCTTATTGGTTGCCGATAAGAGGTGGCGAGCCGTTTCAAAAGTATCATCGTCTATTGGTGCCGTTGCGTCCTCGCCGGTAGTTGGGAGACGCAAACTTTCGGCCACCACTGCTTCGGTAATCTCGATTTGGGAACCGCAAACCGTTGCGATGATCCTATCGTAGGAGATGGTTGCGGTTTTGAAGAACTCTTCGACCGCCTCTTTGTAAATTACGTGAGGACCATCTAGAAAGTATCCCAGACCGGTTTTAATCAGCCGGTCAATGACTTCCTTTGCCTCGGTCGTTCCATTCTGCCGAATCTCCTCGAAGTCCACTTGAGAGTAAAGTTTGAATAACGCCGAATCACGACCCATGTTGACGAGTTTAAGAATGAGAGAAATCGGCTTTAGAGAGTTTAGGAAGCTTAGAGAGAGAAAGTGAATTTTCGTGAGAATGAAAAATATGACGAAGGCCCCTTTTTATAGGCACGGTTTGGAAGCCAAACCGTCCCATCATGAATGGGCGGGAAATTTCCCTCCAAATCGAAACGATGCCAAACTGTTGGCGGTTACATATGAAACGGTGGGCGGCAGCTTTGAGAGGGAGATTTCCCTCCAAAATTTTGTCTATGTCATGGATGACATATCCTTATCTTTGAGGCCGAATGATTGATCGGTTTCTATTTTTATTCAGATATTTTGATTTATCGGCGTTTAACAGTTCTAAGTAGACTTTATGATACCGGATAAGAATGAGGTTAAGCCGGTTATTTAGATAGATGCAAAGAATAAAGAGAAACGATCTTTAAAACTGAAACGATATTTTTATTAGAATGGAAACCGATAGGATGAAAGAAAGACATTTAAGCAAAGACATTTAAGCAGTGAGCACCATCCTGGAATACTTTTCCACCACCGCATCTTTATCAAGAATGTTTGAGGGGGATGCCGGTGTGCCCGGTCCAAAATCTGGCCGGTACTTGAGAATGAGCTTGCTGATGTGAGGTGCAAAGCCGAGACCCTTCTTGGTCCGCACCATTTTCCTCAAGATTTGAAAGAGGACCGCTGCCCAATTTATGGGCGTGTGGTTGTAGATGTGGGTCATGATGTTGTAGGTGTTCTTTGAATACCGCTGATTTTGAGATTGGCATAGAATGGATCGAGTGACAATTTCAAGAAGTAACTGAGTACTACGACCGAGGCGGGTTTTTAACCCATGGGTTTCCACCGTATCGAAGGTTGCAGAGCAGCGGAACCCGTAGTAGTATTCATCAGTTCCCTCCATGGCCGGAAAATCAGAGAACCCTTCTTTGGGCAGATTGAAGAGGGTGGCAAATTCGGCTTCATCAAGCCGGAAGGTATGATTCCTTACAGTGGTGACAATGCGATCGCCCCAGTTGCAGGCATTTCTGAAGAATTCCTTGACATCCTCAGTCAGTATGGGACCGGATTCGTAAAGGAAAGATTGAAGACCGGTAACAATAAGGCTTTCAAACATGTGTTTCTTTGGATGGTCATAATCCCATTCTGCCATACATGAGCTGAAGTCGACACTTAGAAAATTTCCCAAAGTTCGGCTTGGCATGATTATGGTATAGAGAGAGAGATTCAAGAGGAATACAAGTGATTTTGGATGTGATAGGATGAGAGGAAGATGGCTCCTTAAATAGGATCGGTTTTGGAGGGAAAATCTGTGCATTGATGGTCAGTTTTGTTTTATTAAGGGAAAGAATCTTTTCCTTTTCAAAGTGCATGGGGAAGTGGCGGTTTGCAAAGCTCGAGGTAAGTATTAGTTGGGAAGCGACCAGATTAGTTGGAAATTAAATATGTAGGTGGTTGGGAGTTATCTCATTAAATGAGATTATCTCATTAAATGCATTTAACACATAAACGGCATTGATTAGATAGAGACCGAAAATGGTAGAGATAAAGCCGAAACATGTCATACAGAAATGAAAAACACAAATAGAACCGAAGTGGACATGGATGAAGCCGATATGATCAGATTTGAGCTGAACAATAATACATCCGGTGCATGAAGCAAAATGACCGGATGCAGGAAGGAGTAACTCAGTGGCCGCGGGGATTGGAGTTCCTCCTCCTCCACTCTCTCTCAACTCGATCGTAGAATGAGTCGATGACTTCTCTGGTGAACACCTGACTATGGGTCAAACCTTCGCCGGGACAGGTTGGGACTCCAAGCTCCTCAAAAAGTCGGCTTATCTGGGGAACGAAAGCCACTGACCGGGTGCCGATTATCCAAATAAGGACGTCGAACAGCACCCTAGACCAATTGACCGGCGTTCTGGTGATGATGGCCGCCATCATGTTGAACGTTGCCGTGCAGTAGATGTTGGTGACATCTTTTCCAAGGATGCCCCTTCCTATTATGTCATTGAGGAGCTGGTACTCAGCCCTCAAAGGAGATTTGGAACCATGATCAGCAACAGGCTCGTCCGACCGAGCTAGGGCGAGAGAGACCTCAGCCTTGGTATCGGCCGGAGGGTTTAGGTCTGTTAGTCCTTGTTTAGGCAGATCGAAGCACCGAGCGAAGTCCTGCTCGGTGAAGTCAAACAGAATACCCCCAACCTTAGATTGGATGTGGGTCTCGAAGTGGGGTGTCCCCCGGTATACCCTGGCGTTGTTGTAAAATTCCAAGACAGATTGAGGATATATGATTTGCTTGTCATCCAGAAAATACCGGAGGCCAGTATCTTCCAGCTGTTTGATCATCCGATACAGATCATAATGATCGGTATCGGAGCAAGACTCAAAGTCTACTTGGAGAATGTTTGTGAAGATAGACATGATTAGGTTGTCTTAGAGAGAGGATGTTCTTGTGAGAGTTTTTGCCTTAGTGATGGAAGGAGTGTATTGTTTTGTGAGTGTTTGAGTGAGAAGGGTGCTTCCTTTAAATACTGGTTTTGGGGCTAACCTATTATCCGGGCATTAAGTGAGATAAAGTATATTAACCGCAGGATAAGAATCTTTGCATAAAATAGGCAGTTTTGCAGGTCTAGGTGTCGGTCATAGGCCTGGACTGTGAAAGATATCAAAAGATCTTCACGTCTTTTTAGGCGTGACCAGGTTTATTCTGAAAAGGCAATGATGCAGAGCAGAGACCTTTAACCTCTGATAACTATTCCTCTTCTGTTTGAAATTCAAATAATCTGGGGTAGTCTTCTTCCGAACCGGTCAGACATCAGTTGTTCATCCCGATGCGGTTATTTGATGCAAGCACCAAGTAGCCGGTCGGTTTACTTTCTCTGATAGACTGGGCGGTTCTTCCGCAAACACCCCGAAGATTCAAAGTTCAACTTCTTAGGAAGAATTATCGGTTTGTCTGTCTGAACCGATTTCCCTTTAATTATCCTTTGGAAGGATTTGACTAATGTCGGTTAAGCCGAGAGTAAGTCTAAATTGAGAAAACTTAGCTTCCTGCAGCGGCTTCGTGAAGATATCGGCTACTTGCTGATCGGTCGGTACGTATTCCAGCCGGATATGCTTCAACGTGACATGCTCTCGGATGAAGTGATGTCTGATGTCGATGTGCTTGGTTCTGGAGTGGAGAACCGGGTTGTAGGTGATCGCAATGGCACTTGTGTTGTCACAGAAAATCGGGGATTCTTCGGCTGTAATACCGAAGTCCTTCAGCTGCTGCTGGATCCAGAGGAGTTGAGAACAGCAACTTCCGGCCGCCAAGTATTCAGCCTCTGCGGTTGATGTCGCCACCGATGTCTGATCTTGCTGTGCCATGACACCAGTCGGTCACCTAGGAACTGACATGTTCCACTGGTGCTTTTCCTGTCGATCTTGCATCCTGCATAATCTGCGTCTGAATAGCTTGTCAGATTAAATGATGAGTCTTTTGGGTACCACAGACCGACATCAGGTGTGCCCTTTAGATACTTCAGTATTCTCTTTGCGGCTGTGTAATGGGATTGCTTTGGATTTGCTTGGAATCTCCCACACACACCAACTGCAAACAGGATGTCCGGTCTACTTGCTGTTAGATACAATAGGGAGCCGATCATGCCCCGGTATGCAATCTGATCTACTGATTGGCCTTCATCATCTCTGTCCAGTTTAATGGATGAACTCATTGGAGTGGCCGCCGAGGAGCATGTGTCCATACCGAATTTCTTCAGAAGCTCCTTGGTGTATTTAGGTTGACTGATGAATGTTCCTTCCTTGAGTTGTTTGACCTGAAGACCTAGGAAGAAACTTAATTCTCCCATCATACTCATTTCAAATTTGTCAGTCATCATTTTTGAGAACTTGTCACAGAGCTTTGGATCGGTGGAACCGAAAATAATATCATCTACATAAATTTGAACAAGTAGGATATGTTCCTTCTTTTCAAACTTAAACAATGTCTTATCCACCGAACCGATGGTGAAATCATGCTCTAATAAGAATGCGGTTAGCGTATCATACCAGGCTCTAGGTGCTTGCTTTAGACCGTATAAAGCTTTGTTCAGCCGGTATACATGGTTTGGAAATGCAGCATTTTTGAAACCGGGTGGCTGTTCAACGTACACTTCTTCACGTATATCACCGTTCAGAAATGCACTTTTAACATCCATTTGAAAGACTTTGAAATTTTTGAAAGCAGCAAATGCAAGAAAAATCCTAATGGCTTCAATCCTGGCTACAGGAGCAAATGACTCTTCAAAATCAATGCCTTCTTCCTGTTTGTAGCCTTGAGCCACTAATCTGGCTTTGTTCCTCGTGACCAAACCGTCCTCATTGAGTTTGTTTCTGAATACCCATCTTGTTCCTATGACCGATTTATCTTTCGGTCTGGGAACTAAGTACCAGACTTTACTACTCTCGAACTGGTTTAGCTCTTCTTGCATTCCCAAGATCCAATCCGGATCTGACAATGCTTCATCTATTCTTTTCGGTTCAATCTGGGATATAAAAGCAGAGTTAAAATATCCTTCCAGAAGTTGACTCCTAGTTCGAACAGGTTCTGAAGGGTCACCTATAATTTGCTCAGGAGGATGTTTACTATTTCTTCTGAGATTCAGTTCAGGGGTGTCTACCAAATTACCGGTAACCTGACCAAGGCTAGACATGTCGGTAGGTTGACCGAGATTGTCAGACCGACCGACTTCCTCGGATTGGACCGAAGTGTCAGCTTCCTGTTGTGAAACAGCTTGATCCGGCTGGGTATCAATATTACCCATTAGGTCATGGACAAACCGCCTGAAAACCGGAGTCTCATCTTCACTATCAGAATGAATATCATTATTTTCAAATCTGTTGTGTAGATCAAAGCATGAAGCAGTATTGCTTTCAACCGATTCATCGAAAACAACGTGAATTGTTTCCTCCATGGTTGCAGTTCTATTATTATATACTCTATATGCTTTACTTACTGCCGAGTATCCAAGCATGATGCCGGGATCGGTCTTTGCATCAAAAGCAGTGAGTTGGGTTTTACCATTTATATGAATATAACATTTACAGCCGAAAATCCTGAGGTACTTGAGTTTAGGAACTCTGTTAAAATAAACCTCATACGGTGTTTTGTTGTGAAATCTGTTTATTAAAGACCGGTTTTGTGTATGGCATGCAGTGTTGATAGCTTCAGCCCAGAATTTCTGAGCAATGCCGGAGTCGGCTATCATAGACCGTGCGGCTTCCTTGAGAGTCCGGTTTCTTCTCTCGGCCAGGCCATTTTGTTGAGGAGTCCTAGCACTAGACAACTCGTGTCTAATGCCGGATTCATCAAGATATGCAGTTAATGTACTATTAGTAAATTCGGTACCTCGATCACTTCGAATGCTGTTGATACGAGTTGATTTTTCATTTTGCAACCGCTTAAGAAGTGTGATCAGATTTGATACAGTTTCACGTTTAGATGGTAGAAATATCACCCATGTATATCTAGAATAATCATCAATAACTACCATGGTATAAAGCATACCTCCTAGGCTAATGACCTGAATTGGTCCAAATAGATCCATGTGAAGTAGATCTAGACACCGGCTAGATTGAATATTTCCTTTACTCTTAAAAGATGACCTAGTTTGTTTACCCATCTGACATGCTGAACAGACCTTATCCTGGTTAAATACTATATCAAGAATACCTTCAACTAGCTTTTTACCGCGAATGTAGTTTAAGGTTTTCATGTTTAGATGATTTAGTCTCTTGTGCCATAGCCAGGTTTGATCGGTCTTAACTATCATGCATATAGGATATTCTATTCTTGTCTTCCAGTCTACCTTATAAATGTTTCCTATCCTATTTCCGGTTAGCAATACAATACCTTGAGAATTCTTAACTAAGCAAGCATGTTTAAGGAATTCTACCGTGTATCCGGCGTCACACATCTGACTAATACTAAGTAGATTAAAACGTAGGTTTTCAACTAAGAGTACATTATCAATAGTTAGGTTACCATGGACAATCTTACCCTTGCCCACAGTCTTACCCTTTGAGTTGTCACCGAAGGTAATTGGAGCACCGGTTACTGATCTGATGTCAATTAGCAAATTGCTGTTTCCGGTCATGTGCCTGGAGCAACCGCTGTCCAAGAACCATTCGGAATTTCCTAGCCGTTTCTTTGGATCCTGCAAAATGTACATATTTACAACTGTTTGGTACCCACATTTACTTGGGTCCACATGCGATTAGTCCCTTAGGTATCCAAACCTTGATGAACCGAACAGTTTTCTTTGCTAGGGTTTTAACTGTCCTTTTGGCACTCGGTCTCGTGTATTTCGGTTTTCCTTCAGATAGCCTAAATGGAAATGATCTTTGATTCGGTAATCTATAGTTTGACCTACGTGGCTCGGGAAAATCTTTCTTATATTTGAGGATTTCTGCTTTCCTTTTCTCAAGGTCAAGCCATGAATCGGTTGGGCCAACATAATCGTATTTTAGCTTCTCTTCCCTATAATATGCGGTTTCCTCTTCTTCGGCTGTCCAGGTGCTCTTAAGGAATTTTATAAAGGGAAGGTTTCCTTTTATAAGTCTGGCTTTTTCTAAGGTTTTTCGGTCTTTGGAGCTATTCCCTGTGTATCCTAGACCACGCTTACAGCGAGGATGCCTATAGTGTTTATTCATGTCCTTTACTATATCGCTAGATCTTTTATAGGCGGCCATCGTATATTGAAATCGGGCATTCTCTTCCTTGGTTAGGTCTCTAGTTGGTTCACTAAGTTGTTCGGTTTTAAGATCTAACTCGGTTTCTAGAGTGTGGGTATCATCAGGTTGTATGGCTTCCGGTTCGGTGATGATAGGTACCTCTGGTTCTATTGGAATAGGTACTATGGGATCGGGCTTGATGTTGAGGTGTTTAGGTAACATGGTCAATAGGTTCTTATATTCTTCTACCATGTCATTCAATGCTTCATATAACTCATCTTTAGTAAATTCATCATAGGGAGAGTCGAATACCTATTCCTCATTGGCCATGAGGCACGTGAGTTCATCGTCGCTGTCACTGCGAGCCCACAAACTTCCTCCATCGTCGGCTATCAGTGCTTTCGGTACCTCACTTCCCTCACCGGCTTGTTGATAATTGTTTCTGTCATTTTGATAGTCCGGTTTCTGGGTATCCCTTCTTGGTTTCCTGCATTCCCACTTAAAGTGTCCCATACAGTTACAGTTATAGCATCTTACATTGGATTTGTCACCATAGTAGTTGTTTGTCGGTTGGCTCCTTTTCATGAACCTCCCAAACTTCTGTGCGAGCATGGCCATGGCGTCCTCAGTAAACTGTTCGGCTGTTTTGATAGGTGCAGGTGCAGGAGCCGGTATCGGGACAGGTGTAGGTACAGGAGCAGGTACAGTCGGTTCTGTAGATGTGATCAGTGCTCTGGTTGATGTTGAGGCTGAGACTTCCTCTTCGGTTCTAGATTTCATTTCGAACTCGTATGCCTTTAGATCTTCGAATACATCGTATAGTTTCATCTTACGTAGGCTCTTTGATTCCCTCATTACCATTGTCTTTATATCCCAGGCACTTGGAAGGGATCTCAAAGCCTTCATAACTACCTCTTTGTTCTCATACTTTTTGCCCAGAGTAGCTAGTTCATCTAACACACCAGTGAACCGGTCACTGTATTCCTTCATAGTTTCTCCTGGTTTCATTTTGATGCTTTCGAACTTCTGTGTAGCCATCATTATTTTGTTCTCCCTTGTTCTTTCATTTCCTTCAAAGATCTGGATGACCGTGTTCCATGTCTCCTTCGCAGTTTTGCAGTCTCTGATCTTGCAGTATGTGTTTGTCTACGCTGTTGGAGATCCGGTTTCTTGCGTGGTTGTCCAGATTGTTCCTTCTCCTGTCTTCAGCTGTCCATTCTTTTCTGTCTTTATCAATGGCTATCGGTCCTTCGGTTAGAACGAATTCCATTTCATCATCCAAGGTGACTAGATGCAGGTGCATGCGTGCCTTCCAGTTGGCAAAGTCATCACCTTCTAGCATTGGAGGCCTATCCTGATACATGTTTGCTTGAGTATTGAAACTAACTGCTCTGATACCAATTGTTAGGATCTAGGTCGCCGCTGGTGGACCGGGGGTTGGACCGGTTAGCGGTTCTCACTCGTAGGGTGGTGATTAATCCGATTAGAGATTAACACCGGGGTTTCAATACTACACAACCTATCACAAACCCTTGAACCAGGTTCAAGCGCGGAAGAGGTTTGCTTTCAAGTTGAAGCGGTACACGTGTATGATAGGCGGAGTCGGTTTCGGATGATGGAAATTTGGAGATGGTGGGTCGGTTTTGGCAATCTGGATGTTCGGTGTGATTGGTAGAGATTCGGTTTGGAGCGGTATGGTTAAGTTAGTCGGTTATGTAATGAAGCCAACAGAAAGTAAATAACACAAAAGATTTTATGGATGTTCGGAGATAAAACTCCTACGTCACCCCTTCCTCTCGAAACCGCGAGAAGGATATTCACTAAGGAATACAAGTACAATCCGATCGAGACTTATTCTCTGCTCGATAACACCTTTACAATTTACACCAAAATTGTAGAACACACTTTAACTTTCAACACTTAGGCTTTCTAGAATATCACACTATTATTGTAGTAAATGCTTTTAGCTCTTGTTCTCCCAATGTATGTCCCGCATTTACTCTTCTGCAACTGCCTCCTTTTATAGGTGAAATATGCCAACGGTCATATTTCAAAGCCTTGAATCTGATTGGCTGATCAGAGAGGCAGTGATTCAGTGTCTCAGACCTGCCGGTCGTTTCCTCAGACCTGACGGTCAATCTCAGACCTGGTATCCTGTTTCCGACCTGCCGGTCTGTAAAGCAAACCTGTTGGGTTTGTCTTTTACTCAATGTGGGCACTGTCTGTTTGGACAGTTGTCTGTACTTTGAAGATTTCCTTTCTGGCTTATCCCGAAGTAGAAGGATCCGGTAGTACTGTTTTCTGCAGCCTACAGTCTTTCCTCAGACTTGCATGGATATGGAAGTATTCAGTCTGTTCCTTTGGTATCATTCTCAACAGATACCCAAAGTGTCTTCTTGTACAGGTCGGCCACTTGACTTGGCCGAATGTCTTTTGGTAGTGAAGTAACCGGATTTCTTCCGGTTATACTTGTCTTGTGGATTGATCGGCTGTTTGATGGTTCCGGTTTTGAGCTTTGGCCGATCCTTCCTTTGTTTGGTCATGCTCCGAATACTCTTGATCGGTATGGTAACTTGACCGGTTCGGTTTCTTCAGTTGGTTCTCTTATTCATCTAGTCCGGTTCCTTATTCCTGCATGGGAAGTTTGTTTAAGTTAGGTTTATTTGAACCGGTATGAATTTATCTAACAAATGCTATATATAAATTTATTTTATTTTCATATTATAAGTACAACAAACTTTCTTTTTTATCATAATTTATTTCATTATTTTTTATAAGATTATTTTTAAACATCAAATTATGTTTATATTTAAACTAAGAGGAGTGATAGAGTGAGGGAATTTGGTGAGGGAATTTATTGAGGGAATTTGGTGATGGAATGACGTGTCAACACCTTCATTAGTTGGAAAATGTAAAAGTGGGAGGAAAGAGAGAAAAGAGAGAAAATAGAGAAATTATTTGATTTTTTCAGCTATGCCACGTCATTCCCTCACCAAATTCCCTTACCAAATTCCCTCACTTAATCATTTCTCTTAAACTAATTATGAAATAAAAAATAATATATATAATATATATATATATATATATATATATATATATATATATATATATATATTATCTCTCATATTTATTATTATATATAAATATAAAGTCCTATTAATTTTCCAATAAACAAACTTTCTTCTTCTTATAAATAAATATTTTTTATTATTTATTTTATATATATATATATATATATATATATATATATATATATATATATTAGGTTATCAAATTATAATTTAATATACTAGTTAATAAAATATAATATATAAGAGTATAATAGTGTATATGAATTTATTCAAATATTAATTTTTGATATTATCAAATTGAAATAATAAATATTTAAATTTTAGAGGTTCTGTTTGTTAATTTAAATTTTTATTTCTTGAAATTTAAATTATTAAGTATTAAGTATATTTAGATTTTAAATTTTAAGTTTTATGAAACACAGCATTATTGTCCGATAGTTGTTTATTGAAAAAGAAAATAGACAAATCTCGTAGAAGTGAAATATTGAAAAAACATAAATAAATAAATAGTTTAATTAGTTAAATACTGTAGTAAAAAATTGAAAGTTCCATTTCAATTTCAAATTCATAGTAAATAAATTTTTATTTACTTTTTAATGCGAACTTACAAAGTGCTCTAAAGTTTAAACGGGGGCAACCATTCAACTATTATTATTATTATTATTATTATTATTATTATATAAATATATATATATATATATATATATATATATATATATTTGTTAGGATTGAA
This sequence comes from Impatiens glandulifera, assembly GCF_907164915.1. Taxonomy (NCBI): domain Eukaryota; kingdom Viridiplantae; phylum Streptophyta; class Magnoliopsida; order Ericales; family Balsaminaceae; genus Impatiens; species Impatiens glandulifera. Next base: position 50,606,398 of record NC_061862.1, on the reverse strand, counting down.
TTTAATTTGAAATAAAATATTGTTTTCAAAGCTATAACTGTTTTCTAACTAGAAAATGGCATCAATTTTTTTCATGTTCATTATAAGAGCTAAATAATGAATAATAGTATGATCAATCAATAATATAATTTATGTTACATTTCAGAAATTTAAATCACTATGATGTGAAGGTCAAATCCATATACAACAATTTAGAGAGTTAGAACTCCATACCAATCTAACTCTTTTGATTTAAAATAGATATATAGGAAACCCTTTTTATTCGTGGTTTATTGTAGAAATAAAATAGATTAGAAAATACATCTGATTTTATTATATATATATATATAACTATAAATGTTCTCTTCAATTAAATTTAAAAGTATTAGATTTAGGCGTTAAACCAGTAGGTTAATGAATTAATCGTTCCGATTAAGTCTAGTTTTGTCATTATTGTACAAATTGGTTCATTGACCGACATTGGTATCAATTTTACCGGTTCTAACTTTATCGGTTCTGGTTGGTTAACTGGTTGGTTAACGGTTTAACCGGAACCAACAATTCAATTTTTTTAATGAAGTATTAAATTTATTTCAGTTATTTTTTTAATTTATTTTCTTATAATTTTATATAAATGATAAAAAAAATTATATTTTATATCAATTATAATTTAAAATTTAAAAATAACTATCATATATAAATTATTAAATATTATAATATATCTAATATTTACAAAAATAACTAATATAAATTAGGCATTTTCAATAAAATAATAGTTTAACCGAAAATCGAACCGTTTAACTGGTATAATGAAACCGATAAACTATCGATTCAGTTCGATTATCGTTTTACGGTTTTTTTACAGCACTTGTTAAATTTGATTTTCTTGATTAAGAACGGTTTAAACGAGTACTACTATAAAGATAGTGATATATTTCTGAATAAAAAAAAAAGTGAAAAAAAAAGGTACTACTATATATGTTCTAATCTTGGTTACCGTCATTTAGGGTTGGTCACATGTAATACAACATTTACATTAACATATGAGAAGATCATGTTAAAATAAAAATGTGTGTTCTCTTATTGTTTGAATATTTATCCTTACTACTAATGTTATAAAAAAATTAACTGACAACCAAATGAATACATTTTTTATATATTAATTCTTTATATTATTTTTAAAAAATTGTTAAAAAGAATTAAAATATAAAATTTAGATAATAAAATGGTATAAAAATAATGCAAGGCCAAACAATAAAAGGTATAAGAATGACATGATGTACAACTTATTTATAACGTTTTAAATAGAAGTTAAATGTATGCTTATCATGTTTCTTGTATTAAAAATAAATCTACAATTCATTTAGAAATGGAAATGAAAAGAATGACTTGGCATGTTATGCAAGCTTCTTATAAAAAAAAGAAAAAAAAAAAAGAAAAAAAAAAGAGAAGATAACCTGATGCACACAATATATTATTGGGATTTCATATAAGAAATAAAAGATAATATAGTTTCAATTAGATATATACAATATTATATGGTTAGTTGAGATGGTCATATCCTACACATTATTATTTTAACTAGCATTTAGCCTGTGCATTTGCACGAGTAATAATATAAAAACCGTGAAAAAAAATTACGGATAACATTTTTTATTTTATTTTTAACCGTTTTAAGTTTATGAGTGAGTCAACCAACAATCCGACACAAGTATTCATTTACTCAACGTCATTATATATTAGTTAGTTAAAAAGTTGAACTTATATTAATATTAAAACGTCCTGCGTTTATCAAATTTGGTGTTGAATTTAAAATATAAAGTCTTTGTAGCATAGTTGGTTACAGAGTTGTACTTATTTTGTTAGGTTGTAAGTTCGAAACATACCTCTAACATTTTTAATTTTATTTTTAACCGTTTTAAATTTAAAAACGGGTCAACCCACAATCCGACTCAAGTATCCAAATTAACCACAGCTCTCGACCCGACAATCCGGACACTTTAAAAATTAAGCATCATTATATATATATAGATTAGTTAGTTAAAAAGTTGAACTTATATTAATATTAAAACGTCCCGCGTTTATCAAATTTGGTGTTGAATTTAAAATATAAAGTCTTTGTAGCCTAGTTGGTTAAAGAGTTGTACTTGTTTTGTTAAGTTGCAAGTTCGAAACATACTTCTAGCATTTTTAATTTTATTTTTAACCGTTTTAAATTTAAAAACGGGTCAACCCACAATTCGACCCAAGTATCCAAATTAACCACGGCTCTCGACCCGACAATCCGGACACTTTAAAAATTAAGCATCATTATATATATATAGATATCCTTTTTCATTAAATAATAGTTTTTTGGTGGAGGCAGTTGTTACATGTTAATTAGATTCACTAGCCCAATCATACAAACCAAACTTTATTTTTTTTTATGAAAACGTTCAAAATTGTTTAATATATGCACTAAAATATGAATTACAGCTTGTTTGATCTTGAGTTATTTTTAAAAAATCTGAGTTATTAAAATTTTATTTAATAAAAAAATAATTGTTTTTTAAATTATTTGAGTTTAATTATTAAAATGTTATTTATATTAAAATTTAAAATTTAAAATAATAATTTTAATATTTTATTTAAAGTGTTTTTTAATTTAAAAAATTAACACGAATTCACAATCATAACCATAAATTTTAACGTTTTTTCAATAGAATTAGGAAAATAAGTAATATGATATAAAAATAAATAATAAAATAACCTAAGATCAAACAAGCTCAATCAGATTAGGTGATTATGTAATACTTAATTATTATTTTATTTTTTTTAATTCCCATTCTCCATATTGCTTACCAATCATGGAATAAAGATGATTTGAAAACGTTACAAATTCTTTGTTGTCTTGCTCATTGATCTGAATTTGAATTTTGTTTTATTTTTATGTCTAACTTAAAACAATTAGTCACCTTCCTCATTATCTACCATTTTTTATTATGTTTGTGTTAATACTCAAATATCACACTTAGCTTTTGTAGATGGACAATATTTATGAAAGATTTTAGTTTTCTTTGATATGCAGAATTTTGAAAAGAAAAAAGTTATGAATTTGAGATGTTTTTTTATTAGTCTCCAATATTGGAGATCATAACTATTTGAAAGAAGAAATTCAATCAAATAGATAAATAATAATTTACCTCCAATAAGATTAGCTTAAGAGTTCACGAGTTTAATACTCATAAAGTTTCGCTAACCAATAGATTAACACAAAAAAAAAACAAATTTTAGTGCAATTTTTTTTAGTCAAAGGATAATAATTATTTTTAAAAATGACTTAAAGTCTTTCATTAAAAAAAAAACACATACAATTTAATATTTGGCTGAAAAAAACATTATTTATCCCTCTAAGAACTTTTATACTATCATATCACGTTTTTCTATTTGTGTTACAGGAACAAAATATATATTTTCTTTTGTATTAATTTTTTTAAAAATTATATACCATACAAATATAGTTTCTTTTTATATAATTTACACTCTTGATATACCAAGATGGTACATGAAAGAATGAAAATTCAAAAATTGTTATACATTAATTAATATTTTTTTATTACTTTGTTACATTTTATTAGATCAAGGCCACATTACATTGATATAAACTATGCTCTCATTTTTTGTATGAATTTTTAAAATTTGTCTAAAATATGTTATTAAATATGACATTCAAAAGGGGAAATCTCATCATTACTTCAGCTAAGCTAAGCAGAAATCGTCGATTAACTACTTAATTTTCGATCAATTCTTGTTCCATTGAATTTTTATATTATGCTTTCACTCCTACTTCACAGTTGGGAGATAATTTTCAAGGACAAAGATACACGGAAATGAAATGCACAAAAGAAAATTAATAAAATTCGTCAGCGTCATCATTTGGATCTAGCCATTATAAAAAGCATTCAATCATCATTCATAAAAAAACCCTACAAATCATCATCGCTCAAATTCTCCAATTCAATTATTGTAATGCCTTTATAAAGTCACGTTTGATACACAAGTCATTTATTTGTGTGTTTACATTATTATGATTAATATTTTAAAATATTAAATTATTAATTGAGTTTTCTTTAAAATGTATATAACAACTCAATCATACATTTATTTAAGTCTTGAATATACTATTGTACATTTATTTTACAACACAGTCATTAAGTTTTGTACAATAACTTTCATTTTACATCTACAACAAAATTTTCATTTATTAAAAATCAAAACTTATTCTTTTCATTAGAAAAAGTTTATCTAAAAATATTTTATAAACTTGAACTGAAATGATCAAAAAAATTACTATTTTTCATCTATTTTTTTTATTTCAATCAAATCTTTCATTTAAATATTAAATGAAAACAAAATCACTCTCACTTTTTATTTTATAATTTTTAGAAGTGATTATAACAGTGATTGTAATAAAATATTAATTTTCAAATAATTATAAATTATTTTAGTTATTTGTTATAGGCATCTTACTATTATTTTTCATACCAAATAATTTTTATTTTTCTAAAAAATTATAAAAGTATGAGTGTCTAAAGTGTTATCAAACACACTCAAAACACAACAAAATAAATCATTTAAGAAAATGAAAAAATCAACCACATATGCTCACCAACAAACAAATCTAACATAAAATCTAGTATTAAAGTGCTTGAAATTCTTAAGAATATCAATGAGTTCATCGACTCCACCACCACTGATTTTTCAAAAAAAACATTTTATGTTGTCATAATAATAGAATTGTGGAGTAAACGCTTATTGTTACTTCAAGTTTACTATTTTAAAATATTATAAAAAAACAAAGTAATATAATTCTTATGTCAATAAAAAAAACTTAATAAATATATGTATAACAACAAAGTCAATAAATTTTACCTATAGGATAAGGTTCCATGCATAAATCAAGAAAATAACATATCTATCCATAAGCTTTTGCAGCATTATGTCACGGGATAAAACTTGACTTGACCCCGTGTGACACTAGGCGTGTGATACTAGGCTTGATCGACTCGCCTTTAGACCTTGCAAAAAGAACATTTAGAGAGAGAAAATGATTAAGAATAAGAATTGTATATTGAATACAATGTAATACTTTGAGATATTTATATGACTTATTATAATTACAACATTAATGACACACTAATTTAGCATATTCCTTTTAAATGTCAATTAAATTAATGATCCACTAATTTATCATATTTCTTTTAATTGACAATTAATAATTCACTAATTTATCATTTCTTTTAACGGTCAATTAATGACGTACTGATATAGCACATGACTTTTAACTGTCAATTAATGATGCACTAATATAACACATTCCTTGAACTATAATATTCCTTAGATTGAGTCTACTTAGTCGATTGGGCCTCCCTTGGGCTAGGAAGATTAGCGCACTATGAGGTCACACTAATAGGTCGTAACATTCTCCCCCACCTAAGTCGTGGCCGCCTCGGCTTAATCTTGGATCGATACTCTTCATCTTCTAGGTGTCTTCGTCCAAAGATGCCCGATCAAGATTTGCTTCCTCTCCTAAGGATTTGACGAGAGTAAATGTGGACTAACTTTGACTAACGTAACTTGAGGTCAAACTTTGTGGAGTTGATGGTTGTGTGGTGTCTTTGGCCTTGAGCCCCTCGAAGGCCTCCACACACACTATCTGGACTTCCTTGGGTACTTCCTCTTTTCCCTTAAACCCGTCCCCATCATCCATCCCGACAAACATGGAAAATGTCTCTTTACCACATTTGCGACATCGACAAAAGTTGTGGGTAGTTCTAGTATCCACTAGTGCTTTGATGTGCTTTCTCCCGATCAAGGCACCCAGGAACATCGAGCCCCTCTTTGTTCCCTTGATGTGTTTTTTCGGTTTCGGGGAATCCCGCGGGGCACCGTTAATAATTTTTTTTTTTAAAAATAAATAAAAATTATAAAATTATATAAACGAATTTTTTAATATAATATATATTGTAATATATTAAAATTTTCTATTATTATAAAGAAATAACCTTACTACTCTTATAAAACATAGTGAATAAATAAATATATTGATGATTAAATATATTTAATTATGTTTACGGTGTTCGGGGCATAATCGGGGTGAAATCGGGGCGGGGGACACAAATACCATCTCCGCCCCATCCCCGTTCAGTTTTAGGGGAAAACCGTCCCAAACGAGGTAATTCGATTCGGTTTTTGCGGGGCAGTTTCAAATTGCCATCCTTACCTGATATATGTGGATACCCGATAGTCGGGTTCGAGTATTTTAAATCGGGTTCGGAGCCGGGGTCGGGCATGGGGATGGAGAGAAGGTACCCGGTTGGGTACGGGGTCGGGATGGGGATGGGAAGTGTGTGAAACTCAATCCCGATACTCGATACCCGATTATATTAATATTAAAATTAATTCTTCTTATTAAAGTTTAATGTGTGACTTTTCAAATATTTTTCATTACAAATACTGCATTTAATTTGATTTTATCCACACTTCCCTCTAAACATTGTCATAAATACACTACACTCCAACTTTAAATTTTTTATATTCTCCAAAAAATAATTTCTCTACATAAATTTTCAACTATAACTTTTATTTAATAACAAAATAGTATTTCTCTCTCATCATTCTTCATATTTAATCTCTATCTTTTTTAAAAAAAAAAAATCATTCTATTTTTTCTCTACACTAATTTATCTTCAAGATTTACAAATAAGTATGTAGATAGGCAAGTAATGTTTTTATTTATATTTTCTTATTTCGATATTACTATTTTAAAATTATTTATAAAAGTTATATTTTTTTATTCAATATTTATAATCTTATAGGTTTTTTAATCGAGTAATGGGGTAGGAGTAATGATACCCGTTGGGTTCGGGTTCGGGGTAGGATAGTGAAATTAAAATTGGGTCTGGGATGGATATTTCACTACCCGTCGATAGGGTACCCGTTAACATCCTTAACTAATATAGCACATGTTTTTTAACTGTCAATTAATGATGCACTAATATAACATATTTCATCAACTATAATATTCTTTGAATTAGGCCTACTTATGTGATTGAGTTTCCTTTGGGTTAGGAAGATTAGTGCATTATGATGTCAAGACTTTAATGAGTCTCAACTTCCCTTTAAATGAGTCGTAACAATTATCTACCAAATATGACTTTGATGTGAGTTACTTGAATAAGAGAATATTGCTAGATAATAATTCTTCAATGTGTGGATTCACAATGAACATAATTTGGACATTCTAACCAATTAAATGTTTATGCAAAAAATGCGAATTGAATCCTCATAAGATGCTAGTGTTGGAATTTAGACTATGTAGATTATTTTCATTATATGAATGGAAATGAGAATTCAAAAACAATTCTGAGAATGGGTGAGTCCCAAGAATAAAATCGAGTTAGTGGATTTGTCCACATTGGTAAAATAGCAAAATGTAGCATTTTTCCATTAATCTAAGTGGGGTTTAATTTATTTGCATAATGCATCTTATTGCATAAAAATAAATAATATATTTGGATTAAATATTAATTGAATGAGTCAGTTAAATGGGTATTAATATCAATGTGCAAATGAGAAATTTTCAATCAAATGCAATGATAAATGCATACGTTTGAAACCTTTCACATGCAATTGATGAGAATGCAATTGATTGCATTAATTGATTTTATTCCTACGTTAAAAAATTAGTCATTATGTTGATTGGCTAATTTATCTTTATATATCTCAATTGATAATACATTGTTAAGGAGAGATATAACAATTACGGAATTACATAGTTTTTTATCCTTCAATCACCCTAAATGAATTTTAATTGGTTTTATTTTCAACATCACAAGAAGCTAGCTACTTCTTAGTTTTTTCAGAAAAAACCTTCCATTGATCATTTTAATTGTGGCTTCACACAATTCTACTTTGATCCCGGTGATAGTTCAGGTACGTTGGTCAAGTTCATTGTGTAGTGATTCTGGTGCTGAATCACTACTAGATTCGTTGTACCTTGGGAGACAGCCATCTACGATAAACTCTAGCACAAACAGGAGATGGTGGAACTGTTTTAAGGGAAATGTGCTAAGCACATGCCTCGAATCAACATCTCAATTGGTGATTTCGTTCTTTGTATATCTTATTTATTTTTATTTATCTGTAACACCATTTTATATATATTTTCTGTTATTTTAAGACAAGAATACTAACAATCTTAAAACAGTTTCTTTGTGCTAAGCTATTTAAGAGCTTCCGCCATCGAATATTTTTTTTTGTCTTTGATGTTTCAGAAATACGAGTCACGGTGTTGCGAAAGAGATGATGCTCATTTCGAAAAATGCAAAAAGATTCATATTAAGGAATCAACAAATAAAGATAAGTCTTTATTGTATATAAATATATTTGATTATTAACACATATGTTCTTATGTTGTTAAAGCTTAAATTTATAAGCTAATTTATTTTGATATAAATTTTTATGTATATTATTATACAAATGTTATATAGAAAATAAATTAGAACACAATAATTAAATTTGTTCTAGTTTTATTTTGAAGATTTGTTTGGTTATTAAGTTATTAATAATAAGGAATGAAAATAAGAAAGTAACTAATATCTTTCAATTTTTATAAAATTTATGGTGTTAAAATTAATTATAATTGAAACATATAGTTTCAGTTTTAAAATAATTAATTATAACATATACCTTCTTTTTAATTAAGCAATATAATTAATAAGAATATGGTAGGATGATTTAATGAATAAAGAGAGATGATATCTTTATTTATACATTGTTTTATATATTACATCTTATTATGGTAATAAGTTATCGTTTTAAATGTGTATATATTCATTTAATGAAAGAGTCTAATCAAATATGAAGTATAAGTTGTCTCTAGAAAGAAGACAAAAGGTCATAAAAGCGGTACAATAACGAAATAGCGCATTGGCGCAGTGTTTCAAAGTTCATATGTAACGGTGTGTGACGGAAGGGAGGTTCCCTGTTCAAATCTGGCTGATGAGATGATTCTTTGTTTTGTTTTGTAGAAATCTGACGTGATAAAATGACATTAGTCATTTACGTTGATTTCTTTTGTAGAAATCAGATGTGATAAAATGACATTAGTCATTTACGTAGATTTCTTTTGTAGAAATCGGATGTGATAAAATGACATTAGTCATTTACGTAGATTTCTTTTGTAGAAATCGGATGTGATAAAATGACATTAGTCATTTACGTAGATTTCTTTTGTAGAAATCGGATGTGATGAAATGACATTAGTCATTTACGTTGAAACCATTCCAATTTCTTCTGTAAAAATTATGAGATGAATGGAATGATCAATGATTTCTTTGTAGAAATCTGACTAGTTAAAATGATTTTAGTCATTGATGTTGAAACCATTCTAATTTCTTGTGTAGAAATTATTAAATGAATTGGGGCACTTAACCGATTTCTTGTGTAGAAATTTAATTTGCTAAAATGACTTTGTCATTTATATTTTGAAGCATTTTAATTTCTTTTATAGAACTTGTGTGATTAATCATTTGATGACATAAAATGAATGTCATTTGTGTTAGAGTTTCTTTTATAGAACTTGTGTGATTAGTCATTTGATGACATAAAATGAATGTCATTTGTGTTAAAGATCATTATATTAATGCGTTCAAAGAGACGACTATGTGAGTCATAATTATCTTCGTAAAAATGATCTTGGTGAGAATAATCTAACGAGATTTGGTTTGAGTATTGTTGCTTCACATGAATTATCGATCAAAGAACGATAATATAATTACTTCGAGTAATTATATGAAGTACATTTGTTGTTATATGTTGCGTTTCTAAGTGATTGCTTATATATATAACATGCATATTAGTTGATAATATGATAATTTGTGTTAATTCATAATATATATGATTAACTTGTTATTTATATACACACGTGAATAAATATTATTTTAATAGAAAATACTAAACTTTTTCATAAAATTATTGTGTCTTTTCGTATACAATAACTCATGTGGAAAGTTAAAAGTCATTAATAATTAAGAAATTGACGAATTAATGACATGATAAATTATTTATAATAATTAATTATTCTATAATTGATTTGAGATAAATGGTCAATTATTGATGTATTTTAGAAAGGTATTTGCTTAAAGATATATAAATTAATTATAATATATATGACATATGATTTGATTATATTATTAGATTATATATTTGATATACATGGTTCAATTTCTTCATAAAGACTTGTTTAATTTAATGTTTTTGAAATGTAATAACTGCAAGAAAATTTGTGTTTCATTTGAGAAATAATGTGGCAAATGTGCCGATATTACGGGATGCAAACGTGCAACCGGAAATAAATGTTTAAGCGACTTCGGTCAAAGATGCTTGAAATATTATGATTTCTTTTGTAGAAATCATGTGATATTTTGAATATTTATTTGATTAAATATTCTAATTTCTTTTATAGAAATTAAGTGTTGAAATAAATATTTTAATTGATTAAATATTTTTAATTTCTTATGTAGAGATTATGTGAAGAATGATTTATATATGAATAAACATTCTAATCTCTTGTATAGAAATTATATTTTATTCAATTAAATATTTATGAGATAGTTATCTTATTCATTGTGTGATAAGTATAACAAAAAAATCTGTAAAAGAACTATGTGACAATTTCTTGATTAGAAAATCATTGATTTAAATCATACAAATATGTGTGATTTAAAAAGGATACCAACACGAATGTGGGGGCAAATTTTTTTTTTTTATTGATTATAACACAAAAATAATTGTGTATATTATGATAAATGTAAAAATTATTTGTTGTTAGAGAAATATGTTCTCTATAAAAGATAAAGTTGCGCAACTTTATAAAAAGAAATAAAATAACAAGAAAATACCTTGTTTATATTTGCTGAGTTGGTGTTCAAATCGATGTTTTAGATTTGAGGATTTTGAAATCAAGAGACGTGTCATATTTTGACATTATTTTCATAAAACTTTGAAGAGCCAATGTCTTCAAAAAGATTTTATGAAATAAATGAAAAAGAAATTTATAAAGTCTTGATATGACTTATAACAAATTTTATAATAATGATATAAAAATTTGACCATACTTTTATTAAAAAGTGAATGTGACAATTATATATATCATGAAGACAATGAAAATTATTTCATTACGTGTCTTTTGTACGATATTTCTATCGTTGAAAATTACGATAAAAATGATTAAATCCATAAATGATATGAATTGCACTAAACGAAATATCATGTTGTTATCAAATGATATATTGATATTATTAAATGAAAGACTTTACGTCTTAAAGTGAATATGTTTACACTTAGAAGTGCAATCTACGTATGGAAATCTTCTAAGAATCTTATGATGGATAGATTAAACGTTATAATCTATATTTTTGACTTATGTCGAAAAATAAAATATTTTTATGTAAAATATATAATCGTTTACACGAATGCAGAATAGTTCAAAGACATTTTGTCTACTAGTTAGCCAAGTAAACAATATTTTCATAAAAAAAATTAAATGATAAGCATGTACGAATGATATGCTTCTTATTAGAAGATGTTCCAAGGTTAACTAAGAATGTACCAACATAAATTTCTAATTATTGTGATAGTAATTAGAAATTGGACAAACTTAGAGTCAGTGACAAGTCTAGACATACACGTCTTAAACATAATGTCATTAGACTATACTCTCTAATAGAGTTATCAAATTTGACTATGTAAGTCAAAGATAACATTGTGGATCCACTAATCAAATTATTGAATAGAGAAATAGTTTGAAGTCTTTTGAGACATTATCCTATTATAAGTTGGTATGAAGGAAAACCCAACCTATGCAGACTGGAGATCCCAAGAACTAGGTTCAATGGGACAACCTAATTGTACTAACTCGGAAAGTTATTGTTGAGGAATAATCCTATAATAAAACAATATATATTTTGATGAGGATAAGCATATCGCTTTTAATGATTCTTTGTGAGCAAAGAGATCACCTATGTGAGGGAGAAGTGGGGCCGCTTCGAAGGAATTGCACGGCTCAATTCTAGACCCTCTCACAGAACCAGGCGCGTGTTCCATGGCCAAAATGGACACAACCATGAGAGCTTGACATGTATCAGGGAGAATTCTATGTGAAAGTGTGTAATCGTTTACACAAAAGGCAGAATAGTTCAAGGACATCGAGTCTACTAATCAGCTAGTAAAGTTATATGCTTTCACAAGGGAAGGTTCAAAGGGTTACACCTACCTACCCTATGTAGAATTCAACTATTGAACCTTCACCGGGTTAATCTTTCAATTTCCATTCATGTGGGGGATTGTTGGAATTTAGACTATGTAGATTATTTTCATTATATGAATGGAAATGAGAATTCAAAAACAATTCTGAGAATGGGTGAGTCCCAAGAATAAAATCGAGTTAGTGGATTTGTCCACATTGGTAAAATAGCAAAATGTAGCATTTTTCCATTAATCTAAGTGGGGTTTAATTTATTTGCATAATGCATCTTATTGCATAAAAATAAATAATATATTTGGATTAAATATTAATTGAATGAGTCAGTTAAATGGGTATTAATATCAATGTGCAAATGAGAAATTTTCAATCAAATGCAATGATAAATGCATACGTTTGAAACCTTTCACATGCAATTGATGAGAATGCAATTGATTGCATTAATTGATTTTATTCCTACGTTAAAAAATTAGTCATTATGTTGATTGGCTAATTTATCTTTATATATCTCAATTGATAATACGTTGTTAAGGAGAGATATAACAATTACGGAATTACATAGCTTTTTATCCTTCAATCACCATAAATGAATTTTAATTGGTTTTATTTTCAACATCACAAGAAGCTAGCTACTTCTTAGTTTTTTCAGAAAAAACCTTCCATTGATCATTTTAATTGTGGCTTCACACAATTCTACTTTGATCCCGGTGATAGTTCAGGTACGTTGGTCAAGTTCATTGTGTAGTGATTCTGGTGCTGAATCACTACTAGATTCGTTGTACCTTGGGAGACAGCCATCTACGATAAACTCTAGCACAAACAGGAGATGGTGGAACTGTTTAAGGGAAATGTGCTAAGCACATGCCTCGAATCAACATCTCAATTGGTGATTTCGTTCTTTGTATATCTTATTTATTTTTATTTATCTGTAACACCATTTTATATATATTTTCTGTTATTTTAAGACAAGAATACTAACAGCTAGTTCTATGGATGAAATTAATTATGATGTATTTTTTTTAAATGAGAACGGATACATCTTCTCTGTCTATCCTATCATTCAAATGATGTAAATTAATTTCATTATTAATAAGATTTATTATTTTATTTTTTTTAAAAGATAATTTAATATTTTAGATGCATTTAAGGTAGGTCTAAATAGTTGAATTATTTTTATTTTATTTATAAGAAGGTAAATGTATATTAAAAATTTAAAATTTAAAAAAAAACTGACAAAGCATGACATAAAAAATATAAAAAAACAGTACTAAATAAATTATCGAGTTTGTAAATTCTCGAGAATAATGATTAACTCTCCGACATATTCTCAGAATAGTTGAATTATAATCTTTATTATCTTTTAGTGGACTATTTGACTAGAAGTAATTGATTTAAGTCTAGTGATTATATTCAACTAATACGTATAATCTGTAACGCCATTATTATTACACTATCCGAAATTCGTTTTAGAAAACTCGTATAGTTGGTCGGGGAGATTATCGCCCTCCTTGAAGATTTTAATTATCTTGTTATACGTAATTTACCGTCTTTGTTTTTTTTTATATTTTTTTTTATGTCATGATTTATTTCGTTTTGCTTAAACGAATTTCATTTTTGTGATTTTGTATGAACTTTAAATTTTTTAATTTTATTTATTTAGTGTGACTATTCATTATAAAATCTGAGTAAATCCTCTAACTATAATTTCTTCAAAATAAACTGATATCTTCTGTTCAATACTATTTATATATTATACGGTAGTTTGTTCCATATGAAAAAATGTATACATTATTGTAATGATCATATACAAAGTGTAAAAGACAATTGAAAAAAACAAAAAGAATCTCTGGTTGTTTGATATTGGTTTTTCCCTTTATTGGGATTATTTTTAGAAATCTTGTTTTTATTATAAAAAAAAGGGTTATTTAACCATTGTAATTAATTGAATTTACTATAATATTTGTTTCTATTTAAAATTTATAAAATAAAATAACAATATTTTAATATTTTCATTGATAAATTAAATGAATAAATAAATAGTTAAAAAATATAATAAAATATACTAAATGAAAATCTTTAAATAAGATGAGTTATATTATGATTTCGAATGAATTTAACTCAACTAAGGGTAATAGTTATTCTTAATATCACGATTTCAATTATCAATTACAAGATTTTAGGTTAAGTAAAGATCATTAATGTGGCCAAAAAATAAAAAGGGAAAAAGTAAGTGCAATTAATATTGTAAATGAAATTAAGGCAATAAATGTCTTGTAGTGTTAATTTTCTAACAAAATAACATTTTATAAAAAAAAATTATTAAAAAAGATGTGTATGGTCTATTAGAAATAGTATTTTAAAGGGACCTACAATATTTTTTTGTTTTGCTTGTAACTCCTTTTTCTTGTATTGTACTCTTGTTAAGAACTAAAATAACCCCAATCAAACAAGGCCTAACCTCTTTTTGTGAACACTCAAAGCTTTCAAGAACAAAAGAGCAATTCTCTTTCTCTCTCTCTCTGTAAATTGCCATTCAAATCCCAAAGTTCATGTCTTTTTATGTGCAAAGCTCAGTCATTTCTCTGTAAAGCGAGGCCGCATGTACATTATTTCGTCCCCCTTTCTCTTTTTCCTCTGCAAAATTTTGAGTGCCTTTGCAAAATTTGGATTTCATCACTGTTAATTGACTGTCTTCTTGTGGTGTGATGTGGTGTGGCTCTGTTCTTTTTATTAGGTTTACCTAATTCTCAACATATTGCATGGAGTTTTCCGAATCCTTATAAGTAAAGAAAGAGGGAAAATGGGTGAACGAGGTCATGATCATTCGGGATGGCCACCGTCTGGATCTCCATTATATACAGGAAGAGATGATCATTGGAGTCATTTTGACACCTCTGTCAATGCAGTTTCTTTTGGGTTCGTTGCTACTGCTGTTCTAATCTCCATGTTTCTTGTTATGGCCATTTTTGAGAGATTTCTCATAAACATGCCGCCGTCTCCGCCACTTCCGCCGTCTTCTTCAGCCACTGGCCGCAGGTTCACTGTCGACGTAGAGTCCCAGATGCAATTAAACGGGATGTTCATTCATCTTCCTTCTCCCAAAGTAAGTAATCATTTCATCTTTCTCTTTCTGCCCCCATCATATTTTTAAATGCCTATAAAGTGTTCGATAATATGCTCAATACATTTCTGTGACCTTTTTCTTCTGTTTTTGACATATGACTTGAATCTTCACATTCCCATTTATTGTTTTATAAAACCCATTTGGATTTGCATGGCCTTGGGCTTTGGTGATCAAAGTAACCAACTGATTGATGATTCTTTTTAAGTTAGTTTGTGAAAGTCAGCAATTTCTGTCATGCCTATGAAGATATGATGCATAATTTGGCCATTACTGGTTATTGTTTAGATTTTTAATGAAGTATGGCCATTGATGAATTATGGGATTGGGGGAAGAGACAGTGAAGTCAAGAAATGTCTAATCTTCTTAGTCTTTGTTTAGATATGCATTAGGACTAGCCAACAATAAACAAAATATAATCAATTATTGAATTATTTGTGTCTTGGCTGGATATTATATTTCCATCATAGCTTGTGATATGAAATTTAATTTGAGATGACAGCACATCCGTTGGGCCATTTTTTCTTTGGTTTACTCCGTGCAATTAGCCCCTCTTTTTTTAATAGGTGCTGTCATCTCATATCCATACAAGCAATTTGATAGCTTCTTATAAAACACTTAACTTAAAATATACACAATTGGCTTACACCAACATCAATCTATCCAAAAGTTTTAACAAACAAACCCAACTGTAATTAGAATAAACCAACCGACAGTTGAGGTCGGCCGATGTATTAATTGCAAAAAGTCCTATTGTTGACCTAAAGTCATCCCTCTCCACTTCAACTTAAGACTTCAACTTAAGACGTTCTTAGTTATAATTAATCTCTTGACTTTGGATCTCTCCTAGGCACGAACCTTTGACACTAGCTTAAGCTACTCTAGTGGATCATGAATGGATGTAGTATTGAAATACCAGTTATTTGAGATTAATCATAAATTACCCTAACCAGATAAGGTCTACTTTTTTTTCAAACAATTGTTTACTATTATTTTATTTAATGTTTCACAATGAAATTGTATTTTGTTTCAAATTTTTTATTTTTTTATTATTTACCGGATAAAAAAGTTAGATTTGATTATTGTTTACTTGATCTTCTTGTTTAAATATTTTATGCTTGATGTTAAATAATAGATACATAGATGTAGGACCTAAGAAATTATATGTTTCAGGTCTCACTAAGAACACTCTACTAAGAACACTCTACTAAGAACACTCTGATTATACGGGTCTTTATTGTGAGAGAACTTGTGAGAGATCATGACTATCCGGGGGAGGAATAAACACGTTTGTTGGTAAATTTTGGTTTGATTATATAATTCTGTTGCTGTTAAAAAGGAGACCACCTTATTGGCCCGAAACATGTATGCCCAGCTTATTCGTTGGCTAGAAAACGAACTCCCATTCATTTTGGCCTACCCATCATGTGGGTGTTTTGATTATTGGACAATCTTGCAAGTGAAAGTGATTATACATATTTATGTATGTGGGTTTGTTTTGGTTATTATTGGACAATCTTGTATGTGAAAGTGATTAAACATATACTATTATTTGAAAGTTGTCCAACTAACATCTTCATCAACTGTTATATATGGTGGACCAATATTGAAGCTAATCTGATTCATGATAATAAATTCTTCTGTTTTTTACAGATTTTGTCTAATGCAAGGGAACTTTCTGTGTTGATGCCAGGAGAGCATATACCACGGTTCATCGCTCAACCGAGCCCCATGCCATACCCACCTGACCCCAATATCGCTTGGCCCGCCAATCTCTCCAATCCGTTACAAAAACAAGGTAAAACCTACCACTCAATTAACACGGGTGGTTCAAGTTCGGCTTGATAGATTGAAAATATCGAAATGGGAACACATTTTGTTCTTATGTCTGCGTAGAAGAAAACGGGTGGATAGACATTCCATGTGTATAAATTGTATATAGATATTATTCATGCTGGATTTCGAGTCTTTGAAAGATCGACGTTGAGAAACTTCAGGCAATGGTTGGTTTAACTTTGGCTGATATTATTATTATTGAAGATAAATCAAGACTGAGATGTAGTTTGTTTACCAGGCACATATAATATAAGATCTTTTTTCATTCAATACAATCAAAATCTAGAGTTTATAAAATCTCGTTTCACTCAATATAATTAAAATTTAGAGTTTACTTAAAAGAGTAAGATATCTTCATTACAATTATTCATTTATTTGAATAATTAATAAATTTTTTTACTAAAAAAATCTTTAAATTTATAAATAATTGAATATATTTATATTTGTAAAATCAAAATAATTTATAAATTTTAAGATTATAAATTAAAACCATAAAGGTCTAAATATTTTAGAAGTTTACTCCCATACTTTTAAATTGTAAATTTTAAAAGTTTGAACTGTTTATATATATATATATATATATATATATATATATATATATATATATATATATATATATATATATATATATATATATATATTTAAATATCTTATCCATCTATATACTTTTTCACTCACTTTATATTTCAATGTGAATAAAATAACACAGAACTCAATCTCAGCATTTTTGTTCAATCTTAGATGCCTCAATTTTTTTATTATAGGTTAAAACGTTTTAAGTAAGAATTGAATTTATAATTTTTTCTTAGAAACTATTAAAACATTTTCTTTCAACTTTTACTTTCCTATCTTCCTTCCCATTAAATTCTCTTCCACCCTCTTAAGCCGGACCATCTTGAGCGTGCATGTAATCGATTTTTACAACCGTATCATTTTTACTGTCGTCATTCACCAATTATTTGCTCTTCATTGTTCGTCTTCAATGTTCATCTAGCCCTAGACTTAGCATTGGACAAAGAAGGCAAATTAGCATATATTTCTCAACTCTGAAGTCTTATGTATTGTGGAGGGAAGAGTTCTATATGTACAATATACAGAAATGAAAAAGATTTTAAATCTTTTTGTATGATGTTATTTTTGTATTCAAATTACTTATTTGAGTTAAAACCTTATTCTTGAATAAATTTCTAAAAATCACAAAAATTTTGAAATCTTAGTTGACCAACATCCAATTTAATTACTTCCAAATCTTTTAACCATCAAAATTTGTAAGGTTGTAGTCTTATTATTCTTCTCTATGAAAAATAATTGTAATATGTTGACCAACATCATTATTTTCTTATTATTATTATTCTCTATAGTTGGGTCATGGGTGATCCTTTTAATGGTTGTAATATGTAAACCTTTTAATGAAGGATCAGAAAAACAACCTAGAATGGAGGATTAGAAAAAAATTATGTATGTTTAGATCTTTTTAATGTGAAACTTTGCCTAACTTTTTTTATAGGTTTGAATTTTGTATGTTTATTTACATACAAGAAATTATCATATATGTTATACATAAAATAAATATTGACTCAATTTGAAAATACTCAGACTTTCCAGGAAAATAAATACTATTATCTTTTTTAATATTTTATTTATACATTGATTTAGATGAATTATTGTTGTATTGAGGTGTTTCCAAATAGGTATAAATCTCTAAAAAGTTATTCTGAGTGTTTTCAATATAGATTTAATTTTTTTCTTAAAGTTAAAATTAATGTCGGATTAAACTTTATTAATTAAACTTTTTTTAGGGGTTTATAATATATAATAATAATAATAATTAGAATTTAATATTAATTCTTTTTAGTAGTTAAAACTTGAATATTTTTTATTTTTTATTTTGTATAAGAGTTCAATGTTTTTATTGTTAAGAATTATATATTTATTTTTGATAAAAAAAAAAATATTTCTAATTTTATTTGAATTATATAATATAAACCACATCATATATTATACCATGGTGTTGATTGCATCATTTAAGAAGCCTATGGCTAAGAAAACACTAGTTGTAGTTATTCTCATCTATCTAAAAACAAAATTATTATTTTATTTGTTAACTTTATTAATATGACACAGAAGATGAAATTTAGAAGGGAGAATGAAAAAAATAATAACATTGTAAATTTGGTGAAAAAATAAACAAAAATTATTTATTCTCTATTTTTTTTCTTTCTAGAATGAAGTGACGTCATATTATTTCTTTTCATTCTTTTTCTCAATTTCTCTCTCCTCTTAAATTAATAAATATTTTATTAACAACAATAAATAATTTTTATTTTTATTATTAAAAGACTAATTAATAACACTAAATATTAATATTATTATGTTATTACTTTTACCAAATCAGTAACATTAATAATTAAACATTATAATTTTAAGTATTATTAAAAAAATTATTATAAATTTTGAATCTATTAAAAAATTACTAAACAATTATTTTATAAAATAATAGAAAAAATATGCTACTCAAAATTTTAAATTAATTATAATTTTAATTTAAATAATAATTTAATTAATAAAAAATATATAATTATGAATAATAAATAGTCTTAAAAATTTGTGTAAACAATTAAATTGTCACTTAATTTTAATTAAATAAGTTGTTTTCACATTATTTTTTATTATATCGGTAAACACTCACATTTTATATCGTATTTATAATTAAAATTTAGACTTTATTTTAATAAAATCAAAATATCAAAAATAAAATTTATATTTTATTTTTTAATTTGTTTTGCAGATTGAATTTTTTTTTAGGAATTACCTATACCTTAACTAAATGTGGATTCCAAACTCCCCACCCAAACGAAACAGGACCTAATTTATAATATTAAAATAATTATTTTGATTTATTTTCGAATAAATAAAATCAAATTAATTAACTCAAGACCAAACTCTAATTAAAACAATTAATTAGATTAATTTTTGTGATAATTAAAAACTAATTAATTAAGGAAAATTGTCAAACAAAAAAATAAATTTATTTGGGATAAATGTTGTACTAATTTTATCTTAAAATAATTTTAGAAAAAATCTAAAGATTAAAATAAATAATTTAAAATTAAATGAGGTACCCATTTCATCCTAAAATTTGTTTATTTAACCATAAAGTATACAAAATAATATATAAATGGACAAAATATTTGTCATATTTATTTTAATATTTTGTGTATTTAAAAAATCAAAATTAAAATCAAAACGGTGAAAGAAAATTAATTTCAAACAAACCCTTAAGTTTTAAAATAAAAATAAAATTGTAATTGGGGGTAGCCGAAACACTAGAAGAAAACTATAGTTAAACCGCGTCCATCGAATGAAAATTCAGCGCCCCAGATGCGTCCGCGTAGCCCGCTTCAGATGAAGGAGCGCGCAATTGAGAAGCACTAAATTAGTTGACGCCTGTTAGGTAGAATGCTAATGGAGTGTGTGATCGCTAACGGAATGCCAACGACGCGTTTCACGTTCGCCCAACAGTCTCAAAACGACGTTGTTTTGTCCGCTATCATCTTCTTCATCGCGATCATCGGAGGGATAAAAATGAAGTCTCATCTTTGATTTTTGATAAAAGAAGAAACTTTCTCCATTCCACATTTGCGGTTGATTCGAAAACTAAACGATCACCCTACTTCGGTGATCATTTGTACTACATCAATAGGTATGAATCATTCATATTCCGACAAATGGGATGAAGAACAACCAAAATAGCTTAATTGGATTTTTGGCTAATTCAATCCACTTGATCATCCAACCGACTCCAGGAGGCTATACATAGTCTCCCTGAACAAATCTGAAGCTAAGAGATCAAGTCTTCAATCTCAAATTGCGATTTACAGAAAATCCGCCATTGAAGCTCTAAACTTTTGATTTTTTTGAAAATCCGTGTAAGGACTTAAAGATTGGATTTGAGCATCCTAAATCTTTCCTAAGGTCTAAGAAGTGTTTTTCAATCCTTGGTATGCATTCAATCACTCTTTAATTCATACTTACTGTTCGAATTTGAAATTTTTATATTTCGATTTTCATAAGCTTATATGTTGTCCGATTGTTGTATTTTTTGATTGAAAATCAATCCTATGATCATTTCTAAGCTTTCTGTGAAAGCTAGAACCGATCAATCGGTCTTAAAAGAAAAACCCAAATTTGAATTTAAAAAATCAAAAAAATCGGGTTTTTTATTTTTTAGCCAATCCTCAAGAACAATAGCTCAAAAAGCTTCTCAACATGTTTCTAAAAATATTTGGCAACTGTTTGGATCATTTTTTATCCACCCCGAACATGTTTGATCAAAATCAAAAAATTTAAATAAATAAAAGTTTTGAGTTCTTGAATTGGTTCAAATGAATAGTTGTTTGGTATCAATTAAGTATATGAATTATAAAGAAACTATTGGCAAACTCCTTTTACTTCAAAACTTATTTGTTATAAACTATTTTAAACGAATTAATCATTACTCAAGTCGATTGATACATTGTGATGATGTTCTAAATGTTAATGAGAGCTTTGTGAAGCTATCCAAACCCTTGGATAGAAGAATCAAAGCCTTCATCAAAATTGCAAAACCTGTAATTTTGATGTTCTTGAGGACCGAGAAATTTAACTTAGGAAAGACATGTCCGACCAAGGCTTGTTAGGCAAGACTAAGAGGTCTAACCAATGTTCTTCATCGAGGACTGAGAGGTCCAACCGATGCTCTTCAGCTAGGACCGAGAGGTCCGACTAAGGTTTTTTACATCTGATCGAGAGGTCAGACCTAGGACCGAGAACTCTTGAACCTAGGACTGATGACTTCTACCTAGGATCGAGAGGTCAAACCAAGGACCGAGGAATATCGAACCCGACCGAGAGTTCCCAAACTTAGGACCGATAAAGTTAGCCTAGGGCTAACCTAAGACCATTGGTTTTTACTCCCTAACTGATAATCCCAGTCAAGTATCGAGGATCCTTAGCACCTCGATCGAGGCTTCTTAGCCCGGACCGATGGGTCCAACGGAGGGTCCCGGACCCCGACCAATGAAAACGTACTCAAAGCCTAAGACACCAGTCCTAAGGCCTGTTTGGTTCCCACTTTCAAAATCCAAAATTATTTTTGTAATTTAGGAACCTCAAATCATTTTCTAAAAATCCCAAAAAATTAGAAAATGATTTCAAAATATTTTTGGGATATTTCCAAAAAAAATATTTTGATAAAGGCTTGTTTGAGATATATGTTTAATCTCTAATGCCTTTAAATTACGGGTGTTATTTGGGTACTTTCCTCCCTATGTTATCATCAGCAACAAGTACCAGCATTTAAATAATTATTTTTACAATTCTTTAAATAACGCTTAAACCTTATGCATGCTTAGGAATGGAAGAATAATTGACTAAAATAAAACGTTATACAACTGATTTTCAAAAACCAATTTTATAAATAGAGACCATTTTCAAAAAGGGTACGGTGGATGAAATGTGAAAGCTCTTTCCCGAATATCACCAAACTACAAACTAAAATATACTATGGTAATACGTTTGTACACGTATGCCACTTTTATTGATTTTCAAAAATCAGTTGGCGACTATATTTTGAATAAATAATCTTCTTTAAATTAATTTAAACAACGAATTTCTAAAAAAATCAAATTCTCATTTGAAAGTTCCAGAATTATTCAAATTTGAATAAAAATTAATTATTGTCATAATTAATTTAAAAAATGGTTAGGAATTATCAAAATATTTTAAAATAATATTTTTTTAAAAGATTCCTTGCACGCAAACCAATGTTAAAAAATTTCGAACTTCAAGCTTTTCGTGAAACCGAAACATAATGAATTTTTCTAAGGGTTAAAGCTTCCTTATACTTCATATATACTTCATTGATCATATACATGATTAAGCCAAGAACAAAAAACCTTTTTTTTTAATTCAAAATTGAGTTTTTTCGTTTGAGACCGATTGATAGGTTCTAGTTTTCATAGAAAGCTCATAAATGATCATATCATCGATCTCTAATCATCAAATTTAAGAACTCGACATTATACAAGCTTATGAAAACTAAAATATAAAATTTTTAATTTCAATCTAGAAGTATGAATTAAAAGATGATTGGAAGTTTGCCAAGTGTTGGAGAACACTCATTGGACCTTAATGAAGTTTTCTGGATGCCTGAATCGAAGCTTTAAGGCTTTATGCAAAGATTTCAAAAAATTTGAAACCTTGAAGCTTTGATGGTGAATTTTTTGTAAATCTTGATTCTAAGCTTGAGATTGGATCTCTTGGTTTCAGAATTGTTAAGGGAGAGTATTTATAGCCTCCCAAAGTCGATTGAAGCAACCAAGTGTATCGAATTAGTCAAACACTCATGATAGTGTTTTGCATGTTCTTGATGCTACTTATTCAAATAGGTCGTAATTACGATCCTATATTAGGGGAAATGATCACCATATTAGGGTGATCATTTTACCTTTTGAATCAGCCGAAATGGTTGACTGTAGGCGGTGTTCTATCTTTGTGAAATCAAAGATGAAATCTATTCTTATCCTCCGACGATCGCGAGGAAGAAGACAACTCAAGCGTAAAACGATATCATTTTAGGTGTAAATGCGGACTCGGAGCGGTCCGTTAGCGTTTTGTCGCGGTTCTATCGCGTTTCGGTTAACGACGCTGAGGCGCGCGTTAGTCGATCGCCTACATGGAAAATGCACGCTCCCTTCGATACAGTGGGCGTCGCGGGCGGTCTGTGAACGTTTGATGACAATCCAGTGCTCATCCGATGATCATAGTTTCTGATGTAGCCGTTCTTTAAGTTTCGGCCACACATGATCACTAATTTTTATATTTATTTTAAAACCTTAAGAATTTTTTTTAAATTGATTTTTCTTCACTCTTTTGGATTTATTTTTAATTATTTAAAACTCACAAAATTATTAAAATAAACATGACAAATATTTTGTCAATTTATTTTATTTGTTTTTGTATATTTTTGGATTAAATAAATAATTTTGAGAATAAAATAGGTACCACATTTCATCTTAAATTATTTTATTTTGTCATTATTCTTAATTAATTAGGTTTTAATTATCACAATAATTAATCTAATTAATTGTTTAATTAGGCTTTGTCATTGTGGTTATTTATTTTGATTTTATGTTTTTTTTAAATAAATTAAAATAATTATTTTAAATTTATAAATTGTGTAGATAGATTTTTTGTGCTTCTTTTATGAGAATCAATATTCATATTCATTGGGTTTTAGCCTTCTACTCCACAATATAAGATTCCTACATAGTGAAGGTTTGGCACTTTTCGATCAACTATATGAGGCTATAATGGCTGCGTAAAAATGTTATGCCTAAAGTTGAACAAATGTTCCTTAGAATGTTATTTTCACTTTTAGTCTCTTTTGTTTTCTTTTATTAAATTTAAGTTTGATTTTTAACAGGCTAGTAGTAGTTCAATAACAGGTTCGTCAGCTCAATATTGGGTTGTTCATCGGTTACTATGATAATTCATAATAGATGTACAAGCACACACTCCCAACAACAAACTAAGAGGAGTTCTACACTTCAACACAAGAGAGTCAAAACTAGACTATGTTGTTTTTTTATTAGTGTTTTGAAATTAGTACTTTAATTAGTTTTGTGATCCTTAATTATGTATGACTACACTTGAAAGAATCATTAATATTTTAAGTCGGTTACTTTTTTAAGTTCGTTAATTAAGTATTACGAGACTTGAAAATTCATTATTATTTTAGTCTTTTTTAAATTAGTTTTGGGGTTCCTTAATTATGTATAATTATACTTAAAAATCATTGGTATATTGTGTACTACCTAATGAAATCAAAAACATAATGAGTCATTATACAAACCTAATTATGAAAGAATTCTTTGGCGACCATTTGTCTTCGTCTATCGGAGTATTGTAAGACGGTAGCTAGGGAAAGATCGCACAAGAAACCTTCGTCTTCCTTGACTCTAGAAAATATTATATTATAAATTCAAATCAGTAGCAAATTTTTGTCCTATGCAACTTCAAAATGGTGTAGTCACAAGTTATAACATGTGAAATAATTGTGAATATTTTTGATATCAATTAAGTGTTACTTTTCAATGTGTTGATTATTTGGGTGTGGGCCGTGTGGCATGTGCAAAATGTTTATTTAATAATGATACACATTTTGGTTTGTCACTATTACCATATGTAAATTGGTTGAGTCAATCTTTTGAATAAATTTATATTCGGTATTATTATTATTATTATTATTATACTATTATATTCAACAAATTTATATTAGATATTTGTCAGTTTCACAATTGTGTTGTATATATATTCAATAATTCATATTCTAAAACAACTAATTAAATAAAATTAAGTACAAAAATATCAATATGATAACAATTTCAATCAAATTTTCTTATTAAACAAAAATATAAAAATTAAATAATTTCTTTATTAATTATTACATTAATTAATATATTACTTGTGTAGATAGTTCGAATCAATTTAAATGCTCACCTCTAATTAACCTCTAATTAGTAACTTACAGTCTAATTATTTTAGGAATTTTATTGAAAAATCTATCAATTTGTAACTTATTTTAAGACTTCAATGCCAAATATATTATATATACTATAATGTTTAAAGAAATAACTATTTAAATCCAAACAAATTCAATATGAGAAAAAGTTTCAAATATTTGATTGAATATATTTATAAAAATAATGATCAGTACTCAGATATTTTTTTAATTATTATTAAACTAACACACACATAATAGAGACATACAAAAAATGCAAAATATGGGACAAACAAAACATGGTGCTGCTCCCAAAATTACGCCCTGACAATCTGACATCCCAAAACACGTGCTTCGGAATTCCGAAATTGACCCCAAATCTTTTATTCTTTTTAGAGGAAAATGAAACATTCAAAGGATACAAGTGGGTTTTCAAGTGACTCATTCGTCGTCGTCGTCGGTGGCCATTTCAATTTGTCTTCTTCTTCTTTCAAATACTTCTCGGGTTCGGATCTTACCCGACCGGGAGACTTACCCATCCTCCTCGACGACGACGACGGGTTCCGGGTAAGACCCAGATTTGTAATTCCCCCACCACCATCGCCAACGCGAGTTACCGGTGACCTCGATCTCCTTCCCGAAATCTCCCCGGAGTCTCTTCTTTTCCTGTGATCAACACGACCTGGAGACGTCGAAATCAACCTTCTCTGACCGGAGACCGGTCGGTTACGGAACTTTGCCGGCGAACGTTGCCGCAGTAGTACTTCTTCTGACATCATTTCCCATTTGTCGTTCACCATTTGTGCCTGAAGAGGAGAATGGTCGCCGACGACATTCTCTAATGTCTCCTCCTCCGGCCAGGTCATGGCCAGTTTATAATTGTCTTCTGCATCTTGAATCGTGGGCGTCGGAGTTGTTTCGGATAAAACTTCCTTTACCGACTCCTCTTGTTCTGGCGGGAGAGTGGAGATAGACTGGTAAGGGCAGTCTGATCTGGTAGGGGTGGTCATCGGTGAGAGATTCGTCGGAGGAGGATCATAAGGGGGGGATGATGAGGAATTGGTGCTTGAGCAGCAACCCATTTCGAAGTTGTGATTTTTCTTTCAATGTGAAGGAATTGGGAATTGCGAATTGGAATGGGTTTGGCAGACAGAGTATATATTATTATACTGATCGATGACAAGATGCAATCTCCAGACAATTTGATAAGATACTGCAAACAAGAAGAAATAGTGTGTGATAATAATCAGATTCAAAGAATCATGATAATAATACATCTAAATTTAAATTAGATTCTTTTGTTTTTTTAATTATTTTTTGGTTAATATTCAAGATAATATGACATGAAACAATATGTATGATTATTTTGGTTGTAGACTTAGAACAAAATTGATGTAGTTATTTAGATGATTTAGATTATTTCGGTTAACCGATGTCATTTGTGTTTAAGATACGAGAAGAGAGATTAATTTAATTGATTAATGTCATTTGTGTTTAAAATGCGAGAAGAATGTGCACCTTATTATTAATATTTGTTTTTAGAAGAAAAAATATGTCTCCCTTTGTTGGTTATTATCAAGTGGATTATTTAGATTGAAAAAAATGAGAGAGTGTAATTGTCTATTGAGATTCTAAAAATTGGAGTGTGTAAATTCTTCTAAAGTTATTTGATTACCAGATTCAGAGCAATGGAACTTTTGTAAGACTTTTAGAAAAAATAACATGTGGAGTTGTTCATTTATTATTTGTTTATATATTATTTATACTCTTTTCTGTTTAATAATTTCTATATATATTTTTTATTATTTTGTTGTAGTGAATTTTTTAATGAAATAAAATTTCTTATAGAAAATATATACATATATCTCCTTATTTAAGTTAAATATAAATGAACTATAATAATTCAATATATTTTAAGATTTGCTTTAAATTACATAAATTGATTATTAAGATAAGTTTGTCAAAATTGAAAAAAATATTAACAACTTCAACTATACACTTACTATTAAATTATATAGAGCTTCAAACCATCTTTGAAAATTTCAATATAGAGCTTTAAGATATTATTTTTGATTTATTTCTACTCAAGTTTTTTCTATTTCAAAAACATAAAAATTAGTATCACTGACAAATCATTATCTAAAAAACTCAATTAGGTTACAACACCTTAATATGAGTTTCTCATAAATATAGTTTACTTACATTCAAATCAAAATACTTAGCATGCCCATATTCAAATCATCCAAAGTATAATACAGAGCTTGTTTATCACTTAGAACATTTGTAACATAGAGTATTTAATGCTGCATTTTATAAAAATTAAGCATCTAAATCTAAAAGACAGCAATATAATCAAACACAACAAAAGAAGATCTTAAACCCTCGCAAGCTATGGATGGAATAACAGAAAACTTGATGAATTTAATTCAGCACTTTTAAAAAGGTTCAAACTGTTTCGCGAGAATTATCAACAGTATTCTTCATCTCATCTAAACGCCCAACAATGTACTCCAATTTTTTGCAACATATCTCGTTAGATATTCTAGAACTGTAGTCGCATTTCTCAAAAGGACGGTATTCACATGCACTTTTGATTTCTTCCCTCAGTGTCACTTGTATATCCTATCAAATTTTCCAAAAGCAGAATAAAACATTACTGAATCCACATAGTCTATGTAACCAATGAAATCAAGTCCTATTTGTGAACACATTTTTTTAATCCGAATATCATCCGAAAAGTCTAATATGAATATGATCATGATCCATAAAATAAATCTTTATAACAAATGAAGCCTAAACCATACTATAATATGAATAATGAACTAGAAGATAATATAAATCTGTAGAAAACAATCTTATATCAAAAGGAAAAAAATCACTTTCAATTTAATTTTGACATTTACTAATGGGATCATGATTGGGTAACACATTGTGACAAGTACCAAATAAGTAATTGCCACCACACACACACACCAAGGCAATGCATTTAGGACATTTTGTCTCGCAATATTTTCTTTTGCTGTTTTAAGATCCTCCTTAAACTTCGGATCATTATGCTAAATTTGTGTACCAGGCAGGATTGGAATGGGAAGAAATCTCACTTTGAAATCTAAGCACTTGATAATTAAAATGAAAAATATTCCAAATATCAATTGCAAAAAGAGTGTATTTGAACTGAGCTGCATTTAACAAATCAGCACTCTCAACTTTCATGGTATAATGATGAAAACCTATTTGGTTGTTTTTTATACGTGTTTTCTTCATGTTGATTGTGATCCCAGAAAATCTATATTTTGTATGCTTGTCAAAAGTCACAATCATCTAAATAATAATCTGAACCATGATCACAAAATTACATGTAATAGTTATATAGAATAATCTTAAGATTATGAAGGATATAATCTGGAACTTGATGGGGAAAACTCTTATGCAAAATGATAAAAGAAAATGACTTTGAATTGTCACTTAAGCAATTTTCAAAGGAATTATGTAACAGAGATGGTAAAAAAATACCCGTTTCCAAATAGGCTTATTTACCCATGAAAGAACACATCAATTCAAGAGGTGGGGAGGCTGGTCTTACGAAAATTAATAGACTCACATTTTCATCAGCTGGGGGCAAATTTCATCAAAGATAGACACCTATTTCAGGATCCTATAGGCCAACTGGAAAATCTATAGTTTCTATAGGCTGATTCATTGTGATCCTAGAAAATCTATAGTTGCTCAATTTGTTCGTACAAGTGAGATTCAACTGCTACTATTCACACCTGTTTGATCATATGAAATTTACATAACAAACCCAAATCTAGTGCTAGTTTCAAATTCCAAAGGGTCATTGTGCATTAAGTCTGGTTAACCAATTTCAATGTATTGGTTGTCTCTTACATGAGTTTAGGGAAAGATTAGGAAGACAAATGCTATAAGAACCCGTTTCCAATTCCATGTTTTCACATACCATTTCGGAAATGGGAAACAGAAAAAGCACGAACCTTAATTAATTGCATAAACTCTCCACAATGGTTGTTTACCAATTCCTTCCTGGGTCCGCTAGGACTTGCGAATTCATCCATCACCCCTCCAGCAAGCTCTAAAACCCGAACAATTCTCTGCAAACCACGGCATATCAATCGAAAGGAGTTAGCTATATAAACTAGATGAGAGAAAAAGAGATAAGGAAAGGAATTGCCTTTTCAACGTTCTGGAGTCGATGCAACGAAGTATTGAGGCTCTGGTTTTGTGCTTCCATGACATCCACAATAGATTAGAAACACACAACTTTCGACTCTGTAAATGAAAGATAGCTTTGTGATGTATCGATGAAAAGTACTCAGACAGACAATCAAGGTATAATTCCTAATGCATCATTCCTAATTCCTAGTAACTGATTATTTACATTTAACCTAATTCCTAAACTAACTAGATCACTTATAAGTTTACTAACTTCAGAAAAATGAAATAGCTTCGCGAAAAACCAATGATTCTGTCAAAATGGTACCTGGATCGCTGGAACGGAGATGCGGTTTTCCGGCCGTGGGTCTTCCGTCAATGGTCTGGCCGGTTTCCGGCAACTGGAGTCTGGATTCCTGCCCTTTGAAGAAGATGAAGTTCGAAGAAAGAGGAGATAGGCTAACTGGGCTATGGGTCTCCTGATGGGCTTTTATTTTATTTGTGGGCCTCAAGCCGGCCTAGTTAATAGTCACTCAATTTATATCAAAGTATTTATATTTTTAATAATTTAACTCAACTAATTTTAAATAATTGTTTTTTAATCAATCAAACTTTTAAATTAACGATTTGGTTTTATTCAATACTGCACAAACAAACCAAGATAATTTTACATCAATGATAGTTTTTCTATTTAGTATACATAGATTAGAGTATTATTAGTCTAACCAACTAAGTTAATAAATTTATATATTTTAAATTTATTTAAAACATTTTAAAAAAACATGGAAAAATATATAACATTGCACTTATGAAAAAATTAAGTATTCATTTTTAAAAAATATATTATGTTTTTTAATTAATTTTTTTTTAGAGTACACACATTTTGTTGTGGATATTAATATTAATATATCCAATAACATCTCATTTTAATTAATGAAATTTAGTGACCAGAGGTTAAATATAATTAATAATTTATAAAAATAATTAATAAAAATAATTGATAACTTTTAAATCTCAATACAAAATATAATAGTGTAAAATATTAATATAAAAATAATTAATACATAATATTTTGACCAGTTTTAAATAATTATATATATATATATTAATAATTAATATTTTTTAAATGTAATTATATTATTTAAAATATATATTATTAAATAAAAATGATTTATTCAATAAAAATAATTATTAATTGGTACGGTCATTTAATGAATTGACATCACTTTAATTTTCATTAGTTGGAAAATGTAAAAGTGGGAGAAAAGAGAGAAAATAGAGAAATTATTTGATTTTTTCGACGAATAAGATTATGCTCATTTCACACCTAATCATTTCTATATATAATTTTAAATTATTTATATAACTTAAAATTTGAATAATAAATAAATAGTTGAAGATTTAATTAATAAAAAATGAACTGAGATTTTTTTTTTTTTAAAACTTGATAATTAATTAATTAATTTGTGATGATTTGTTATTTAAATAAAAAGAATAAGTTCTTAATAATTTATTAAAATTATTTTATAATATTAAATGAAACAATATTTAAAACTTATATTGATTTAAATTTAAATAATTGATAAATATATGATTAAATATTTTGTTTATGCTAAATATAATATAAAAATATATTATAAACTGATTTCGTTTTAATAAAATAAATGAAAATAGAAGAGGACGAGAGGAATATAAACTAATATAATGAATAAATGTAATTAGGTCCAGATTAAATAGGCTAATTTTTAATAATATGTACGGTTTAAATAAATTTTAAATAGTTATAGGTATACAATTATATATATTTAAATAAATTCTTTTTCATTTATTTAATTCATAAATTTGATAAATAATAATGA
This sequence comes from Impatiens glandulifera, assembly GCF_907164915.1. Lineage (NCBI taxonomy): Eukaryota > Viridiplantae > Streptophyta > Magnoliopsida > Ericales > Balsaminaceae > Impatiens > Impatiens glandulifera. The sequence continues at coordinate 50,574,587 of NC_061862.1, read as the reverse complement.
GTCAATTTAAGTGAAGCATATATAATTAAAGTATATTAAAGATATTATTTTATTTAATGATATAAAAAAAATTAATTATTTTTTTTTCAAACTCTTTTTCAAATTGTGTCAACCTTTAATATTATTTTTTTGGTTGTGTATATTACCTTTTAAACTAGCCTGAATTAAAGAATTAATATAAATTTAATCATAAAATACGGATAAAAATATTATTATTGTTTGCTATAATTTATTTTTCTATAAGACTAATGCAAACCAGCCGGAATACTGTTTATATATATTGCTTCCGCCACATCTAGCTAGCTGTCACTCTCAATCAATCCGTTTGTGACATAATCTCGTTGAACAAGTTTCACAAATTCTTCCCAAAAACTCGCAAATCTAAACACCACATAATAACGTAAGGTATCTATCTATGAATGTATCAATGTATATCTATATACTATATACGCACACTCTGTCTCTATTCAGGCTCAGCTACCCTTTATTTATATATACAGATTGCTCGATAATAGATTCTCTCCGCAACTAGCTAGATCGACTGAAATAGGTTAAACCCTTTTATTCCTTTCTTCGTTCATATTCATGCAGAGGAAATCGATCTCTTTTCAGTTCTGTGTGTTTTTATATGTTTTCGATAATTCTTCTGCAGTTCGTTATGAGCATGCATACATACAGTCGTGGCCTATGAAAGAATTTAAGTTATGGAGATGGATGGTAAGGGGTCTATCTTTTTATTCTCTTCACTTTTATATTTTTCTATTGATTGTGTTAATGCAGGGGATGAAGGGAAAGATGATGAAACAACTGCCATTTATGGGATTAATTACTATGGTTATGTTATTGGTTGTTTATAGAACAACCAATTATCAATATCATCAGACAGAGGTATTATTAGCCCTTAATTAACAAGGTTTTGCTGTAACACATGATTCATTGTTGAGATTTTGCCTTGTTTTTTTTTTATCAGATAGAGTCAAGATTGTATCCTTTCTACACATCCAAAGTAAGATTTATTGAGTTGAATTCGCTAGTTTTGTGATGAATGGTTTTGATCTATTGAAACTAAATGCCATATTGTAGGATTTTGGTGTGAATTCTGAACGGTTGAATGGTTTGCCACGAGGAATTGTACAACCGCGGTCTGATTTAGAGATGATGAATCCTATGTGGTCATCTAGAAGTTCTAGGGTAAATTTTAACCATCTTTACCTCCTTTTCAAATAATTTCTATCATGTTTTTCCTAAAAGAATTGATTAAATTTTAGGTTGATGCATCCAAGTCACACAACTTGTTGGCTATGCCAGTTGGTGTAAAACAGAAGAGAAATGTCGATACTGTTGTGAAGAAGGTATGTAATGTGAGCACGATGAATTACATTTCAACAGCTGAATAATTGTTTTCTGATAGTTTTATAAACTAATCATGGTGAATATACAGTTTCTTGCGGAGAACTTTACAGTTATGTTATTTCACTACGATGATCACGTTAATGATTGGGGTGATTTGCAGTGGAGTAAGGATGCCATACACATTTCAGCAAATAACCAAACAAAATGGTAAGCGTATACATTCCCTTGAAAATATTGAAGTTTTGCAATACTAGTGTCACATAATCTTGAATATGGATACTTGAATATGTAACACAATCTTATAAAATTTTCGTGAATTTATTTGAAAACTAATATTTTATCATGCATGTAGGTGGTTTGCTAAACGGTTTCTACATCCTTCTGTTGTTACGATTTACGATTACATATTTATTTGGGATGAAGATTTAGGAGTGGAGAACTTCCATCCTGGGAGGTACTTTAATTTGCACTGATTTTTATTAAGAAGCTAAGCTGATTGTTATTATTTAGTTTTCAGGTACTTACAAATTGTAAGATCAGAAGGGCTTGAGATATCTCAGCCAGCTTTAGACCCAAATTCAACTGGTATACATCATAGACTTACAGTAAGGAGGAAAAAAAATAAAATTCACAGGTTCATAAGAAATTAAGTTATTCTCTTGTCTTTTGAATAATATCTGTAACAAGAATTTTTGTAATAATGGAAGCTTTATATATTCATGCAGAAGAATATGGGAAGATAGGGGAAGCACAAAGTGTACAGATGCTAGTGATGGTCCACCATGCACTGGGCAAGTTATATATGAACTTGGAAAACATTTAACAGAAAAAATAAAAGAATTATTCAATTCAAACAGTTCAATTATTTGAAATAATCTCTTACTTTGTTATATGTTCAATCATTGTCATTCTGCATTAATAGATTTGTTGAAGGAATGGCCCCTGTGTTTTCAAGATCTGCTTGGCAATGTTCTTGGCATTTGATACAGGTAAATCTTTGATACAGTATATTTTTTGGCATTTTTAATTGAGTACAATGTGTATTTTGTCACAATATCATGATTCAAATTATAGAGTAATTCTTTTTGCTTGATTGGGTAGGAGAGTTATGCCCCCCACTTCAGTTTACCACATTCTTAGTATAAATTTTGATCTCTGCACTTGAACTATCTTAATGAGTTTTAATTTTTTCATGATTCTAACATAAAAGATGGTAAAAAGTTCGATGAAAAGTTCTTTTAGTTTTTTTGTTCAATTAATTTCAGAACGATCTAGTTCACGGATGGGGGATGGACATGAAACTGGGATATTGTTCACAGGTAAACTCATTGTCTAGTTTATTTTTTGAATGAATTTCTGTATGGCATTCTGATTGGAGTTTTATTTTTTGGGCAGGGAGATAGAACAAAAAAAGTTGGTATAGTAGACCGTGAATATGTGTTTCATAAGGGTATTCAAAGTTTGGGTGGTTTATCTAATAAAAAGGTCATTAGCCTAAACATATATTTTCTCCTTTTCTTTCAATTTTGCACCTTAATGCATTTTCATAATCTTTTAATATCATATTTACATTCAGATTTTAATATTATTATATTTTATTTCTTTTCAAGCAGAATACAACTTCAAAAGAATCAAAGAAGGTACATTATCATCACCTATCCTTTCTCTTGGTCTTTGTTTGATCTGTGAGGTTATTTGAATGAAAAATATTTCAACTAATTAACCCACCTCAAAGGTTCAAACATTGACTACAAATTTGAACAAGGTTAATCATTATATTTCTAATTTGTTTTCGGGTTTTACCATTTTTAGGGACGAGTTGTTGACGTGCGAAGTGAGGTAATCTTATTCGATATTGCAATCATTTTGAAAGTGAGGTTGAGGATGTTGTAAAATGTGGAAATTGGAATTATTATATGTAGATAAGGAGACAATCAACTATAGAGCTACAGATTTTTCAGAGAAGATGGGAATTAGCAGCTAAGGAGGACAAAAAATGGGTTGATCCTTTCATAAAAAAGAGATTTCACTACCCAAAAATAACTGTAAATATCTAGCTAGCTAGGTTATAATTTTATTTTTTAATTTATAGGTTACATTCCTCGCATTTTTTTTTTTCAATTTATAGTTTTTACAGCTCCCAAGTAATTAACTATTACTTGTGGTGATTTCCTTCCTTTCTTAGTTTATTTATTTTGATTGTCAAGATATAGTTTGATTTTCTTTTGAATATATGCTTAATTATATATAACACATTCACTTCTTTATACACTTTTTTTTTTTATAATTATTTTCGTTTTCAATTCAATCTATCCATCCATTCAGAATTAATGACTATTGATGTGGATTTGCTTATTTTTGGACGAAATCAACCAAAATAATTAAAATGCAAAGCAACTAAATCTGGTTACTTTTGAGTTATTTAAATCAATAACATCATTTTCCTTTAGTATCCTATTTAATTATAAAAATATTATATATTTTAAATTATTATTATTTATTTTATTTATATATATTAATTCTTTTGATAATCATTATTAATTCAAAATTATAAATCATAATTATTTTTTTCTTCCTATGAGTTATAAGTAAAAAAAACTCAATTCCATCTAGCTATAATGGTTATACATTGACTTTGTATATTGACCCAATAATAATTAGGTTATTATTGAGTTTTTTTCAAAGATGTTTATGATGTTGTTAATTTTTTTTATTTGTTTAATTATTATAATGTTATTGAATATTTTGTTATTTTAATTGATTGAATGATTAAAAAATAAATAAGATGTGATATGTAAATTTTTAATAAAAAAAATCAAAAATCAAATTATTATTTAAACTTAATATATAATTATAAATTATAACTAATATGAAATAATCTCCAGAGAGAATTTAAAGAATTTTAAATAAAATAAATCTACTAATCTTGGTATATTTGTGTATCATCCCCAAATTACAAAATTAATAAGTGTACCGACATTATAAATGGTTATCTTCACGCAATTGAACATTAAACGGGGAATTTGATGAAATGACCCCATAACAGGGGAAATTCCAAAAAAGGTCCGCGCCTGCTAATGTTGGTAAAAAGGGCCCTTTTGTCATGCGAAATGTCAGAACTACCCCTCGGGCGCCAGATTTTACGCTCATTGACGAGAATTGTCATTCATGCGATTTAATCTAAATCGCGTGAGTTCATTAACACGTTTTAGATGAAACGCGTGAATGGCAATTCGCGTTTTTCAATTAACGAGAATTCTCATCCACGCTTTTCATCTAAAACGCGTTGATCAACTCACGCGGTTTTAGATGAAACACGTGAATGGTAATTCGCGTCTTTAGTCTTATATATAACTTTTTGGCCCTAATTTAAAACAAAACCTCCCCGATTCTCCCTCCCACCCCGACTTCCAAAACCACGTCTTCTCAACTGCTGACTTTCCATTCCGACTTCCTTCAACAACGATCAAGATCATCGTTCCTCGTCCAACATCATCGACTTTCCACCGTCTCTTCGACATCATCGTCTTTCCACCGTCTCTTCGACATCATCGTCTTTCCACCGTCTCTTCGACATATTCCGGTGAGTTTAGGGCTTAAGGGTTAGGGTTAGGTTTTGATGTGTATTATGCCATTTATATTGATTGATATTGATGTATTTAGGGTTTAGGGTTTGGTTCTGGTTTCGTTTATGTGTGTAAATGCTTTTAGGGTATATGACGAGTATTATATCAGTGTTCTTATTCTACATGCATGCATTTCACGTTTATTCATTCATTTCTCGTTTAAGAAATGACATTTTCGTGTTTGTTATGTTCTTGTGAAGAAACGATATTTTTGTGTATTCTTTGACTGTGTAGACTTAAGCTTTAACTTTTGCTGCTTTACTGCACCTTAATAGAATGCCAATGAGGCAGGATGAGTTGTTATATTATGAAATGACACATCATATGCTTAATGTATTTAGAACTGTCCATTACTGTACCTTAATGTATTACTGCACCTTTACTGCACCTTAATGTATTAAGAAATTTGCAAGCATTTCTCAATGGTTAATTCGATTTGCTTACTCCTATATTGTTCCTTGTTTTGTAGATGGAGTCCACTATAATACCCGAGTTTGCTGGGAGGGTATCTTGGAAAACCAATATGGGAAATATTGCGGCCAAGTTTGCGAAAATGAATCTAACTGAAAGGGTAGAGGAAACCCAATTCAAATTCTTATTCAAAGGGCACCCGTTACTACGGTTCTCAAGAACGATTATACACCACATGCTCCTCAGGAAGTCCAGCTCAAATTCTATGGAGATGAAGTTCCTTGTGAATGGAGAAGAGCTGTGCTTCAGGATGAGGGAGTTTGCATTGGTTACAGGTCTTAATTTTGGGAGATTCCTTGCGGAGGAAACGATTTTCAATCAGGTTGAAGAATCTCCAACTTTGGTTCTTAAATATTTTAAAAGTATTCCACTTATTAGAATAGCAGACCTTCATTCAAAATTCCTGTCCTGCTCTGATAGGGAAGATGCATGAAAATTGGGGTTTGCTTCAATGAATCTAATGGGATAAGAGCTCCCTATTCAATAGGTCCATTGAAGTAAACTTGTGGTTAATTCTTGGCACATTGTATCTCCACGAAACATACCAGCAAACTCTTCCTCAATGCTTAATTTGCGTGAGTGGGAATCAATAAGCGTGGGTGAAATACGCGTGAGTCAGCTACACTATGCCAGCAAACCCTAAACCTTAATACTAGAATAACAACATAGTATTGATTCACATTCATTCGAATACAACCTAGCTAAACTATAATTTAACTAACCTAGTGTTCATAATCACTAAAACCATAAAATAAACATACCCATTTTGAGAACGAAGAGTAGTGGGTCACGAATTCAAACGGAGAGGTCTCGTGGTGTCGTCGTAGTCGTCAGCTGCTGCTGCTCATGGTCGAGTTCTTCAGGGGAGTACGGTTTGAGGGTCTAGTCGGAGTGGCGAAAGCGAGAGAAGAGAAAAGGGGAAATTAGTGATTCGTGGTTTTCTTATAAATTAGGGCACAAAAATATTATATACGATGAAAGACGAGGAATTGTAATTCACGCGATTTCATCTAAAACGCGTCAATTAACTCACGCATTTTAGATGAAATGCGTGAATGTCATTTCACATTAATTGAAAGACGAGGAATGCCATTCAGTTTGTAGTATGGTGTATCATCAAATCGATTAACTCACCTAAATTATAAGAAAGCCAACAATAACTGATAACTAAGGCATATTGTAATAAATCAACAAACCATATTGTTAACAAAAGTAATAAACCATAAATAGAAGAATATTCAGTAATACATTAATGATGATAAACCACCATAAATAGAAGAACAATAAGTATTGTTAACAAAAGTCTAAACAACTCCAAATTAAGTAAGCAAATGATGCAAATCACAAGCAGCAACAGATTGAAGCAACCTTGTATGAGGAACAACATGTTCATCCAATATTGATGACATAGCAGCCACTGTCTCAAAAAGTCAATTGTCGGGAAAAACATCAAAATCATTTTCCATTGGTCGATTCCTACTGTCTATCTCCAAATATACTATTATAGTTTTTTCATCCCTTGCTCAGTAAATGGATAATCTGGATTATCCAATTCTTTAATACTACCACCTCCAGCAACTATTAACTCAATGAGATCCTGTTTGTAAAGTGGGAAGAAATTCCCTACAAATATAAAAATGTAACCGTCGAACAGTTTCGAAAGTTGAAAAACAAACAAACAAAATAATTCCAGTTATCAAGCAAAATAATAAAAGTACAAATAGGAGGAATAAGACCAAACTCATATTATTCAACAACCGAAGTCTTCCATTTCTAGGACCACCTTGGGCTCCATGATTATCATGTTTAACCTCATAAGGTTCCTCATCAACACAGTTTTGGGTTTTCAATGATGATTTTATCCCTACACAAAACAATTTTTATTTTAATTTAACAGACATATGTATGAAACAAATCGTGTTAACAAAGACTCACAATCAATAGTAAGGACCCATTTCCCGTTCAGAATTGCCTTCAATACTTTTTGAGTTCGGCCGCATGCACCATTAGGATCAGTGTAAGCAATAACATGGGTTACATCTTCTCTCCACTTCGAAGACACCCTTGCACCAAAAGTGCGAGCAAATTCAACTATCAACAACAGTGTAAAACAATAATATAATGGTTATTACATTCAAAACTAGATAATATGGACATAGTAGAGAGAATAGAACATACATTATCTTCAGGTCATAATTGATTGGGACATAAGGTCATAACAGTGTTTGTTGCCTGCATATTATAAAAAAGGAGTTTTGTTATTAAATACATAAATACGAACATTTCAATTCAATATAACAACCATTTTATTGAACGAACTAGGGTTTAAGGTTTGTGGTTTCATAACTAGGATTTTATTGTACGTACCATTTTGTTGAACGAACTGAGAAACCCGGTTGTGGTGGCGGTCGTGGCAGCTCCTGATCTAAATACTACAATATCCATAAATATAAACAGCAGAATATACATCAAAAGCTAACCATACTACAATATCCATGAATAAAATGACAGAATATACATCGAAACCTAACCATAAACCTAAATACATCAATATATATAGGAAACGACATAATATACATCAAAACCAAACCTTAAACCCTAAATACTCCAATATCCATGAATATAAATGGCAGAATATACATCGAAACCTAACCCTAAACCTAAATACATCAATATATATAGGAAACAGCATAATATACATCAAAACCAAACCTTAAACTCTAAATATACCAATATCCATGAATATTAATGGCAGAATATACATCGAAACCTAACCCTAAACCTAAATACATCAATATATATAGGAAACAACATAATATACATCAAAACCAAACCCTAAACCTAAATACATCTATATCCATGAATATAAACGGTATAATATACATCAAAACCTAAACCTAACCCTAAATACATCAATATATATAGGAAACGACATAATATACATCAAAACCAAACCCTAAACCTAAATACATCCATATCCATGAATATAAACGGTATAATATACATCGAAACCCAAACCTTAAGCCCTAAACTGACCTGATGATGTTGAAGAACGATGATGTTGGAGGGATCCCGATGATGTTGGAGGAATCCCGATGATGTTGAGGAACGATGATGTTGAGGAACGATGATCTTGATCGATGTTAAAGGAAGTCAGAATGGAAAGTCGACAGTCGGGGTGGGAGGGAGAATCAACCGGGGATGTTTGGTTTTAAATTAGGGCAAGAAAGTTATATATAAGACTAAAGACGAGAATTGCAATTCACGTGATTTCATTTAAATCGCGTGAGTTGATCAACGCGATTTAGATGAAAAGCGTGGATGAGAATTCTCGTTAATTGAAAAACGCGAATTGCCATTCACGCGTTTCATCTAAAATGCGTTGATGAACTCACGCGTTTTTAGATGAAACGCGTGAATGGCAATTCGCGTCAATAAGCGTAAAATATGGCGCACGAAGGGTATTTCTGACATTTCACTGGGCAAAAGGGCCCTTTTTGCCAACATTAGCAGACGCGTGCCTTTTCTGGAATTTCCCCTGTTATGGGGGCCTTTCATCAAATTTCCCCATTAAATAATGGTTAATTTATAATTTTTAAAATAAATAATAAAAAAATCAACCAATCTTAAACAACTATTTTTATTAATTAACACTCAAACATTTTTTTTATTTAACAATCTAACATCATATACACGCGGCACACGAACAGAAATATAAATAATAATAATAAAATTATGTAATATAAATAATAATAATATTATTATGTATTTAATGTTTAAATTTTTTAATAAATTACAAATAATATATTAAAATAAAAAATAGAACACTCATTTCACATTTTATTTATTTCGGTAAAACAACTTTTTTTTTCCGAATGAACCTCTCATCTCGTGACCATATACTTTCACTTTGGTTAATCAAATATTTACATCGTGACCTTACACTTTGATCAATCGAATATTTTATTCATATTTTTTAACCACTTTCAATTGATATCGGTATATAATCCTTCGACAAACCACATCCAATCACATTTTGTTAAAGAATTGTACTTGTTTTTGTTAGGTTGTAAGTTTGAAACATACATATAACATTTTTAATTTTATTTTTAACCGTTTTAAATTTATGGGCGGGTCAACCCACAATCCGACCCAAGTATTCATTTACTCTCACATATATATCCAAGTTAAGTATAGCTCTCGATCTGGCAATCCGAACACTTTAAAATTAAACATAATTATATATATATATATATATTAGTTAGTTAGTTAAAAATTTAACTTATATTTTTAAAATATACCGCGTTTCATCAAATTTTGTGTTTAATTAAAAAAAATAAAGTCTTATTAGTTTAATTGGTTAAAGGGTTGTATTTGTTTTGTTAGGTTGCAAATTCGAAACATACATATAGCATTTTTAGTTTTATTTTTAACCGTTTTAAGTTTATGAGCGAGTCAACTCACTATCTGATCAAAATATCTATTTACTCTTACATTAATATCAAAATTAATCACAACTCTCTACCTGCAAATCTGAATACTTTAAAATTAAGTATCATTATATATATATATATTAATTTATTTCAACTTTTTAAGATTAACAATAAATAAAATGTCAAATTTTGACTTGAATCTCTATATATTTAATGATGCTTAAAATTTAAACTCACCACAATCATACACGTCAACAAGTTAAATTCTCTTTCCTAATAATTGTTTTCTCTCTCCGGGAAACGAATTGGAAAGGTGCTCCATATTGATTATACTACCTCTTATGCTGAGCGCGGTCGTTATATTCGATTGTGTGTAGAAGTTGATCTTACTAAGCCTCTTTTATCTAAGTTTCGTTTAAATCGCACTGTGTGGAAAATGGAGTATGAGATCCTGAATATGATCTGTTTGAATTGTGGCAAAGGCAAATATGGCCTTTATTTTTTTTTATGATAACTGTCCTCTAGTTTCAGGCCTAATATATATATATATATATTTATATATGAGAAATGATTGGGGAAGAAAATTTAAGAGAGGGAATTACGTGGCACAATTTGATTCGCTGAAAAAATAATAAATTTTCTCTCTTTCTTTCTTTCTCTCTCCTCACTATTTATTATTTTTCCAACTAGTGATGTGATGACACGTCATTTGTTCATAAACATTTGAAGACACGCTTTCGTGAATCAGCAGATCAACAAACTAATGACTCAACATCGTTAGCCGAAATGCGATAGATTTCTCGAACGCAGACAGAACTCAAACGGAATGCCAACGCGACGACGAACAGATAAGAACAACATCCGTATTTAATTTTCAAAGATGGAACTTTGTCGTTTCTCCACCTTCTAACTTCGTTCAAAAGGTGAAATAATCACTCTCCTCCGGTGATCATTTCCTCTATACTTAGGCGCATCATTGTTGCCTATATCGGCAACTAGTCGGAGAATAGCCAAAATGTCATCAATGGCTATTTGACTTATCCCAATTCACTTGCTTCACAAAACAACTTCGGGAGGCTATACATAACTTTCCTTGAGCAAACCGAATGCAAGAGATTCACTCTCAAGCCCTCAATCAAGTTTTAAAGAAAATACGCCATTACAACTTCAAGCTTTCTAGAATTTTCGAATTTTTGGGAAAAGCCTTAAGGCTCTAATTCAGGTGTTCATAAAGTTTTTCTAAGAGTTAAGGAGTGTTCTCCAACTCCAAGTAAATTTCCGATCACCTTCTGATTTAACCTACCAGTTTGAAATTGAAATTTTTATATTTCAGTTTTCACAGTTTCATATACTGCCTGGTTGTTTGATTTATTGATTGGGAAACGATCCTAGGATTATTTATAAGTTTTCTATTGAAGCCAAACCCGATCAATCATCTTAATTCAGAAACCCTTAAATTTGAATTTGAAAAAAAAATCAAAATCGGGTTTTCTATTCTTGAATTTTTGCTAAAGAAGAGAAACCCATAAATATTCTCAACATATTTTTAATGATGTTGGGAACCTATTTGGAGCTATTCCAATTCATCCCGATCATGTTTGATCAAAAAACAAATTTTTTATAAAAAATAATTTTTTTCAATTTTTAAATTGGTCAAAACAAACAATCAGTGTTCATGTTTTGGTTCTATTCAATCAAAAACACGTTTTTTTGTACCAAAACGGTTTAGATTAAATGGAAGTCCTTCTCGACAATGAAATGTGGGGATCTATTGGAAACTTCCCATTCCCTTGGATAAAAGGATCCTGACCTCAAACAAAAATATCAAAACCTGCAATTTTGATGTTCTTGAGAACCGATAAACCTAACTCATGTTCAGCCTCGGCTGAGGGAGTTCGACCGAGGACTTTAGCACTCTGGCCGAAAATATTCGAACCTCAACCGAGGAGGCCCGACCGAGAATCTCTAAACCTCGACTGAAGGGGCCCAATCGAGAATTCCCACACCCGAACGAGGATTTTGGCACCCGACTGAGAATTCTCGCAACTGACTGAGGAACCTCAGTAGTCCGATCGATGACTTCAGTATTCCGACCGAGCATTCTCGCACCTCGACTAAGGGTTCCAAGCCAAGACCTAGGGTTTTAGCCCTAGACCAATGAAATTCGCACCTATGACCGATAACACCGGTCCTAGGGACTGTTTGGTATCACTTTTAATTTCTTTTAAATTATTTTATAATTTTGGAAACCCAAACTATTTTTCTAAAAATTTGAAAAAATTAGAAAATAATTTCAAAATATTTTTGGACTATTTTCACAAAAATGTTTTGATAAAGGCTTGTTTGGGATTTATGTTTAAACCCTAATGCCTTTAAAACTAATATTTTTTAGGTACATTCCTCCTTAATCGTTATCAGCTACATATACCATCATTTAAATATTGTTGTTACAATTTTTTAAATACACAAAAACATCTGAATGTTTAGAACTAGAATAATAATTGGTTAAATAAAACGTTATACAACCAACTTTCCAAAAATCGAGATTTTATAATGTAGAGACGGTTTTTAATAGGTATCAAAGATATAACACGAAAACCCTTTCCCGAGTATTATCAAACTACGAAAAAAACTCTGGTTAAAAATACATTTGTACGTATATTTTTTTATTGATTTAAAACTGAAATTCAATTGTTATTAAATAAATAATCTTTTAAATTAATTTAATTAAATAATATTTTTACCAATTAAATTTTAATTTCATTATTTCAAATCTAAAAATTTATTTGAAATTTGATTATAAATTAATTATTTTTATAATTAATTTTAAAAGATAAGGATACTTTTAAGTAATATTTTATTTAAAAAGATTTATAACACGTAAATCTATGTTAAAATTTCTCAAATATTGAACTTTTTCGAGACAATAATTTTTTAGAATTACAACAATACTAACACAAATTTAAGTGGTAAATATAAAAAGCAGGTATCCTATTATGTTATAAAATTTATTGGAGGAATTAAGAAGAAAAATGACTTTTCAATTATTTTTGTTATTTATTTTTTTTTTAGAGATTTTTTATATATAAATTATTATAATTAAGTATTATATATATATATATTGAATAAATATTAAATTTAGTCTATATTTTTATCAAATTTAACACAATTTTACAATGTTTTGAGATTAAGACTCTAAAAGAGATCTTGTCATAATTGTTAGGCAGTTAATTTTTTTATCATTTTTTTTATTTTCATTTTATAAATTCCTTTTCACTGGTAAAAAAAGGACCTTTACCGACGGTTTTTCCCGAAGGTTTTATAAAACTCTCCTAAATACTCCCGAGAGGAACAAATCTTTCGCTATTAAAAATAGATTCCGAGAGGGGTGTAAAACCTTCGGGTTTTTTCATTATTACCGAAAGTTTTACAAAGAACTTTCGGTTTTTACCTTCCCAAAAAACCCAAAAAAATTCTAAGTGTTGGATGTGGGTTATTTGTGAAGGTTTTTGGAAAAACCTTCGGTTTTGAAATCCCTTGGTTTTTTAATTGCGAAGGTTATTCAAAGACCCTTCGGGTTTGCCTTTTTAGCAAATTTAATTTCCGAAAGTTTTACAAAGAACCTTCGGGTTTGCTCATAAATAAAAAATTCTAAATTTTGAAATTGGTATTTCCGAAGGTTTTTTAATAAACCCTCGGTTTTGACTAATATCAAAACTGAAAGTTTTATGAAAACCTTCGGCCTCAACCTCTATAAATATAAACCCTAACCCTTCTCTTTTTCATTCCGCTCATCTCTCCTTTCTCTCTCTTCCGCCGCCGCCGCCTGCCTCCTCCAAGCCGCGGGTTCTTCTCCTCTCTTCAGGTAATTTGTTTGATTTGGTTTTTTTTGTTTTGTTTATTGTAAGATTTAGATTTCTTAAGTTTATATATATATATTATAGATCTAGATTTATGTTAGTTTACGTTATTTTGTTTGATTAATATATATATATACATATATCTGAAATGCATTTAGGATATGGGTGATTCGACATGGAAGAGACTTCGGCGTATACCGGAGAAACTGCATCCGTGTTACCAGAATCTGACAACACAATCAGAAATTGCGGCACGTGAGGAAGAGGTCAGAAAGATGACGCTGGAAATGGAACAAATCCGATTAAGGGATGCCGAAAGAGGTCGTTTGCTCAGTGAAATCAAAGCGGACCGGGCCGAAATGTCTCAGAGATTAGAGAATCTCGAACAGGAACTTGTCTTGTTGAGGAGTCGACTGAATCAACCACCCTCTCCTTCCACCCCATCTAATAATTAATTTCTAGATTTATTATGGGTTTATGACAATTAATATTTAATTTTATGCGTTATGTTTTAATATTTATGAATTATTGTTATTTTGTTTGTTTAGTTTGGTTTAATATGTTTTAAATAATTATGTTGATTTTCACCTTTTTTTAAAAAAAAACCGCATCGCCAAAACCGAAGGTTTTTTTGAAAACCTTCGGTTTTGACCCATTTTTTTAAAAATTTTAAGGTAAAAACCGAAGGTTTTCAAATAAACCTTCGGTTTTGACCTTACACTAAAAAAATCAGATTTTTTTCTAAGTATGGAGAAGGGTAAAAACCGAAGGTTTTCAAATAAACCTTCGGTTTTGACCTTACACTAAAAAAATCAGATTTTTTTCTAAGTATGGGGAAAGGTAAAAACCGAAGGTTTTCAAATAAACCTTCGGTTTTGACCTTACACTAAAAAAATCAGATTTTTTTCTAAGTATGGGGAAGGGTAAAAACCGAAGGTTTTCAAATAAACCTTCAGTTTTGACCTTACACTAAAAAAATCAGATTTTTTTCTAAGTATGGGGAAGGGTAAAAACCGAAGGTTTTCAAATAAACCTTCGGTTTTGACCTTACACTAAAAAAATCAGATTTTTTTCTAAGTATGGGGAAGGGTAAAAACCGAAGGTTTTCAAATAAACCTTCGGTTTTGACCTTACACTAAAAAAACATAGGGTAAAAACCGAAAGTTATACTATTAACTTTCGGTTTTACCACTACCAGATTTGTTAAATTATTTTGTTTTAAACCTACTAATATAGACTCTTAACTAATATAATCAAGTGTGTGTTATATTTTGAAAATGAAGATTGTGTTTGATGTTAAAATCTTTATGATTGTGTTTGATTATATAAAGAAGTGTATATGTATGTTTGTGTTTGATGATCATATGAATGTGTACAAATTTTGATCATTTATATTGTGTGTTGTTTTAAGGATATCAAATAACTTAAAATTATGACCTTCAAAGTCATTAGAAGGTTAAAGACCTATTAATTTAGCAATTTTTGAAATTGTAATTCCGAAAGTTAATTGTATAACTTTCGGAAATAACCATCAAAACCGAAAGTTATACAATTAACTTTCGTTTTTATCTAATTAAATTAAATTGTACACATTTCAAAACCGAGAGATGTAGACATATCTCTCGGAATTTAATTGATCAAAACCGAGAGGTTTATTCAAAACCTTCGCAAATACCAATAAAAACCGAAAGTTATACTCTTAACTTTCGGTTTTACCACTACCTAATTTGTTAATTTATTTTGTTTTAAACCTACTAATATAGAGTCCTAACTAATATAATCAATTGTGTGTGGTATTTTAAAAATTATTATTTTATTTAATGTTAAAATGTTTATGATTGTGTTTGATTATATAAAGAAGTGTATATGTATGTTTGTGTTTGATGATCCTATGTATTTGTGTAATGTTTGATTATATGGATTGAGGAATGTTTTAAGGATATCCAATGTGTTAAATTAATGTTGTTCTAGGTTATTAGAAAGTGATAAACCAATTAATTTTCAAATTTGTGAAGTTGTAAACCCGAAAGTTCATTATATAACTTTCGGAAATAATCATCAAAACCGAGAATTTGAATATAACTTTCGGTTTTTATATTGAGAAAAACCGAAGGTTATAGTAAACCTCTCGTTTTTATCAATGAAAAAACCGAAGGTTATATTAAAACTCTCGGTTTTTATCAATGAAAAAACCGAAAGTTTTATTAAAACTCTCGGTTTTTACATTGATAAAAAACGAGAGTTTTAATAAAACCTTCTGTTTTTCATTGATAAAAACCGAAAGTATGACTAAAACTTTCGGTAAATAAGTTAAATAAAAATAAAACACCCTCTTTTTCCCCTTTCTTCTTCCCCGTTTTCTTCTTACCCGATTTCCCCTTTCTTCTCTCCTCCGCGCCGCCTTGAATCGAAGGAAGTTTGATGCCGCCCGAAGACGACGTCCGACAGAAGACGCCGCCGACGCCGATTGAAGACAGCCGCGACGCCGATTGAAGACTTCCGCCAGACGCCGATTGAAGAATCTCGCTGCCTCCTCTCTGATCGATGACGCCGTTCGCTGCCCACGCTTGGATCGACGACGCCGGTGATTGAAGACTGCAACTGTCGATTGAAGACAGTCGCCTCCTGCTGCCGCCCTACAAAGGTTAGTTTATTTTTTAGGTTTAAGTTATATTTGCTTAATTTTAGGTTAAATTTGTTTCATTTTAGGTTATATTAGGTTGATTTTGGTTAGTTTAGGTGATATTAGTTTGATTTTAGTTAGATTCATGATTTTGTAGTTGGATTTTGGTTTTTTTGTTTAATATTAGGTTATTTGTTTGATTTTAGGTTATTTGATTGATTTTAGGTTATATTTGTTTGATTGAGTTGAAAATTAGGTTGATTTTGGTTAGTTTAGGTGATATTAGTTTGATTTTAGTTAGATTCATGATTTTGTAGTTTGATTTTGGGTTTTTTGTTTGATATTAGGTTATTTGTTTGATTTTAGGTTATTTGATTGATTTTAGGTTATATTTGTTAGATTGAGTTGAAAATTTGGTTGAATTTGGTTAGTTTAGGTGATATTAGTTTGATTTTAGTTAGATTCATGATTTGGTAGTTTGATTTTGGATTTTTTGTTTGATATTAGGTTATTTGTTTGATTTTAGGTTATTTGTTTGATTTTAGGTTATTTGATTGATTTTAGGTTATATTTGTTTGATTGAGTTGAAAATTTGGTTGATTTTGGTTAGTTTAGGTGATATTAGTTTGATTTTAGTTAGATTCATGATTTGGTAGTTTGATTTTGGGTTTTTTGTTTGATATTAGGTTATTTGTTTGATTAGGTTGAAAATATGTTTGGTTTTTGTAATTGCTTGTTGGATTTGGTTTTAGGTTATATTGAGTTTGGTTGTATGATTTTGTTAGATAATGTTAGATTAGGTTGAAAATATGTTTGATTTTGGTTAGTTTAGGTTTTCGATTGATTATTTTCTTGGATTGATTTGATATATGATTGCTTGAATAGTTTATGTATTATGTTTGATTTAGGTTAGATTATGTTAGATTAGTTTTGAAATGTGTATGAATGAAATAATGTTGAATTATAATTTATTGTTTTGAAATGTGTATGAATGAAATAATGTTAGAATATATGTAAGTTAGATTTATGTTAGGTTTTATTATTGTTTGTTTATGTGGAATTTTGGTTATAATATTAGATTAAATTGAATTTTAGTTGGATAATGATAGATTAGTCAGAAATTATGTTAACATTATGTAAGCCTAATTAATTTAGACAAAATTTAGGTAATTAATAATGCGGGTTTTTTTTCCATTTTATTAGAAATATGGAAGTACCCGATAAAAGTTGGATGACCTTACGTCGAGATCATCCAGATTACGAGGAAGGTGTTGACAAATTCCTCGAGTTTGCTGTTAGGAGTACATCCCGACAAAAAGTGAAATGTCCTTGCGTGAAATGTTTGAACACGCCGATAAATGTATGTATAGGTTGCTCAATTAACCGAATTTAACGACATATCAAGAGACCTCAAGATCTTAGGAGAAGGTCCAACTATGTACTCGTCTATGTATGTTTGGTGTAAAGTAAACGGATACAAATTCTGTACAGAAAAACACGACGAAGGTTTGACAACTCAAAATAGTGGGGTGGTTGTTGAAGGGTTCAATGAGTCTAAAACTATGTCATACTACGGAGTTTTAACAGATATAATCGAAGTGCAATACTTTTCTCACAAACGAGTTGTTTTATTCAAGTGTAAGTGGTTTGATACACACTCGGGGGAACTAGGAGTGAAAGTGGATAAATATGGCTTCGTAAGTATAAATGTAAACCGATTTTTAAAAACCCAAAGTCAAGACCCGTATATATTGGCGAGTCAAGCAAAACAAGTCTTCTACGCCCTTGATATGTCAGCCCGACCCGGTTGGAAGATTGTGACAAAAATAAAACCGCGGTTTACAAATATATAGATTAGATTAATTAGGTAGATTATATGTTTTTTACTATATATTATTTCTTATTACTACTTTATTTCAATTAGTCGCTCATTTATTAATGGTATGCATTAAGAATGTCTAAGGGTAGTAAAGAACCTTGGTGGAGTATGAGAAAAACACCCAGCAAACTCTTAAAGCCGTACCAGAACCTCATTGCACAATCAGAAAACTTAAGGCTCCGAGAATCGTCTACTAGAGATGCACCACCTATTGCTGTAGTCCCGATAGCTACTGCTCCCCCAGCAGACGAGGATGTTGAGACTGCTGAGGCAGAAGAGTTTGTAGAGAGTACGTTTGCTAATGTGGGGGATGAGGACGATGAGGCTGACGACGAGGGTCACGAGGACCCTCAGGACGTGGATGAAGAGGAGGAGCATGGATCGACTCCCGACCCATCATCGACAGGTAACTTGTTTACTATTAGTTATAGTTTGAATTGATTCACATTTCTGATTATGAATTTGATCTATTTTGAAGAATCTTGTGCCCGCAAGAGACGAGGGAAAAACAAGAATATTGCGAGGATTCCTCTCACTTTTAGAGAGGTAGATGGGAGGCCGGGCGGTGTTGACGTTGGAAGAACAAGGTGGTCTAGACATGTGGGGTCGGTTGTGCGGGATCCCTCAGCCGTCTCGCACCGTCTTTTGAAGTGGAAGGCATTAAGTGCTGACCAATTGGATTACATTTGGAATGCTGTGAAGGTAAAGATTAATTAATTATACATGGATCGTTCAATAATTATTTTAAAACATTTGAATGTTTTTATTTTCAGGATCCGTTCGAGGCTACTAATGGTCCTATTGATTCTTTTCGAAAGACCGCAATGGGACACGTCAGACAGATATGGGATAGATGGCGCTCGAATTTGCACAAGGAATATATCCGCATCCATAAAGGAGACGAGGCCGCGGTACTTGACAATCCTCCACCAGACTACGATCGAGATGATTGGGAGTTTGTGTGTCGCAACCATTTCTTTACGGAGAAATTTAAGGTACGGTTTCATAATTCAAATAAAATATGATATTAGTTATTCTAACTTCAATTTTTTTATTTGAATTTCAGAAAAATAGTAGCACAAATATGGCTAACAGAAAGCAGCTGAAATTCCCGCATCATACGGGAAGTAGACCGTTTGCTCAAATTGAAGAAGAGTTGGTAAGATTGTTATGAGTTATATAATAACTTAATATAAAGATTGTTACGAGTTATATAATTTTTTTTTCAACAGGCGATTGAAATGGGACGGGCTCCATCTGTCGTTGAAGTGTTCAAGAGGACCCGTACCCCAAAACCGACAAAAGAAAACCCAACTCCCGTCCCGGACGACCGCGTTCAAGAGAAAATTGTAAGTGAATTGAATTTAATTAAATTACTTATAACTAGTTTATAAATTATTATATAATTGACAAATTATTTCAAATTTGCAGGTTGAGATGGAGGAAGTTCTAAGTAACGAACCGGAAATATCAGACTTTGAGTTAACGGAGAGAGTATTCGGACCCCAAAAACACGGGGGAGTATTCGGTATGGGATCAGGCGTCCGACCCACACACTTTCGTCAGGATCTACGGAGTTCTAACAATTCTCAACGAGCCACTGATCGATTGTTTGAGGAGAATCAAAGAATGGCGATGGAACTTGAGGAATTGAAGAAAAGGGATGAAGAAAAAACACAAAAGATTAATCAAATCCAAGCGGAAAAGGTAGAATTGATTTCAAGAATGGATAGGGAAAGTGCAAAACAGGAGAAGGAAATGTTAGAATTGAATGCAAGATTAGAGAGTTTTGAAATGTTTATGCGGCAATATCAACCACCCCCTCCCCCCACCAGCTAGTTCTAAGACGTTTCGACTATATGAATTGATTGAATATGTTTAATGGTTTAATGTAAAACTTGTTGTTGGGATGATTGATTGGAGAATTTTGGAATGATGATTTTGTTTTATGAATTGATTGGTTTGGCTAGCTGAACAGGTTTAGGTTTCGGTATGCGGTTTCGGTTGAGCACAAATCAGTACGGCTTTTTTGTAAATTTTTAAGAGAAACCCCGAAAGTTAAATGGAAGCTTTCGGTTTTTCTTTAAAGGGAAAAACCGAAGGTTAAGCTAATAACTCTCGGTTTTTCTTTAAAGGGAAAAACCGAAGGTTATGCTAATAACTCTCAGTTTTTCTTCAAAGGAAAAACCGAAGATTATGCTAATAACTCTCGGTTTTTCTCAAAGGAAAAACCGAAGGTTATGCTAATAACTCTCGGTTTTTCTTCAAAGGAAAAACCGAAGGTTATGCTAATAACTCTCGGTTTTTCTTCAAAGGAAAAACCGAAGGTTCATTCAATAACTCTCGGTTTTTCTTTCGAGGGAAAAACCGAAGGTTAAGCTAATAACTCTCGGTTTTTCTCATTGAAGAAAACCCGAGAACTAGAGGACATCTTTCGGTAAATACACAATTATTTTTAACGACGGAGTCAATACCGAGGGATGGCGAAAGTAACCTTAACTCTCGGATTTTGGTCTATACCGAAAGTTATGGGCTCAAAACCGAGAGTTTTAACTCTCGGTTTTGACCATTTTTTTACCAGTGTTTAACTAACATTACGTTAATTTGGATCCTTAATTTATTTGGATAATGAATCAAATTGACCTATAATTATAATTTTTTTAAATATTTTAATCTTTAACTTATTTTTTATTGGTCAATTTGAATCTACACTTAGGTTGATAGGATCAGCGTAATCGATAGAGACGGAGTCTGGCTATTGATGACGACTTCGGGAAAACGATTTGATAGAAATCCTGTTAAGGATTTAAATCACTTTCTATTCTACACAAACCCTTGCAAATTCTTGAATGATTCAAGTGCGGAAATGTTTGCCCAGGTTTGAAGCTAAGAACCAAAGAATGAGAAGATGTCAGAATGTAAATGACACAACAATTTGTTTATGGATGTTCGGAGCAAACTCTTTTACATCACCCCTTCTTCCAACCACCGGAAGGATTCACTATACGTTACTTAGAATCAAATACAGTTGCACGATTAGCTCACTGTTGTACAGAACAGACTCTGTTCAACTTACAATATATTGAAGTATGTCACTCAATTAAAACAATACTTTGATTCTAACTCTCTCTTGATAAACACACAGTAAAGCAAGAAAGCAACTCTTTCGTATATCACCTTGTATATTGCGTATGATTCTGAGTATCAAAAGATCGATGATTCATTCGTGGTCCTTGAGGATCTTTAAATAGAGAGCATGTACCAACAGTCGAATCTTCTATAATGACACATGACTAACTTTCATTGGAACGCCTCCATAGTACACAACAGACTCTGAGCACTAGGATTGTGTCTGTACCAATCTAGTAGTGCGCCAAATATTCTTCTAGGATATTCCTACAAGAAACAAGTAGTGGGAAAAATATTTGCTTACGTGACATTAATCAATTGGCTGCAACTGGCTATCGTACTGATCTTCATTGGAAAGTGGAGCAGAAGTAGCATACAACTAGTTGATCGTGGGTAGACGGGTGCTAGCTTCAAGCAACTACTTAAGCATGACATTATATGTTTTTCACTTAGACTGACAAGTCTCACTACAACAAAAATGACTTTCAGCAACGCTTAAAAAGACTTCTGCCAACCTTTAAAAGCGTCGCTAAAAACATTACCGACACTTATTCTTGGGTCGCCAGAAGCAGGGTGGGCGCAAATTTTTATCACGCTTATTTAAGCGTCGGTACAAGCGTTGCCGAAAGGCGAAAGTTTTAACAACGCTTATTTAAGCGTTGGCAAAATTAAAAAACGTCGCTAAAAGTCTATTTTATTTTTAAACTATTTTTTTAAAATTTGTTTTTTTCTATTTTCATTTTAGATGTTATTTTTTTATCTCTACTATTATCACATTTGTCCTTCATCTCTCAAGTACCTGATGAACATAACCCTAAACCCTTAGGGTGAACCCATAGTTTAGCACATTATAACCTTAAAAACACTTCAAAAACTAATGAACTCTCTCATATTTTATATACCAAAAACAAATGTCATATTAACACTTCAGAAACTACTAAACTCTCTCATATTTTACTTTTAATTAAATTTAAATAATAATTAAATAAAAGACATATATTAATAATACTATAAAAAATTTAAAAATTATGTTATATAAAAAATATTAATTAAATTTTAATGTTAACAAAATTTTAAGTCAAATTTAATTTAAAAAAAATTAAAATAAAATATTTACAAAGTTTAAAAATAAAACATAAAAATTATTAAAATTTAGAATATTTAAATTATAAGGTTTTAACAAAGTTACAAAGTTGGTATATAAAAAAAATAAAGGTGGTGGTATAGATATAAAGGTTGGCAAAAGTTTTTTTCTTTTAATTTTTACTCACGCTTAATATGGGTTGGTATATAAGGATCGCTGAAAGTATGTTTTGTTGTAGTGTGAAGAGGAAGGAAGATGATGATGAGTTGGAGAAGAAGGAATATGATGAAGAGTTGAAGAAGAATGAAGATGTTGATGATTTGGAGAAGAAGGAAGATGATGACGAGTTAAAAAAGAATGAAGATGATGGTGAGTTGGAGTTAAAAGAAGAATGAAAATGAAGATGATGTGGAGTTGAAGGAAGATGATGTGGAGTTAAAGGAAGATGATGATGAGTTGGAGTTGACGGGAGGAGAGGAAGCAGAATGAGAGGCTTGAGTTGAAGTAGGCACATGAGGCAGAGGAGTTGGAGAAGAAGGTGGCTCAGTTGAAGAAGGAGGAGAAGAAAGATATGGCCAATAAGAAGGAGTTATCCAAGAAGATGAAGGAGGAGTTGGAGAAGAAGGAGTTGAAGAAGAAGAAGGACGATGATGATGAGAAGAAGAAGAAGGATGATGATCAGGAGTTAGAGAAGAAGAAAGATGATGATGATGTGTTAGAATTGACTCCAACATTTTTTTTGGGAAAACGGTTCCAGAGAAAGAAGGAGAAGTCCACCTGATTGGGGAATTACACAGACCCTAGTGGGAAATGATTTAAACTCAATGATCCGGTAACAGTCAATCCTCTGTTAGAGTATGACATTGAACAAATGAAGGAGTTGAACAATTGGATGAAGCTGAAGGTTGAAGACTTGAGAATTTGAGTACTTGCAAAGTAGGTCAACAATTCTTTGTCAAATTGCTCAAACCTCAAAATTGTCAAATTGCTCAAGCCTTAAAATTTACCCTCTTTTGAGGGTCATTTCATCCGATTTCTCGAATTTAAGTTTCCATTTCAACAAATTTAGGAATGATAATGTAAAACACAATTATTATATAATTCTATTTTTAATAAAATATTTTATATATACATTAATAATTTTATTTGTATTAATTATTTAATAATATATAATTATATATTAAATTTAAAAAATATTCTTCCATTACTCTTAAATTAATTTTTTTAATAATTTTCTTTTACTCTCTAATTAAATTTTCAAATAATTTATTAAAAATAATAATTTTTATATATGCTCTTTACATATCTATTATTTATATAATTAATTATTTTTATTAATTATATTTTTTTATTTGTTATTCCTTAACCATAAATAAATATATATACATAAAATTATAAATTGAATTAAACAATTACATGTGAACTAATGTTAAAATGATTAAAATTTCAAACTCGAGACCAATGTTCAAGTTCTATTTGGTGGGAATTTTAGAGTGGTACTAATAATGAATGTTTTAATAATAAAATACGATAAAATATGTGAATTTTAATAATAAAATATGTGAATTCGAATTAAAGAAATTGAGGGAACGGTAGTGAGATATGAGGGTGACGTTAATAATGACATTTGAAGGATAAAATATGTGAATTCGAATTATAGGATGAAAAAATAGTGTTGAAATGTCGTAAGTAATGGAATTCTTGATGGATAAGATATGTATAGTAAATTTCTTTATAAACTAAGTAAATTTTATCATCTTTTAATATGTAATTTCATGTTTATTTTATTATTAGTTTGATAAATGTATAAGATAATTTTAAAATTGTCAATAAAAGATTTGACGAGAAAATGATACACATAAAAAATGAGGTAAAATACATTCTTACCAATTTTAAAATTTTACATTCTTATCTTGCTCAATAGAATAATATAAGTGTCGTGACTATAATTTTATGTCTATATTAGAGAATTAATATTATAATTAGGGGTGTTCAACCGGTCGGTTAACCAGTTAAACTGTTCCAGTTAAATCTGATTTTATCTCTTATTTTACAAGTCAGTTAACCGACCAGTATTGGTTATCGATTTTATCAGTTTTGGTTATACTGGTTTGGTCGATTCTGATCGATTAACAAGTTTAATCGTGAATTGATAATTCAATTTTTTAATTAATTATTAAACTTATTAAATGATTGTTTTTCAAAATCTTATATTTTAATATATTATATTATTGTTATAATATAATATAATAATATTTCATATATATATATAATATATTATATTATATTATTGTAATAATATAATATATTTTAAAAGTTTTAAACTAATAGCTCTATAAATTAGATATTTTTAAAACAATTCTTTACAAATGATAATTTAAATTTAAAAACAATTTATATATATATATATATTTTAAATATTATTTATAATATATCTAATATTTATAAAATAACTAATATAAATATATATGATTGAATTATTACCGGTTTATCTGTTAAATCGTTAGAAAAATAGTTTAACCGAAAATTGAACCGTTTAACCGGTAAAAATTACTAGTTAACTGGAACCAAGTAACCAAAAATCAGTAAAATGAAACCAGTAAGCTATCGTTTCAGTTTCGTTATCGAATTTTCGTTTTTTTTGTTGCACAACCTTAATTATAAAGTGGGATAAAATATTTATATGTTCTATAAATTCTGATATATTTATCTTCTCTTACAAAATAATATAGTTTTTTTTAATCTTTTACTATAATTATTCAATTATGTGATTTTTTTATATTTTATTATCATTTTTTTTATCATATAATATTTATTAATTTAATTGAATAGTTATTTAATAATTTTTTAAACATGTGATCTTGATTATTAATTTTAAATCAAAAACATATCTTTTAAAATTATAATATAAAGTACATGTTTGTAATTTATTTAACTAATCTTTACAATGACAAAACTGACTATGCTAGTTTATATTATATTGATTCAAATCCGCAATCCAAAAAAAAAAGAAGAATCACAAGCACATTGATTCAAAAAATAATATGAATTATAATCAAGATCATAATACAAATATACCTATATATATCATTTGAAAAATGAAATTTATTTGTATACTGTTTTAATTTCTCTTTATTACTAATCTCTATTTTAAAAGAGTTTTTAATAATTTTTAAAATAATGAGAATTTTTTCTAGAATCTATCATTAAGAAAGACAAAAAATGGTTAAAACTTTGTTAGGTGTGTATTGTGTTTATGGTTAAAATTATTAAAAAAAACTTAATAATAAAATATAACTAATTTAAGAAGCCTTGTCAAAAAGTAATTTTAAAAGTGTGTTCAATTCAATGGAAATTCATCAACTATATTATCAAAATATATTTTTTATGCTATTCTTAACGCTTAGCCATTTCCCAATTACATGGGAAATTTAACGAAATGACCCTGATAATGGTCCAATTAGAAAAATGACCCAACATTGATAAAGTTTTCCAAAATGATCTTTTTGGCCTAGGAAAGGATCACATTACCCTTAACGGGCTTATACCCTCTTCGATCGGTCAAATTCATTCATTCGCTTCATCTTCTCTCCCTTCTCCATCCCACCCCTACAAACACTAAACTCTCCAACTCAACACTAGCAGCCGCCACGACGCTCCCCATCCCCACGACAACAGTTGATGAAGACCCACGACTCTCCGATTGTTAAAGAAGATCCTACGACTCTCCGGAAGTTGTAGAATGGGTATGTTAATGTGTATTTTGTTAGTTATAGTTAGTTGATTTGATAATTTCTTAGTTTGTGACCTAATTTTGTGAAGATAACGAAGACATATTTCTGAGTATTGCAATGCCCCTCATTGCAATGTTCCGCGTATACGCGTATTGCAATGTGTTCCACGTATACGCGTATTGCAATGTTTAGCGTATTAATAATCATTTGATTCTGCATTTGTTGGAGATCTTGACGAATAATCTAAGAGTTGAGGTTCATAAGTAGGTAATTGATTTTGGGATTCTTCCTTTGCTTGTGATGATAGTGAAGAAGAAGGTACACCAACATTTTGCAAATATGTTTGGATCTTTATATGAATAAATCATCCATCAATGAATGACAATTTTGATGATTATAGTCTGACTTGCCTTTAGGAAAGGGAAGGCTTGTGTTGCATGCAACATGAGGAGGAAGAAGAGCGTCATCATCGTCATCAAAAGAATCATCTACCCTTTGGATTGTTGGGAGGACCTAACATAAACCGACCATCATACGACCATTAAGCATTGATGAGCCTCAAGAGAAGCAGTAATCGCCAATTCGTCTACCACCACCCGCTAAGCATGTCGAGAGAGAGAAGTTCTTTCAAGAAAAGAAGGTGGATGGGTCAGGTTTAGCCAATCATGTTCGTGGACTTTCATTGCACAGCCACAATTCAAATTATTAACAAAAAAAAGTAAAGGTAACATCAAATATTACATCTAATTACAGAGCAACACAATAGAGAAAATTTCTCCAAAATGAAACAAACAATTGGGACTAAAGGTCTGGTCAAAATCCAGTAAAAACAACGATGTTTTAGTAACAAATAATGTATCAAAATTCAGAGAATGACTCTATTTTCCACTTTCTTCATTTCTGACACTTGTATCATTCGTCGTCATAATCATGACAGTTACCACAAGACATACAATATAAGAAAAGAAACAACACAAATTACAACGAAACACAAAAATTTAGAAGTCAACCATCATAGGTTTTCTATTTATGAGAGGATTAACGAGGCAATAGTTGATTAATTGTCCCTCTATCTTTTGACATACTTGAGAAAAATCAGTGTAGGATTGTCCCTAGGTGGGACAGGAACACAATTTGACTTGTGTAGAATAGACTCATCCGCTGCACTAATGGAAGCTGTCTCCTTTAGACTTTTTTGCATCTCAGAACTGTAAAATTTATTTGCAAGATTGAATAAATAATTGGAAAGCACTCATCATATGAATCGTAAAAAATTTGACTAACTAACCATATTTTACTATAGTACTTCTCCAGCTACAGTTTAAGAGCCCTATCTCTTTCACCTTTTCGGTTTAGTGTGCCCATTAAAGCATCCAACTATAAAAAAAACATAGAAACATCAATGAGATTGTAATTAGACAAACAAAATCGCTTAGCAATTATGTAGCATGAACTGCATCATCCTCTCAGCAAAAATAAAATATCTCAATATCCTAGTTCAATAATTATTACCAGAGATAAGAAAAAACAAATGGAGAGTCAAAATATGTATTTTGCATGAGGAGCATTGTAATACACGGAACATTATAATACACCGAACATTTCAATGCAATACGTAAAACATTATATAAACCCTAAACCCCAAACTCTAATCATGCAATTGTTTGATCCACCAAAATAAGAACATTATATAAACCATAAATGCTAAACACACCTGAATAATCAAGACAAGGAACGACGACACAATATTTTCATCTAGAGATAGAAACGATATTGGAGAGTCGTGCTGATGTTGAACGAAGTTAGAGTCGTGGAGAGTTTAGGGTTGGGGAGAGAGTAGTGGGGAGTTGGAGAGTCATGGCGGTATGAGAGAAGGGGAGAGAGTCACAGAGATAATAGTGGGGAGTTGGAGAGTCGTGGCGGTATGAGAGTCACGGAGAGTCGGAACACCGATTTAAATGAGTAGATCCTACCGCGTAACTCCATCGCGCGTAATGTATATTACGTGTAACTCACGAGGTAAGACAGACATTTTGCAGACACAAAGTGTCAATTTTGAAAAGTTTACGATGCTTGGGTCATTTTTCGAATTTGACCCATTATTAGGGTCATTTTGTCAAATTTCCCAATTACATATCCCTTCAACTTTTGAAATTGTTTGGCTGGTAGAAGCAAATCTAAAATATAATCTAGATAATGATAAAATATACATATTAAACAAAATGTCTTATTTACCCTTTATAACTCATATATCAATTTAATTAGAGTTGAAACTCTTAACGAATTTATCTTATTCGAAAAGCGCCTAGAACTATTGATGTGAAAATTTTTAGAACTATTAGTCTTGTTTCATCTTTCTACAAGATTGTGTTTAAATGTGTGACGAATAAACTACGTAGAGTTCTTGTTTTAGTGATTTTGACAAATTATGCGTCCCTTATTACAAATGAATGTATTGATTCAACAAATTTCAGGGGAGCTAAGTGTGCCTTCGTGAAACTTGATATTGAAAAAACCTATGATCGTGTTAATTGAGATTTTTTATTCGATGTAATGGGTAAAATGAGTATGGGAGAGAAGTGGATGGATTGGATCAAATTCTGCATGTCGATAATTAAGTTATATGTAATTGTGATTGGAAGCCCTAAAGGTTGTTTTGAAAGCTCGAGTGGAATCAAGTAGGGTGATCCTCTTTCCTCATTCCTGTTCGTCATTGTCATGGAAGATTTTTCAAGAATGTTGGTTTTCGCCAAGCATTCTAGCCTCATTAAAGGAGTGGATTGTGGGATGAGGAGGTCTCCATTTGTCATTTACTTTTTGTGACGATACCTTATGCATGATTCAAGCCACTCACAAAAATTTCAAGCATCTTTGCAATATTCTCTAGTTGTTTGGATCATATTCTAGATTGCGGGTTAACCTTGGTAATTCTGATATCTTTTTCTCAAATTTTGTATCCAATATAAGTAAGATAACACTTTCGAGAATCTTGGGCTTCAGGGTGGGATCATATCCGTGTATTTATATTGTGATACCTTTAGGTGCTAAAGCCCGTTTAAAAACTTCTTAGGATCCGATCATCGCCAAAATGGAAACAAAGTTACCAATCTAGAAGAACAAGATGATTTATAAAGGTGACATTTAGTTCTAACAAAAGTGTTTTAGAATTTATGTATACTTACATGATGTCTCTATTTTTTATACTTAAAAGTGTGGATGTGAAGATAGAAAAAATATATATGTAAGTTTTTTTGGGGGTTATTTGAGTCATCCTTCTGTCATTTGGTAAACTAAGATAAATTGAAGAAATTTAAGGAACAAGGGGGCTTGGGTATACAATATTTTACTTCGTTTAACAAAGCTCTTTTATTGAAATGGTGTAGCAGATATTCCTCGAAGTCTACCTCTTTGTGCATTATTATGATTAAATGCAAGTATGGGCAGGATTGGTCTGAATGGTTCACTAAACCTATTATCTGGGCATTTGGATGCAATATTTGGAGTGACATCTCATTAATGTGAAAGTCTTTTCGTGGACAATGCAATTTTTTGGCTGGCGATGCCTCTTTGATTAGTTTTTGGGATGACGTATGGTGTAGTATTAGAAGTCTTTCCTCATCGCACCCAGCCCTTGCCTCAATTTCTATATGTAGAGATGCTACAGTCAAAGACATGTTTGACGCGAGTTCTAATGGTTTTGCAATGAGAATCAGGTATAGGATAAGACTAAATGTTGAAGAGTTAACTTCACATGATAGAGTGTAGAACTTGGTGGGGCGTGAAGTGGTGAATCCTACTTTGTGTGATATTTTGCATTGGCAAGATATTGATAACATTAAGGTTAGTCATTGTTACTCTTTAATTGCGAATAATGCTACTTACGACCTCATATGAGAGAATTTGTGTGACTCTAAGTTCCTATCGAATATCTCATTCTTTGGATGGAGTGTCATGCATGGAGGGATTTTGATAGATGATAAATGCATAAAAAGGGTGTATTATGACAAGTCGTTGTAGAATTTGTCATAAAGAGTTGGAGTCGGCGCCTCAATTGCTCTTACACTATGATGGAGTGATTGCGATTTGAAGCTTATTGTGGAACATTACTGGTATTTAGTGGGTTATTTCGGAATCCATCATTCCATCGTTAGTTTTTGAGAAGTGTGGATAGAGATAGTGAGTTCGGCTGGTCTAAGTCATTGGGCTCCTATCCCGCTTATTTTCTAATAGAACATTTAGGTTGAAAAAGAACTGTTGAACATTCAGTGATCGTTATCGACTGATGCATTTAATTCACAATTATATTATTATGACAATCGAGGAGGTTTCATTGGGTAAACTAGTTAAAAGTTGGGAAACTCAATGATTTTCTTCAAAATCTCTGTGTTTGTTAAAATTTGTTATTCTTGTTTGATCATTGGTGAACTATTTTTTATTATACTTTTTTTAAATGTTTTTCTTTCAATTTTAGTAATGTTTTTTTCGTTGAGCTTAAACAACTCTCATTTATATCTTTTCGGATGAACCATTTAAAAAATATATATTTATTTAACTAGAGTTTTGATATTTGTAAAATTTTGTTATATCTATAGTTCGATTTATATTTAAATCGTCAAGAATATGAGATTATACTATCTTCCTATATTAAAATAAAATCTAATATTCTTGTATTATTTGTATGTAAAGATTATTAATGTGATAGTTACTCATATTGAAGAATGGATTCGATTATATTAATTATATGTCTTAATTTAATTTTTAGTTACTTGAACTCATATTTTATTATATTTATGTAACTATTTTTTCTTCTTGAATCATAATCACTATCTTTCATATTATATATGTCATAACAATTATTTTACAATTCCTAAAACATTTTTATAATATATTTTTATGCGAAAACATGTTAACATGTTGTTGGTTGGGGAGTAAATAGTATTTTTTAAGACTTTGTGTACGTTAATATTTTGATGTTTGTGGACTAACTGTCCTTTTTTTTTGAAAAACGGTTAAAATCATTTCATTAAAATGCCAAAAGCGGGAGAGTTAGAAATCAAAGTTAAACAAACCCTAGTTATGATGAAGGATGACAATCAAAATACCCTAAAAAAACTAATTGGTAGCATTCATATATTTCTAAAAAACAAAGATTACAAATAGAAAAGACTACATTCAAACCTAACTATCCCAGTCTGGGATTTTCGCATTCCATCTATATTTATTGTGATGAATTCTTCACCTTCACCTTCTCCTTTCTTTTCCTCTTCCTATAACGATAAAAGGAGATTGTATTGAAAATGATGATGAGTATTGTTGTTTCTCATTGAATTCTCTCTTTGTACGAGCCCGTTCTAATTTGATAGAAGAAATTATTTTTTAGAATTTCAGTGCTTTTACCTTTGTTATCTTCAACTTGAATTTTTATATTCTTGTCTTCCTTATCTTCAGCTTCAGACTCCATATTGATTTTGAAATCTTCTTTAATGGCTTTAAAATTCTCTGTTTTAGCTTTGAAATTCTGGGTGTTTCCTCTTGAGTTTTCTCAACAACAACTTGAGGTTCATCTTCCATTTTCATCCTAATTCTTTATATTACAAAACATTTTATTTTTCTCTTCACATTGATTCCCTTTACTTTCTTTCTTTCGCTGCTTTCCTTTTCCTCAGAATTCTTCTTGCTTTTTTTTGTAAATGTTTGATTTTTGAGTTTAGCCTCCTCTATTTCCTTCTTTTTCTTTTTTACTTTCTGGCTTTTCTGCTATTCTTTTTAGCTTTATCACATTTATTGTGCAGAAAAGTGTTACAGAAAATAATTTTTTTTAGTGTCCATTCATAAGAGATCTCCATGACATTATTCTTTTCTTTTTTGTCAACAACTATCATTTTTAGGGCTGTGCAAAAAAACTGGAAAACCGGTAACCCAACCGAACCGATAGTTAACCGGTTTCATTTTAACGGTTAATTGGTTAACCGGTTCTAGCGGTTCCGGTTAATCAGTTTTTTACCGGTTAAACGGTTCGGTTTTTGGTTTCCCTATTTTTCTAACGGTTTAACCGGTAAATAGATAATAATTTAATTATATATTTTTATATTTTATAATTTGTATTAGTTATTTTATAAATAATTTTTATAGAATAATTTTTAAAAAACATTATAATCTATATAAAATTTTACAAAAATAAATTAAAAACAAATTGAAATAACTTCATTAAAATATGTAAAATTGTTTTTATAACGATACGATAACGTGGATTATAAATTAACAAAATCAAAATAGTTGAGCAAATTAAAACTTGATGTCTTCAAAGTTCAACTTTCTTCATGTTTTAACTTTCTCTCCAACACGTCTAACACGGAAACACCTAAAATTAAAGTTATAAATTATAATTTACCGATTCCACTTCCCGTTATATCGGTTGAGAAGGGGATTCAATCATATTCGCTTATACTTGGTTGGTCAAAAACTAATCGACATAATGAATTTTAATTTTCTCAAAAAACATATAAAAACCTAACAGAATAGCTATAAAATATATTATATTGTTACAATAAAATTATATATTATAACATATTCTTAAATATATAAATAAAATATATTATTATAATATAATATATTTATATTATATTATATTATATTATAATAATATAATATATTATAATAGAGACAAGAAAAGATGGAGAATAGTATAATAGAAAAGTGCAAACAATAATTAAAAAAAAAATATTTTATAAGTTTATTACTTAATTTTAAAAAATTGAGTTACCGGTTCCTGGTTAAACCTGGTTAACCGGCCAGAACTGGTAGACTAGAACCGGTAAAACTGA
Source organism: Impatiens glandulifera (assembly GCF_907164915.1). Lineage (NCBI taxonomy): Eukaryota > Viridiplantae > Streptophyta > Magnoliopsida > Ericales > Balsaminaceae > Impatiens > Impatiens glandulifera. The sequence continues at coordinate 50,541,571 of NC_061862.1, read as the reverse complement.
TACCATTAACGGCCGGTTAACTGGTTTGTAAAATAAAAGCCAAAACCGGTATTAACCGGAACCGTTTAACCGGTTAACCGACCGGTTGAACACCCCTAGTCATTTTCATTGGCAGGACACTCCTAGGATGCACTTCAATGCTAATTCTAGCAAAGGACAATTGTTCTCCTCCTTCATTTATTGGGTCCATATATAATGGTTTCCCAATTGTACATGCAAAATGACTAATTGCTTCAGGATTATACATGTGGGCTAGAATGTTCTAGAGCTTGAACCAAATCTGGGCAGTTCCTTTAGTTTTCTCTATAGATTCATCTCTTCTGACCACTTTTCCAGCTTTATGCAATTTGATCATATGTAAGTATGCTCTTTCTCCAAGATTTCTTTAAATTTGAGCACTTTTTGAATTGCAGGAAGTAGAAATCATGTATGTTTATAGAAACTTTTTCAATCCCTTTTTCTCCCCACTATTTAATTAGATCCTCTTTGGTAGTTGGGAATGATACTTTGTGTTTCCGGATGAAGTTTCCAACCACCATAAACTCCCAGTCTTCAATACATTTTTCCTCTACTTTAGAAGTTAGTTTGAATTCAAAAAGAGAGTTGAGTACCTCTACCTTTGTTTGGATATCCCCCAAGTAGATTTTTTTCCTTTGTAGGCATGGTCTTCAAATTTCTTTCTCCTCAATGGTAACAACTAGCAAGCATCATATTCTTCTTCTCATATGGTCCAGTCAATAAAAATGACGCAATATTACCTCTCATGTAATCTAGTTGCAATATATCAAACATAATATATAACCAAGCGGATTGTAAGCTAGTGTTAGAGAAGTTTCCATTGAGGGGGCTAGCCCAACATCTCACTAACTGTAATACATTTCAATCAATGTGCTTTCAAGAAGGATCATGGGAACTCAACCATTTATTTCAAGACTACTATCAGTTCAACTACTCTAGGTGAGTCGATCATGATAATGAAGATTTCTATTTTCTATGAAAAGAAATTGGTAAAAAAAAATTATTTGGCAAAAAGTTTTGATCTAAACAAATTATGTGGCATAATCGATCTTTTTTACAACTTTTTACATATTTTACAATAAAAGGATTTAATCACACTTTTCATATCAAATGCAAACAAATTTACTTACTTTTTACTTTGGCAATGTTCAAAAGTGATTGTAACCAATTAACACATACCAGAAAGGCCCATTTGTATTGCCCATAAAAAAAATAGGTCAAAAAGAGATCATAAATACCATGGTTGCAAAAATTAATTCCGAGTACAAGACCCTCCACGCAAGTAGTCTCTCTTGTATCACATCTGCAAATGTAGTTCCTAAAAAAGAAGTTTTTAGGATCAGATGCCCGAGAAGCAATGAAAAGATAATATCAGACACAAAACCAAAAATTTTGGTCAAGAACATGACATACTTCCTTCATGGATACTGGTAGGTGATGATTCGACATTTATATTACCACAAGGGATTTCAGAACTTTGATCCTCAACCACTTGTGGAAATGCATATGAATGCGGAAGGGAAATACTTAAAGCATGAGACTAGAATATGGAATTTTCCCTAGAATGGTGCAATTTAAAGAAAACTAACAGTCATATTATCAAGAACACGCTCTTATCGAAATTCAAATGAACTTGAATCACCTTTTAGAAATAATACATTTCTAGAGAAAGTCATCAAAGCAAACAATTCTGAAAAACAATTGGATTTTAAAAGTTAACTTCCACTTTAAAACTCTAATATCACCCAATAATCTGAATCAAACATAGCATGTAAGCTTTTTCTCTGTAGAAAACTTTCTAGTAACAAATCAAATTGAAAAGAGAAACAAATCTAACAATGAAATGGTGACCTGAAGCTCTGTTGCTCGATGAAGTGTTGTTCCTTTAAGCTCGAGAAGTTCATCATCATTAAACCAAAGTGGAGTTCTAAAAGTAATTGGAAGTACATCAAGATACCTAATAACAAGTTTCTAATAGATTTTAAAACGATAAATGAAGGAAACAGATCTCCAAAAGACATACTTACGGTTTCCAAAGAGAATTCTCATAATCTGTTCAACTGTTAAAAACAACATGATCAATAACATATCATCTATTTACCTTTCTTAAATATTGAACTACAATCTGGTATAAGTATAGGATCTTGCAAGGCTCTAGTTGGTATTATAGACAAATCAAATGGAACCACCAGAGAATCCCTATACAATCAATTTCTTACTGAATACAGCATTGGAGAAGAGGAACAAAGAACTAAGGTAATGGATTACGTAACTAAACTAACCTCGAGCGTGCGACGGACAATGGACTGAAGAGTGGGAGCCGGGACCGATGTAGTATGACCGATTAGGTCAGAAATCGAATTGGTCATACGTAGAAGGAAAATGAATTGGGTTTAATGTTTTTTTTACAGATATATAAAAGAAAAAAACACTGATTCATAATTTTAAAAAATATTAGCAAATAACCCTTGAAAATCACGAGTAATAATATAAAAATTAAGAAAAATATTACGGTTAAAATGTGATAGCATTTTTAATTTACTCTCAAATATATATATCTAAATTAACCACAACTCTCAACCCGGCAATTCAGACACTTTGAAAATTAAGCATCATTATATATAAATATATATATATTAGTTAGTTAAAAATTATATATATATATATATATTAGTTAGTTAAAAAGTTGAACTTATATTGTTAAAACGTCCCGTGTACATCAAATTTTGGTGTTGAATTTAAAATATAAAATTTTATTAGCCTAGTTAATTAGAGGGTTATACTTGTTTTGTTAGGTTGCAAGTTCAAAACTTACCTATAGTATTTTTAATTTAATTTTAATCGTTTTAAGTTTATGCACGGGTCAACCCAAAATCTGACCCAAATATCCATTTACTCTCTCATATATATATCCAAATTAATCTCAGCTCTCGACCCAGCAATCCAGACACTTTGAAAATTAAGTATCATTATATATATATATATATATATATATATATATATATATATATATATATATATATATATATATATATATATATATATATATATATATATATATATATATATATATAGATTAGTAAGTTCAAAAAGTTGAACTTATATTGTTAAAACATCCCGCGTTCATCAAAATTAATGTTGAATTTAAAATATAAACTTTTATTAGCCTAATTAGTCAAAGGGTTGTACTTGTTTTGTTAGGTTACAAGTTTGAAACATACCTATAGCATTTTTTATTTTATTTTTAACCGTTTTAAGCTTATGGGTGGGTCGTTAACCCACAATCCGACCAAAATATCCATTTACTCTCACATATATATCCAAATTAACCATAGCTCTCGACCAACAATCCGACCACTTTGAAAATTAAGCATAATTATATATAGATTAGTTAGTTAAAAAGTTGAACTTATATTGTTAAAACATTTTGCGTTCATCAAATTTGGTGTTGAATTTAAAATATAAAGTCTTATTAGCTTAGTTGGTTAAAGAGTTGTACTTATTTTGTTAGGTTGCAAATTCGAAACATACCTTTAGCATTTTTAATTTAATTTGACCGTTTTAAGTTTATGGACGTCTCAAGCCACAATCTGACCAAAATATCCATTTACTCTCACATGTATATCCAAATTAATCTCAATTCTCGATCTGGTAATCCAAATACTATGAAAATTAAGTATCATTATATATAACAAATGGTCCATTTATTGATGGGCGAACGACGGGGATTGAACCCGCGCGTGGTGGATCATATTCAAATTCAAATATTCAAAAGGGGAAATTTTTTGGTTCAAAAAACCCAAAGTCTAGTCTAGAGAAGTTGAAGGATGGGAATTTATATATATATATATAGATTAGTAAGCTAAAAAGTTGAACATATATTATTAAAACGTCTCGCGTTCAACAAATTTGATGTTGAATTTAAAATATAAAATTTTATTAGCCTAGTTAGTTAGAGGTTTATACTTATTTTGTTATCTTGTAAGTTCGAAACATATATATATAATTTTTTATTTTATTTTAACCATTTTAAGTTTATGGGCGGGTCGTCAATCCACAATCCGACCAAAATATCAATTTACTCTCACATATATCCAAATTAACCACAGTTCAAAACCAAGCAATCCGTACACTTTGAAAATTAAGCATCATTATATATATAAATTAGTTAGTTAAAAAGTTAAACTTATATTGTTAAAACGTCTCGCGTTCATCAAATTTGGTGATGAATTTAAAATATAAAGTCTTAGTAGCCTAGTTGGTTAAAGGGTTGTACTTATTTTGTTAGGTTAAATGTTTGAAACAAACCTATAGCATTTTTAATTTAATTTAACTACTTTAAATTTATGGGTGAGTCAACCCACAATCCAACTCAAATATCTATTTACTCTCACATATATATCCAAATTAACCACAACTCTCGATTCGACAATCCGGATATTTTGAAAATTAAGCATCATATCTATCTATCTATATATCTATCTATCTATATATAGAGAGAGATAAATATAGATATGCGTTAAATTTTTATTATTTTAATTAAATTATTTTTAGTTTATATTATTTTTAACTTTTAATTAAATTTACATAATATGTAAATAAAATACAAATACTAATAAAAAAATAATAATTATAATATATAAAAATTAAAAATTAAATTTTAAGTCAAATTTAATTTTAAAAAAATTAATATAGTGAAATAAAATATTTATAAACTTTAAAAATAAAACATAAAAAATATTAAAAATTTAAAATAGTTAAATTATAAGATTCTTAACAAAGTTTATATATATAAAAAATAAAGGTGGTTGCATAATGTCACGGCCCAATATTCCTGGCCCAAGAAGAGGAGGAGACTTAAGCCCGCTTAAGCCCAACACAAGGAATATTCTAGCTGGAAGGAAGATGCTTGATTAACGCATCACTAATTGAGAGTTGAAAGACATGTCCTTGATTAGCGCATCACTGATTGATACTTAACAGGAATGTCCTTGATTAGTGCATCACTGATTGACACTTGTAAGGAATGCCCTAAAGTATTGTGTCATTAATGTAATAGCTAGAATTAGTCTTATAAATACCTGTGAGGTATTACATTGTAAATCACCAAGTATTCGAGTAAGATAATACTATTCTTTATAAGAGTTACTCTCTCTCTAGAATTCTTGTGTCAATTCTATTAAACGCCGAGTGTTGCGTCGAGTAAGGCTGACTAGTTACTCGTTCTTCCGAAAATCGTAACTAGTGCTGCACGGATCGTCAGTGAAAAGACTAAGCCCGTGACAATTGGTATCAGAGTTGACATGACGAAGAGATCGGACGAAATTTCAAAGGTCATGGACGAAGTAGAGAATCTTCCCCATGGGACCGGAGAAGATAGTAGGAACTCTCGCAAAATTCAGGCGGGAGGAACCAAAGCTACCAAAGAAAGAGAAAGATCAAGAGATGATATCGTTGACATTATCGCCAGGCTGGAGAAGGTAGAACTCACCGTGGCGTACGGACAAGATAATGTCGGGGACCTAGAGGAACGCATTGTCAAGCTTGAGAAGGAGAGAGACGAGCTCCGAGGAGGAATGTAAGGTGCCCTGAACGAAGGCTTGTCCAAATGTCAAGAGCAAGCTCAGATCGTGGAGCGGACCCTCCTTGGTGAAATCAGTATCTTAACTGAGAAACTCGAGGTAATGACTTCTAAGTTACAAGCTACCGAAGAGGATGTGGCATTACTCAAGAAGGCGGTTGCGCAAGAGTGCGGACGCGCAGCTGTAGGAGTCCCCAATCCGATAAGGATAGACGTTTCAAGGCCTAAAGCGTATTTAGGCGAGAGGAATGCGAAAGAGATTGACAACTTCCTATGGAGTCTGGACTAGTATTTCAAAGCACTTGGCCTAGTAGAAAAGGCGAGAAAGATAGATACTGCCATGACATACCTGGAAGATACCGCAATGCTGTGGTGGAGGCGAAGGAGTAGCGACATTGAAAAAGGTACGTGTTCTATCAATACCTGGGGTGAATTCAAGGAGGAAATCAAGAGACAATTCTATCCTGAAAATGCCATTCGAGAAGCAAGGGCCAAGTTGCGACGACTCTCACAAAGAGGGAGTATGAAGGAGTATGTCAAGGAGTTCATCGCTACTCTCCTTGAGATCCATAACTACTCAGACGACGAAGCCTTGTTTGCCTTCACTGATGGTCTACAAATGTGGGCGAAGTTGGAATTGGAACGACGTAGTGTCCAAGATCTAAGCTCCGCAATTGCTGTGGCTGAATCTCTTGTCGAGATGAGAAGGCAAGAGAAACCAATGTCGACCTATGAGAGGAATGACAATGGGGAAAATGGTGGAGACCATCTCCATAATAGTGAAGACCCAATAAGTTTATCAAATCCAATGGTAAAGGAGATCGGGACGAGAAACGTGGAGAGAAACCCCAGATAAAATGTTTCTTTTGTGAAGGGTCGCACAAAGCAAGAGAGTGCCCTATGAAGAACATACTATCAGCATTGATGAAGGAGCAAGAACGCCTTCACGACGAAGCTCGATTGGGGTCGTTAAACTTACTTAGTGCTGTTACTGCAAATTTTGATGAGACAAAGTCCGCGAAGAAAGGACGACTATTTGCGGAGACAAAAGTAAGAAATCACATGGTTAAAGCTTTGTTGGATACGGGAGCCAACAACAATTTTCTAGAGGTAAAGGAGGCGGGAAGACTGGGGATCAAGTACACTAAGGAGAAAGGGTGGCTTAAAGAAGTCAACTCGGCACCAAGTGCAACTTATGGAGTTGCTCGTAATGTAAAAATCAACTTAGGGGAGTGGACCGGCCTTCTGGATTTCTCCATTATTGATATGGACGACTACAAAATGGTTCCAGGCATAGAGTTCCTTGACAAGGTAAATGGCATATTACTCTCTTCTGCTAATATGATGTACATTCTAGAGCAATGTAATACTCGCACAATACCTTTAACAAGAGAGAACAAGAGAGAAGCTAGGCACCTATCTGACATGCAACTCTCAAAAAGTGTGGAGAAGGCCTACCCATCATCTTTTGTCCTCGTGAAAGAAGCATCCAAAGAGAAGATACCTCCAGAAGTTTCAACTATCCTAGAGAAAGGTCATGATGTAATACCCACTAGATTATCAGAGAAATCCCACCATAAGAGAGAGGTGGATCACAGAGAAGAGGTAGTCAAATATACTAAACCATCGGTGACGGTTCTTTATCGCACTAAACCTCTTAAATTAGAGGAATTGAAGAGGCAACTAGAGGAGTTTCCCTTCAAGGAAGAGAAGTGCGAAATAGCCAAGACCGCCAAAAGAATGAAGAAATGGAAGGACAAGAAGAGAAGACACTTGGAGTTTAGAGGAAACTGAGTGACAATAAAACTTCTCCTCCATCAAGAGAGACAATTTTCCAAAGTTCACAAGGGGCTTGTGAGGAAATACGAAGGCCCTTTCTTAGAGAAGAAATGGGTTGGAAAGCCAGCATGTCGCTCAAAACTTTTATCTTATGTGGAGACACCATCCAGGCCTACAAGGATGAAGCGACGAGGACGTCGCCAGATTGAGTGGGGAAGAATGTCACGGCCCAATCTTCTTGGCCCAAGAAGAGGAGGCTTAAGGAGAATGTCACGAACCAATATTCCTAGCCCAAGAAGAGGAGGAGGCTTAAGCCCGCTTAAGCCCAACGTAAGGAATATTATAGATGGAAGGCAAATGCTTGATTAACGCATCACTAATTGAGAGTTGAAAGGCATGTCCTTGATTAGCGCATCACTGATTGATACTTAAAAGGAATGTCCTTAATTAGTGCATCACTGATTGACACTTATAAGGAATGCCCTAAATTAGTGTGTCATTAATGTAATAGCTAGAATTAATCCTATAAATACCTGTGAGGTATTACATTGTAAATCACAAAGTATTCGAGTAATATAATACTATTCTTTGTAAGAGTTACTCTCTCTCTCTCTAGAATTCTTGTGTCAATTCTATTAAACGTCGAGTGTTGCGTTGAGTAAGGCAGACTAGTTACTCGTTCTTGCGAAGATCGTAATTAGTGCCGCACGGATCGTCAGTGAAAAGACTGAGCCCGTGACAATAAGTATAAGTGTTAAATGTTTTTTCTTTTAATTTTTAGTGACGCTTAATATGCGTTGGCATATAAGAGTCGCTGAAAGTATGTTTTTGTTGTAGTGGACAGATTTTGATGACTTGAAGTAAATTAGGTCATATAAGAGTAAATTGGTCAAATTATAAAATTGGAGTGTTCGCCATCAGTTATGTGAAAAATGCATTATTAAAAAAACAAAAAGATATAAATTTGTTAAAAATTTGAAAGGAGCTCAAGAAAGAAATACCTGCACCATTTTCTTCTCAGTCTTAAGTAGTGGAGCTTTTAGTGCCATAAAGAAATTTTAACATGGATTTCCAAATAAACATTGCATTAGCTAATTTTATTTCTTTATCTTCTTTAAGGGTATTTGGAGATATTTTCAAGTGGAGGTGTAAAATATAATGACGTGGAATGTTACAGAGGGCTTGATGAGGGTAACAACCCACCAAATGTTTTTAAAAAAACGTAATCAAATTTATTGATAAATAATATATCAACTAGATAATAAGATATGTGGTTGTCTTAAATGCTTCATACCAAAACAACCCGTGTTAAATAATTTTTGTCCTCGCATAAAACAGTCGCTAAAGAGTTCACCGACGCATAGTAAAATAACGCCAGGAAATAGGATAAGCAAATGTTGTAGCGATGTGTATTCTAGTGTCAACCTCTTTTCTTTTAACAACGAGAATGTGCGCCCGGTTAATATGGCGATCCTGAGTTATAAGTACAAATGATTAGATGTATGAGTCAACAAATTAAGGTATATGTCTCAGTAACACGTTTTCCTTTAAGCTATTTCATGTTGTTTCCTAAACAAACACATAATTATTTTTGTATTGAGAATTAAACTTATATATATACATTTATATATAACTACATTTAAAGATACAATTAATGTATTATTCATAATCCAATCAAACAAGTTACTAAATCGGTCACAGGCCAGAAAGAAACTAAGAAAACATAAATTGAGTTAATGTTTGTAGAACTTATAGTAGAGTGCTCAATTCAGCCTTTTAACTTCCATTACAAATTTAGATGTATCGATTTTTGAAGGTAGTGGGATATAAATTGCCATGTTTATATCGTGAGCGAGGTCCGAAACCGATTCGAATAGATTACGAGAGTTGAAAAACATTTGACAAATTCTTAGGCATGATAAGTGGAAAATTCTGCATGTTTTAGGCAATTGGCGTGAACCTCCAACTCCATCCAACAGGGCATGTTTGAGTATTTTTTTCTTCATACCATCAATCATTTCTTTCACATACGCAATCGATTCTAGAACCGAAGCATTTGTGTTTTCTTCCAAATATAGCAATACGAAGTTCTTTTTTCCTTCCTCCTCTTCTTTCTGCGCTTTGTTAATTATATATGTATAACAAATAAATTAAGGGCACACTAGTTTTAAATAACTTAATAGTAACTAACTAATTAATTCATCGTACCTGATAGCCTTGGACATCATTCAACAATCGCGTTGCTCCCATGAGCAAGTTTGTGATGTGTTCATAGTTGGAGGGATCCAGCATGTTGCTCGGATAACCGGGAGTCAAGAAACAAGCACCTGGGAGAATCATCGTGTTCATGGCGAAGGATATCGTACCAGTTTCCAAATATTCATCCATTGATGGAACATATCCCATTTTGCTCCATGTCGCCTCTTTCATCCACGAAGCAATTGTTACCCTCCACTGATCATAATGTTATTATTATATTAAAATTTGATGTTAAGTTCTATCAAAAAAATAACTGTTTTAATTTTCTAGAAAAAAAGTTAATTTTGTTTTTATCTTGCTAATTTAATTACATGCTTATTCAAGCACAACTCATGTAACCAATTACCATTCACTCAAAATTAGTATGAAGACTGCATGCATAATTTTGCTACGCCAATTCTTCTTTCATCAATTACACATTTAAGCTCTTAATTATTACCATTTCGCGAAGGTTTTCCAACGCGTTTTGTCCGCTTCGAAGGTGGAGCTTTGTCGATATATCAGTCACGAGGTGGTCGATTACATCGAATATTTTTTTAGAGTGGCTGGTCAAATCATTCCCATCCCATCTATATATAGATTATAGAGGAAGATTTTTAAGCATTTGAGAGAAAAAATTTAAAAAAATGATAAAAGGATGGAAAAAATTAAACAACCTTTGAAAAGCTTGCGTCAACGTCTGCAATTCTTCTAAAGAACCTTTTGTGTCGAAAAAGTCGTCGGCAATTGTAACAACTGTGGAACTCTTGGCAACAATCATCCGGACGATAGAGTCATGGGGCAACGAAGTGGCAGAAGCGATGGAAAAATAGCAGTAATCAGATTTTTCGCGACCAAATCCCATGGAAGTTATACCCCAATCCTTAGACCACCTTTTGAGATGATCAATAATACTATATGTTAATGCTTTGTTGAAATTAGGAATCGTTATAATTAAGAAACCAATTAAACATGCAAAAAAATAGGAAATTATATTTTCCTTTTGAGTTCTTCAAGTTCCTTCCTATAAATTGACTGCCGAAACTCATAATTTCTCACAGCAAGTTGTATTAGTTTATCATTTTGAAGAGGCAGCAACCTGAAATTTCTTTCAAATCAACTTTTGTTTATAGAATGATATTATAATGGCATTGAATAGCAATTTCAATATTTTTAGGTTAGAAATACAAATAAAAGATAAAATTTTGCAAGATCTACTAAGTAGTACTTTCAGATAAAAATATTATCCAAAACTATCAAGGAGCAATTGTAGACGTTGTTTCATGCGGAAGGCACCTAGTATCTTCGGCAAGTTTCATAAGAAAATGAGTATATTTTTTTTTGTTGCTAATAATAGGAGAAGGTTGAAAATAAAATTAATTAACAAATTGAAGAGTTAAAAGTCTAATTAATATTAAAAGTTGTTATCTTTTATTTAATAGGTTTATTAATAAACAATAATTCTAACCGTTTAAAAGTTATGAAGATTTTAGACGTGTAAGAGTTTTTGTGTTAATATACATAGAATAGTTCTATTTGTAGGAAGAGGATCAAAATAAAATCTCTTTCCCTTTTTCAATCTTATTATCTTGAGTTTATGAGAGAATACGTCGATTACTCACTAACATTTCCAACAGAGTAGTATCATGGCAATGATGTCTTTGATGTTCCAATATCCACGTCTTACGAAAGACAACTATGATAATTGTTTTATCCAAGTAAAGACGTTACTCTGTTCCCAAGGTGCATGAGAAATCGTCAGTGATGAGATTGTCGAACCTGATGAAGATGCGACGCCGGACCTAATTCAAGCATCCAAGAAGAACAAAAATAAGGATTATCATGCCCTTTCTATCATCCACCAATGTCTGGATGATGCTGCTTTTGAGAAAATAGCAAATGCCTCAACATCGAAGGAGGCATGGGAAATTTTAGAAAATTCTAACAAAGGAGTTGTTAAGGTAAAAAGGCGTGGCTTCAGATTTTACGGGGAGAATTTGAAGCTCTTCATCAGGAAACGTCGTAGTGTATTTCAAACTATTTCACGCGGGTCTTATCTATCGTGAACTAGATGAAGTGAAATGGTGAAAGCATAGAATACATTCAAGTAATTGAGAAAATTTTATGTTCTCTATATCAAAAATTTGACCATATTATGGTTGCAATAGAAGAGAATAGAGATTTATAGAAACTCTCAATCGAATAATTAAATGGATCGTTACGGGTGCACGAATAACGGATGAACAAACACATGAAAGAGCCTTTGGAGCAATCCCTACTAGTTAAACATTCGTTTGCTAAAAAGGGGGGAATAGTTCATCGATGTTGAGGTTATTCTCGTGGTGGCGGACGAGAACAAAGCAGAAATCTAGACGTCGAGAGAGTGAATGATGAAAAGGCTCAAGGATATTCAAGAGGTAGTGATAGAGGAAGAGAAATAGAAAGAGGATGTGGACGAGGACAAGGAAATAACGAATATGAGAAGGGATACGAAAAGTCGTGTGTTGAGTGCTACATTTGTCACAAATTTGATCATTATGCTCGTGACTACTGATATGCCGAGAATGCGAAAGTAGAAGTCAATCTAACAGATGAGAAAGAAACGGAGGAGTCGACATTGTTATTGGCGCTAAATCAAAAAGTTATTAGAGGAGAAATTCAATGGTATATTGACAACGGTATGAGTAACCACATGTGTGGCGACAAGTCAAAATTCGTTAAGATTGAGAAAAATGTAACCGGAAATATCACGTTTGGAGATGCTTTGAAAATCTAGATTTAAGACAAATGTACCATTTTGATTCGGTTGAAGGATGATACACACAAGTTTATTTTCGATGTGTATTATGTCTCTAAATTAAAAAGTAATATTTTGAGTTAGTGACAACTCATGGAAAGTGACTACCAAATTTTAATGAAGGATCGTAATCTTTGGCTACGAGACGGAAGCTCTAACCAAATTGCGAAGGTGACAATGTCGAAGAATTGACTGTTTTCGCTCCCTATTTAAACCGAAAGGCCAAATTGATTACAAGTGTTTGTAACATATCCAGCATAGTGTTGGGACATGAGGATGGGACATCTCAATTTTGGTGGCCTAAAAATGATGTGTAAAAAGGAAATGGTGAAGGGGATTCCTTTGATCAATCATCCGGATCAACTTTGTGAAGCGTGTTTACTAGGAAAACACATAAGAAAAAATTGTCTAAAGTAAGCACCGTCAAGAACAACGAAGTTACTTGAATTAAAATTCATGTCGATGTATGTGGACCGATCAAACCATCGTCTTATGGTAAAAATAATTATTTCTTACTTTTTATCGACGATTTTAATCGATAAACTTGAGTTTATTTCTTTAAAGAAAAATCTAAGAGTTTTGATATTTTTAAGAATTTCAAAACTTTGGTGGAGAAAGAGTCTGACTATATGATTTAGGCGTTGAGAACCGATAGTGGTGGAGAATTACGTCTGATACCTTTAACAATTTTTGTGAAGAAATTTGCATTAGGTGTTCCCTCATAGCTTCAAGATCCCCACAACAAAATGGAGTGGCTAAAAGGAAGAATCAATCAATCCTGAACATGGCTCGGAGAATTATGAAACATAAGAAGATTCCAAAAGAATGTTGGGCGGAAGCAATGGCTTATGCATTGTATCTCCTTAATTGTTGTCCAACTAAAATCGTGAAAGACCTAACACAAATTGAATCTTGGAGCGGAAAGAAGTCAAATTTATCTCACCTAAGAATTTTTGGGAGTATTTCTTACAAGCATGTGCTGGAGCAAGAGAGAACCAAACTTGATGATAGAAGCAAGAAGTTTGTGTTCATCAACTGTGACAAAAAATGAAAGGGGTACAAGCTCTATAATTCTGTCAACGGAAAGATTGTTATGAGCCGTGATGTGATTTTTTATGAAGATGTTTATTGGAATTGGGAAATTAATGAAGATTCCGTCAACGAATTCTTCCATATCTTCGATGAGGACAACAAATGAGAAGAAACATGGCAGCCCGCAATTCCTACGACGACAACGAATACATCTTCAGGTGCATCTTTGTCAAGTGAAAGCCCTAATGAAGGATCACGAAGGATGAGAACTATCAAAGAACTTTATGAGAATATAGAGGTAATGAATGATGTTTTTATATTTCGTCTTTTGGCCGAAACAACGCCTTTGAGTTTTAAAGAGGCTAGTAGAGAGAAGAAATGGAGACAAACCATGAAAGAGGAGATTCAATGAAAAAACAATACATGAGAACTCACTTTTCTTCCAACTGGTCAAAATTCTATTGGTGTCAAGTGGATATTCAAAGAGAAAACTAGAATAACCTAATTTTTATCGAACAATATTGTTTTAGACAAAATCCCAAAAAAAAAAACTCTTAAAATACAAGATCAAATACATTTCTGTTGTCATATTTACATGGATGTTCATCTTTAAAATATTGTCATTATTGTTAAGATTGAGATACTATATTTTCTTTAAAAAAATATTTTGTAAATATATAATTTTGTCTTAAGATATTAGACAAAATTAATTATAAGGTATTTAATCCTTAATAATAAAATACAAATTTTCCGATTAATTAACCACGTTGAATTTGATGAAACTAACAAAAGTCAATCAATTTAAAATAATGCATATTAATTAAAAAATTAAATTTTGTTATTTTTTAAGATAATATTATAACTAATTACTAACACAATTATTTTTTTTTATCACGATCCATTATGTTTTATCGCTATTCATTATGTCATTATAGATGAATTCATCAATGCCATGTCTATGTCTCTAAATTTTGTAAAAAATTCACAACAATTCTCTAAAATATTCTATTTTTTTTGAAGATATATATAAAGAGAGAAAAGTTGGAAAATAGAGCTGGAACTGGCCAAGTGTCAGCCACACTTAATTAATAAAAGTTTCAAAACTGGGTGGCTACAGTTTTCAATCAAGGCCTTATTTTGAAATTTAAGAAAATAAACATTTCCAATTATATATATATACCTACCTGTCATATTTGTAACATTTAGAAATTTTGTTTTTTTTGTTTAGGATCGATGTGTTTTCAGGGTCATTAATTATACCAACTTACCTATAATAAGAAGCCTTGCCAACCCATAAGGTATCAGCTTCCATGTTAACTTCAATCCAAAACCTGTGGTCAAGATGATCTAGGCGAGCCATCCATGGAACATTCAAATCACGGTCAATCTACAGTGGATTAAACATTAAAGACATCAACAGCTATTCTGACATAGATAAAATAAATCGTACACATGAATTTAAATCGAAGAGTTAATATCATATACCAAACTTTTCAAATTGGGGAAAGCAACAAGACTATCTTCGCTGGCATTTTTATTGAAGAAACGCCTTTTCTTAGCAATCTTATAGTGTACGATCTTGCTTTCTCTAATTGACACTCTTCTGGAAATATTAGGTCGGAGGAACAATAAATGTTGTACAAAGCACTCATGTATTGTTCATGGTAAATTTCTACGTGGGAAATAATGTCTTGATTGTGAACAAACCAGCAAAATTTATCTGAAATGAATTTCATGTCATTATCATTCATCAATATTCCATGTAAATTTGTAAGTTAGGGAGATAAAAAAAAAGAGACCTGGTGTAACGTTATAGCCATGCATTTGGAGAAGACGAAATGCGAGACTGTCTTTATAAATATTTACTGGGGTAAAATCGGTGTTGTCTCCGGTGAATTCGTGGTTGTTGTAACTTTTATGAATAGTTTCTAAAGTTTGGTCAATTTCTTCACCAAAATGCTCAGCCAATCCTAATCTTTGTATCTGGTTGATGATATACAGCTTGATGAGTTCTTCGTCAAGAGGATACATGGTGGGAACTGCAAATATATGGTAGCTAGTTTCAACTTATGTAAAATACACCTTTAACCACTGAAATTAATATTGCTCATTTTTTTTCTGTCACTAAAAGGTCTTTAACAACTATAATTTTACTATTGTTGTTTAACTAATTTATTGTTAATTTTTGTGACTATATATAATCTATATATAGTTGCAGAGAAGACATAAAAATATCCTAATCAGTTTGATACTGTTATAAAGTAAATTTTATAGAATAACAAAAAGATTACATGCATATAAGTTATTTTATAATCTCAATATAACTACTTGCTAATTTCCTTTACATAAATATTATATTATATTTTTGAACTCCTAATATAATAAGGAGTGTAAGATAATTGTGTAGTTAAAGACCTTTAACGACGGTATTTTTCTATCTAAATGTACAATATTTTAAGGTAAAAAAAGGCTGTTTAATAATTCGTACCTCCATTGTCACATTCCTTTACTACAAACTCTAAGTACTTCAAGCATTTATGGTTTCCAGTGGCCATAAACGCGAATGCAGTTGCAGATGGAGATTGAAACAACTACCCATTTTCACTCAAATTCATCAACACATCTTGTTCTTTTATTATATACGATGCTGGAAGCGCTTCGAGGTATGACATTAATGGAAAGTTGTGGCGTTTGTCCACAAGCACTTCCCTGCATGTATTGGGTGATCATGTTTAATTGCTCGTAAAAAAATGAGAGACAAATAAAAGTATAATATTAACTTACGTTGCAAGAATTTTCTGCCTGTGGAAGAACAATTCAGACACCATTTCATTGAAAGCAAGACTAAACTCAATTTTAAGGTCTCTTGACTGAGCAAGTTCGATGGTTCCAGGTAAAACTATAGTTAACCAGCGAGGAGGTTGATGATAACTATTTTTGGCCCTCATAAGCAATTTTTCAGAATATCCATGGATGAAGACCAGCCCTTAAATGTGAAATTAAATATGTAAAAGAATTCGTTAATCAAAAACCTAAGCAAAATAGTATTTGTAGAGGGATGACCACAAAATTATGGTGAAAATCCCATCAAAATAGTATGTACAACAGTACAAGTTATAGACTTGATTAGTCGTATGTTACAAAATATTGGGGAAATTTATACTACATTTATAGTGAACCAAAATATTTAGCTATAAGTGATTTGATTTTAGTGACTGTACGTAAATACCTTTAGTGACATTTTCTTTGCCAACAGCCCACATGTTGAGAGCAACAATGCATGCTAGAGTGGAGGGAAGGGCATCAATGGTGGGATATCCTTCCTGGTCTTCTTCTCCCCAAAACCCTCCTTCTTTCTGGTTATTTATGATCCAATCCAAGCAACCTTTGAACATTGGACCCTTTATTGATTGTGGGTCTTGGGGAATCATGGCCAGCCAAGCAGTTTCATAAGCTGATGGGGAAACAAACGTTGTTGGGAAATGGCTGAGGGTTGAGGACAGCATCAAATCTCTCTTGATCTCACCCACAAGAGATTGAATTGAAGAAAAATAAGGCTCCATGGAATCTAATTAATATGGATCGTGTATTAATACTCAAAGATGCTTAGTAGCTCTTTGATGTTTATGAGTGAGCAAGTATTGCAAATCTAGGTCATGATCATGACCATTAGGAAATGTTGTTATTTATATAGAGAATAATAGACTTACTATTTTTTAGAGATAATTTCAAACACCAATACTTAGTTTTGCTAATGGTCATAATTTTCCCCAAAAAAATGAGTTATCACTATTTTTTATTTAATCTAAATCTGTTTAATAATAATTTATTAATATATTTTAAATAATTGATTATATTTTGACTTAAGATATGAAACTTAATTATACTATGTATTTTATTAATTAATTTATTTAAAAAGGAACGATTGAGAGAAAAAAATAAAAAAAGAGAATGATTAATTTGATTGCTGTAAAAATAATAAAATTTATCATTCTTGTACCTCTTGATACTTTTTTTTATTTTCCCGTTAATGTCAAAGCCATTTTCTCTCATCCATTCCTCAATTTTTCTCATCGGTTACTACTTTTATTTAATTAGTTTAAATAATTAATTATAAGAAAATAAAATATAAAATAATTGTAAAGCAAAAGTTAATTTTTCTATTTTTAGGGTTTATTCTTAATTTATTTCATAACTGTATTAGAATTGTTAATAATATTTTAAATTAAAATTGTAATAATTATATTTATAATTAAATTAAGACTATTTTGGCATCCTGAAAAATCGAAGTCATAATACCCAATGATCTTAAAATTATCTGACCTCATATGTGAGCATTTAATTCTTAGTTCTTTTCAATTATCTCATAATTATTTGGCTACTTAATGTCAAGCAAAATTTGTGGCAAACAAAATGCCGTTCACAGATAAAACTATAAATATGTGTTTATTCCCACTGAACTTGTGATACACAAATCATCAATTAAATTCACCTCAAAACCAAAAGAGAATTATTTTGTGAAATTTTTGATACCATTGACGAGACACATATTTAAGTCCATAAATGAATTTCTTTAATTTTCAAACCATATTAATTTAGTCTCTCGACACAATGTTTTCTTGTTGCACCATTTTTTTTCAATGTCTCCATTGAGAAACTCCTTAACATCTATTTTGATAAGCTCCATATCAAAATACGCAACGAGTGCCATAAATTGTCCTTAAAGAGTCATTCGATTAAACTAGATTGTCGCAAAGACACTTGATTTTGAGGTTGTTAAGTTTGTAATTGATGAATTTGATCAACACTATCTTGTTACTCTTGATTTCTAAACTTTATCATCAATAAGAATAAAATCCTTATCAATGTCAAAAATATTTTAAATATAAATCAAATATTTCTCAAAAGAAATTATTGATCAAAATAATTTTCAAAGACAAAAATATTTCTCCCTTGAAACTCAATATCCTCAAAAAAACATATTGCACAAACTTATTCCTCCCCTCAAACTCAATATCTTCAAAAATATATTGTAGCGAGTCTTGTCTAAAAACAACTATCTTTAACTTGAATTCATAAATATTATAACCCTTAATCACATAAAATATTCAATAATGTATATGTTCACATTTATAAACTTAAGTAACAACTAAATTTAATAATAATTTATCCCATCTCTGTAACCCCCAAAAAACCCTTGGTCCCAGTGAAAAGCTCGAAGTTTGAGAAGTTCAATCTCGGTTTGTGTGTCAATAATTTTATTTTAAAATAAAATATTATTTAAAAGATGTCACTGATTCCTAGCAGCTTTTTGAAATTTATTAAAAATAATTAATTTTGGGGGTTCAATTTTAAATAATCCAGAGATTTATGATAATCAAATCACAGTTTGATTTTTAAAAAATCCTTGATTTTAAATTAACTAAACATAATTAATTTAAGAAATTATTAATTTTAAAACAGAGTCGCCAATTGATTTTCAAAAATAAATAAAAGTTGTCATACATGCATATATAGATGTATTGACCAAAATTTTCTTTCAATTCGTAGTTTGGTGATACTCAGGAAATGTCTTTCGAGCTACATCCTCTATACCCATTTTAAAAACGGTATGTACTTATAAAGTTGGATTTTTGAAAATCAATTATATAACGTTTGAGTCTTAACCGTTTATTCTTCTAGTCATAGTCATGCTTCTAGGTTTTATCGTTATTTAAATTATTAAAACTACAATATTTAAAATGCTAGTACCTATTGCGGATGATAACTAGGGTGGAAACACTTGAAGAATATCAGTAATTTTTAAAGGCATTAGGGTTTAGAAATAAACACTAAATGAGATTTTGTTGAAATATTTTTGTGGAAATACCCAAAAATTATTTAAAAATGCATTTTCAAAAATTTTGGGATTTTAAGAAAAATTTGGAGACCAATATTTCAAAAATAATTTTGGATTTTAAAAGGTGGAATCAAATAGGCCTTAGGACTGAAGTCCTAGGCCTGGGGTTCAATTTTATCAATCGAGGTCAAAAGACCCTCAGTCTGGATAGAAGAACCTCTGGGTTGAGGTTTGGGATCTCTAGTCTAAACACCAAAGTCCCTTAGTTGAGGTGCTAAATACTCTCGGTCCTTTGCTGATCTTACTAGTCAAGGTGTATGAACCTCTCGGTCCTAGACTAACTTTAGACTAAGTCCTTCGGTCCTGTGTTCAGGACTCTCGGTCCCAAGTTTGGGATTCTCGGTCCCAAAGTTAGAATACTCGGTCCTAGGTCAATTTTCTCGATCATAGGTTTCGGTCCGGGCCGAGGATTCTCGGTCGGACCTCTTGGTCCTAAGCTAAAAAGTTTGTAATGGTCCTAGATATTATTCTCTTGATCCATCATATCAACCATAGTATTCACCACCACGGTCAGATCTGACAACCTTATTTCTCTTACCAAGTTGATTTTCTACTTCAGCTTTGTATGCATTAAAAATGTCTAGTGCTTGGGACTTCTCATTGATGAGGTATATGTAACCATATTTTGAATAATCGTCTATGAACGAAATAAAATATCGTTAACAAATTCCAAGAGGCCATATGGAATGGCCCACATATATTAATATGTATGAGTTCTAAGACGTATGTAGTTATATTGATTTCCCTTAATACATCCAACACAAATCTCAAAATTAGAAAAATCAAGGGAATCAAGAATTTCATCACTAATAAGTCTTTCAATTGTGTATATAGATTTTTGACCTAAACGTTTGTGCTAAATTGATGCAGAATTCTTAGTTGTTAATATTCTTCAGTACCACGTGTACTTGTATGCGAAGTTTCATTATATAAGGCAATTGTTTCAAGGAAATATAGATTATCATAAACCGACAAAGAACTAGTTACAATAATATTTGAATTTAAGAGAAGATTAAACTAACTATTCCCAAATGAGCAACAAAAACCAAATTTGTCCAAAACAAAAATATAAACAAAATTTCGTCTAAAAGACTTACAAAAAAGTGTCTTTCAAATCCAAATAAGAACCTGTTCTTAATAATAATCTAAAATTCCCAATAGCCTCAACTTCAACTGATTTGTCATTGCCCACAAAAATGAATCTTTCGTCATTACTTGGCTTTCGACAGTTTAGAAAAAACTACATTGAAACACTAATGTGAGTAGTAGCACCAAAATCTACGCACCATGTGTGACTCGGTACTGAAGTTAAATTAACCTCAGATCAAACCAAAGTAAGAATGCTACCTTTCTTTGCACGCCACACATGATATTTGGTACAGTCTCTCTTCATGTGTGTTGTTTACCAACAAAAGAAACAACTAAATTCCTCATTTTCTTTAGTTTGTTGTTTCTTTTGTGCGGGACCACCTGCAACTTCTTTATGGTTGTTCCTTTCATTTCTTTGATCCCTGAAGTTATTTGTCAAAGCTAAATGAGCATTTTTAGTCCGATCTTATTTTAATCTCTCCTCCTCTTAAACACAATATAAAATGAGCTCATTAAGAGTCAATTTCTCCTTCTAACAATTATAACTTACCTTAAATTGATTAAATTGTGCAGTAAGAGAGATCAAAACTAAATGCTAGAACAGTTCATTAGAAATCATTAACTTAGTGTTTTTAGTTTTGAAGCAATGTGAGATATTTCTATAATGTACTCTCTTATATTTCATTTTCCTTTATATTTTATTGAGGTTAAGCTCGCAATAAGCGTGCTGAGTTTCAGCTTTATCGTTTTTTGCTAAATGTTTCTTAATTTTCTCAATGAATTCCTTAGAATTAGTAACTTTAGAGATATCATCCCTAAATTTTTCTGGAATTCCTCGTTTGATGATCATCAAACACATACGATTTAATCTTTCCCACTTTTCAAAGTCCTGTTTTTCATCAAGGGTACCCTTAGCCGTAATAATGGATCGATCAATCCGAAACGCAAAGTCTAGATCCATACAACCGAGGATAATCAAAATATTTTTCTTTCTAATCCTTAAAGTTGTTTCTATTCAGTATAAGAATCGAATGAACATTGACAGATATTGAAGAAACGAAAGCATTAACTGAAATCATAAACACACATCTTATCCAAATATAATTAGTATTTTATATTAATATTTGTCCATCAAAAAATAAATTATCTGGAACAACATTAAAATTTTGTTGTTTTACATAAATCTTAACTTGTAAATGATAATTTAGTGTTAGATCAAATATTGACAATAAATCATGTTAAACAATAATTCTATCTTTGGACCGAAATATTATTCACATGAAAAAAAACCTGAATAGTTCTTACATATCTATCATTATTTGTATATATTTAATTCTGCCTGATAATATTGATATTTCTTTGGGCCGATACAATATCCGAATGAATTACAAATATACTTTCATTTAAAATTCTCAACAAATTAATATTCACAAGAGATGATACTTTGGCAACATATTATTTTAATTAATATATTTTATAATAATAAACTCTTTCAATCTTAATATAGTCTTAATTATTTAATTTCTAATAATTTTAGTATAATTTATCTCTAGATAATCAAAATAATTAGAAGTTTCTTAAATATATTTATATTCTTAATAATCAATATAAAATATATGAGTAATAAAAAAAACTGTCTTTGACATATTTAATATAATATAAAATAGAAGTGTTTATTTATTATATATATAATCATTAAAAATCCACATAATAAAACAAATAATAAATAAATTGTTGGTGGACCTTTTCAAATTCCATATATATATATATATATATATATATATATAATAAATATATATATATATATATAATAAATATATATATATATATATATAATAAATATATATATATATATATATAATAAATATATATATATATATATATAATAAATATATATATATATATATATATAATAAATATATATATATATATATAATAAATATATATATATATATATAATAAATATATATATATATATATAATAAATATATATATATATAATAAATAAATATATATATATATATAATAAATATATATATATAATAAATATATATATATATATATATAATAAATATATATATATATATATATATAATAAATATATATATATATATATATAATAAATATATATATATATATATATAATAAATATATATATATATATAATATATATATATAATAAATATATAATAACATAATAGACTCGTCTTTATTTATTATTTTATGTAATCGAATGTGTGACCTTTTATTTCTTTTAGGGCTACCTCAGTGGATATAATCATAATCTTGATGTCAACAAATTCTACTTATTATAATCATAATCTTAATATCAACCTAACAATATAGAGATTGTCTTCTTATCATGTCTTAGTCTTGATCATCTGTTAGTTTTTTCTTTAGTAATGATCTATAATTCGAAACATTATATTAATGTTTATCTAGACAAAACAAAACAAGATCATAATTCTCTGTGTCAATAATTGAGATGATACCTTCGCTTACATGATGTCATTGCAAAAACAACTTTTGAGTTCCCACATGTTGAATCTTCTTCCAATTCTCTCTTGCTTCTCTCTAATGATAGAGTTTATAAGAAATGAAAATGACGCCTATTTATGAATCGAGGATCACAATCCTATTTATAATTCCTATTTATTTATTATTTAATCCATTATAATTAATAAATAAATAATCAGTTTCTACACATAATAAACATACCATTCTAATAATTATTCGTGACTTAACTCAATAACTAAAATACTTTAGTACATCACTTTTTAATTGAGTTTGTGAATAAAAAATAGCCCAAACACATTATTACATATACTAGTCCAATAAATCTAATAATTGATTCAAATGTTAATTTACTCTAAAGATTAATCTAGGTACATAAAAATTGGTCCAAACTCAATGATACCAAATCAAACAGGCCTTAAGCATTTACATTTCCTAATTTGAAGTAGCATACGTCAGTGTCGGACCTGAGATTTCGAGGCCTGAGGCGAGCACAAAACTTAGTGCCCTCAAAGCTTAATATTCATACATATATTTTTTTATCAATTTAAATATAAGAGTATTTGTAACATGAATTCTAAAAATAAAATATCATCAAAACAATATGTCATAAGTAAATACTAAAAAAACAAAGAAGATCCAAACAAAATATAAAATTCATGTTCCGAACTAGTACATAGTCACTTGAATATTACTCGTCTCACATTTTTTGAAGTGAAAGTATTGATCAAGTTTGAATAATCAACTTTCTCAATATTTTTTTTCTCGATCGATAACATAGCTAACCCATTTAGTCTTTCTTGCGACATAGTTGATCGAAGATAAGTTTTAATCAACTCTAATTTAGAAAAACTCCTTTCCGCAGATGTAACAGTAACTGGTATAGTCAGCAAAACTCTATATGCGATATAGGGATTTGGATAACAACCATCCATTGTTTTCAAATAATTCGGCACATCAATCGCTCTTTTTGCTTCTCCGGGTAATGAATGTCTTAACAACTTTAGTTCTAGAAATAAATCTGATCCATCAACATCGGAGTGCCCATCAAGTGTTAAAGAATTTTAAAGATTGACACAATTTCCTGAATCATCAACATTTAAAGGAAACAAAATCTTTTGATTTATATCTCCATTAGTGTCACTTTTAGGCATACTTATATCGTTCTCATTTTCAGACTATTTTGGGTCTTCATTGCGAAGTTTATTCAATTCACCATGTTGCCGATCATTCAACTTATCATTGATGTCATTCTGGTTCACTTGCTCTACTATTTGATCGCTTGTGAAATACTTATTAAGGCTTCCTACTTGGCTTTGAATTAAAGCATATTCCTTTTGTTTTTTCTTTCTTTTATCTTCCCCAGACAATTGTTTTCTTATAGGAGGCATGCTTGATAAAACTCAAAATGCTAATCTGCATTAAAAATTTATAGATTAACCAAAATTCTATGAATCTATGATTAACCACAATGTTGCACTTTTGCTATGCAATAATGCAAGATACAGATTGTGAATCCACCATTCCACCAGACAAGTCCTCAACAACCAAAAATAATCAAATAAATCGAACCAAAATCTCACCGAAATCGGAGGAAGAACTCTAGTGGCAGTGACGCAGTGCCGAGAAACAAGGCTGAAATGAGCGAAAAAGGCCCAAGAGCTCGGGGAAGGAGACGACCGAGTTTTCTGCTCCGATTCCGACAAGCTGGAGGATCGACGACGGGTTTGGAGTTTGGGAGAAGTGTTTCCTTTTCTTTTTCCAGAATGCTTGTTCTTATTTTTTTTCCCTTGATTTTGTTTTTTGTTTTTATTTTTTTGGATACAAATTAAGTTAGGGCTTGACATTGATAAATTATTAATTATTATTTATGGGCTTTTTAAAAATAAGCCCATGAACATATCATTATATATATATTTTTTAAGATTTTTGTGTCCCAAAAATATTTGGCCTGAGACAATTACCTCACTTATTACACAACAGGTACGGGCCTGGCATACGTACTACATTTACTACCATAGCTAGGCGCCAAATTGAGATAAGACACATTGGTACTTCTTTGCGAATAATTATGAATATGCATTTAAGTTATCCTTGGACTAAATTTTATTATTCTAAAGTATTAGGTTGATTCAAATGTTAATTTACTTCAAAAGATTAATCTAGGTACATAAAAATTGGTCCAAACTCAATGATACCAAACCAAACAGGCAGCATTAATTACATTGCCTAGCTTTGAAGTAGCATACGTACTACATTAACTACCATATCTAGGCGCCAAATTGAGATAAAACACATTGGACTTCTTTGTCCAATAGCTACATAAAAATCAATCTAGGTACATAAAAATTGGGCCAAACTCAATGATACCAAATCAAACAGGCCTTAAGCATTTACATTGCCTAACTTTGAAGTAGCATACGTACTACATTTACTACCATTGCTAGGCGCCAAATTGATATAACACACATTGGTACTTCTTTGTCAAATGTTACTGCGAATAATTATGAATATGCAATGTAAGATATCCTTGGACTAAATTTTATTAATTCTAAAGTATTAGGTTGATTCAAATGTTAATTTACTCCAAAGATTAATCTAGGTACATAAAAGTTTGTCTGAACTCAATGATACCAAATCAAACAGGCCTCAATTAACATTTACATTGCCTAACTTTGAAGTAGCATATATACGTACTACATTTACTTCCATAGCTAGGCGCCAAATTGAGATAACACACATTGGTTCTTTTTTTCACAAATTCATTCAAGATATTTACTTTGAGAATCCCATCTCGGATGACTCATTCTTCCCTGTTAGAGAGAGATAGAAGGAGACATAAAAAGGAGAAAGTACGGCTAATTACTCCTTCTGCCCACAATAATATCGATGTCACTGTGAGAATCCTCCAAAGCGTATCAGTTAAGGTCCCATTATTGTTAATTAATTAATCATAGGATATTTTTTTAAATGGAGTATGAAGACTCGAATTTATAACCTTGAAACATGAATTATTGCGCTCTACCACGGAACTATGAGTATCCACTAATGAAATGAAAGAGATTCTCCACCATTCTAAAATTTGAAATCTATTTTTTCAAGAAGAAAAAATCTAAATAATGCAATGATCGATATAAATTATAGTCGTTTAAACATCACGATAAAACATACCAAAACATGAATGTCCAAAGTGTCATTAAATACTCCCGAGATAAACACTTTGATAACAAAAATGATGTATCACACTATATGATTATTGCAAATCTAATGCATGGTCATGACCATTAGGAAAGGTTATTATTTATATAGAGAACTATAGACTTATTTAGGAGTTGTTTGGTTTGTGTCTTATTGGGGGTTCTAGATATAATTTTTTATTAATCCATGATTCACTACAACAAAAATGACTTTCGGCGACGCTTAAAAAGACTTCTGCCAACCTTTAAAAGCGTCGCTAAAAACATTACCGACACTTATTCTTGCGTCGCCAGAAGCATGGTGGGCGCAAGTTTTTACCACACTTATTTAAGCGTCGGTACAAGCGTTGCCAAAAGTTTTAACAACGCTTATTTAAGCGTTGGCAAAATTAAAAAGCGTCGCTAAAAGTCTATTTTATTTTTAAACTATTTTTTTAAAATTTGTTTTTTTCTATTTTCATTTTAGATGTTATTTTTTTATCTCTACTATTATCACATTTGCCCTTCATCTCTCAAGTACCTGATGAACATAACCCTAAACTCTTAGGGTGAACCCATAGTCCAGCACATTATAACCTTAAAAACACTTCAGAAACTAATGAACTCTCTCATATTTTATATACCAAAAATTTCTTCTTTTTCTCTAATGTGGGATAAATGTCATATTAACACTTCAGAAACTACTAAGCTCTCTCATATTTTACTTTTAATTAAATTTAAATAATAATTAAATAAAAGACATATATTAATAATACTATAAAAAGTTTAAAAATTATGTTATATAAAAAATATTAATTAAATTTTAATGTTAACAAAATTTTAAGTCAAATTTAATTTTAAAAAAATTAAAATAAAATATTTACAAAGTTTAAAAATAAAACATAAAAATTATTAAAATTTAGAATATTTAAATTATAAGGTTTTAACAAAGTTACAAAGTTGGTATATAAAAAAAAATAAAGGTGGTGGTATAGATATAAAGGTTGGCAAAAGTTTTTTTCTTTTAATTTTTACTCACGCTTAATATGGGTTGGCATATAAGGGTCGCTGAAAGTATGTTTTGTTGTAGTGATTGGATATAGGTCGCATTATGTGTTGGTGAGAAAACAACTAATTTTAAAACAGTAAATTGTTAGAAATTTTGTTTTAAAATAACAGAAATATATATATATATATATGATTCTACAAATAAATTAATTAAATACAATATTACAAAGAATGAAATCACCATAATACAATGCTGATTCGAGGCATATGTTTAACACATTTCCCTTAAAACAGTTTCACTGTCTTCCATTGTGTTGAAGCTTATTACAGATGACTATCTCTCAGACTACAACAAATCTAGTAGTGATTCAGCACCGGAATCACTACGCATCGAACTTGACAAAGTACCTTTAAAATTTTAAAGAGATAACGAAATGAGTGAAGAAGAGATATGAGATATATTGGAGTTCCAACATGAAGGGATATTTATAGCTGTAAAATTACAACATCATAGTAAATTCATTTATCAATCCAATGACTAATAATTCATCCAACTGTTTTCATTCCTAGACTTTAGATATTTCAAGACTCTTGGCATTCGATCTTATTCATTGGCATTCGATCTTATCCACTAGCATTAAATTTCACCAAAAATTCACATTTGAATTTGATATGAATTTATATTTTTTGGATTATATTACATTTTATTTATTTATCCAAATTCTTATTTCCATTTAATTAATGAAATTACTTTAAAATTTCAACAAACCCCACATTAATAGAAATTGAAAGATTAACCCGGTGAAAGGTTCAACAGTTGAATTCTGCATAGGATAGGTAGGTGTAACCATTTGAACCTTCCCTTATGGAAATATATAACTTTACTAGCCGATTAGTAGACTCTATGTCCTTGAACTATTCTGCCATTTGTGTAAACGATTACACACTTTCACATAGAATTCTCCCTAATACATTTAAGGTTCTCATGATTGTGTCTGTTTTATCCATGGAACACGTGCCTGGTTCTATGAGAGGGTCTAGAATTGAGCCGTGCAATTCCATCGAAGCGGTCCCACTTCTCCCTCACATAGGTGATCTCTTTTGCTCACAAAGAATCATTAAAAGCGATTGTTTATCCTTGTCAAAATATATATTATTTCATTGTAGGATTAATCCTCAACAATAATCTTCCATGTTAGTACAATTAGGTTGTCCCATTAAACCTAGTTCTTGGGATCTCCAGTCTTCATAGGTTTGGTTTTCCTTCATACCAACTTATAGTAGGCTCTTGTCTTAAAAGACTTTTAAACTAACTATCTATTCAATAGTTTTGTTAGGGGATCTACAATGTTATCTTTGACTTACATAGTCAAATGTCATAACTCTATTAGAGAGCATTATCTAATAATATTAAGTCTAAGACGTGTATGTCTAGATTTCTCATTTACTCTAAGTTTATCTAATTTCATATTATTATCACAATAATTAGAAATTTCCTTTTAGACAATCTTGGATTATCTTCTAATAAGCCCGATAATTCATACATAATTATCATTTAAATATTCTTTTGTAAAAAATATTGTTTACTTGGTCAATTAGTAGACAAAATATTTTTGAATTATTATGCCTTCGTGTAAACGATTACATATTTCATAAAAAAAAGTATATTTTTGACATATGTCAAAAATTTATGAATATAGATTATATTATTTAATCTATCAATCATAATTTCATTAAAAGATTTTCACTCATATAGTTGCATTTTCAAGTGTAAACATATTCACTTATAGACGTAAAATCTTTCATGACACCTCGTTTAGTGCAATTTACATCCTTAGTGGATTTAATAATTTTATCGTAATTTTCAACGGTAAAAAATATTGTATAAAGACATGTAATGAAATAACCATTTTCATTGTCTTTATGTTATACACAATTGTCACATTTATTGACTTTTTTGTAACATTGTTATAAGTCATACAAAACTTTATAAGACAAATTTTTTTTATGAATTTATTTCATAAATCTATTTTGAAGATATTTTTCTTCAGATTTGTATTAAAATAATATTAAATAATAACGCCTCTCTTGATTTCAAACCCTCAAAAAATCAAATTGAGCACCAACTAAGCAAATATAAACAAGACATTTTCTTGTTATGTTAAGTTGCACAACTTTATATTTTGTAGAGAACATATTTCTCTAACGATAAATCATCCTTTTATTTATTATAAAATACACAATAATATTTTGTGTTATTATTAATAAAAATATTCCCCCCCACATTCGGTACATTTTAAAACACACATCTATGTGAATTAAAAATCCAAAGTGTTTTTAATCAAAAGATTGCCACACAATTCTTATGTTATTCTTATCATTAAATTAATAAGATAACTGATAGGATCAGCAACACCAATAGAGACGGGGTCTGACTATTGATGTCGGCTTAAGAAAAACGGTTTGATAGAAATTTTGTTAAGGATTTAAATCACTTTCTATTCTACACAAACCCTTGCAAACTCTTGAACGATTCAAGTGTGGAAACGTTTGCTCAGGTTTGAAGCTAAGAACCAAGAATGAAAAGATGACATAATGTAAATGACACCGCAATTTATTTATGGATGTTCGGAACAAACTCTCCTACGTCACCCTTTCTTCCAACCATCGGAAGGATTCACTATAACTTTCTTAGAATCAAATACAGTTGCACGATTAGCTCACTATTGAACAAATAAGACTCTGTTCAACTTACAATATGATGAAGTATATTACTCAGCTAAAACAATTATTTAATTCTAAATCTCTCTTTATAAACACATAGTAAAGTTCAGGGTGAAAAGGGTGTACAAGATTTGGTTATCGATTTCTATAAGCAGCCTATGGGTATAAGAAAGCAACATCAAAGTCACCTGAATACATTGTATCAGATTATTGATAGGAAAATTTATATAGAAGATAGTCGCGACTTGATAAGGGTGGTCATGAGGGTTGAGGTTAAAGAAGCTCTGTTTAGTATTGATGGGAATAAAAGCCCGAGTTCTGATGGGTTTAATGCACAGTTCTTCAAATACAATTGGTCGGTTGTGGGTAAAGATGTTACTAACGGGGTTCTAGAGTTTTTCAAGAATAGGAAGATGTTAAAGCAATGGAATACAACGGTCTTAACATTGATCCCCAAAACTGCGGTACCCGAGAAAGTACAAGATTTCAGACCAATTTCCTGCTGCAATGTGATTTATAAAATAATTTCAAAAATCATTTCTAAACGATTTAAAAATGTCATAGGAAAAATTATAAATCTTAACCAATCTGCATTCATCCCCAGTAGGACAATCTCTTATAATATTCTTCTCATACAGTGCCTTTTAAAAGGCTACGGGAATAAGAAAATATCCCCGAGAGTGGCTTTCAAAATAGATATCAAGAAAGCTTTCGACTTTATTAGATGTGAAGTCTTTCGGGACTTTCTGGTTGTATCTGTTTTTCATATGATTTTTATTAATTGGATTATGTAGTGTGTTTCATCATCTGCTTTGTTGTTAGCGTCAATGGAGTCCACAAAGGCTATTTCAATGGTGAAAATGGGGTAAGGCAAGGGGACCCTCTCTTTTCTTACCTTTACGTAGCTATCATGGCGATCTTTGAGAGCATCTTCGCGATGTTCCGAAAGAATCGTCCATACATCTTTCACCCATTTTATGAGGTAGAGGAGGTAACCCATTTATGCTTTGCTGACGATTTGTTCATTCTAGCCATGCATACATTAATTCCATTAAAACTATTAGGGTTGCACTAACGTTCTTTTTTGAGGTTACATGTTTAACTATTAATGAAAGAAAAATTGTGGCATTTTATGGAGGCGTGAAGGAAGAAATAAAGCAGGATATCTTCAACATCATGGGCATCAAGGGATGCAGTTTTCCCGTAAGGTACTTAGGAATTCTGTTAACCGCGAAGCAGATCGAGGTCTCACATTGCAAGTCGCTGATTGAAAAGGTAAAAAATATGATATCTGGCTGGGCGGCGAAAAAACTTTCTTATGCAGGGAGGATCGAACTTATCAAAATCGTGGTCATGGGCATAGTTGGCTACTGGGCGCAGCAGATGGTCATTCCGAAGAAGGTAATGAAGGAGCTCGATACGCTGATGAGGAACTTTATCTGGTGTAGTAGAGGAAGAGGAGGAAAAAAAGTCAAATGGACCGTTCTTTGTAAACCGAAGGACGAGGGAGGCATCAGCTTGAAGAACTGTATCGAGTGGAACAAGGCTCTCACCTTCAAGCATCTGTGGGCTTTGGAGCGCAATCAAGAGTCGTTATGGATCAAATGGGTGCATACGAGGTTTATGAAATACGAAACCAGCATCTGGACCTGCAAAATTATGAAGGTATGAGCTGGTCTCTAAAAAAGATTCTTAAACTAAGAAGCGATATTGCAGATCTTTATGACATCCGGCTAGGGGACGAGAAAGACACTATATTCTGGCACGACCCTTGGTTCGAAAACTAGTCTATCATTCACAAGGAGGAATTTCAAAATACCCGCATCAGAAGGGACTACACAGAAGGGAAAATCAGAGACATTAAAGATGGGAATTGGGACTCACTCTTGAGAAGAAATCCAGAAGGACATGATATTTGATCATATAAGTAACATACAACTACACGACGAGTGGATATTCATGAATGGAAAGCTGAGGACAATGGGAAGCTGGCATCGAAGAAAATATGGGAGGTAACCCGGGAAAAAGCGCAGAAAGTAGAATGAGCTCTTCTTGTATGGTCAACGAAGATTATCCCTAGACACCAGTTCGTCTTATGGCTCACCTTCTGGGAAAGACTCAGCACTCGTGATCGTATTAGCAAGTATATGAGCATCTCGGACGCGAGTTGTCTTCTATGTAGAGGAAATGAAGAAATCATAGATTACCTATTCGGGAGCTGTTGTATTGCTTCAGAGCTTTGGGACAGATTCTATAAAAGTCTGGAGCTAAATAGTTTCTCGAGCGAATGGAATGAAATCAAAGATGCAACACTACTCAAAGCCAAGGGAAATAGATTTGCAACAAGCGTGTTCAAGTGTGGCTTTGGAGCAGTGGTATATAGCATTTGGTAAGAACGGAATGCAAGGGTATATGGCAGAACCCGTAGGAGCCTTGAAGAGTTATGAAAAGATATTATATTTGATTGTAGCGCCCTCGCGGGAACGTGGACAATAATTCCAAGCACGGAGCAGAACTAAGATATCTGTAAGAACTAGAATTTACTGTTTTTTAAACTCACTATAATTAAAAACATTGTAATCAGATAATTCATTTATATTTTAGCTTTTTAGATTTTATTCAGAATGTTACGACTTCAAAATCATTCTAGGCCTATCTAGAATGATCTCTTAAACTCGTGGGTTTTTTTTCCATTTTTGGGAATTTTTAATGAAATGTTGTTAAGTCGTTTTTCCCAAAAAAAAACATTAGAAGCCGCCACAACGCTCTGTTCAACATCAGCAACCAACAGTACTTTAAGAAGACCCACGACACTCCAACGGTTGAAGAAGATCCCACGACTCTCCGGCAATTGAAGAACTGGTATGTTAATTTGCATTTTGTTATTTATAGTTAGTTAATTTGATGATTTCTTAGTTAGTGACCTTATTTTGTTAAGATAATGAAGACAAATTTCCGCGTATTGCAATACCCCTCATTGCAATGTTTAGCGTATACGCGTATTTCAATGTTTTGTGTATTGCGTTCCTCGTATTAAATAATCATTTGATTCTGTAGTTGTTGGAGATCTTGATGAATAATCTAAGAGATGGGGTTCATAAGTAGGTAATTGATGTAGGGATTCTTCCTTTGCTTGTGATGATAGTGAAGAAGAAGGTACACCAACATTTTGCAAATATGTTTTGATCTTTATATGAATAAATCATCAATCAATGACGATTTTGATAATTACAGGCTGACTTGCTTGTAGGAGGAAGAAGAGCATCATCATCACCATCAAAAGGATCATCGACCCTTTGGATTGTTGGGAGGATCTAACATAAACCGAACCAACATATGACCATTAAGCATTGATGAGTCTCAAGACCAGTAGCAGCCGCCAATTCGCTAGGAGGTGTCAATTCCACCACCACCCACTAAGCATGTCGAGAGAGAGAAATTTTTTCAAGAAAATAAGGTGAATGGGTCGGGTTTAGCCAATCATGTTCGTGGACTTTCATTTCACAGTCACAATGGCAACAACGGAGAAGGAAGCGTCAATCATGATTGATCACTGGATCGTTATGGTTTATCAATCAGTGTCTAGACTGGGTGGCATTTTGTGTGATATGATTGTGATATAGTTTACAAGTTTCTTAAACATTACTTACTATGACATATAATGGTATAAAACATTATTAGTGTTTGAGGTTGTGCCTTATTTTATAATATTTACATCTTTATTCTTTTAATAATTTTATTAAAACTCCAATATTACATTCAAATCAAAATGTATTATTAACTAGCACATATGCTCATTATAACTATGCTCATTAAATAATTCAAATTCTTAACAAAAAAAAAAAAAAAAAAGTAAAGTAAAGGTAACATCAAATATTACATTTAATTGCAGAGCAACACAATAGAGAAAATTTCTACAAAATGAAACAAACAATTGGGACTAAAGGTCAAGTCAAAATTCAACAAAAACATCAATGTTTTTGTAACAAACAATATATCAAAATTCAGAGAATGGCTATCTATTTGACCACTTTCCTCCTTTCAGACACTTGTATCAATCGTCGTCATAATCACGACAGTTATCACAAGACTAGACAACATAAGAAAATAAACACAAATTAAAACTAAAACCAAAAATTTGGAAGACCACCATCATAGGTTTCTTCTGTTTATGAGAGGATTAACGAGGCAGTAGTTGATTAATCGTCCCTCCATCTGTTGACATACTTAGAAAAACCAGTGCAAGATTGTCCCTAGGTGGGGCACGGACACAATTTGACTTGTGCAGAATAGACTCATCCGCTGCACTAATGGAAGCTACCTCCTTTATCCTTTTTTGCATCTCAGAAATGTAAAATTGATTTGCAAATAATGAATCAAAAAACTGTAAATCACTCATCATATGAATAGTTAACAATTTGACTAACTAACCATATTTTACCATAGTACTTCGGTTTAGTGAGCCTATTAAAGCATACAACTATCAAAAACAAAACATATAAACATCAATGAGAATGTAAAAGAGAACTTAATTAGACAAACAATATCGATCATCACTTATGAAGCATGAACTGCATCACCCTCTCAACAAAAACAAAATATCTCAATATCCCAGTTCAATAATTATTACTAGAGAAAAGAAAAAACAAAAAGAGAGTCAAAATACGTATTTTGCGTGAGGAGCATTACAATATGCGGAACATTAGAATACACAGAAGATTTCAATACAATATATACACATAACATTATATAAACACTAAACCTTAATCATGATAAACCCTAATGCGTTGTTTGATCCACCAGAATAAGAACATTATATAAACCCTAAATGCTAAAATCACCTGAATAATCAAGACAAGGAACGACGACGCGATATTTTCATATAGAGACAAAGATGATGTAGGAGAGTCGTGCTAATGTTGAACAAAGTTAGAGTCCTGGAGAGTTTAGGGTTGGAGAGAGAGTAGTGGGGAGTAGGAGAGTTTTGGAGGTATGAGAGAAGGGGAGAGAGTCACGAAGAGAATAGTGGGGAGTTGGAGAGTCGTGGCAGTATGAGAGAAAGGAAGAGAGTCACGGAGAGTCAGAACGCCGATTTAAATGAGTGGCTCCTACCGTGTAATGCCATCATGCTAATGTATATTACGTGTGACTCGCGGGGTAAGATGAACATTTCGCAGGCCGAAAGTGTCATTGTTGCAAAGTTTATGACGCTTAGGTCATTTTTCGAATTTGACCCATTATTATAGTCATTTTGGCAAAATTCTCAATTACATATGTTTTCCCTAAGGATAGCAATGGGGCGGTTTGGGGCGGGGAATGCATTTACCATCCACGCCCCGTTTTTTATTTCGAATATTTTTTTAATACCATCCCCACCCCCATTCGGTTTCGTTCAGTTTTAGGGAATCCCCGCGGAGAACAATTAATAAAATATTTTTAAAAAAAATAAAAAATTATATAAACGAATTTTTTAATATAATATATATTTCAATATATTGAAATTTTATATTATTATAATGAAATAAACTTACTCCTCTTATAAAATATAATGAATAAATAAATATATTTAATTATGTTTATAGTGTTCGAGGCGGAATCGGCATGAGATCGGGGCGGGGGACACAAATAGCATCCCCGCTCCATCTTCGTTCGGTTCCGGGGAAAAAGCGTACCAAACGGGACAATTCGGTTCGGTTTTCGCGGGATGGTTTCAAATTATCATCCTTAGTTTTCCCATCAACTTTTGAAACTGTTTGTCTTGCAGAAGCCAATCAAAATTATAATCTAGATAATGATAAAATATACATATTAAACAAATTTTTTTATTTACCCTTTCTAACTCATATATCTATTTAACCAGAGTTTAAACTCTTCGCTAATCTGTCTTATTCGTAAAGTGCCTGGAATTATTGATGTGAATATTTTTAGAACTATTAGTCTTGTTTCATCTTTCTACAAAATTGTGTCTAAATATTTGACGAATAAACTACACAGAGTTCTTGTTTGAGTGATCTTGACAAATTAGGTGACTTTTATATATTAAAGGTCGTCAAATTTTTTATGCGTCCCTTGTTGCAAATGAATGTATTGATTCAACAAATTTCAGGGGAGATAATTGTGCCTTCGTGAAATTGGTTATTGAAAAAACCTATGATCGTGTTAATTGAGATTTTTTATTCGATGTAATGGGTAAAATGAGTATGGGAGAGAAGTGGATGGATTGGATCAAATTCTGCATGTCGATAATTAAGTTATATGTAATTGTGATTGGAAGCCCTAAAGGTTGTTTTGAAAGCTCGAGTGGAATCAAGTAGGGTGATCCTCTTTCCCCATTCTTGTTCTTCATCGTCATGGAAGCTTTTTCAAGAATGTTGGATTTCACCGAGCATGCTAGCCTCATTATAGGAGTGGATTGTGAGATGAGGAGGTCTCCATTTGTCATTTGAAATTTACTTTTTGCGGACGATACCTTTTGCATGATTCAAGCCACTCATAGAAATTTCATGCATCTTTGCAATATTCTCTAGTTGTTTGGATCCTATTCTGGATTGCGAGTTAACCTCGATAATTCTGAGATCTTTTTTTCAAACTCCATATCCAATATAAGTAAGATAACACTTTCGAGAATCTTGGGCTTCAAGGTGGGATAATATCCTTCTATTTATCTTGTGATGCCTTTAGGTGCTAAAGCCCGTTTCAAAACTTCTTGGGATCCGATCATCGCCAAAATGTATAGAAAGTTACCAATCTAGAAGAACAAGATGATTTATAAAGGTGGGCGTTTGGTTCTCATCAAAAGTGTTTTAGAATCTATGTCTACTTACAAGATGTCTTTATTTCTTATACTTAAAAGTGTGGTTGTGAAGATGGAAAAAAATATATTTAAGTTTCTTCGGGGATCCTTTGAGTCATTCTTCATTCATTTGGTAAACTAAGATAAATTGAAGAAATTTAAGGAGCAAGGGGGCTTGGGTATACGAGATTTGACTTCGTTTAACAAAGCTCTTTATCGAAATGGTGTAGCAGATATTACTCGGAGCCTACCTCTTTGTGAGTTACTATGATTAGATGCAAGTATGTGTAGGATTGGTCTGATTGGTTCACCAAACCTATTAACCGGGCAGTGAGATGTAGTATTTAGAGTGGCATCTCATTAATGTGGAAGTCTTTTCGTGGACAATGCAAATGTTTAGTTAGCGATGCATCTTTGATTAGTTTTTAGGATGGCGTATGGTGCAATATTAGAAGTCTTTCCTCACCGTACCCAGCCCTTGCCTCGATTTTTATATGTAGAGATGCTACAGCCAAAGACATGTTTGACACGAGTTCTAATGATTTTGTAATGAGAATCAAGTATAGGAGAAGACTAAATGCTGAAGAGTTAACTTCACATGATAAAGTGTTGAACTTGGTGGGTCGTAAAGAGGTGAATCTTTCTTTGTGTAATATTTTGCGTTAACAACATATTGATAATTTTAAGGTTAGTCATTGTTACTCTTTAATTGCGAATAATGCTACTTACGATCTCATATGAGAGAAGTTATGTGAATCTAAGTTCTCATCGAAGATCTCGTTCTTTGGATGGAGTATCATGCATGCAGGGATTTTGACATATGATAATGCATGAAAAAGTGTGTATTATGACAAGTCATTGTAGAATGTGTCATAAAGAGTTGGAGTCGGCGTCTCACTTGCTGTTACACTGTGATGGAGTGATTGCGATTTGGAGCTTATTATGGAACTTGATCGGTATTTAGTGGGTTATGTCGGAATCCATCGTTAGTTGTTGGGAAGTCTGGATAGAGACAGTGAGTTCGGTTGGTCTGAGTCGTTGGGCTCCTATCCCTCTTATTTTCTAGTGGATCATTCGGGTTGAAAAAGAACCGTAGAACATTCAGTGATCCTTATCGACCGCTGCGTTTAATTCACAATTATATTATTATGAAAATCGAGGAGATTTCATGGGGTAAACCAGTTGATGTAGTTGGGGAACTCATTGATTTTCTTCAAGATCTCCGTGCTTGTTAAACTTTGTTGTTCTTGTTTGATCATTGGTGAACTATTTTGTGTTATGCTTTTTTTAAATGTTTTTCTTTCAATTTTGGTAATGGTTTTTTCGTTGAGCTTAAACAACTCTCATTTATATATTTTCGGATAAATCATTTAATTTTTTTTATCTATTTAATTAGAGTTTTGATATTTGTAAAATTTTGTTATATCTATAGTTCAATTTATATTTAAATCGTATTAAATTAGAGTGCATTTCATGAATATGAGATTATATTATCTTCCTATATTAAATTAAAATATTCTTGTATTATTTGTATGTAAAGAATATTAATTTCACAGTTACTCATATTGAAGAACGGATTCGATAATAATTAATTATATGTTTTAATTTAATTTTTAGTTACTTGAACTCATATTCTATTATATTTATGTAACTATGTTTTCTTCGTGAATCATAATCTCTCTTTCATATTCTATTTCATAACAATTATTTTACCATTCTTAAAACATTTTTATAATATATTTTTATGAGAAAACATGTTAACCAATGTTGTCGGTTGGGGAGTAAATAGTCTTTCTTTAAAACTTTGTGTACGTTAATATTTTGATGTTTGTGGACTAACTGTCCTTATTTCCTCTCTTTATTGTCTGTCATAAATTTTAATTTTTTATGTTATGTTTTATTTAATTGTTTCATTGTACTTAATCGCTCTAATTTTTTAATCTTTCAATTACTTAAATAAATAAAAAAATTGCCATATTTTCCCATTGACCTGTTTAGTTTTTGTGTAAATTTGTAATTGTTTAAACTCTATAATTGATCGACTGACATTTTATTTAATCATATTATCAAAACTATGAAGATATATTGTTTCTTGTGTAAGTACAAACTAAAAAATACGATTAAATAATTTTTTACATAAAAAATCAGTACCATAAAAAATAATGCGTAAAATTTGATAAATTCTAATGAAAACAAAGCAATTAAAACAACGTTGTTAGAACAAAATTTATTTTAATTTTTTGTTTTTTCAATCAAAAATAACTTTGTTGGAAGTACTTTTTATTTTATTTTATTGACAATTTCAATAATATAAACATATTATTTAAAATAATATACAAATTATACATAACTATAAAAAAATGTGACAATAATTAATTATTCAACAACATTACATATTTTAAAAGAGGTTGATACAATATGTTGAGTTATAGAGTTACCCTTATAATAAACTCTAAGAATATGTATATTGTGGATTAATTTTTTACTAGTGGATAAAATTTGTACAT
Organism: Impatiens glandulifera; assembly: GCF_907164915.1. Classification (NCBI taxonomy): domain Eukaryota; kingdom Viridiplantae; phylum Streptophyta; class Magnoliopsida; order Ericales; family Balsaminaceae; genus Impatiens; species Impatiens glandulifera. Next base: position 50,502,416 of record NC_061862.1, on the reverse strand, counting down.
AATTTTAACTCAAGATTAGGTAGAATATGGGTGGGATGGAATACAGATCTGGTGGATATTAAAGAAGTTTTTAATAGTGATCAGGTAATTATAGTTTATGTTACTTGTAGGAATACTCTTGTGAACTTTCTGGTTGCTGTGGTTTATGGAGATAACTTAGAATATCATAGAAATCAGTTAAGAAAGCAGTTGAGAAACTTCATTGAAAGAAATTCATGGACTATCATTGGAGACTTTAATGTTACTAGATTCGATTCTGTCATGAGAGAAGCCCAAATACTGGCATCAATCATGACATGATTGCCTAAGGGATATTGGATGTATGGAGCCTACAAATTCGGGTAATACTTTTATATGGTCTACTTTCAGAGGCAGTGAACATATCAGAAGAAGCAGAATCGATCATTGTCTTATCAATGAGAGTTGGGCTTTGAGATATCGCGAACAGTCATTCTCTTGCACTTAATCCGGGAATTTCTGACCATTGTCCGATCAAGCTCTATTGAGATAAGAAGAAAAGGGTAAAGATGTCATTTAAGTTCTTCAAATTTTTGGATGAATAATAGAAGGTTTATCCATATACTTGAAGAGGTATGGGTTGGTCATGTAAAATGAACTAAAATGTATTAGGTGAGTGAGAAATTAAGGTTGCTTAAAATCCAGCTACAGAAGTTTGACCGAAATAAATTCAACAATATATCAGTTAAACTCTCAAAGGCTATAATCAACCTGAAAGATATCTAGAATCAAATGTTCAGTAGTAATAACCCGACAGAATTGATTGTGAAGGAGAAGTAGGCGCTTACTGAGTTCAGGATCCTAAGTTGTCATGAAAAAAGTTTTGTCAAGCAGAAGTCCAGGAAAAAATGACTTTCACCTAGGGGATAGAAACATTGTTTTCTTTTAAAAAAAAATGTATTGCAAGGAACATCCATAATCGAGTAGTTAGACTTGAAAGGGAGAATGGTGAAGTTATCTAGGGACAGGAACATGTATAGGGAAACAATTCGTTTTTTTAGAGATCTTAAAAGAACATAACAGCAACATGGAATTCCTTGCTCGGATCAGATTAAACAAGATCAATGATCAGAATTGTGAGAAGCTAGTTTAGATATATAGTTACTCCCTGTTGGAATTTTTAAACTAATTCTATAAATTCTATTAATGAATGGAAATTAGAATATGGGTAATAAAATTAAATCAATTTCATGTGAAATTCAAATGTGAATTATAGGATGAAATTTGATCCAAATGTTTGAATTAATTAATTTAAATTAATTAATCAAAATGCCTTGATAACCAATTAACAAAATGTTGTTAATTTGTAGTAGTGTGACTTACATGAGTTTGTTATTATTATTAATTGTTATGATAATTTAATATTATTATTAACAGATTAAAAAACCATGTCACGTGAGTATTGCAAAATAAATGTCTTCATTAATTTTGGCAAACAATTATCCTTCATTAAGAAGAAATATTAAGGCAAATGAAGAGGCAAGCAATGTCAACCGTTGGATCAATTGATGATTTAATTAACAGTTTATTATTTCAACAATCTAAATAGGCATTCTATCCCACACCATTCGATGGACAAAAAACCACATCACTTCTTCATTTTCATTCTTTCTCACTCTAGAATTCCAAAAGTTTTCTTCTTGTTTGTGAGTGTTCTTCGAGTTCTGTGTTCGATTTTTCCGTTGAAACCCGGTGATAGTTCAGGTACTTTATCAAGCTCGTTGTGTAGTGATTTCGGTGCTGAATCACTACTAGATTCGTTGTACCCTGGGAGACAGCCATCTGTGATAAGCTCTAGCACATGGGGAGACGGTGGAACTGTTTTAAGGGAAATGTGTTAAGCACATGCCTCGAATCAACAATTTATTCGGTGATATTGTTTTTCATATATTTTATTTATTTCATCTATTTGTAACACAATTTATATATATATTTCTGTTATTTCAAGACAAGATATCTAACAATCTTAAAACAGTTTCTTTGTGCTAAGCTATTTAAGAGCTTGCACCATCAAATATATTTTTTGTTTTTGATGTTTCAGAAATACGAGTCGCGGTGTTGCGGAAGAGATGATGTTCATTTCGAAAAAATGGAAAAGATTCATCTTAAGGAATCAACAAATAAAGATAAGTCTTTATTGCATATAAATATTTTTAATTATTAACACATATGTTCTTATGCTGTTAAAGCTTAGTTTTATAAGCTAATATATTTTGATATGAAAATTTTCTCAAGAAACATTAATTTGTATATTCATTATACAAATGTTATATAGAAAATAAATTAGAACACAATAATTTAATTTGTTCTAGTCTTATTTAAAGATTTGTTTGGTTATTAAAATTATTAATAATAATGAATGAAAATAAGAAAGTAACTAATATGTTAGCTTTCAATTTTTATAAAATTTATGGTGTTAAAATTAATTATAATTGAAACATATGGTTTCAGTTTTAAAATAATTAATTATAATATATATCTTCTTTTTAATTAAACAATATAATTAATAAGAATATGGTAGGATGATTTAATAAATAAAGAGAGATGATATCTTTATTTATACATTGTTTTATATATTACATTTTATTATGGTAATAAGTTATGGTTTTAAATGTGTATATATTCATTGTTTGACAGAGTTTAAGTAAAAAAGCAGAGAAAGGGTGCATTGGCGCAGTGGTTCAAAGTTTAGACGTAATGATGTGTGGAGGAAAAGAGGTCATGTGTTTGAATCCAGCTGATGAGATGATTTCTTTTGTAGAAATCAGATTTGTTAAAATGACAGTGGTCATTGATGTTAAAAACCATTCCAATTTCTTGTGTAGAAATTATGAGTTGAATGGGGGTAGTCAATGATTTCTTTATAGAAATCGGACTAGCTAAAATTAGCTAAAATGACTTTAGTCGTCATTGATATTGAAACCATTCAAATTTCTTGTGTAGAAATTATGAGATGAATGGGATAGTCAATGATTTCTTTGTAGAAATCAGACTTGTTAAAGGTATTGATGTTGAAACCATTCCAATTTCTTGTAGAAATTATGAGATGAATGGATAGTCAATGATTTCTTGGTAGAAATTTGACTCCTTAAAATGACTCTATCCATTAATGTTGGAGATGAATGAGGTAGTTAATGATTTCTTTATAGAAATCAGACTTGAGTCATTGATGTGAAAATCATTATAATTTCTTGTGTAAAAATTATTAAATGAAATGAAATGGGGCACTATAGAAATTATGTGATTCATAATGACAGAAAATGAAGGTCATATGTGTAATGAGATTAAATAAGTTATTTATTTTAAACTTATTCTAATCATGCATTTAAAGAGACACGACTATGTTAGTCAAAACCGTCTTCATAAAAAATTGTCTCGGTGAGAACAATCTACTCAGATTTATTTTGAGCATGCATAGTCGTTTCACGTCGATTATTGTTCAAAACATGGCAATGTAAGTATTTCGATTAATATATGAAATATATTTGATTATGTGTTAATTGATTATTAATATAAATCATGCATATTAGCTAATAATATGATGATTCATGTTATTCATAATAAGTATGATCATCTAGAAATTTATATAAATTAAGATTTATTTTCTATCTATTTTTATTTTAATAGATAATTTTGAAATTTGTCACAAATCATGTGTTCTTTGATTGACAAATAATTGTCATAGAATGTTAAAGGTCATCTAATTAATTAAGAAACGAATAATTGATGACATGAATATTTATTTTTATAATTAGTTAGTTTTATATTCGATTAAAGATAAATTATCAACATTCTAATTAAGTGTAATAATTAATATTTTAATTAATTATTATGTATTTTTTTAAACGGTATTTTTAATGATAAATGAAGTTGTATATATATTTGTTTAATAATATATATGACATATTATTTATCTGATTACGTTTCTATGTTATTGACTATATATATTATAGTTGTTTTGTCATCGTGGTGACTAAAATAAAAGAAGCAATAATATATATAATATCATATATATATATATATATATTAATTTTGGTTTAATATAAGATACTTGATATACATTGTCCAATTGCATCATTAAGACTTACTTAATTTGATAATTTTGAAATCAAATAATTACAAGTAAAGTCTTCTTTGATTTGAGAATAATGTGGCAAACGTGCCGATATTACGGGATGCAAACGTGCAACCGGAAATAAATGTTTAAGCGACTTCGGTCAAAGGTGCTTGAAACATTATGATTTCTTTTGTAGAAATCATGTGATATGGTGAATATTTATTTGATTAAATATTCTAATTTCTTTTATAGAAATTAAGTGTTGAAATAAATATTTTTAATTTCTTATGTAGAGATTATGTGAAGAATGATTTATAAATGAATAAACATTCTAATCTCTTGTATAGAAATTATGATTTATTCAATTAAATATTTATAATATAGTTATCTTATTCAATGTATGATAAGTATAACAAAAGAAATTTGTAAAAGAATTGTGTGACAATTTCTTGATTAGAAAATCATTGATTTAAATTATACAAATGTGTGTGATTTAAAGGACACCAGCACGAATGTGGGGGCAAATATTTTTATTGATTATAATACAAAAATAATTGTGTATATTATGATAAATGAAAAGATAATTCATTGTTAGAGAAATATGTTCTCTATAAAAGATAAAGTTGCGCAACTTTACAAAAAGAAAGAAAATAACAAGAAAATGTCTTGTTTATATTTGCTGAGTTGGTGCTCAAATCGATATTTAAAATTTGAGGATTTTGAAATCAAAAAACGTGTCATATTTTGACATTACTTTCATAAAATTTTTGAAGAATCAATGTCTTCTAAAAGATTTTATGAAATAAATGAAAAGGAAAGTTTATAAAGTCTTGATATGACTTATAATAAATTTTATAATAATGATATGAAAATTTGATCATATTTTTATTAAAAAGTGGATGTGACAATTATATATATCATGAAGACAATGAAAATTATTTCATTACGTGTCTTTTGTACGATATTTTATCATTGAAAATTACGATAAAAATGATAAAATTCATTAAGTATATGAATTGCACTAAACGAAATATCATGTTGTTATCAAATGATATGTTGATATTATTAAATGAAAGAGTTTACGTCTAAAAGTGAATATGTTTACACTTAGAAGTGCAATCTACGTATGGAAATCTTCTAAAAAACTTATGATGGATAGATTAAACGTTATAATCTATAATTTTGACTTATGTCGAAAAATAAAATATTTTTATGTAAAATATATAATCGTTTACACGAAGGCAGAATAGTTCAAAGACATTTTGTCTACTAGTTAGCCAAGTAAACAATATTTTCATAAAAAAATTAAATGATAAACATGTACGGATGACTATGCTTCTTATTAGAAGATGTTCCAAGGTTAACTAAGAATGTACCAACATAAATTTCTAATTATTGTGATAGTAATTAGAAATTGGACAAGCTTAGAGTCAGTGACAAGTCTAGACATACACGTCTTAGACATAATGTCATTAGACTATACTCTCTAATGGAGTTATCAAATTTGACTATGTAAGTCAAAGATAACATTGTGGATCCACTAATCAGATTATTGAATAGAGAGATAATTTGAAGTCTTTTGAGACATTAGCCTACTATAAGTTGGTATGAAGGAAAACCCAACCTATGCAGACTGGAGATCCCAAGAACTAGGTTCAATGGGACAACCTAATTGTACTGACTTGGAAAGTTATTGTTGAGGATTAATCCTATAACGAAACAATAATATTTTGACGAGGATAAGTATATCGCTTTTAATGATTCTTTGTGAGCAAAGAGATCACCTATGTGAGGGAGAAGTGGGGCCGCTTCGAAAGAATTGCACGGCTCAATTCTAGACCCTCTCACAGAACCAGGCACGTGTTCCATGGCCAAAATGGACACAACCATGAGAGCTTGACATGTATCAGGGAGAATTTTATGTGAAAGTGTGTAATCGTTTACACAAATGGCAGAATAGTTCAAGGACATTGAGTCTACTAATCGGCTAGTAAAGTTATATACTTTCATAAGGGAAGGTTCAAAGGGTTACACCTACCTATCCTATGTAGAATTCAACTGTTGAACCTTTCACTAGGTTAATCTTTCAATTTCCATTAATGTGGGGGATTGTTGGAATTTTTAAACTAATTCTATAAATTCTATTAATGAATGGAAATTAGAATATGGGTAATAAAATTAAATCAATTTCATGTGAAATTCAAATGTGAATTATAGGATGAAATTTGATCCAAATGTTTGAATTAATTAATTTAAATTAATTAATCAAAATGCCTTGATAACCAATTAACAAAATGTTGTTAATTTGTAGTGTGACTTACATGAGTTTGTTATTATTATTAATTGTTATGATAATTTAATATTATTATTAACAGATTAAAAAACCATGTAACGTGAGTATTGCAAAATAAATGTCTTCATTAATTTTGGCAAACAATTATCCTTCATTAAGAAGAAATATTAAGGCAAATGAAGAGGCAAGCAATGTCAACCGTTGGATCAATTGATGATTTAATTAACAGTTTATTATTTCAACAATCTAAATAGGCATTCTATCCCACACCATTCGATGGACAAAAAACCACATCACTTCTTCATTTTCATTCTTTCTCACTCTAGAATTCCAAAAGTTTTCTTCTTGTTTGTGAGTGTTCTTCGAGTTCTGTGTTCGATTTTTCCGTTGAAACCCGGTGATAGTTCAGGTACTTTATCAAGCTCGTTGTGTAGTGATTTCGGTGCTGAATCACTACTAGATTTGTTGTACCCTGGGAGACAGCCATCTGTGATAAGCTCTAGCACATGGGGAGACGGTGGAACTGTTTTAAGGGAAATGTGTTAAGCACATGCCTCGAATCAACAATTTATTCGGTGATATTGTTTTTCATATATTTTATTTATTTCATCTATTTGTAACACAATTTATATATCTATCTGTTATTTCAAGACAAGATATCTAACACTCCCGGGGTGATGGAATTCTTTAGGAATAGAAGATTGTTGAAACAATGGAACATTACTGCTTTAAATTTTATTTCAAAGAATTTTACCCCTAAAATGAGTCATGAGTTTTGTCATATTTCATGCTACAATGTTATGTATAAAATTATTTCTAGAATTATTTCAAATAGGTTTAAGAAGGTTATCTCTAGATTGGTTAGCTTAGTATAGTTAGCATTCATCCTTACTCAAACCATTTCACATAACATGTTGCTTATGTAGGTCTTTTGAAAGGTTATGATAGGAAATAAAAGCTATGATAGGAATGAATTTCTCATAGGGTAGCTTTCAAGCATGACAATAGAAAGGAGTTTGATTCTATTAGATGTGATACTATCTAAGAGTTCTTGATAGTTTATAGATTCCCTAGTGTATTTGTGGATTGGGTTACGTAGTGTGTAACTACAACGCATTTCTGTAAGGAGGAAGAAATCACTCACGTGTGTTTTACAGACGATCTCTTCATAGTGACTCATGCGGATGTGAATTCTATTAACATTGTTAAGGATGTGCTAACTCTTTTTTTCTTAAATTACAAGTCTCTATATTAATCATGATAAAAGTATGAAATTTTATGGAGGTGTTGACGAGGTTACAAAGGCATATATTTTTAATATTCTGGACATTAATGGAGTGTTACAAATTCTCTATCTAGGAGTTCCTCTTTTCATCCAAACAGCTGCAAGTCTCTCATTACATATAATTAATTGAGAAGGTCAAAAATACAATTAATGGGTAACTATGGACAATATTAGTTTATGTGCGCAGTAGATTGTCATTCCTAAGAGAGTAATGAAGGACCTAGATCGTTTGATGAGGGAATTCATTTGAAGCATTTAAGGGAAAGGTGGCAAAAAGGTGAAGTGGGAGGATGTGTGTAAGCCAAAAGATGAAGGTGAGCTGGGAATTAAAAGTTGCATAGAATAGATAGGGCATTCACATACAAGCATTTTTGGGAGATAGAGCAAGCATGACTCTCGTTGGGTGAAATGGGTTTATTCCAGGTTTATGAAAAATGAGAAGAGTATATGTATGTGAAAAATTAAAGATGTAATGTCATGGTCATTGAAGAAGATCCTTAAGTTGAATCAGAATGCAGGGTCAATGTTTCATGTTCAATTTGGAGACAAGAGGAATACACAGTTCTGGTATGATCCATGGTACGAAGAAACACCAATCCTTAAGAGGTATGAAACTTACAATGTTATAATTATACGAGAATACATTGATGTAGCTGTTAGAAGATTGAAGGAGGGTGAATGTAACGACCTACTGAGGCTTATTCTAGAAGGGGTGAGGATAATCGATGAAATAAATCGTATTATGTTTCATGATCGAATTGATTTGTGTGAGTGAAAATTGGTAGTTAACAATAGATTTAATACCAATATGGCCTGGCAATATAATACACATGTAGTAGAGGCAAGTTGGTGGATTGGGCTCACTGTGTATGGTCTACTAAAATCATATCTTGACATCATATTATCCTTTGGCTGACGTTTAGAGAAAGACTTATGACAAGAGATAGGATCAACAGGTTTATGACCATTTCATGTACGAGATGTGTTCTTTGTTCGAGCTGTGAAGAATCAATCTCCCATATCCTTGGTGAATGTCTATATACTAATGTGCTTTGGAATAAATTCCCTAATATTTTTTTTAGCTTTCTCGAGGACTGAATTCATATTAAAGGGGTTGTGTTAAGTAAGACTAAAGGAGACACATTCCATGATAATGTATTCAAATATTTCTATTGAGCAATTGTGTAGCTGAGCTGAAAGAAATTCTAGAATTTTTTTAAGGGCAAGAAGGAGTGAAGAGAAAGTCTAGAATGATGTAACTGTGATTAATAGCCTTTGACTACGGTTTTAAAAACCATAGTTAAAGAAATGTTTGTCAATAAGGGCGGTAAACTTACCGTTGTTAATAGTCCCAAGTAACATTTTCTAAAAGACGAAACTTTTAACTACGGTTGACTGCGGTAAAATTACCGTAGTAAATAGTATTTAACTGCAGTTTTATAAACCGTAGTTATAGACTATTAACTACGGTGACATTACCGCCCTTAGTTATAAGTTTTTAACTACGGTTTATAAAACTGTCGTTATTTACTATTAACTGCAGTATTTTTACCATCTTTATTTATCAATGATTTTAATAGAAAAATTTTTAACTACGATAAATTTATCATAACTAGAAAATAAACATTAAAACTTATATTTTTGAAAAAAAATAAAACCATTCAACAAAATATTTTTTATATATAAATAACACAAAATAATTTATATTACTGTAAAAGTATAATTTCTTCAAAATATTATTATAATAGAATTTGATTATATTTAAATATAAAATAATAAAAGAGGTTTATTAACCTAACCAATCAAAATAAAATATCATTCTCAAAATTAATAACAATTTCTCTTCTTGTTTTTGGGTTTAACAACTGCTCAAATCTTCAAAATCTATAAAAAAAAATTCTTCTCAACTATGTAAAATCTAAAAAACATTTAGATAAAAAGTTATAAATTAACAACGAATTATAATTTAACAATTATAACTAGTCTAAATAAGTTTTACAAAAAAAAAAAAATAATCATTCAATTCCTATATAATCATAATTTTCTAATAAATTTAACAATTTAATAAACATAATGATATAAATAATTTCACAACCAAATAATATCAAATATCAAATTTATAATAATGAGCATAAATTTTTAAGTTTCATATCCATTATAAATAATCAAGAACATTACATCATAAAATAAACATCATTTTAAACTTGAAATAAATTATTATTTTATACATAAAATCTCAACCTATCTTCTCATTATGTGATCCATGATAAAAGAACATTCATTTATATAATTTAAATTATTACATTAGTAAAAAAAATAAAAGAATCATCATAAAAGAAATTGTACCTTATTGATTTGAAGTTCCTGGACTTGACAATAAGCGGATAAAGATGGAGGATAAAGATGGAGGAGATTGGGAGGTAGGATGAAAAGATGAAATGGAAGATGAGGGAAATAAGATGAATAGGTAATAGAGAATGTGAAAGTAGAGAGAGGAAACATCTTTATGCAGCTTTAATACTAAAAATATATAATTATAAATTTTATATCGTTTATTTGTTTTAATTAAATTAATAAAAAAAATTATATTTTTTTGACTAAATATTAAAAATTAGTCGATATAATTTTATTTTATCCCTTAAAAAATGTGTTAGTCAAATCTATTAATAATTATTCATTCACTTTTTTTTCATTTATTTTTTCTTTTCCCTCACAATTCATTATATATAACTCATATATTTATTACATATACAAATATATTTTATTTTATTATACATATTTAAAATAATTTTTAGGAATATAACACCCATAATTATTACTTTAAATAAATTAGTTATACCCCTTTTAATGAGTAGACTAATTCGTATAATAATTAATTTTAAAATTTAGTTTATATTACAAAATTAATGAGTATACTAATTCATGACTAATTAATTAAAAAAATTAATTCATATTAAAATATTATATTTACTAGGTTATATTTATATATAACACATTTCTAAAAAATGGTCTTCATTAATTTTCAAACTCTTTATTACTTATCTAAGTTTTTTATCATTTTGCTTAAACTTTTATAAATTTTTTTATATAAGTTTCAACTTATATCCTGCAAATTAAAAAAGTTATGATTTATATATTATTTATATTATTAATTATGAAGTTAAAATTTATATTTGACCTTTTATAAAATTATATATATATATATATATATATATATTAATTTTTCTGAATTTATAGATTATATTAGATCAATATATTTATTACAATAATAATTATTCTTTTATTACAATATATTTGTTTCAATTAAATTAATGAATGGTACTATATTTATTTATTTTTTTAATTTAATATTAAAATTTAGATATTTAATTTTTATTTTATCGGTGTATAACTATAAATTTTATAAAATAATATAAACTAATATTAAAATTGATATAGTTATAAATTTTATATACATTTACATATCTAACAATAAATTTCTTACTTCAAACATTAGACATGATGACTTTTAATTGATATAGTTATAATTTCAAATTTTATAAATATAATTAACTTTAAATTATTAAATTTATAATCTTATTTTTATAAAATATAAAATATTAATATTTGTCTAATTTAGGAATGATCATGTATTATATTTAAGTATGAACATATTATATTTGTTATATTTAAATAGATTCTTTATATGGATGTATCAAATATTAAGTTTGATATATTTTTATAGATAAAGTTTATAAATCATACTAAAAAAATTAAATTTGTTTGAAATAAAATTTCATACTAAATAAATATGTCAATAATAAAATTGTATTAATACATAACTAATTAATTTATAAAATAAGTTCATACAAAAATCTACATTTACTTAGTTTAGTTTGTTTATTGAGATAAAATCTATTTTTAACTTACTTTTATAAAAATTATTTATATTTTATACTTCAAAGTGAATTTATTTAAAAAAAACAAAATAAATTACCATCTTAATATATAAGTTTCATTATATTAAAATTTTATATTCATTTATTGGATATATAATTATCAATATATATATATATATATATATATATTAATAATAATATTCAAATATTTTGATTGAAAATAATCTCTTTATCATTTTTGTGTAAACATTTATAATACATAATTTTGTATACATTATTACATTTTAAACTTATATTTCAATTAAATTATAAAATAGTTAAAATTAAAAATTTAAAACATGTTAACATTCTAAAATCATGTTTATTACAAGTTAAAATTTATTTTCAACTTACTTTTATATATAACTTATTATTATATAATACATAAAATATATTTTATTTAGTTTTACTATTATTATTATATATAATCATTTTTAATATATTTTTTAAAAAATAATTTAATATTTTAATTAGAGAGTTTTTATTTATTTTATAACTATAATTTTATTAATTATTATTTTCTATATTTACTTATATTATAAATAATATTTTTTTATTATATATATATATATATATTATTTTAAGATTATTTTATTATAATTATTAATAATATTTGAATTAAATAAATATAATTTTTAGTTTATAGATTTTAATTAAAATTATATTAATTATTAAATAATAACCTTCTTGCACTAATTTATAATAATAAATAATATTATTTATAATATAAGTAAATATAAAAAATAATATAATAATTTAAAATTCATATTTGTACCACTTATACTACATTTTTATATATTATATATCAAACACTAAATTATAAATCATATACAACTTATACAATTTCTTATAATTCATATATATCAAACGTCACTAATCTATATAACTTATACTACCGTATATTATTTATACATAATTATAATTTATACTTTTATGCAACTTGTACACTATATAATTTGTACCACGTACTTTTAATATATAATAGTTAAAATAATATGTTTTATATAAATATTGAATAGTAAAGTAATTTTTATATATTATTAAGCACAAATAATATATATATATATATATATTATAAATATATTTTATTTGGAAGGTCAATTTTATATATTTTAAAACATGATTTTAGAATAATTATTAGTAAATAAATTATATATATATACCTAAGATTATTCATATATATTATTTAGTTCACGTAAATTATCTCCAAATTTTAAAGTTTTAGTATATTTACTTAATTCATATTTATATATAATACATATTTTAAAAATTAAAACTTGCCATTACAATTATATAAAAAAAAATTGAACAACTCTATAACAAATTCTTTATTAAAAATTTAATTCAATTATATTAGTTTTATATTTATATAATCAATAAAATAATTTAATCACATTAATAAATAATTTATATACATTTTTAATAATATAACACATTTATAAATAATACTAGTAATATATTTTTTTAATAATTTAATAAAAACATTCATATATATATATATATATATATATATATATTTAATATTATTAATAATAATATTTATTATACATTATTTGATTGATGATAAATACTCTATCATTTAATTTTTATAATTTTATCTACATAAATTTTTACAAACTTATATCATAATTAATTTTTAAAATAATAGAAACTAAGATTTATTAAAAAGATTTTTTATGTTTTATAATCTTAGTAAGACTTTTAATTGCGGTATATAATATCGTAGTTAAAATTAAGACTTTTAACTACGGTTTTATATACCATAGTTAAATGTAAGACTTTTAACTGCGGATATATACCCTAGATTAATATAAGACTTTTAACTACGATTTTATATACCACTGTTAAATATAAAACTTTTAACTGTGGTTTTATATACCGTAGTTAAATGTAAGATTTTTAACTGTGGTTTTATATACCGTAGTTAAAAATAAGACTATTAACTACAGTTTTATATACCGCAGTTATATGTATGGTATTAACTATAGTTTTATATACCGCCGTTAAATTTCGCCACTAATAACACATTTTTTACTAGTTTTGATTCAGACAATTAAAACTCTTATATTCACTTTTTATTTGAATTTTATTAATTAAATGACTATAAGAGTTTATTAGGTTTGAGCTTGACCAATAATTATTTAGGTTTTATTACCTGAATACTTACTCTATATATATATATATGTTATTGTTAAAGGTTGTATATGTGCATATAAAATTTTGAGAGATAAACAATGTGAGGCAAAACTCTGTATTTCTTTTTCTTTATAGTGAAATTAGGTAGCGGCTGGAAGTGGACGTAGCTCTTTTGAATGAACCAATATAAATTTGTGTCTTCTTGTGTTATTTTTTATGTTTTTTAGATCGTTTCAAGTATGTCGGATTTGGAGTTAAATTTTAATAACATGGTATAAGGCTACTAGGCTAGATCATAGCTTTAGAAAACGATGACATGTGAGAACAGTATAGGACATGACATTGTAAGATTCGATTGAACAAATTATGCATTCTGAAGGAGGCGATTGATGATTATCTATACGGAAACAAACTTCATGTTCCTTTGAGTGAGAAACTAGAGAAGATGGATTAAGCTGTATAATTTTTTTTGAAAGGCATGTTTTGAGAGTTGTTTGATTGCGCTAGCCAAGACTGTTACTCAGAACGTAGCAAAGAAAGAAGACCACCATGAGTCTGATGACAAGTCTGATGACAGCTCACTCTAACATGTATGAGAAACCATCTACTAATAACAAAGTACATTTAATGAAAAAACTTTTCAATTTAATGGTTGATGGGACTTCTATTTGAACGAATTTAATACAATTATGAATCAATTGTTATATGTTGAGATTAATTTTGGAGACGAAGTTAGTGTCCTCAGATTCACTACATATATGCTTAAAAAGACTTCTGACAACCCTGAAAAGCGTCGTCAAATATATCACAGACACTTATTCTTGCGTCATAAGAAACAGGGTGGACGCAAGTTATAACGACATTTATGTAAGCGTCGGTAACATCAATTTAAGCGTCACCGAAAATCTATTTATTTTTTCTAAACAATTTATATTTTATTTTTGAAAATTTTTAAACAATTTTATCCGAATTTTTATTTTTAAAATTAAATATTCATTGAAAAAGTCATTTAAAAATCATTTCATACACATTAGTTACATTTTTAATAATAACAAAATCTTCAACCAATTATGAATCTACATTGGATTATGTTTCACCTGCCCTAAATGAGTGATATGCATGCAATAAAATTTATATATAACCCAGTTTGAAAATACATTTTAAATCTAGTTTTGTATCTAGATTAAGACAGAAACATAAATAAGTTTTTCAGTCTAACAATGACTAATTGATTTGGTTATTTGAATAATCTTCAAATAATCCAAAAACTTTTACATATTCTTTCATCAATCAATTTATGAACCAAAATACTAATAAATATTAAGTTTATTCACCAAATAACCAACTTTTTATAATTTCAATCCGAAAAAGTGCCATCAATAATTTATCTATCTAAATCCAGACCAAAAAAAATAGTGTTTTCAATGTAGAGTTGGAAAAATAATAGCCTTGGAAATACAAATAACTAGTTTAAGAATATTTTCAAATTCTATGAGGCCATTCATATGCAAAATAAAAACTTGGAATAATCAATAAAGATCGTCAAATATAAGGTATAAACTATCTAAAGTAGAATATCGTAGTAAATCTACTTAAGTCACTAATATATAATGTTATCAATTATATAAAGATGGACAATAATAATTGTCGAATTTCTTTGATAATTATGATTAATTTTATTTTTTATTTTTACGTTGTGGACTGAGCATCTTTATAGATCCGTCTCTGTGTATACTTTAATTGTTAAATATTTTTCGATTTTATTCTAACTAGATAGTCTATCAGAAAATTATATAAACATATATCAATCTCGTAAATCTCGTTCTTTTAGCCATTTCGATTAATGTTTCTCAATAACACATCCTTTTTGAATTAATCAAACTATGTAAATGTCTAAAATTTTATTTTTTTTAAATGGTAAAATGCTCAAAGTTAAAGTCAAACTAAGTTTTTTAATTTGTTGAAAGCTAGCATTACCAGTAGCCATAATCTCCATTTTAACTTAATGTGATTTAAGTGAAATCGAACCATGAATATACATACTTCCAAATGTGCTTTGCAAAATAACAATTATTTTGTAGGTAAAGTGTAAATAGATAACATAATTTTTATTTATTTAAATTAACCAATTTTTGTTTATTGTTTTGCAGTTACTTTACTCATTAATTCAGAGTTTTCATCGTATTTTCACTCAAAGTATAAGGGCTTGTTTGATCTTTGATTATTGAGATAAAATCAAGTTTTTATTTCAAAATTCAACAATCATGTTACTTATCTAATCAATCATTTTATCAATTTAAATACCAAAATTACTTTCTACTTAAATATTGTATTTTATATTAATAATATAAAAAAACATATTTCATTGAGGATATTTTGATAATAATAATTTAAAAACTGAATTTTCTTTTAGTTTAATCAAAAACATGTAGTTTGGGGAAAAAAACTAAATAAAACTCAAAATCTCATTTTCTCAAACAAGCCCTAAAAGAGGTGAGTAATATAATTGAACATAGTCAAAAGACACAAAACAACAAGATCCTTAGAGTTTGTCACAAACTTCCAATGCCCTTTCATAGAAAGGGCAATATTGTCAATGAACCTCTTCTCACGTATATATATGCATAGTACAGAGTTTAAGAGAGGATGCTTATACAATGGATTTTAATGATCCTTGACTTTCACCCCTGTTGAGTGCATCAATTTGAATATACTATTTTAATGTCTTTTCATGTTTTTTTTGTTTGTCTTGTTTATCTAATTTGAATATACTATTTTCATGTCTTTTCATGTTTTTTTGTTTGTCTTATTTATTTCTTTTTAACGTGGTTTTGATGACATGATTATTGATAATATTTTTTATATTTAAAATATATATATATATATATATTCTCTTCGGGGTCCTATCATTCCTCTTTGTTTATGAGATTTTATATATCAAATTAATTTAAGATAACTAACTAAATGAGAGAACAAAAAAAATTAAAACGTATTTAAATAAAATATATTTTTATAATATATATAGTTGAATACCGAAGTTATTGTAGTATAGTGATAAGTATTCTCGTCTGTCACGTGGGTGACCCGGTTTTGATCCCGGCAATGGCGCTTTTTAGCAATTTTTTCTTTTTTTAATTCTGGCATGAATTTGGCGAGAGAATGATAAACCTACAGTCAGTAATCAAATACATTTGTTCAAAAAAAAAACGATTTCTCATCCGTACGCCATCTCTTCTGATTCGTCTGACACTACAACAAAATAGACTTCTGGTGACCCTTAAAAACACTTCTCCCAACCCATAAACAGGGTCGGCAGAAGTTATAACAACGCTTATTTAAGCGTCGGTAATATTATTTTTAGCGTCGCCAAAACCCCAATTAATTTTTAACAATTTTACTTTTTTAATTTTTATTTTAAATTAAATAATCATTAAAAACATTTAAAAGAACATTTCCTATTCAATATTGACAATTTAAATAATAAAACAAGAAACATAAATTTTCTAAACAATATTTTCTCATAAAATAATATCATAGTCAAATAAATAAATATTAATTATATATTACAAGATTTTTAATGTTCTAATGTTCAAATAAAAAAAAAAACATTAAATTCCCGTTTGAACTTAGAGGCTAAGTTTGTAAAGAACATGTTTGTGATGATCACTATTCTTGTCGGAGAGCTGCTCACCAACAAAATCATTAAACATTAATGGAGTGATATGATAAACAAAGATGAATCATTAATAACAGGCAAATATTAACAAATTAAAAATAAATTTATAAATATTGCACTTACAACTGTGAACATGTGATGTTCATAGGTTCCAAAGGGTTTGATGTAATAGATTTTGTTCTAATATGCAACAAAAATATTTATGTCATATATCTGAGACAAGGAAAAAAGTTATGTTGATAAAAAAAAATTATATCACCCTAATCCAATGATAATACCACACTTCTTGTACATTCTTTGAAGAAGAACTAATTATATCAACCTGATCCAATGAATATTCTTCAACTTACTTAAGAAAATAAGGCGGATCGACAAGCTTCTCAACAGGCATTGAGATCTAAAGTTTTCAAATACAAAAATAAAGTAGATTTAGTGAAGTTCACCCAAAGACTATCTCAGGGCGATGGCAGAAACTGAAATTTACCACCGATCAAGAAAAAACAGATACAAAGAGGTTTCTCCTTTTTCTAAATCTCATACATACATCAACCGTAAAAAATATCAGTAAGCAGTTCAGGGCATATGTAATTAGGAGTTCCAACAACCTATTAAGAACATAAGAGGAAGGACTAAATGTTTGGCCAATAAATATCTTCTATGTATAAAGAATAAGACGAAAAAAATGCAAACGCAGAAGAACATACTTCTACCACCCCATTTTGATCAATACTTATGCTTTAACATACAATCAGATTAGTTAGCTGGGAAGTTTCTATAACTAATTTCATATCTATTGTTCTTTCCTATGTTTATATGAGAGACTTGCCTGTTCAAACGACAGAGTTTGCCTGTGTAGGCATTGTCGAGAGTCTTCTTGACTACGAAATTCCAGTAAATAGGGATTGAACCACCCTAGTTAAGACAAATTGAAAGAATGTTAAAGAAAATGATAGTATAGATGTTAAAAAATTAAAACAGGTAAATGATTTGAAAAGTGAATTACCCAACCAAAAGTTCTTGAAAGGTCGTTGCCTATACCGAGAAGTCCCAAAACCCAACCTACTGCACTATCACCTCCTGCAACCTACAAATTTCCAAAGTTTTAATAATGTACAGGCATTTCTACAAATAGTTTATAGACATGAATCTTACCACAATTCATAATGAGTTTGTACTCATGAGGCTTCACAGAGTTAAGATCAAAACCTGAAGATTTACAAATTAAGATCATTCATATGAGAGACTTGCCTATCCAAACGACAGAGTTTGCCTGTGCATGCATTCTCGAGAGTCTTCTTGACTACGGATTTCCAGTAAATAGGGATTGAACCACCCTAGTTAAGACAAATCGAAAGAATGTTCAAGAAAATGATAGTATAAATGTTAAAAACTTAAAACAAGTAGATGATTTAAAAAGTGAATTACCCAACCGAAAGTTCTTGAAAGGTCATTGCATGTACCAAGAAATCCCAAAACCCAACCTACTGCACTATCACCTCCTGCAACCTGCAAATTTCCAAAGTTTTTATAATGTACAGTCATTTCTACAAACAGTTTATAGGCATGAATCTTACCACAATTCATAATGAGTTTGTACTCATGCATGAATCTTACCACAATTCATAATGAGTTTGTACTCAGGCTTCACAGAGTTAAGATCAAAACCTGAAGATTTACAAATTAAGATCATTCATGAGGCTTCACAATTTAAAATCTGAACTAAGACAAACATAAGTGAGTAACAATTACAAATTGATGGCTTCAATTGTTTCCATTTTACTATATATAATTATATATATATATATATATATATATATATATATATATATATATATATATATATTAAGTATATATAATTATATATATATATATATATATATATTAAGTAAGATCCAGATTCAAACCCAAATTCCAAGTTCTACTTCAAATAAGCTTTGATTTCTTTGCCGTCTACATTAACCAATCAAATGGATACCCATTTGAGATAGGGATAGAGGGAAGAACATGTTCTTCACCCATCAATTCCTGAAGATGACTTTTCAATCTGGGGCCATGCCAGCCACCACTATTGGAGGTTAATGAAGACAACCAACGGAGATTCACAAAGCCATTAGAAAGACAAGCAATCAAATTGGGGATAGTAAGTAAATCAGATTGGTAAGAGAAAAGAAGGATTACGTTGAAGAAGAAGGACCAAACATAAGATTGTCGTTGAGCGGCTGAAACGAAAAACGACCGAAGATCCAGCATAAGCGTTCCCTCTGTTCTTCGTTCTCCTGCTTTCCAAATCTTGAAACAATAAAGAGCGTACCTCAAGATTGAAGGAATTAGCAGATAGACTAAAGAGAGAACAAGTGATCTATAAAAGATAAACAAAACAAGGACAATGGGAATATTGGTCAAATTTCAAACCCTATAATACCTTAAGTTAAGAGCCAAGAAAAAACATTACAACTCATCTTTCATTCATTCAAATTTAATTACCATGTATATTGAAATGACTTTAACTTGTTACATCAATATTGAAACAAGACATATGACTTCATGCAAATCAATCAATAGAACTGGAGTATCATCAACACTTACCAACTGAAGATCACATGTTTTATAATGTATAGATAGATTCGAATTGCAGCAAGATATAAACAACAGTCTTAAGAAATCATTATTGAGTTAAAAAGGTATGAAAAAGTTCAAACTTATAAACAGTTATTAGTGTGTGAATCACTCAATTGACAAAAAAAGAGAAGAACATAATAGTCTTTGATTTTGTGAATACATATTACAGATCCAATTAGAGAAATACAATCCACATGTAATCCACATGTAATGTAAACTCGTCATGCCCTCTCAATGCACACGCTTGCAAAGTGAGCCACCGAGTGATTTCAATAGTTGTTGTAAGCCGTAATCTGTTATTTTGTTTTTCATCTGAAGACTGTGCATTTAGTATTTTGTCAATATGACAAGGATATTCATTAGATTATCAAGATATTCAACTGCCCTATTATGTGGTGAAATATTATATCCTATATGCATAACAAAAGAGCATCTATCCTCATCATTAACTCGCTTTCAATATTTGAATTCATCTATTGTAAATATAGGTTTTTGGGGTTGCTTATGTTAAAACAAGAAACATGGGAAACAAAAAACAGCATCTTTCAAATGAGAGTATTCTAACCAAGTAAATTTCTTAAACCAATGACTTTGGAACCGTCGATTTTGATTTCCAAATTTGGTCGGCGGGTACTCATCCTTAATAGGTTGATATGACCTCATCTTGATATAAGCTCGTCTAATTTCATCCATTTGATTAAAAGGATATTTCCATATCGGAATACGTAATGTTGGATCAAGTTTAAGAGAACTTACATCAACATCAATTCTATGAGATTTGTTAAGTTCTTAAGTAGGGATATCAAATTCTTTATTTTAACTTGTTTATTAATATTAATTTATATTTTCTTATAAATTTTTGAAATAGTTTAAAATTAAGAAATATAAAACACTATTATTATTATTTTAATTTACAAAATTTTATATATAATTAAATCTTATTTATATAAATTAAAATAAGTTAAAAGTGAGGCCAAGGTTTGATCACCTGAACTCATATTCACATTTCAATAACATAGCCAACTGGGCTAAGACTCACATGTCAAACACATATATAAAAATTTTTCTTTTAGGATTTTAATTTAGGTGGAGCTGGAGCCCACCCTAGCCCATGGGTGGCTCCGCCCCTGATTATAGGGAAAAGAAAGAAAAAGAAAGAGTACAAGTTCAATTCCACATGAGTTGTTGAGTTCCAATGATTTGTAGAAAGACAAGATTGGGGATCTGAGAAAGGTAACGAACTAGAAAGAAATTGTAGAGCGATCGACGAGAAAAACAACACGAAGCTCATCTCTATCTCCGTCCTCTATGATTTATTCTCTCACTCTTTCTTTCTCTTTGTGAAGAACTTTGTTTCTAGGTTACCCGCTAGCGTTTGTAGACAAGAACGCGTCTTAGCAATGGAGTGTGGAATGTAGAGTGTGATTAAGTTGTGAGAGAGAAAATAAATTGGATAATGGGTTTTTAATTATAAAAATATATAGGTCTTAAATTTAATATAATATTTAATTTATATTATTTTTTATTTTTAAATTAATTAAATTTAAATAATAATTAATTAAAGGACAGATATTAATAAAAATACTAGTAATGAAATTTGATAAATATGTTATAAAAATTTAATAATTAATTTTAATTTTAATAAAATTAATAATTAAATTTATTGTTAAAAAATTTATAAGTCAAATTTAATTAAAAATTAAAATAGTGAAATAAAATATTTATAAAGTTAAAAAATAAAAATAAAAATATTAAAATTTAGAATGGTTAAGGGTTGAAACAAGTATTTATATAAAAAAAAAATTAATAAAGGTGGTGGTATGTATAAGGGTTGGCAAAAGTTTTGTTTCTTTTAATTTTTAGTGACGCTTAATATGCATTGACATATAAGGGTTGCCGTAAATATGTTTTGTTGTAATGTCTAATGAAATTAGACGCCCATGTCTAATAGCAGGATCCATTAGACCACCTGGTCTAATGGGATTAGACGACACGTCTAATTACGGTTCCCTTCAGACTAATCTGAAAGAGTTAGACTGCACGTCTAAGTTTTATCTGTTAGACTGCACGTCTAACTACGCATCCCTTTAAACTAATATGAAGAAGTTAGACAACACGTCTAACTCTCATCTGTTAGACTGCACGTCTAACTACGCATTCCTTCAGACTAATCTGAAGGAGTTAGACTACACGTCTAACTCTCATCTGTTAGACTGCACGTCTAACTACGCATCCATTCAAATTAATCTGAATGAGTTAGACTGCACGTCTAAGTACGCATCACTTTAGACTAATCTGAAGGAGTTAGACTGCACGTCTAACTACATATCTGTTAACTGCACATCTAACTACATATCTGTTAGACTGCACGTCTAACTATGTCTATTAGACTACACGTCTAACTACGTATCTGTTAGACTGCACGTCTAACTACGTTTGTTAGATTGCACGTCTAACTACGTATCTGTTAGACTGTACGTCTAACTACCTCTGTTAGACTGCATGTTTAACTACGTATCTGTTAGACTGCTCGTCTAACTACGCTTGTTAGATTGCACGTCTAACTATGTATCCGTTAGACTGCATGTCTAACTACGTATCCCTTCAGACTAATCTGAAGGAGTTAGACTGCACGTCTAACTCTCATCTGTTAGATTGCACGTCTAACTACGCATCCCTTCAGACTAATCTGAAGGAGTTAGACTGCACGTCTAACTATGTATCTATTAGACTGCACGTCTAACTACGTCTGTTAGACTGCACGTCTAACTCAATGTATCTTTTGACCAATCAGTCTATTGAACCTCATTTAGACTTAGTCTAATATAACATGTTTTCGATACACCTGCACTAAAAACGATTAGACGACTTAAATTAGGTTTTATACACACTCATCATCAAAATATCAATAGTCAAAATACTTTGACACTTAGTCAAAATAATTTGACCTAACATAGGTCCTGTTAGGATTTGGTTTAAAAAAATAATAATGGGTAATGAGTTGGAGGGGTGGATTTTTTTGATAAAAATATTTTAAAAAATATTAATATATAATGATAAAATAAAAAGTAATAATTTAAAATATTTAATAAATTAAATGATATAATAAATAATAGGAGAAATAAAATTATGGGAACTTAACTCTATGTCAAATTAATCCAAATTAATTTTTTAATATATTTTGTAATTTTATTTTTATTATTATTTATTTATTTAGTTTTATTTCAAAAAAAATTAATTTTTTTGTTATTTGTGTTTAATTTGTTTTTAATTTTCATTTTTAATATCAATTAATTTGTTTTTGACTGTTTTTATATTAAATTTTGAGTTTTTTAATTGATTTTATTTTTATTTAGTTTCTTGCTTTAAAAAAATACTTTCATTTTGTTTCATTTTTAATTGATTTTCTTTTACTTTTAAATTTTAAATTTTATAAATATATATTTTAAAATTTTAATTTTAATTCATTTCATCTTTTTTTTTCTTGAAAAACATTTTTTTTTTAATAATATATAATTACTTTATAGTATTTTATAAAAATTAATGTAATTCAATATGGTTCTTAATAAAAACATATTTGTAAGAGGATACTAAATTTAATAAAATTATTCAATTAAAATGTTAAATTTAACATTTATCCTTAGAAAGATTTGTGATGTTTATTAGATATTGTTTTTGATTAGCTTAACATCTGACTTACTTTTTAATATTTTTAAGTCATATATTAATTTAGAACTATTTTTATGTTTAATTAATTATAAAAAAATATTTAATTAAATGCAGGCGTGTCAAAATTGTTCATCGAAACCAAGGCACGTGAGGCTATAATTTCAAAGTTGCTGGACCGTTGACTTTAAGACTATCGTTTACTATTATTGAAAGACTTGTGAGCAAAGAAAAGTATCTATTTGATTATTCTTTGTGAATACTTGTATTCTATCTCTAATCCAACTAGTAATATGTCCATATGTAATTAATGATATAAAAATTAAAGAAAAAAAAAATTAGGATAAAAATGTAATTTTATAATTTAATTCAATATATTTTTTTATCTAATTATTAAAAAATATTATAAAACTTACTTTTATCACATCGTTTTTTTTTAAAAATTTTTTTTATTTTTTTAAACCTACCCAAAATCATATAAATTAAAAACATTCATTATGTAGAAATAAAAAATAGTTTCTATAAAATAAATCTTCAAACATTGAATTTTAGATCAAATTATCAATCAAATATAAAGTTTTAATGGGTCTAATATATTCCTTATTATTATATACTTATTTTAAAAAATAAGAATATAAAAAAAATCAACTAATCAATTCATTTAAGTTTTTATATTTCTTATGTCTATAATGATTTTAATTATTTAATAACCAAATTCGAAAGTACATTCTTAAACATTCAATTACACCTTTAGATTTTATCAAAGTTTGTGTTACTCAAGCTAACATTCTCTCCATGGATGAATCCTTAGGTTTTATTCAATCCAACATTCTCACTTCCGTTTCAACTATCAAAGGTATGAAATATTAATACTTTACTCGCTAGACCACTTATAATTTTTGAAATAATTTTATAATTTTATATATATATATATATATATATATATATATATATATATATATATATATTTTTTGATCATATTACTGGCCTATTATCTATCGGCAAACCACATCCCAATTATATTTTAAAAATTAATCATCATTATATATAAATAGATTAGTTAGTTAAAAAATTGAACATATATACATATAAAATTTTTATTTTTATTTTTAACCATTTTAATTTTATGGGCGGGTCAACTCAAAATCCGACCCAAGTATTCATTTACTCTCACATATATATCCAAATTAACCACAGCTCTCGACCCGACAATCCAGACACTTTAAAAATTAAGCATCATTATATATATATATATATTAGTTAGTTAAATAGTTGAACTTATATTGTTAAAATGTCCCGCGTTAATCTAATTAGGTGTTGAATTTAAAATATAAAGTATTATTAGCCTAGATGGTTAAATGGTGTTACTTGTTTTGTTAGGTTGCAAGTTCAAAACATACATATAGCATTTTTAATTTTATTTTTAACCGTTTTAAGTTTATGGGCGGGTCAACCCACAATCAGACCCAAGTATCCATTTACTCTCACATATATATACAAATTAACCACAGCTCACGATCCGACAATTCGAACACTTTAAAAATTAAACATCATTATATATAGATATATTAGTTAATTAAAAAGTTGAACTTATATTGTTAAAATATTTCGCGTTCATCTAATTAGGTGTTGAATTTAAAATATAAAGTTTTATTAGTTTAGTTGGTTAAAGGGTTGTACTTATTTTGTTAGGTTGCAAATTCGAAACATACATATAAAATTTTTGATTTTATATTTAACTGTTTTAAGTTTATGGGCGGGTCAACCCATAATCCGACCCAAATATTCATTTACTCTCACATATATATCCAAATTAATCATAGCTCTCGACCGGAAATCCGGACATTTTAAAAATTAAGCATCATTATATATATATATATATTTGGAATTCTTTTTTATTTTTAAATAATTTTGTGTATCTCAACTAATTTATGAAGAGAGAAAACTAACTAATTAATTTATTATTTTAATAGGTTGATTTTCAATAATAATTGAACTTAGAATCTTATATTGAAAAGTCTCTTAATTTAAGTATATTGTGACTTAAATATATAATACGAATTCATAATAATAATTTTGTAGGAGAGATTTTGTGAGGATATCGACAATCCAAAAGATAGTTTTGAATTTCAGGATTTGGAAAGAGTAATGATAGGGAGTGATGCTAGGACAACGACCCCATAGCAGGCTGGAAAAAATAAGGCATAATGGAAAAAAGAATATCATGTAAAAAGTTATGTAAAAAGTTAGTGAGAGAAAGTAATGTTTGGGGACAGAGAATAGTTTCGAACATGGCCATATTCGGGATAAAATACTCTCGAAAATGATTTTCTCTTCCTAACTTTTTAAAATTATAATTTTTTCTCTATAACTTTTTACACAATAAATTATTATTTTCTCACCATGGCTGTCAAATGTGGTTCACTGGGGAGCCGTTGTTAGGGATGACAATGAGTATCCGTATACCCGATACCTGTGAATACTCGATGGTCGGGTTTGGGTATTTAAAATTGGGTTTGGGGTCGGAGATGGGGAGTGAAAAATGTTACCCGATTTGGGTTTTGGTTCGGGAATGGATTGAAAACCCAAACCCGATACCCGAATATATTAATATATATATATTGTTAAAATTTAAATGACTTTTCAAATTCTACATTTAACCATCATTACAATAAATATACTATTTATTTTCTTTTTACCCAAAACCATAAGTCATACCAACATCATTATAATAAGTGTTTTACTCTCATTAATATGACTCTTAATCTTTATTCTTCATTATTCATCTTTTTCACTTTACTTCAACTTCTATCTTAACATTCTCTCTAGTTTTTGTTATAACTCCAAGTCTCTAATAATAAAAAGATATTTATATTGTTCAACCTCTACAACATAACTATAAAGTAAATAATGTTTTATTTGTGTTTTTCAAATTTCGATATTACTAGTTTTAATGTTATTTATTATTTAATAAAGTTATGCTTGTTCTTCAACTTTTATAATCTTATACTTATTTATTAACTTAATATTCGATCTCTATTTTGTAACATATTTTTTTGTTTTAGCAGTAACAAAGCTAACATTTTTATAATTTCTACCGGACCATTCAAGAAGAAATTTTTTTTTAGAAAACTGCATTATGATGAATATTTTGAAGTTTATGTTTAATTAAGTATATGTTTTATGTTTATTTATAAGTATGGATTAATTTATATTCTGTAGTAGGAATAAATTTATATTATGTAATATGGATGATTATTTGTTATTTAAGGATAATATATTTATTAATATTTTTTGGTCAATTATATTTTGTAATAACATATTGATTAAGATATTAGATTTAATTTATAATTATTTTAATTTAAATGTGTTAATTAATTTTTTTTTAATATTTAGTATATTTAGAAAATAATAAATACAATTTCATAAAAAATATATTTTTTAATATTTAGTTAAAATATTGAATCATTGTCATTCTGCATTAATAAATTTGTTGAAGGAATGACACTGTGTTTTCAAGATCTGCTTGATAATGTTCTTGGCATTTGATACGGTTAGAGTTTGTTGCCCGAAATCTTGTTGGGCCGGTGGGCTTTGCCCGCACTGTATGGACATGTAGACTTAATGGGTCTGACCCCTTTTAATTTATGTACATTGTATTTTAGGATTAGACAATATATAAAGAATACGACCGTCTTTTCTCTTATTAGTTTTATGTTGGCCACGAAAATTGTACAATCTTTGATATAGTGAAACCTTCTCTTCTACCCGTGGTTTTTCACCCGTAAAGGATCCACGTAATTCTTGGTGTTCGTTTTTCCTTTTCGCTTTTATTATCGTTTATTGTGGTTTAATTCTAACAAATTGGTATCAAAGCCAAATTTGCTTGTTTTATTTTTGGTCATGACCACTATGAAGTACGATATTCCGCTGATGGATCGTAACACCATATTTTCGTTATGGCAAGTGAAGATGTGGGCTATTTTGGCACAAATGAATTTAGAAGATGTGCTATTTGGCGCTGACAAGATGTCGTCTTCGTGGACTGATAAAAAAAAGCAACGAGCAGATCGAAAGGCTCTATCGCAGATTCATCTACATCTATCGAATCAGATTCTTCAAGATTGTTTTAAAAAAAAACAGTTGATGTGCTCTGGCTGAGATTGGAGCAATTGTGTATGACGAAAACTCTAACTAATAAGCTACACTTTAAGTAACGCCTGTATTCCCAACGTATGTCTAACGACACGTCTTTAGAAAATAACTTAACTGTTTTAAAGTAGTCTCTAATTTGGAATCTATGGAGGTTAAGTACGATGAAGAAAATTTATGTCTGATATTATTGTGTTCACTACCTCCTTCGTATGCTAATTTTAGAGATACTATTCTCTATAGTTGTGATACTTTGACTCTAGATGAGGTTTATGATGCATTGTTCTCGAAAGAGAAGATGCATAAACTCGTTGTTGGTTCAGATAACATGGTTAAAGACCTCGTTGCACGAGGCAGACAGTAGGAGAGGTATTCTAGAAGTAATAATCGTGGCAGGTCAAAATCCAAGAACATTGATAAGACGTGTAGGTACTGCAAGAAGAATGGCCATATTGTTGTTGAGTGTTATAAGTTACAGAATAAGAACAAGAGGGCTGGTGAGGATCATAAGAGAAATCAGCTAGAGAAATATGGCGAAGCTAATGTTGCTGAAAAGTACAATGATGGAGAACTCCTCGTTGCGTCTGATATTGATTCGAAATAGAGCGATGAATGGATTCTTGATTTTGGTTGCACATTTCATATGTGTCCTAATTGGGATTGGTTCTCTACATATGAAGTGGTTTCTAGATGTACCATTGTGATGGGCAATAATGCATCTTACAGAATTGCTGGTATTGGTACGGTTAGAGTTAAGGTGTTTGATGACACTATTTGAATACTTGGTGAAGTAAGGCACGTTCCTAACATGAAGAGAAATCTGATCTCATTAAGTATTCTTGATTCTAAAGGGTACAGATACACCGGTGAAGGTGGAGTTGTGAAAGTTAGCAAGGGGTCTCTTGTTGTGATGAAGGGACTCATGAAAACTGTTAGTTTATATGTTCTGCAAGGCTCTACGATTATAGGTGATGTTGCTATCACTAGTTCGTCTATGTTTGATTCCGATGCTACGAGATTATGACACATGCGTCTGGGTCACATAAGTGAGAATGACATGGTTGAATTGAACAAGAGAGGACTTCTTGATGTGTAGTGTATTACGAAGCTAAAGTTTTGTGAACACTACGTTTTTGGTAAGTAGAAAAGAGTTAGGTTCTCGGCTGGTATTCATAATACGAAGGGGACGCTTGACTACATTCATTCTGATTTGTGGAGGCCTTCTAAAGTACCATCTAAAGGTGGTGCGTTCTATATGTTGACTATTATAAATGATTTCTCCAGGAAGGTTTGGGCATTTTTTTTAAACAAAAGAGTGACGTATTTTCTACCTTTAAAGAGTGGAAGTTCATGATTGAGAAGTAGACAGGGAGGCAAGTGAAGCATCTCCGAACTGATAATGGTTTGGAGTTTTATTCTAATGAGTTTAATACTTTATGTAGAAATGAAGGTATTGTGAGAAATCATACAGTTCGATATAATCCTCAACAGAATGGAGTTGTAGAGAGGATGAATATGACTTTGATGGAGAAGGTGCGTTGTATGCGCCTTAATGCTGGGCTACCGATGTTGTTTTGGGATGAGACCGTTGCGTATGCATGTCATCTCGTTAATCACTCTCCTTTGACTTCTATTGATAATAAAACTCCACAGGAGGTATGGACTAGTTCTCTTGCTAGTTATTCTGATTTAATAACTTTTGGATGTCCTATGTATCCTCATGTGGATAATGGGAAGTTAGAGCCACGTTCGGTGAAATGTGTGTTCATAGGGTTCAAGCAAGGTTTGAAGGGATACAAGCTATGGTGTCCTGAGACTAGTAAAGTTGCCATTAGTAGAGATGTTATTTTTGATGAGACTAGCATATTTCAAGGGTCTCCGTCTTCAACTCCCTCCGAGGGAAATTAACAGAAGTCAAGTATTCAGGTGGAGCTTGAGATTAGGTTGAAACCTACACTAGAGAAAACTCCAGGGCCTATTCCAGTTTCTATGGATGGTGCTAGCTCTTCAAAAGCACCTCCACAACATTTAATTACTAAAAATAGGCCTCGTAGAGAAATTAGACGCCTTTAGAGATATGTAGATGCTGATTTAGTTGCGTATGCATTAAATGTGGCTGAAGAGATTGATTTAGAAGAAGAACCTGCAACGTATTCCGAGGTGGTTACCTGCGAAAACTCTAGTATGTGGATGATTTCTATATAGGAATATATGAAATCGCTTCACAAGAATACTACATGAGATCTAGTGAAGCTACCAAAGAGCAAGAAGGTTGTTCACTACAAGTGGATGTATAAGAGAAAATAAGGTACGTTGGGAGTTGAAGAAGTTAGGTATAAAGCCAGGCTTGTTGCAAAAGGATATAGTCAAACTCTAGGTGTTGATTTTACTGATGTATTTTCTCCAATTGTGAAGCACAGTTCTATTCGGGCTTTACTAGGTATTGAACAGTTAGATGTAAAAATTGTATTCTTACACGGAGAACTTGAGGAAGACATCTACATGGAGCAACCAGAGGGATTCGTAGCCTTAGGAAAGGAGGACTACATATGTCAGCTGAAAAAGTCTCTTTATGGTTTGAAACAGTCACCGAGACAATGGTATAAGAGATTTGATACATTTATGACCACTCGTGATTTCAGAAGGAACAGTTACGATAGTTGTGTCTACTTTAAAGTAAGTGATGATGGATCGTTCGTTTACTTGTTGTTGTATGTTGACGATATGCTAATTGCCGCCAAAGATCAGAGAGAGGTCAGAAAGGTGAAAGCGCGGTTGAGTAGCGAGTTTGAGATGAAAGATTTAGGTGTAACAAAGAAGATGCTTGGAATGTAGATTCTTAGAGATCGATCGGCTGATAAATTGTACATAAGTCAAAAGAGGTACATTGAGAATGTTCTTAGTAGGTTTAACATGCAAAGTGCCAAGCCGATAAGTACTCCACTAGCTGCTAATTTTAGACTTTCGTCTTCTTTGTCACCACAGTCAGATAGTGAGTCAGATAGTGATGATGATTATATATCGCGAGTGCCATACTCTAGTGTCGTTGACTCCCTTATGTATGTTATGGTTTGTTCACAGTCTGACTTAGCATATGCAGTTAGTGTTATTAGTAAATATATGGCAAACCCTAGTAAGGAACATTGGAAAGCAGTTCAGTGGATTCTCAAATACTTATGTGGTTCTATTGATGTTTGCTTATAGTTTGGGAAAAGTAGAGGAGTTGTTGGTTATGTTGATTCATATTACGCTGGAGATCTTGATAAGAGAAGATCATTGTCCGGTTATATTTTTTGTGTTGGTGGTTGCGCTATTAGTTGGAAGGTTATGCTGTAGGCTATAGTTGTTTTGTCTACTACATAGGCTGAGTACATGGCGATTACAAAAGCTTGCAAAGAAGAAATTTGGATGAAAGGCTTATTTGGCAAACTTAGTGAAGATTTGCAGATTTCTACAATCTTTTGTGATAGCCAGAGTGCTATTTTTCTGACGAAGGATTAGATGTTTCACGAGAGGACTAAGCACATTGATGTACAATATTATTTTGTGCGTGATGTGATTGCCCGTGGTGATATTGTTGTGAGAAAGGTGAGTACACACAATAATCCTGAAGATATGATGACCAAGTCACTTCTTGTTACCAAGTTTGAGCATTGCTTGAACTTGGTTGATCTTCATTGTTGAGTTATGCCCTTAGGGGCTTGGGTGGAAGATGTTTGATTTTGTGGTTTTTCTATCAAAGATTGGAATTCGTTTCAAGGTGGAGATTGTTAGAGTTTGTGGCCCGAATTTTTGTTGGGCCGGTGGGCTTTGCCCGCACTGTATGTACCTGTAGACTTAATGGATCTGACCCCTTTTAATTTATATACATTGTATTTTAGGGTTAGACAATATATAGAGAATACAGTCGTTTTTTCTCTTATTAGTTTTATGTTGGCCACCAAAATTGTACAATCTTCGATATAGTGAAACATTATCTTATGCCCGTGGTTTTTCACCTGTAAAGGGTTTTTCATGTAATTCTTGGTGTTTGTTTTTTCTTTTCGCTTTTATTATCGTTTATTGTGGTTTGATTCTAACATATACATGTAAATCTTTATATAGAACTTTTAGTAACTGTGTAATTGTTGGCATTTTTAATTTTGAGTAATGTGTATTTTGTCACAATATCTGTGGCAATAGGATTTCATTGAAAATGTTAAAATTTCATAATAACATGATTCAAATTATAGAGTAATTCTTGATTGGGTAGGAGAGTTTTGACTCACTTCAATTTACAACATTCTTAGTTGAAATTTTGATCTCTCCACTTGCTATCTTAATGAGTCTTAGTTTTTCATGATTCTCACACAAAGATTGGTAACAAGTTTGATGAAAAGTTATTTTAATTTTTTTGTTCAATTTATTTCAGAACAATCAAGTTAATAGTTAGGGGATGGACATGAAACTAGGTAAACTCTTTGTCTAGGTTTTTTTGAATGAATTTCTGACAATGTCATTCTGATTGGGTTTTTTTTCCGGCAGGGAGATAGAACACACACAAAAAAAAGTGGTACAGTAGATCGTGAATATGTGTTTCATAACCTATACAAATCTTTTTCTTATTTTCTTCTAAAAAAATAAATATTATTTTTGCATTTTCATTATCTTCTAAATTCATATCATTTGCATTCAGCTTTAAATATTATTATGGGCTAGTTTGATTCAGCTTATTCTTAGTGTTTATTGACGTCAATTTATCCAGCTCATTTTCAAGTACGTTTTATATAATCTCAATTTATTTAGTCGTTAAATTTGGGTATGTTTGATTCAGCTTATACACCAACTTATTTATTTTTTATATTTATAATATTATTTAATAATTAATATTATATATATAAATGTTATATATATTTATTAATTTAATTTTAAATATTAATAAATTATTTAAATTAAAAAATAATATATTTGAAATAAATTATATTAATATATTAATTTTATAAATTTTTTTTATTAATTTATAATATTAATAAATAATTTAAATTTGAAAACAATATATTTTAAAATAAATGATATGAATAAAGAAAATAATTTATTATTATTATATATATTTTTCATCTTTTAACGCTTCATCTCTAACCCAAATTTTCAATTGTAATACATTTCGGTTACTTTTGATTCATCACAATTGTAATGGGTACGTTTAGATAATTAATTAAAGCTAATTTATTTCTAAAAGTATAATTATAAATAATAAAAAATCACAAATTATTTATATTTTATATTTTGTTTAACTATTTTATATATTAAGATACACATATTATAAATAATAAATAATAATATATTTAAATATATATTTTTTATTATAAATTTTTTATATAAATATATAGAAAATATTATAAATATATGAAATAAATGAGAGAGAAGGAATAAAAGGATTATAAAGAGATTAAATAAATGAGAGATAATGAATAAAATGATTAAAAATAAATAAAATAAATGAAAGAGAATGAATAAAAAAAATTTAAAAATGATGGGAGAAAGATTACCATCTTAAACGCGGAGAGGGAGATAAAGAGAAAATTGAGTTTAAACGTAAATGTGTGTTTAACTATAGCATATTATTACGCAAAACGTTCGTACGCGACTTATAAAACCCGAATCAAAGGAGGCCTATATTTTATTTCTCATACCACGTAATACAACTTCTAAAGATTCATAGAAGGTACAATATCATCACATATCCTTCTATTGGTTTTTGTTTGATCTGTGAGGCTATTTGAAAATTATTTCAACTAAGCCACTTCAAAGGCTCAGATATTGGCTACAAATTTTAAAAAGGTTAATCATTATATTTCTAATTTGTTTTCGGGTTTTATCATATTTAGGGACGGTAGTTGATGTGCAAAGTGATGTAATCTTATATTTGATATTGCAATAAGGCCTTCTTCTCTTTGAGTTTAAAAAAAACTAAACAAAATTAATTTTTCAATAATCACTTCTTGTTGAGTGTGAATGCGATTAGAGTTTGGCATAGTCAAAAAATTTGACATCTGCCTCCCACCAAGAGAATAGTATTTATTTATATTATTAGATCAAGTCCAATAAGTGGGTTACTAGAGATTGAACCACAATTGGACCACTATGTTGGGTCAACCAATACCCAACACTTTTTAACAATCACACCACTTATTTCATTAATCAAAAATATTAAAATATCTTTTATTTAAAATTATTATTTTTTATTTTATTTATATATATCAATACTTTTTAAGTATTTTTACCATAAATAATTATTACCTCCTCAAAATCATCAATAATTATTATTTTTTTCTCCTTCAAGGTTTTAAGAAAATCCGAATCCGGTTTAATTTTGAAATTAAGGTTGAGAATCTTGTAAAATGTGGAAATTGAAATTATTATTTGTAGATAAGGAGACAGTCAACTATAGAACTACAAACTTTTCAGAGGAGACGAGAATTAGCAGCTAAGATCATCTCCAATCGAAAAACTCATTTTCAAACTCATTTTGGTGTAAATGTCACATCAAACAACAATTCTTCTCCAATCGAAAAACTCATTCTCAAACCCAAAAAAATATTCTTATAATATTCTTCTTTACATTAACTTTTATAATTTTTTAATATTACCCCATATATTTTACAAACTTATAAATTACACCACAATATTATAATATTATCCAATTATTTTAAAATTACACCAGTATTTAGTAATTTTTATAATTATATTTATTATAATATATATATATATATATATATATATATATATATATATTAAAGTAAATTGTGTTTTAATATTATTATAATTTTTTTTTGAATATTATTATAAAAAATATTATATAAATGAATTAAATTATATAAATAAATTAAATTAATAATTATATAAATAAGCTCAATGTAAAATATAGAATAAAAATAAAAATATAAACAAATAAAACATATAAATAAATAAAACATATAAACAAATTAAAATATAAATAAATTATATAAATAAGTTTAATATATAAAATTAATTAAGTAAAAGTTAAAGGGCTAAATTGTAAAAAAAAAATATATATATATATATATGTGATTGTGTACAGTAGCAACGCATATTTGCGTTTTTTAAGAGGGAAAATGAGAAATCTCATTTTGGGTTTCCGTTTACCGTACGATTTGAGAAGAAAACCTATTTTGGGTATAGGTTTGCAGTACCATGGAGTTGCTCTAAGGAGGACAAGAAATAGATTGATCCTTTCCTAAAAAAAGAAGATTCACTACCCAAAAATAAATGTAAATATCTAGCTAGATAGGTTATAATTTTGTTTTTAATTTTATAGGTTGATTTCCTCGCATTTTTTTTTTATTTTCAATTTATAGTCTTATAGCTCTCAAGTAACTAACAATTATTTGTGTGATTTCTTTTATTTTTTAGTTTATTTATTTTAATTGTCTAGATATAGTTTGATGATAAATGATTGAGAGAGAGAATTTGAGCAAATGAATGGAGAGAGAATAATGTGGTGCAATTTGATTAGCCAAAAAAATAACAAAATTTGTCTCTCTTCTCTCTCTCCCTTCTCACCTTTTATCATTTTTCCAACACATCATTTCCTCTCTCATTCTCTTTTTCAAAATTCCTCCCGCTCCTCTAGTTTGATTTTATTTTGAATATATGCTTAATTATATATAACACATTCACTTTTCTATACACTTTATTTTTTCTTTTTTAATTATTTTCGTTTTCAATTCTATCCATACATTCAGAATTAATGACCATTGATGTGGATTTGCTGATTTGTGGACGAAATCAACAAAATTAATTATTCATCAAGCAAATTTGTCCGATCAGTTTGAGTTATTTAAATAATTTACATTTTTTAAACATCATTTTACTATATTTTTAATTTTAATTTTTAAATATATAAATATCATTTAAGTTCTTTTTATAAAAAATAATCATTCATAAAAATTATCAATCATCTTAAGTTTTTGTAAGTCAGTGATAATGATCCAATAATAATTAGGTTATTATTGAGTTTCTCTCAGGCCTGGTTCGGATTGAGGTTTTTTAAAAAACCTAGAGGGAGAAAAAAATAATGATTGTTGGTGATTTTGGGAAAGTGATGATTATTTTAGGTAAAAAGACTTAAAGGGTATTGATATATGTGAATAAACTAAAAAATAATAATTTAAAATAAAAGGTATTTTAGTATTTTGGTTAATGAAATGAGTGATGTGATTGTTGAGAAGTGATTGATTGGAAAATTGGTTTTGGTTGGATTTTTTTAAAAACCCAAAGAGAACAAGGCCTTAAAATGTTTATCATGTTATTTAATTTGTTTAATTATTATAATGTTATTGGATATTTTATTATTTTAATTGATTGAATGATTAAACAATAAATAAGATGTGATAGGTAAATTTTCAATAAAAAAACAAAATATAAAATAAATAAATTATTATTTAAATATATAATTATAAGTTATAACTAATATGATATAATCTGTCTTTATTTATTTATTTATTTATTTATTTATTTATTTATTTATTTATTTATTTATTTATTTATTTATTTATATATAGAGAGAGAAATGATTAAGTGAGGGAATTTGGTGAAAGAATGACTTGGCATAATCTTATTATTCGGCTGAAAAAATCAAATAATTTATCTTTTTTTCTCTCTTTCCTCCCACTTTTACATTTCCAACCAAGATGTCAAGTCATTCCCTCACTAAATTTCCTTATCAAATTCCTTCTCTTTATCCCTCATCATATATATATATATATTTATATATATATTGACTAATTTTCTTATATTTGTGTACGGCCTAACTTACAAAATTAATAAATCAGTATACCGAGATTATAAATGGTCTTCATACATGAAATGATTGTTAATTTATAATTTTTAAAATAAATGATAAAAAAATTGATTAACCTTAAACAACTCTTTTTTTAAATTATCTCTAAAACAATTTTTTTTAACAATCTAACATCATTTATATATATTAATTTATTTCAACTTTTCAAGATTAACTAAAAATAAAATGTCAAATTTTGACATCAATTTATATAAATATGTTAAAATAGTGATTTTTTATTTTATTTATAAAAACATTAATTTTATTTCTTAGGAATCCTAGCCAGTAGGACCCATTTAACAAGCCACCTTATCTGGGTCCACCGAAAAACATGGTCAATTTTGCATTGAAATTCAATCTTATTGGGATAAATATTAGATTTATTGGTGAGGTTGGGATTATTTATGTTTATTTTCTTTATAATTTAATTTTTAAATAATTCTACCTTAATAAAATAATTATTTATAAAATTAATAATTATTTATTTTTTTTATAATTTAATTTTTAAATAATTCTTTGATTTATATATAAAAAAAATTAAAAATAGTATTTATAAGATTTTATTTTATTTTAATAAATTTATATATATTATTTTTTTAAATTAGAATTTTCGAATTAATATAGGGATTTAAAAATAAATTTTAACATTATTTTAAATTTGGTCAGTTTAAAATTTTCTTGATAAGATTTTTTAAATCCACATATTAAAAGATTCTAACTTTTTTTAAATAATATATTAAAAATACTACATTTTAAATTATTTATTTTATAAATTTAAATAAATTATTTGAAAAATTAAATTATAAAAAAAATACAGTTGTTATAAAAAAATATATTTTAAATGGTTATTAATTTTATTAAGGTCTCGTTTGATCTTTTTAGGTTTTTGGAATAAAATCCAGATTTTATCTCAAAACCCACCAATCTTATCATAGATCAAATCAACCCTTTTATTAATTAAAATACCCAAATTATCCTTACTTAAATATTTTATTTTATATTAATAAAAAATAATATATATATATTTTATATTATTTTATTACATTATAAAATTTATTTTCATATAAATTAAATTAATAAATTATTTTATTTAAAAAAAATATATTAAATATAAATAAAATTATAACCTACTATATTATCTAAAATACCATTTAAATTTTAAATAGTTTAAATAAATAATTATATTAGAAAATAAAGTGAAATATATTTAAATAAAAATATTAATTAATTTATAAAGAGGATTGATAGAGAGCGCGACTCTGAGACAGCGACTGGGAGAGCGATGCCTACATGGTTGACAGGTGAAATTAATAAATAAATAAAAATATAATAATAATTAAAACACGTTTTGTAGAATATTCTCTCTCCTCTTATTAATTAATTTCTCTCTCTTATTAAACTTTAAACCCTAAATCCTAAACCCTAAACCCTAAATCCTAAATATTAAATTCTAAACTCTAAACCCTAATTAATATCAATTTATCTCTTTTATTTTTATTTTATTTTTATGACTTTTCAATTCCTTTATTTATCAAATATTTTTTATGTTTTTTTTTTTTTTTTATTATTTTTCTCTTGACTTATTAATATTTTTTTTAGTTTTATTACTTGTAAATAATTATAAATAAATGTTTATCTAATATTTCTATTCTCACGATTAATAAGAAGAGAGAAAATAATTAATAATAGGAGAGAGAAAATAATTAACAATCGGAGAGAGAATATTCCACCTGTCAACCCACGTAGGCATCGCTCTCCCAGTCGCTGTCTCAAGTCGTGCTCTCTATCATTTTTCATTTATAAATATATTTCATTTAAATTAAATATTTATAAATAAATTTATTTAATTTTTTTTAATATAAACTAACTTTAAACTATTATTCTAAATAGATATTCTAATAAATTTGTTTGAATTTTAGTTATTATCTTATAACATTAATTTCAAGTAAAAATTTTATATTAATTATATTAAATAAAAATAAATACACAATATAAATAAGATTATAATATACTATATTATTTGATGTAATATTTAAATTATAATAGTAGTTATTTATAAAATTAGTATTTATTTAAATTTTTATTTATATATTAATAAAAGTTAATATTAATATATTTATAGTTTTTTAATATTTATTTATATTTAAAAAAAAATTAATATAAATTAAATTATTTCATTTAAAAAATATTATTAATCATAATATATATATAAAAAAGAGAAGAGGTGTGTGTGGGGGAGAGATAGGGTAAAATATGAACAAAATTTAAAAACCTAGATTTTTACCTAATTTGGTTAAATATGAGTTTTTTTAGAAGAAACCAGACAATATCCTCCTGATAACCCAAAGATCAAACGAAGCCTAAGACTGTTGCACAGTGGTTTGGACTTTGGAGTCACTTGTATTATTTGAAAAATGGTTTATTTGTTTATTAATATGATATATTATTTTACATTTGACTTTTATTTTGAACAAATATTTGTATTTAATTAAAATTTAATGTTACAAAAATATTTTGTTTTATTTATATATATATTTTTAGAGGAGTGATAGAGTGAGAGAATTTAGTGAGGGAATGATGTGGCATCACCTTCATTTGGTTGGAAAATATAAAAGTGAGAGGAAAGAAAAAAAAGAGAGAAATTATTTTGATTATGCCACATCATCCCTCACCAAATTCTCTCACCAAATTCCCTCACCTAATCATTTCTCATATTTTTAACAATATTGAAAACTTTTATTATTATTAAGTAATGCCCAATAAATACAATATTCATAATGACATCATTACTTATGTACTTTATCTAATCTCTAAATATATTCGTTTTCTTTATTGTAGTCGTAAATATTGTCTATAAGATATTTCATCGTTATCATTATTGTTATGGTTAATTGTCACCGTCTTCCTCAACGACATATTATCTTACAAAATTATATAAAAAAATAATTATTAAAAAGATAACTTGTTTAAATCTCTATTGAAAATTCATCATTTTTTTTTATATTCTAATATACGCTTTGACTGTAGTTCAAATATGAGTGTATAGTTTATTTATCTATTTTATTTATTTAAAGTGAGGGCATAGTTTAAGTGTTTGAATTTTTTATATTTTATTATCAAGACTATATATTAATATTATTAGAAGTAAATTTTTTTATCCAATTTTTTTTAGTGAATCAAAATGAGGACATTGAAATTGAGACTAATACTATAAATAAATATATTCCTTTCATCTTAAAGAATTCATAATTTAATTATATTATTAAAATTATTAATTAAAATTATTGTTTTATAAATAATTTTGTTTATTATATATCTTTACATATAGATATATTTACTAAAATAATTAATTTTTCAATTTATTTAACAAATAAAATTATTTACAACTAAATATATTATTTAAAATAGCTCATTTACCAAACAAGTATATTATTTAAAATAACTCGAGCTGGCCCAACTGCTTCCCAACTACCATGTATTTAAAAGTGTTTTTAAACAGTTTTTTTTTGTATTTTTTTTTTCATTTAAATTTGTTTAAGTAAAGATGAATCTTAATAAATTTGGTCTATTAAGAACAAACATTTATGTTATCTAGTTCCCTTAAAATGGTTTAAAAGTATTTATTGATGATTATATTCATCCAATATGGCAATATTGTATCAAGTTTTTTTTCTTTCTGTTAGAAAATGAATTTTATTTATTTATTTTTTCTTCTTTGCTAAGACTTTTCAGGCGTTGATCCAAGTCAGTATTCTCATATATGTCACCCTCAACCAGAACAACTTCCATAGAAAGTTTTATTAATTCCTTTCACCGGGAACTTTAGTCTTCTTCTTATATAAAGATTTTCATCAATTTGATCATCCAGCAGCGTCCATAGTATACTATTTTGTGTAATTGTTGTCTGCACTCACTGTAATTCATCAATGGCAGGTCGCTATGACCAAAATCCTTTCGACGAAGATGGAGTTAATCCATTTTCTGTAAGCTTTACTGTTTACTGTTTGTTTATATACCAACTTCTAAGATTAACAATGTGCTGATAATCAGTGAATTCTTATTAGTATGATGATATCTTTACTGTTTACTGTTTATGTTTTGAAATTGAATTCAATCATGCTGATTCTCCCTTGTGAAGTTACGTGAGAATCAAGGTTATGCATATTCTTATAAAATGTAATTCTTAACAATAGGAATCAGCTGTTAAAGCAACAGGGAAGTCCAATTTCAGTGGAGGTGCATTTTATACAGCAGTAAGTTGAATAGCTTTACTTGGACCTGCTTTCCTGGTTATATAAATGCTAAATCTAGTCAAATCTTAATTCAGTGTTTATGTTGATAACTTAATTGTTTATCGAACTTCCCAAAATACAGCCACAAACTCGAGACTTTCACATTTTCCTCTTGAAGCAGTGGAGTTCAACTATGATACTCAAATTTACTCAGCTGCAGTATGTGCAATGTTTAATTCATTACTTACTTTTCTCTTGGTTTTGGTCATAGTAAGTAGTAAAATGTTTTTTTAGGATTTGGAAAAGAAAGAGAAACAGCTACAAGCCAAGGATGCAGAATTAAGGAAAAGAGAACAGGTAATCTTGAAAGTTATGATGGGTTAATAATACTCATAATTTTGTACTGTTCTTTTGTGATTACATCCAATAGAAATTCTATAATTCTGCAGGAATTGAAGCGCAAAGAGGAGGCTGCTGCAAGAGGTGAATAGAAATTTCTTCATCTTTCCTAGTATTGGATTTTGTTCTGGTTGATGAAGAGTATTTGCTTACTCCAACATTTACTTTGCAGCGGGCATTCTTGTAGAGAAGACAAATTGGCCACCGTTGATCCCAATCATTCATCATAATATTGCAAATGAAATACCAATTCACCTACAGAAGTTGCAGTATATTGCATTTACAACACTACTGGGTAAGTTGCATTATACTTGTGAAAATCATTAACTTTTAATGCAGAATTTCGTTCCACAAATGGAACAAGATGCTACCATTTATTATTCTAACTTTATATCCATTTCTAACAAAATCAGTCTTTTTAAGGAATGAGATTTATTTGTTCTTCATTAAAAAGAGTGGTTTTTAATTGGAATGTTGGAAATTAATAGCTGTGACTGTACAGGACTAGTTTTATGTCTATTATGGAATGCAATAGCTGTGAGTGTGGGATGGATTAAACTGTCATATGATGATAAAGTGGCAGGTGAGTAACTTGTGTAATTTTACAAAATTTTCCTTTTACCATGTTTCATTTTGTTTTGTTGGATATTTCATTTCTTTTGTTTTGCTGCAGGTGTAAAAATATGGTTTCTTGCTATTATATATTTTATAGCAGGAGTTCCATTAGCCTATGTCCTGTGGTATCGGCCACTTTACCGAACTTTTAGGTAATAAAAAAATTACTTTATTTAATTACATTTTAGAATAGAAATATCTTCTGTTTAGCTTTAGTAATAACTAAAATCTTATTATCTACAGGCATGAAAGTGCCCTGAATTTTGGATGGTTTTTCTTCTTCTATTCGGTAAACACTACTATATATAATATACTCCAAATGAACATTCAAGCTCTTAATTTTATTGTTCCTGGCTACAGGTTCACATCTGTTACTGCATATTTGCTGCGGTTGCACCTCCCATATATTATGGTGGATATATGTTTACGTAAGTTCTTGATCCACACAATGAACATGATAAATTATTGGTCTGAAGTCTCGCACTAGAGTTTGATTATATGGTTGATTATTTTTGTGTGGAACAGTGGTATTCTGACTGCTCTGGAAATGATAAGTTTAAGTTTCTTAGTTGGGGTAAGTTTGTGTGATATGTGTTGTTAATTTATCATGAACAACAAATTGGTAGAAGCCATTATTAAGTATGAGCTAGAATTGTACTAAATTTAGTTTGGTCTTCAATTTTCAGATATTTTATTTTGTTGGGTTCGGGTTGTTTTGTCTTGAATCGCTTCTCAGTATCTATATTATGCAGGTACATTGTTGTTTCTAAGGTCTTTTGTTTATTACGTTGACGATACTAATCCTCTGTAGTGTGTGTACGTTTTAATTTCGGTTCTGATGCAGCAAGTATTCATGTATTTCCGAGGAAGTGGGAAAGCCGCTGAATCGAGTAGGAAAGCAGCTGCTGTTGTATGATGATGATGTTGTTGGACTTGGCTGAGTGAACAAAAAATGTAGTTGTTAAAGTTGTTATTATGGTTCGGTAGTGTTATGTTCTGTTTGTTTCATTTTTGTCTTAGTCATTTGTCTTGTTGGTGATAGAACACTATCATATATTTTACTATGATTGTAAGTTGTAACATATACTA
Organism: Impatiens glandulifera; assembly: GCF_907164915.1. Lineage (NCBI taxonomy): Eukaryota > Viridiplantae > Streptophyta > Magnoliopsida > Ericales > Balsaminaceae > Impatiens > Impatiens glandulifera. The sequence continues at coordinate 50,459,420 of NC_061862.1, read as the reverse complement.
GCTTTATCAAATATTGGTGGCATATGTTATAAATTGTGTAAAGATATAAAATTAATAAGTTATTTTTTTTAAGTTATTTTTTTTGTTTGAGAAAACAAATTAGTGTCATTTCATAAAATAAAAAAACCCAAAAGAGGGAAAAAATACAAAAGTTTAAGATCAGAACTAGAAAATTTCTAAATTTGAAAATGAAACAATAATTGAATTATAGCCAACAACAACAATCAATTAGCGCCTACAACGCTTTTACTTTTATTCTACTTGTGATATTCTCAAACGAAATATCTCATATCTGGTAGAGCTTTTTATTCTCTTCAATCCTTTCGATTCCTCTCTATGATTGAATGAATGCATTTTCATCTGAAGTTAAATATCTCAGAATATCTTCAACGGTTCTACTTCTTCCACTGTGAGTTCTTGAATTTCATTTTTTTTCCAGATATTATAGATTACTGCTCTAAATTAGCATTTCAACATACTTACATAGAAAGATCTTTCTTTTGCTTTATTCTTCATCCACTCTTGGATTTTTTTCCCATATTCCTGGAAAGTTGATGATGTTCATGTTTGCAGCATACATCCTCCAAATTTGTATTACAAAAGAGCATTCCCTAAATAAATGGTTTATGCTTTCCTCAACTCCCGAACATAGGACACAGTTGATATCAGGAATGTTTATGTATTTTCGAATTCTGTCTTTTGCTGTCAATCTTTTCCTGTATACCAGCCAGAGAATAAATTGGTGACGATGAATAATTTTGGAGACCATACCACATTATGCCAATCTACCTCCTGTCCTCTTGTTTTTAACTATTTATCATGCCTTTCCTGTAATAAACTTCTCGTTGCTTTCTGTTTTCCAGCATATTTCATCATTACTTTCATTGAGTTGCTTCTGCCTCATTAGGTTTAGGATTTTATCACCTTCTAGAATACGCCTCAAAAGTGAATCACATTTACCTTTATAGACGTCTCTAAATGAGTACTTGGTGTATTCTCTTCTAACTTTGTTTCCTTGCATTTCTTCTTTGAATATAATGGGAATATTATCCAGCCAATATTCATGCCATAATAGTACCCTCTTCCATTTTCAATGGTAGTTTTCACAATTTGAAAGACATATTTTATTGTTCATAAGATTTTTTTCAATGACCATGTCATTCTTTTATTGATGTTTCGTGTCCAAATTGATAAGTTATTACTATTGGGTAGAAATAAATAAATATGAACGTTTGTCCAGCCCGCCATAGCCCGGGCTCGTTTGTTTTATTTTTTATAATTTCTTTTACTCTCATATTTAAGTGCTTTATTTTATTTGAAAATATAAAAATACATAAAAATAATATTTTTAAAAATATATTTTTATTAGGGTCTGTTTAAATCTTATTATATTTTATTTAAAATCATGACATACTTATAATCAATGACCTAACTTAGATGAATGTTTTAAAACTAAATCAACACAAGCCTAGGTAGGACAGATCTATCATAAGGACTGAGGAGTGGGCTAAAAGTCATCCCCAAATTAAAATAAATAATAATAATTTTTTTACGCTAAAATTATTACATAACCCCTCCTTTTCTAATGTTTTAAATTTAATTAACTATGTCTTTCTCTAATTCTCAAATTCTAAAAAATAGGCAAATATATGCGTTGATTTATCCGTTTAATTTATAGTTAAAAAAAAAATTAAAGTCCACCCCTAAATATTTTTATGTCATGATTATATTTGAGAAAAAACTTGATAGTCATGTCTTATGACTATGATTAGAGAGTAAATAAAGGGTAAAAATAATACATTTTAAATGACAAAATTTTTTTAACAGAAATTATTCATTTGGTGGGCACGTGAGACATATTGTCGAAACCCTTTCTTATATGTAATAAAGTCTCGAACCATAAAATAAAATTTCTAAAATGTGTTTAAGAGTGTTTTGCAAATGCAAACAATGTTTTTTTTATATTTTTTCGAGAAATAAATTAAATTGACTCTAAAACAAGTTAAAAATTAGTATAATCAACCAATTAAAAGTCAACTCTATGATATATCTCAATTAATTAGTTTATCGTCTCATCTTTGATATTCTAGAGAAATGTAAGTAGTATTAAAGTATAACTTACAAATTTTATATTATTCCTTAATAATAATTTTCAAAATAGTCATATTTTTTTGCTTAATCAAATTTAAACAATTTCTTGATTTGTGTCATTTTTAAGGAACCATATTCTTATAATGACCATTATTTGTAATATTTAAAAAGATTAAATGGATAAAAGTCAGAAAACTAAAACAATGCCAAATAAATGAAAGTAATTGCCCATGATATGATGTCTCCAACAAAATAATTGAAGACTCAAATATAATGTTAGCCAATATAATGAAAAATGAGTTTAAAACCAAAGTCAATATATCGCCTTACTGTCAAAGATTCTTTCTATTCCTCTTGAGTCAAATGTCCATTAAAAAATGAATGAAACTTGTTACAAGGAACCAATAGTATTTAGTAGTACCACAAATCCTCCAATTTTTGCATGTGCCATGTGAAAGCATACCAAAAGGCACACATGGAAAAGAGTTTTCAAGTAAAATAAGATTTAGGAGTTTAACTGAACCAATGAAGGAGATATCAATAACTTTTAAGAAATCGGCAAGACATTCAAAAGAAACAAAACGAGAAAAATAAAAAAGATGGAGATGCGGGGGATCGAACCCCGTGCCTCTCGCATGCAAAGCGAGCGCTCTACCATTTGAGCTACATCCCCAATTGTTTGTTCTATAATAATTATGTTATTATAAAACATTAATTAAAGTGGTTATTTTATATGATTGAGTATAAGTCATTTGTAATTAGGAGTGATTTAAGAATATCATAAATTTACTCATATTATAAAATTTATATATTCATAGTAAGAAAATTAACAAGACCTAGATATCATTGGATCAGATATACAAGTGACCTCCACCATAATTTAAAACGTTTTTGAACAATGTAAATAAACATTATTACAGCTTATTAAAAATTTAATAGTAAAAAACAAAAACAGGCAAACAATTTAATGATAACAAGCTAAAAACAAAAACGGATCCATAATGTCTCATGTCAAGAGAATCATAACTTTCCGCCAATGTCATGAAGATGAAACTCATAATTAATATTGGAGGACATCATTATGATTGTGTTCCTTAATTTGACTAAGAAACTGGGCTTATAAGTTGGAAGTATGAGTCAATATTTTGCTAGAATGCACATTCATGTGATTTTTCAAGTGTTTTACAAGTCACTTAAGTGTTCCATATGAAACACCACTTGGTTAACTATTATTTGAAAGTCGTGATGCATCTTGTTGCGACTAAGTTTGTTGTCCTTAGAGTTAAGATACTTAAATAGTTTATGTGTGAATCATAAACTTTGATACTAGTCATGGTCGTTGACTCGCTATGAAAAGGTGAAAAGAGTGATTTTATATTTAGATATATGTGAAACACTTAAAATACTTGAAATTGTAATATTTGAAGTAGCTAACTAAGGAATGAGTCACCATCGCTAAAGATATCAGGAGAAATATGTTTATGCACCTTTTTATAACTAATATTTAAATTTATGGTCATAATATGCTTAATATCTCGAGTTGATGATCTCTCCATAATAATAGAAGGACTGAGTTTGTGTTTCATGAAGCGAAGAAAGTATTGTTGGATATGATAATATTGGTCAAGTGAAATTAATGTGAAATTAATTACGGATCTTAAACATAGCTAGAATGCAACCATCGATTGTTCCAAATTATTATAAACAACCAGTATAACCAATACAGAATTTGGAATTGACACAAATAAAAAAAAAAAAACTTAACATTAACAACGACCAATAAAGAAGGTAAAATTGTGGTTATAGCTAGATCAAAATATGGAAGACCTTTAACCACGGTAAACAAACTGTAGTTATAGATAAAATACAGAAGTCCTTTCATTACGGTAAAATCGTAGCTATAGTTAAAACGCGAAAAACCTTTAACCACACTAAAAATCGTAGTAATAGCTAAACCGAAGAAGTCCTTTAACCATGGTAAAAAAAATTGTGGCTATAGTCAAAATACAAAAGTTCTTTAACCACGGTAAAAACATGATTATAGCGAAACGAGGAAGAACGATTAACTATTGCATATACTTACCCTGGTTAAATAGCTTTTGTTTTTGGTATAACCATGGGTATTTTACCCTTGTAAATTCGCAATAGACCATTCAGACTCCTCTTATTTTTCGCTTCATTTTTTTCAAAATTTTTTGTTATGCTTATTTCACTATAGGCTTTTTTCGCCTTGGCTAAAGAGCGTTCTTTTACTTCGACTTCAGACGATGTTTAGGGTTCTGGATGAGGAAGCAGACTAGAGAGTAGCAACTGGTGTGGAGGGGGGAGGGAATCGTGCCAAATTATGATATGAGTCGTGTATTTCGATTAGAACCTTAAGATTAAACTAGTCTCCTTTCTTCTCTAGGTTATATCCATACCGATTCTACCGGTCAAATGACAGATTTATACATTTGCATAAACATTATACAAATATTATTAGATTTATACATTTGCATAAACATTATACAATTACTATTGTCTAAACTTGTTTGTTCGATATGAGAGAATAAAATTTTACATATATTGTTTATTTGTGTTTGACAAAAAAAAAAAAAAAACTTGATCCTTTGACATCATTATTGAAATCAAATTTAGCATAAGTTTTTGAGTTATGGAATTCAATAATTCTGCATATAGAATTTTTATATTTCAAGTCCAAAAATCTTTAAATGGGCAACTCAATGACAATAATTATAATAATAGTAGAGGCGATGAAAGTTGCATACAGTATTTTGGACTTTTAAACTCTTGAAAGAAAATTTACATCAAATAAACATGAATCTTAAGTATAGACACTCATTTTTACCCATAATTTTATAGTTTATGTTTTTAATAAATCTGAGCCTATACAAAAAAATTGAATTCATTCACGGACTTATTGCACGATTTATTTTAAAGACGGTTATTTTTAGAACAATCGAGTTTTTAAAAATAATTGATTTTAAATTCCTAGTAAGTTAAGGTAGTAATTTATCTATAACAACACAGGGAAGTTATTATACTTGGAATATTTAAGGTTTTATTTAATTAATTATCTTGAGTATTTATAAAAAAAAAATTACAAAATATATATTAACGTTTTTTTATAAAGTTTAGTCAGGTATATTTAATGTATTTTTGTTTTCATTAATTAGATTAGTTGTTTTGAATTATTAGATTAGTTGTCGACTAGATTTAGTTGTTAGATTAGATTTTGTGATTTTATATTTATTAGTTAGTTAGCATTTTTATTAATTAGGATTGTTCATTAGAAATAAGAATAATTAAAAATAAAATTATTTATTTGTTTTTTAACAAAACTTTTTTTTTATAGGATATTGAAAGGGTGTGTTAAGGGGATAACTGTGCAAAATAAAAAAGATAACGGTGTATACGCAATCGTGAGTTAAAAAAAGTAAAAGATGAAGTACGGTCAAAGGAATAAAAGAGGTTGCTAAAATAAAGGAGGAAGTTGCCTAAGGAAGAATGATTTAGTCGTGCATTAAAAGAGAAGCGTGAATGCTTAGTCATTTATTTTATTAAAATTAAAATAACCAAATATTGCATCATATATAATTAGAGCATCTCATACCTATCTATACCCATACATATGTATAAATATGTGCCACACCAGAGAAGGAAATTATACCTATCAATTTATACTTTTATTCCCCAACCATCTCAGGTACAATTGTTACTATTTCAGGGTCTCACCATCCACATCATCTAATTCATACAATATTTTTTAATTCAATAATTCAAGAAAATCTTGTTTCATTTTTAATTATATTAATTACAAAATAACAATTTTATATTTTTAATCAAAAATAAACAACATGTCAGGTGGGACCACTTTTTGGCTTACTTTTCTTCATTTGTATCGGTAGTAAATATTTGCTTATCTATTTCTCTCTCCACAATTATACCCATACTCCCATTCATGTACCCAAGTACAATTTGTCTCCACATCAGATTTCCACCCACCAATGGGGATTCTCTTAAAGCTTAAATCATATTGGATATCACTTGACATTTAGTGACATGTCAAGTGAAGATTGCTCCATTTTTTTAAACATTTGTAAATGTTTAAAATGATTTTCTCTGTGTGTTAAATGGGTCGGGTTTCATAGTTTTGCATATAAATACCACTCTTAACACTTTGCACAAGGGTTCTCTATTTCATTCTCAACGCCCCTAAACTGCCTAACTAAAAACCCACTTTTTCAATCTCACTGCCAAACTTTCTCCACAACTGAAACCCTAAGCAAACACCAACCATTCTTGGGTTGTGTCACAAGTTTTGCCTCCCCATTGTAAGCCCCTTTGCACACACCTTGTATTAGAATTTAAATTAGAATTTATTTTTTATCTTTACATACAAATTCCATGCATGATTTCTTTTTAAGTTTACTGTTTTGATAGAAGATTAGGATTTTATTTTTCTGTTGTAAATATTTAAAATAGTTAAACTAAAAAAATAGAACAAAAAAAATAGCAAGTATAAAAAAAAAGAACAATTTTTTTATTTAGTTTATTATTTGTGGAATGTTAGATTTAGGATTTAATTGTATATTATTAATAATCTAGTTAGGTTTAAAAAAAGAAAAACTCAAAAATATATAAAAAAAAGAAAAAGAAATTTATTTTGGTTTAATTTATTATTTGTATGACATTAGAATTAGGATGCATGTTTCAAAATTTTCTGGAAACTTTTTATACAATTTGGGATCCATTTGGATCACCAAATATTTTGTTAGATTAGGATTAGGTCAAAAAATCGGTAGAATAGCAGGTCTGCTGCTTTAAGACCGGAAAAGCTATCCCTAGATAGCATCCGACTGGAAAAGGCACCCTGAAACATACTCGGGTGCCATTCGATCAAGGACCCTCTCTACATGCAAAATTCGACGCCTTCCCAACGTTTCCATTGCTTCTGGATGCTTCTGTGCACATAAAGACCGAGGAAACTAGCCTAGATCCGCGCCTGTGATAGTTTTCTGTCGCTCATAACCCTAAAACTAGATCCAAACATTTTTTTGACCGAGAAAACCTAGTATTTTTCTTACATCCAGTACTTTTTAGACTTTCTTAGGATTTTATTATATGTTATTTCATTTATTAGTCTTTTTGAGTTGCAATTTGTCATATTTTTTAGGCTAACAAAGGAAATAACATATAATAAAATTATAAGGAAGTCTAAAAAGTACTGGATGCAAGAAAAATGCTAGGTTTTCTTAGTCATAAAAAGGTTTGGATCTAGTTTTAGGGTCCTGAGCGACAGGAAAACTAGCATAGGCGCGGAGCTAGGCTAATTTCCTTGGTCTTTATGTGCACAAAAGCATCTAGAAGCAATGGAAACGGCGGGAAGGCGTTGAATTTTGCATGTAGAGAGGCTCTTTGATCGGATGGCACCCGAGTATATTTTAGGGTGCCGTTTTGTCGGTCGGGTGTTATTCCAGGGCTAGCTTTTCCGGTCCTAAAGCAGCAGACCTGCTATTCTACCGATTTTTCGACAGAATCCTGATATAAACAAATATTTGGTGATCCAAATGGATCCCAAATTGCATAAAAAGTTTCCAGAAAATTTTGAAACATGCATCCTAATTCTAATGTCATACAAACAATAAATTAAACAAAAACAAATTTTTTATATATATTTTTGAATTTTTTTTAAACCTAACTAGATTATTAAAAATATACAATTAAATCCTAGATCTAACATTCTACAAACAATAAACTAAATAGAAAAAACAGATGGTTCTTTTCTTTAAAGAGTAAGAAAGTTTTTGTCCCTTTTTTTATACTTGCTGTTTTTTTTTAGTTTAACTATGTTACATATTTACAACAGAAAAATAAAATCCCAAACTTCTATCAAAACAGTAAACTTAAAAAGAAATAATGCATGGAATTTGTATGTAAAGATAAAAAAAATAAAATTTAAATTCTAATACAAGGTGTGCAAAGGGCTTACAATGGGGCTGCTCCTTTGCCTTTGGTATTAAAACAGAAATCACCTTAGCAAAACTTGTGACACAATCCAAGAATGGTTGACACAACCCAAGAATAGTTGGTGTTTGCTTAGGGTTTCGGTTGTGGAGAAAGTTTGGCACGTGAGATTGAAAAAGTGGGTCTTTAGTTGGGCAGTCTAGGAACGTTAGAGAATAAAAAAGATGATCCTTGTGCAAGGTGTTAAGAGGAGTATTTATAGGCAAAGCTATGAAAGGCCCAAAAGCACATAGAAATAGAAAATCATTTTAAACATTTACAAATGTTTAAAAAAATAGAGCAATCTCCACTTGACATGTCACTAAATGTCAAGTGACATCCAATAAGATTTAAGCTTTAATTGATATATGATGCAATACTTGGTCATTTTAATTTTAATAAAAAAAATGACCAAGACGCTTCTCTTCAACGGCTGAATCATTCTTCCTTTGGCAACTTCCTCTTTTATTTTAACAATCTCTTTTATTCCTTTGACCGCACTTCTTCCTTCACTTTTTTTAACTCACGATTGTGATTGTGTAGACACCATTATCTTTTTTTTTTGCACCGTTATCCCCTTAACACACCTTCATCCTATAAAAAAAGTTTTGTTAAAAAACAAATAAGCAATTTTATTTTTAATTATTCCTTCCTATTTTTAATAAAAAAAATCTAATTAATAAAAATGCTAACTAACTAATAAATATAAAATCGTAAAATCTAATCTAACAACTAATGACAACTAATCTAGTAATTCAAAACAACTAATCTAATTAATGAAAACAAAATATAAAAAATATACCTAAGAAACTTTATAAAAAAATCGTTAATATATATTTTGTAATTTTTTTATAAATATCTAAGGTAATTAATTAAATAAAACCTTGAATATTCTAAGTATAATAACTTTCTTAAGTGCTGTAACATAGACAAATTATTACCTTAATTTATTAATTATCAAAAATCAATTATTTTTAAAAACTCGATTGTTCTAAAAATAAATTTCTTTAAAATAAATCGTGTAATGAGCCCGTAAATGAATTTGAATTTTATTTTATAAGTTCAGATTTATTAAAAACATAAACTATAAAATTTGGGGTGGAAATAAGTGTCTACATTATAGATCTTGTTTTAAAAAAATGAGTTCTTAATATTAAATAATTTTAAAAGATCCCTAAATTTGAAAAAAAAAGAGTTATACAATAATATTAAATTTGATATTTATCCGTATATCATTAATTTAAAATATAGTAAAAATAATTTTATACAACAAAAATAATATTTTTTATTTGAAAAATGTCCTTATATATTAAAAATGAAAAAAATAAAGCATATATGAAAATAAAATAAAAATAAATAAATAAGAAAAAACGTTACTTAATAAGTTATGGAGTTTGTAAAATTTTAAAAAATACCGACAAACTTTACTAACTTTTCTAAACTAATTTTAGAAAAATAATAATATTACGCATAAAAAATATTACTTTAATATATTTTTATTTTTCAATTTTAATACAAAAACATATTAATAATTTACTTATTTGTATAATGATTTGACTATATCAATATTTAAAACATTTAGGCTATGTTTGTTAGGTAGTATTAGACTGTTGGTATAGAATAATAATACTAATAGTAAATTTTGTTAAGTGTTTAGTTGATTATTTTGTATAAATAATATTTAAAAGTCATATAATTTATATGAATTAGGTACAAACTTGTACCTAGTAAAACCAGTTACAAGATTTACAAAAAAAAAAAATATATACCCTAATTTTTTATTCCTTGAAAGCCCAATTTTATATTTACCTTTATATTTTAGTTATGTTTTTTTTTCTTCCTAATTGACATGTTATTTAACACTTTTGAATTGTAGTTTGTAGAATCTATATAAGAAGTTAATATATTGTTTATTTACTTCTTCAATTTCAAAAATGTTAAAATTATTAAAAAAAAAATATTAGATCTAGATTCTATTTAAATATATAATATTAAATAAATAAATTATTGGTGCTATAAAATATATAAGATAATTTAATATATTGTGTTAATCTTATTAATTATGTGATGATTAATGTGAGTAACTTGTTTGTTAATCATTTTCTTTATCAATTATATATATATTCTTAAATAAGATAAATAAAAATTACATATTATTAAGTTCATATTTAATATAGTAGTAAAAGATTTGATTATTAAATTAGATATAACGAGTTTAAGTTTTCTCCATAAACAAATAAATAAAACAATTATAAGTGAGAAACAAAGTTTTAATATTCAACATAAACAAATATTACATTTGTTAACAACCATAAAATGTGTTTACAAATTACAAGTAATAATAAAAAAACATGAATAGAAAGAAAGAAAGAAATAATTAAATTAAATAAATATTAATTTAACAATTAAATTAAATTTATATAAATATAAAGAATAAAAATGTATTTTATATTTTATATAACATTTTTATACTATCAACTCAACACAAAATTATAAAATCTATACAATTTATAACCTCTCTTATACTATCAACCTAATACAAATAACCTATATAATTTATACCTCTTAATACTCTTTTACAACTCATATCCCATACAATTAATACTTATATAATTTATACATATAACAAACACTACCTTATAAAATTATTTTTTACATATTTAATTGTGAATAAAAGAACGTGGGCCTCCACAAAGTAGAGTTTTAAAATATTCCTTTTATTTATTAGCACAAAGAACTATGCAATGAATCTGAATCACCCAATATATAACCATTGTTTATTTGGATTTATTTGAAATTAATTCTAAATACTATTCAATTTTTTTAACTTTTTTTTAAAAATATATTTTTACATGTCTTGAATATTTCTTATTAAAATAAACTACTTTATATATAACTATAATTGAAAATAATAATCAAATAACAGGTAAAGACGAAAATGTCCGGTGAACTCCCGCGTTTTTTAATTCAATAATCAAAGTCGTCTCAGAAAAATAAAAATAGAAAAAAAAAGTTTGACTTTTAAGAGTCTTTTGGTTGACCAAAGACTCAAATTCCTTGTTCTTAATTCAAATTTTCATCTGAAGATTCAATTCCTTTCACCGGAAATTTTGCTCTTCATATTCAGATTTACATCGATTTGATTTGATCATCGTCTTTAACTGTTTCGTGAAATTGTTGTCTGCACTGTAATTGTTCATCTATGGCAGGTCGTTATGATCAAAATCCGTTCGCGGAAGAGGACGTTAATCCATTTTCTGTAAGCTTTTCGGCTAATGCACCTTCTCTCTTCTAATATCGTTTTACTATCATTTATTATAGTTCATGTGAACTTCGTTGATCTAGAAATATGCAGTTTGAAGTCAACTTAGTTTTTTAGAATACCGATTTCTAGGGTTAATGATCTGATGATAATCAACTTAAAAATTGGCCTTAGGTTATCGCATCTATTAGTGCGATTCAAAAATCGGTTCATGATTCAATTGAAATGTATGTGGATTGTGATTACCTTGGTTTAGTATGATTCGAGATTTGATTTTTGATTCAACAATCAGAGAAAACATATGTAGATCAATGTCTTCATTGTTTTTACATGCTTCTGCCAAATTTCATTTCATTCAAAAGGTGGTTTGAGCAACATTGACAAATGACAAATGTTATTGATAACTTACTCTCGAGGTTTTGAATACTTTCATATGCTCCTCTGGTGATTGACTTGCTTAATGAATATCCAGAATACAGCCGCAAAATCGAGGCTTTCACCTCTTCCTCCTGAACCTGTTGACTTCAACTATGATCGTGGTGCTCCAGTTGATATTCCTATTCACACACCTGCAGTATGTGCTTTCATATTTATGAGTTTATATTTCCATATTTTTTCTTTGTGTTGCTATAGTAGTAAAACGATCTTGATTTTCAGGATTTGAAAAAGAAAGAGAAACAGCTGCAAGCCAAGGAGGCAGAACTAAGGAAGAGAGAACAGGTACTCTTGGAAATTTTGATGTGTTAATAATGCTCAAAATTTTCATGGATGAATGGTCTCCCATTTTGTAATGTTCTTTTTTCAAGCACCTTTTCTTCTATGATTGTAGATGTACAAAGTATTATGCATAATACACCAAATATAAATTATATAATACAAGAAGTTCCCGATTAGATTCTCAGTTAGGCCACGATTCTTGATCTGCTTGGTCATCTGTATACATGTCAGTGGAAGTCTAAACAAACCATGTTTGAATTAAAATTTGTGCCTATAGATTTTATGTTTTATTGTTGATTACTCCTTTGTTTTCCGGGCGGCGATGGACTTACTCAAAAGACAAACTGCTCCTTGGCTTAAAAGCCAATGCGGAATCAAAGGGTGGTTATTCAATTTTCTAGATTGTTATTTGAAGATTTGATTTTCACGAGTATTAAGAACTTCAATGACTTCCTTTTTCTCATTCTGATATAAACTATCATTCTATTGATATTTTAATTTTGAGAACAATATTGCATTCTTGAATGAATTTGTTTCTTGACAAAATTTGAAACAAGATGTCTTATAGTTCTGATATTTGGTTATCTTTCTTGGACTATGAAGCTCCATTTCATTAGGCATAGGATCCAGGGTCTTTTCCAGTTGTGTTAACCACTAAACATCATCATTGCATCTAGTGCTAGATTTTTCCTCTTCTGTCTTTTGTCGTTGTCAGTGTCTGTTATCGGTTGTGTCATTGGATGGATGCTAATGTCACACATATCATCTTTTTTCCTCCAAATATTTAAACAATGGCTTATGTAATTGTGCAGGAATTGAAGCGGAAAGAGGAGGCTGCTGCAAGAGGTGAATAAGAATTGCTATATCAAAGCTTTAATATCCTCATCTTTCCCAGTCTTAAATTGTTGGATTTTCTTCTGGTTGATGAAGAGTATTTGCTTACTCCAACATTTACTTTGCAGCTGGCATTGTCATTGAGAACAAAAATTGGCCACCGTTCTTCCCAATCATACATCATGATATTGCAAATGAAATACCAATTCACTTACAGAGGTTGCAGTATATTGCATTTACAACACTTTTGGGTAGGTCGCCTTATCCTGGTGAAAATTTGATCAATCTATTTTTTTATGCATAATTATTTTCTAGATATTGATCTTCCAACATTCAAGATGCTACAATTTCTAACAGTATTTTAACGTTTAACTGCTAATGAGGTTAAATTTGTACAAGATGAAAAATCTTTGTTGTATGTTTTATGGATGTTTTAGAGAAGGATTATTTTTTACATACAAACTCAAGATTGAGGAGCTTTTTGTTTTTTTTTCATCTCTTTCTCCCGTGACATTACATTAGCTGTTGCAACCATACCTTATCTTTGCTAGTAATGATTCTTAATCACTGACTTCATTCATATGAGAAATTGGCCTACGAAGTTTTGATAGCTTGGTGACTGGATGGTCCAAACTTGTTGCCGGGTTAATCTTGATATGAAAAGTGATTAATTTTGTTTTATCCACTATGCCTTGTCTTTGCTGGTTTTTGATTAATTTGAATTCTACTTCTTGTGATTTTTCCTTTGAAAGGCTTGGTGTTCTTGTCTTATATGACACCATAAAAGTTGTTTTGGATATTTCATCTATATAATTGTAACCAAAAAAAGGTAATTTGTCTCTTTTCCGAAAAAGAAAGAAAAATAAATTGAAAAAAAAAACTCAGGAAAAGGCCACCTGGAATAGAATCAGAGTGGTGAAATGGGATAGACTTTCGCCCTTGAATTATCATTCTTTGTCCTTCATTAAATGGAGTGATTTTTATTTGGAATATTTGAAAGTTATTAATGATTCCCTAATTAATACTGGTTCATACCATTGTTGACTCTACAGGACTAGTTTTATGTCTCCTCTGGAATGTAATAGCTGTGAGTGTGGCCTGGATTAAAAAGGTTGAAGGTTAGTGAAAATAGCATCATGGTAATTTAAATACTTGTAAATTTAAATAAATTTTCCCTTATACCATGTCTTTTCTTTCTTTTCTCAATTCCTTTGCTTGGCTGGATATTTAATTTTTTTTTTGTTAGTTCTGCTGCAGATGCAGATGTAAGGATCTGGTTTGTCGCTATTATATACTTCATATCAGGAGTTCCATTAGCCTATGTTCTGTGGTATCGACCACTCTACAAGGCTTTTAGGTAATTAAAAAACTAATGTTGTTTAACTTTATAGTTGGTTCATAGAAAGTAACATTTATTTAATGATAGTTTCTTTTAATAAAAATGAGTTATGTTTTCGGTTTTTAGTATCATATCTTATTATCTACAGGAATGAAAGTGCCCTGAGGTTTGGGTGGTTTTTCCTCTTCTATATGGTAAACACTACTACTATACTCTAAATAGTGAAATGGTGCTCTAATATTAATATACACTCTTAATTATGCTTATATTATTCCTGGCTACAGGTTCACATCGCTTACTGCATATTTGCTGCGGTTGCACCTCCTATATTTTTTAGAGGGAAATCACTTACGTAAGATCTTGCTTGATTCAGACTTGACAAACTGTTTTTTTTCTAATGATTTTGACTAGTTTTTATGGTGTGAAACAGTGGTATTCTGCCTGCTATGGATGTGATAAGCAAAAGTGCGTTGGCTGGGGTAAGCTTGTCGTGTTGTTATCAATTAGAAACCGGATTTTGTTGAACCCATTATGAGAATTCTATTTTGCTATCAATTTTCAGATATTTTATTTCATTGGGTTCGGGCTGTTTTGTCTTGAATCGGTTATGAGTATCTATGTTCTCCAGGTACATTGCTGTTGTGAGTTTTGAGGTTTTTTGTTTTTGTTTTTGTTTATGATGATGATTATATATGATCCTGTGTGTATGTTCTTTTGGTAATGATGGATGCAGCAAGTATTCATGTATTTCCGAGGAAGTGGGAAAGCTGCGCAAATGAAGCGGGAGGCTGCAATGGGAGTACTGAGAGCTGCAGCTTGAAGATGGGAAAGGTAGTTCTGTTTTGTATGTGTATCTCATATTTGGTTTGTGAATGGTTTATAATTGAAGAAGTATGGTGGTAGATATTGTCATATTGAAAGAAGTGAATATAACAAGATAACTAACTATATAGTACAATCATATTGGATTCTAATAGGATTGTTTTGTGTTTAATTACCCACGTCTAAAATAGTTCAAATGGTAATAGACAGACTATGCTTTGAATAATTCTGAAAAGTGTTGGATGCTACAATCTTTATAGTAATCTTTTAAAGTTATTTGAAAATAGTGGTCAAATATTCATACATAGATTAGATTGCATTACCCTAAAGCTAGACCTGATTAATATGGTCCCTCTGAATTAGATATTAATCATGAATGGAGTTGAATCATATAATATGAAACGCGTCTTACTCTTTTGAGTAGTGTTTTCCAGCTTTAATGTATTATTATTATTATTATTATTATTATTTTTTTGATGATGATGATCATCATCTAAAGATTAATTCAGTTGATTTACATTGTAGTGTTACATCACATCCCATGTGGCCCTGTTAGCTTGATCATGCTTACTTGTTAATTCTTAATAATATCGTAACTGATCTTTTTTTAAGTATATATTTTGTGATAATCTCTGTTACATTTACCTTCATGTCAGAAAAATCGTCAAAGAACCTTGACGAGGGATATATATTGCTACGATTTTCCACGAAAAAAGTCTATATTGATAGAATTATGGAGACGTTTCAAGCAGATTGAATTGGTGTGTAGTTTACTGTTAAAGAATTTATTAACTTTTTTTTATTGTTTATATTTAAGCAAGTAATTGAGTTTGAAAAATTATAAAAATAATCATTCAATACTATAATATTGTTATAATTTTTGTGTCAGCTATAGGCTTATAAGCATTGTGCTAATCAATATTGATTATATTTTTTTTGTAATATCTTGATTGGTTTAATTTTATCCTTTCAAATAAATATTTGATTGATTTGTTACATTTTCATATGTAAAATTTAAAATGAATGATGACTTATTAATTTAATATATAATTCATTTTTGTTTATACTAGATTTTATAATTATATCTTCTTTACATTTTTTTTGTTAGAAAAACTTAATGAATACATTTTTTTTATCATTTAAAACACTAAATTATATCCATTTTTACCAAATCAATATTTTATTATTTTATTATTGTTATGACTTTGGAGGTGCAATATATACACTATTCACAGTCATCAAAGTTTTCTTTCATAATTTATATTAATTCTTTTTCTTAATTAATCTATATTAATATAATAAAGACTTTGTTTTTAAACCTTTTATATTAAGTTACATAGATAAAATCCTATTTAATTATATATATTCTCTTATTAATATAATTTTTTATTTACTCTATTATATAAATATCATATATATAATTATTTTTTATTTCTAAGTTATATATAAAAAATCAATATTTTAATTATATATATTTAAATATATATATAATGAAAAAATAAATTATGATGAGAGTAAAAATAAAAATAATTTCTATAATCATTAATTTTATAAAAAAAATATTATTCCCTCCTAACTAATTTATATATATACTTTTTCTCTCATTAATTTACTTTTTTTTATTTACTCTATTATATAAATATCAATAAATAACGAATAATTTTGAATTAGAATAATATATATATATATATATATATATATATATATATATATAAAAGATAAAAATAAAAATTATTTATATTAATAAATTTATATAATATATTGAGAAAAATCAATTCCACCTAGAGTGTTTCAGAGCCTAAGATCATGTCGAAAAATGTTACCAAATGTTGGAAATGTAGAAAACCTAAAAGTTACCCAATAGATAAATTCAAGTGGGAATGCATACGAAAAAGATAAACAAAAATGACAATAACGGTAAAATATATAGTTAATGTGTCTTATACTTAATAAATAATAAATAAATTTTAATTAGAATAATAAATATATATATATATATATATATAAATAAAAGAGATAAAATTAAAAATTATTTTATTAATGAATTTATATAATATATTAAGAAAAATTAGAATAAAAAATTTAATTATCATTGATGCATTATTAAATATAATCTTTTGAAATACTTTTGAATATAAAAAAAGAAAAAAAATATTAATAACTATTTACATGTTTTTGAATAATCATTTAAATGTTTTTTAAAATTTATATATTAGACGAATTTAAAAAGATAAGGAAACATCCAAATTTTTACATATTAAAATTAATTAAAAAATTTGAATAATATTATTTTTATTTAAAATATTTATATATAAATAATATGCTAGTTGTATATAATTTTATTTAAAAGATTAAAGAATTTAGGTTCAAATATTATGTATAATTAGAATTAATTAATTTTTTTTTTTTTTTTTTTTTTTTTTGTGTAATATTGATTATTCTTTTGAATTTGGTTTAATTTATAATTTTTAATATGGTTTAATTTTGGTTCAATTTTATTTAAGGGTTTTATTTATAATTTATTTATATTTTTATTTTAGGCTTTGTAATTTTTTTAAAATTATTTATAATTACATTGCATATACCGATTGGTTGATTGGTTAACAAATCAGTGAGTGTGCCTATACCGATTGGTTATTAACCAATTGGTATTTCCCAGCGTCCCTTTATCGATTAGTTCGTGTTTCTCATTCTCTATACCGATTGGTGAATAACCAATTTGTGTTTCTCAGTGTGCCTTATACCGATTGGTTCAGAACTAATTGGTGTTTCTCGATGTTTCTATACCGACAGGTTATTAACAAATCAGTGTTCCTTTAGTTTATATTACCGAGAGAGGTTCTAGCGATCAGTGACGATCATATTACATCTAATCATCTAATCGATATTTTCCTATACCTTGGTTCACCTATCTGTATAAAAGTTTTTTTTTTACCAGTGCATAATGATACTAAATTCTTAAATTATATAAACAAAAAATTAAAAGATTTGTGACCCAATTAGTTATTAAGGTGACTCAGCATGCATGACTTAATAAATCAAAATCCAATCTTAAATATTTGATTCATAAGTTAAGATGTTTCACATTTAAGTTAATGTATTTTTAAATATATACTTATGCTACATAGATTATGAAAACAATACATTTATAGACATAAAATAAAAGTTCAAAAGTCAAAAGTAATGTATTAGTTTGATTTTCACTAAAACTATGATTAATGTCTTAATTTCAGCAAACTTTCTAACCAAATTAATTTTTTAATAATAATAATTACATTTAAATATATATTATTTATAAAAATAAAAATCATAAAAAAGCATCGATTATCCATCCATGGAAAATACATATTATTATTATTATAATCTGATCTCTATCAAAGATCAGATATTACTTAAAACCATTCTACATGACTTAATTATAAAAAACATAGTGGTAATAAGCAACATATTGCTTAATTATGATAAGTAGTAGCTAGTCCACATTGATTTAATTAGCTAGCAATAAGCAGTACAAGTTTTGGTGCAGTCAATCGTGCAACCGCCTCCGCCGCCACCGCCGCCGCCATTCTTGCCGGAATGGCTATAAGAATAGAAACACTTGGCCGGACACGTCAGCTTCTTCTTAAAACAAGGTCCCTTCTCCTTGCATTCAAGGGTCGTCCTCACAATCCCACCTTTCGAGTACCCTCCTCCTCCACTTGGCCCACCATACCCAGCTCCATACCCACCACCACCACCACCACCCGCCCCGCCACTTCCCCACCCGTTACCGAACCCGGGTATATTGAAACCATTTCCGGGTCCAAAGAACCCTCCACCACCTCCACCTCCACCGCCACCACCGCCGCCGCCGCCTTTGCTGGTGGTATCATGATGATCCTTTGGTTGTGATCTGGTTGCAGAAGAAGAAATTAGTGAGATGGTGATTAGGAAAAAGATGATGAGAAAAATAGTAAAGGGTTTCATTGTGTTGTGTGTGAAGGAAAATGTTTTTGGGGACGTGGTATTTATGTAGTGGGAGTGGGTAAAAGACGGTGAAAAAGGGAATTTATTTTAAGAGAAATTAAAGATATTGGATAGAAGAAGTTAGGTGTCATTAAAATGGAAGGAAAAAATGTGATCTTTCTGGCTTAAATCAATTGGTCAATGGACTGCTTTTTCTCCTACTTCATTTCCACCCCCAATTTTATAATACTAACAATAATTTGTATGATCTGGGTTGGATAATTTTTTTAAGATACAAATATGAATCTTATCCAACTTTTAATAAATCATTTAATTAATAAGAATTAAAGATCATTTTTGTTCAACTTATAACTCAACGAGTTGATAGAGCACATACACTCATATATGTAAGGTTATGGGTTCTTTGTATTTATCTTGAACTATTTAAAAAAAAAATTACATTAATTATAAGGGATTTTTGTCTATTTCACCTTGACTCGTAATCAAAATTTAAATACAAATATATATTTGAACATTTCTTTCCTCACTATGACCTCTATTCAAATGGTAATTTTTTTAGTCTAAGGTTTGTCACCAAATTAACATAGGCTAGTATTGTTTAAAATATAATAAAAATTAAAAATAAACCCATATTGGGTATTGTTGTGTAATACTATAAAACTAATTAATATTATAACTAAAAGTAAATGACAAATAACATAAATGTTATTTTTGGTGTGTACAAAATAATTTAAAATTTTAAGAAAATTCCAATTACTAATTTTCCAAAACCCTATATATGAAAAATGATAGAGAGCGGAAAAAATTGACAGAAATATGTAGGGAAATGATGTGTCAACTCTCCATTGGATTAAAATTTTAAAATTTTCTCTCTTATTACATTTTTAATCCAATGGAGAGTTGACACATCATTTCCCTACATATTCTTGTCAATTCTTTCCCGCTCTCTATCATTTCCCCCTATATATATTATTTAAAAAAGAGTTTGTACTTGATTTTGAATCTTGGATTTGGGTCTTATTAGGAAATCGTAAATAATTTAATTTACACTTGTGGTGGACTATGATACACCGAAAATCACTACATCTTTAAATGTCTGGTACCATCTAACTGTCCAATTATTTTAAATTTTGAACATCACTTAGATCTCTATTAAAGATAAATATTTTATATATCGAGACTGTTGAGTTTTTATTTATAAGTTTGAAGGGTTGGTTATTGGTAGTTAATGCAAGTTGAAATTTACCAAATAAGGAAGAAATGGCAATGAAGGCGAGTGCAGGCCAGGCCAGTGAGGGCCTGACATGTGAACAATGCTTATCCATGTTCTATGGAGCATAAATTTCTTTTGTCTTATGATTAATTATGTTATCTTTATTGAATGTGTTGAACATCAATAATTGTAGAAGCTAATAAGAAAATCTAATTTATTTTATTATTATTAATTTGGGTTTAGATAAATGTTGTATGACTAACCTAACAACTAAGTATCTTAAAACTTTTGATAAAAATAAAAATGATTCATACTATTTCTAACAAAAAGGTCAAACCAACATATATAATGTAAGTTTCTTCAATTTAAACGTTTAGCTTTTTCTTATTATTCTGTATCAATAAATTAAATAGACATATAGTGGTAGAAACATAGTTGCATCTATAATAAAAGAGTTAATAAGGACGTTTTTGGTCTTCCATTTCCTAGTTTTGAATCCGCAATTTGTGGATTACTTTTCAATGAGGATGAGAGGAAATGTATTTCAATCCTGAGTTGATAGCTATCTATAAATTAATTATTTGAGAGTTAACAAATATTTACCTTTTGTAACGCCCAAAATTTGTACCTCGGGAGGATTTTGACTCGTCTCGATAATCGTCGTTCCATAACTCACATTCTCTCGAGTCTCGTATGAAACGGTGAGCTAAAATGGTATGTGCGATTGGAGGTCTATAAAATGTTCATTTTGGAATAGCTTTCACTTTTTTAGAATCGTCACATAATTTGTTTCTCGAAAAATTATGAAAAAAATATATTTTGCATTACAAACACATTTTAAATTTATGTTATTAGTTCGGTGTTTGGTTACACGTGAAAAATAGTCGACGATGTGTCTCACGTGCCCATCAAATGACCATCAAATGACGGTTTCTACTTTAAACTTTTTGCCATGTAAAAAAATTATAATTTTACACCTTATTTATTTCTTACGATATAATATATTCGTCTAAAAATGGATTCAAACTTAAACGTGTGACTAGGTTGATATCAATTTGTTCCTAAAATATAGGTCTACATTATTGTCATAGATCCTAAAATAAAAAATTTGAAGAAAAAAAAATGAGAGTACTTGTAAGTTAGAAATGATGCTCAAAAAGGTACCTAAAGAAAAGAAAGTAAAATGTTAGTTTAGAGATAAAAAAAAATATCAAAAGTAGTCCCTTATCAAAATATTTTTGTTGAAAAATATTTATTTAATTATTTTATAGGTTTTAGAATTTAATTGGACTCTTAAACATCAAAATAAAAGAAGTAACAAAAATAGGAAGACAAACGAGACCTAATTCAATGGGTTAGGGTCCATTGTTAAAATTTACCTAATTCAATGGGTTAGGGTCCATTGTTAAAATTTCGAGTAAACTTGTGAACTCGTTCAAGTATGTGAGTTAACTTATGGAGATCAAGTGACGAGTTGAATAAACTTGTGTGGGAATAAAATCGTAACGAAATCGCGAGTTAATTCGGTGAAATCGTCAAACTCGGTAAAATCACTAAAGTTTGTGATATTACTTTTTTTTCTACACTCTCTTAGTATCTATTATAATGGTATTACATCCATCTTACCTTCTCCTCGAACTTTCAAATATTCTTCTCCATTAGTCTATGTAGATCTGAAGATTTTTAACTTCTTTCTCATTATGAGAGAAAAGAACATAAATCACTATTGGTTTTAATAAGAAAACTATAGTGAAGAAGAAGGTATAGAAATTTTAGTGAGAGTAAAAATTGCAGAAAAGAATAAAATGATGGAGACGGCTATGAACTAGGTCTAAGGACTTGTTTGAGGAGGTGCTTTTTTTAGTTTTATTTGAATAATATGATATTTGAGTTTTGAAATAAAAACTGAGTTTTATTCGATAACCAAACATCAAACAAAGCCCTAAGTGGGATGGAATAATCTATTTTATTATAGTAAAATATAATATATATATATATATATATAATAAAGATATTTATTTAATATTTGATTAAATATAAAATTATAATTTTTATTTTATATATACATATATTTGAATATAATAGATATTAAGTTTATTTTATTAATAAATATTAAAAATATTTTTTAAATTAAAAATATATAAATAATAATAATTTTATAACTTATACTTATTTTTTTCACTTTAAATTTTACTATTTAAATAAAATTCTTTATTTATTTTATATATATTAGTTGAATATTAAATAAATTATAAATATATTTGATATATCTAATTTATTAAAAATATTGTTGATTTATATTTTGAAAAGTTAGTTTAACTTATAAAACAATATATAAATTGATTAAAATTTTAATGCTACTTACTAAATTGTTAGTGATTTAATTTATTGATTAAAAGTTGATTATGAATAATTTATTAAATATTTTTAAATAATTTTTATTTATTAAATTTAAAATAATTTGAACTCTTTATTATTTAATAGTTAAATATTATTTAATAGTTAAATATTATTTATAAGTAAACTCTTACGAGTTTACGATCCAAGTTTACAATGGTCTAACAATTTTATGTAAACTCTCGATTTTATGTAAACTCTCGATTTTGACAGTCTTAAATAACTCTTTTATCTAGACTTCAAGAAGTATTATCGAATTAACAAAGCTATTAGCAGTTATAAAAAAGAGAATGGAGAATAAGAAAATAAAGAACAAGAAATGTTGAGAGAAAAACCCGTAAAGAATTTATGATTTTATTATGCATTTATAGTCACAAAATCCAATATAGGTACAAAAAACTCCTAAATATTTTAAGGAGGTATCTCAAATAATTTTAATATAAAATATTTCATAAACTATATAACTGACACTAACTAACCAACATACACAAGTAAAAAAAGGATAATCGCGAGCAAATCCAACAATTGGTCTAAAGACCAATCGTTATTATTCAAATAATAGTGATTGGTTTAGAAACCAATCGTTATTATTCAAATAATAGCGATTGGCCTAAAAACCAATCGCGGTATACCCCATAAAACCAAAAATAAAAGGCGCCAACTTTTAACGCGCATCAGTAGTGGTGATTGGTAAGGTTACCAATCGCGAAACTTTTTAATTAACACTTCCATTATTTCCTCTTAGAAACCCGCTCCCCTTTCTCACTCATCTCTCAATTCCCTCTTAGAAACCCTTATATTATTTATCTGTAAAGATGAAGATGCCATCCTCGTACAATCCATGAAATGGAGAAAACCCTAGCCGAGCTCCGTCTACTTCATCTCTATCAGCTCCAGCATATCGGCCCTTCTGCTCGTATCCTAGCCCTATGTCTTTCCTCTCGCAAGAAGAATCTCTACAATCAACCCAAACTTAGTTTCTACGGAGAATTGGGACTCTGTTGACACCAACTGCCGCAAGATTACAAAGGACAGTCAACGAAGAAGAAAATGCTATAGTCATGTGGCTAGACAACGAAAAGAAACAGACGGATTCATTCACGGGCGTCCTCGAAGACTAAACTCGCGTTTCGTGTGGAGGAATTCGGATACTGCGTGCAAAGAAAGAAAGAACTCACATCGGCAAAGAAAATCGCAAAGAAGCAGGGAGAATCCGGCGAAACCGTCTGCATTGTTCAATCGTTGATCTCGTTTCGTTTTCCTTTGCTATTCAGGTAATGTTCCTCTCTAATGTGATACTTGTGTGATGATTAAGGCATCAGTTTTGTATACCGATACCGACACCGATGCGGTTTTGCGACGATCCTGAATATGCAAAGAAAATGGTGGAAGAAACATGGAGCAAACATAAAGAGGTATGATGGGTTTCGGTTCTGATCCCGGTTTGTTACAATTAATTTGTGTTAAAAATGTTTGAGATATTGTGTGTCAGTTTGCTGCAGGCTGAGAAGACTGCATTTGAAGAGGCAGAGAAGAAGAAAGAAGAGGAGGTAAATTCCACATAAGATGTTTGATTTCTATTTGGTCATTCCCACCAATCCACTTTCACAAGATGCTTCTGCTAGATTTGAGTCTGTATAGACTTTTTTTACATGATCTTGTGTGTTCTTCTTCGTTTATAATGCTTTTTTTATTTGTTTTTTTTATTCCCAGCAATTCATTATGGAAGTGCACTTGGGAAACCAAGTGGTCATGCATTTATGATATTGTTTGGGACCATTAGGTGACGGTGATACTTACATAAGCTTTCTTACACTCTTATGTATCAGATATCATATGATATTGTTTTATGATGTAAAGTCTTAATAGATGACTATGGATGTATTTAGTTTTGTATAGAAGAAGTTGATGAAAGATTTTTTTTAATAAAAAAAAGGTCTATCGCGATTGGTAAAAACTTAATGAGAATCACCAATGGTCATTAACCAATCGCCATAGCCTTCGCCTGGTAGTAGCGATTGGTTATTTAACCAATCGCCATCTGTCTATAGAGATTGGTCATCCACCAATCGCCTTTGCCAATTATGGCAATAGCTTGAAGACTTTTGCCGATTGAGAGATTGGTATATGACCAATCACTATAGACCTATAACGATCGGTTTGAAGGATAATAGTGATTGGTTTATCAATCGCTATAGAGTGTTTTTTTACTAGTGATATGGTTGTAACTTCTATCAACAAACAATACAATTAGTTAACTCAAATTAACTAACATTAATATCCAATTAACTAACATTAATGACAAATTCTTCTTCACTCCCCCCTCAAGATGAGAATCTTGTATTTTAATTTTCTGTCTAAGATTCAAAAATTGATTTGTTTCAAATATCTTGGTAAAAATATCTACAACCTACATACTAAAAGGCACATGTATTAGTGAAATAAAACTTGACTTGTATTTATTTCTAACCAAATGACAATCAATATCGATATATTTAGTTTGTTCATGAAACACTGAATTTTCTATAATGTGTATTGCTGATTTGTTGTCAATATGAAGTGAAACCGATAAATCAACATGAATCTTAAGATCATTAAGAAGATATGTTAACCATTGTAATTCGCAAACTGTTGCAGCTAAACTACGGTATTCAGCTTCGACTGAAGAACGAGAAATAATTTGATGTTTCTTTGTTTTCCAAGCTACAAGTGAATTACCAATAAATATACAATACCCTATTAATGATTTTATAGAATCTAAATAAGATCTCCTATCAAAATATGCACATAAGTTAACACAATTATCTGATGAATAAAATACTCCTAAAGATGGAGTTCCTTTCAAATACTTGACTACTTATATAGCTTCCTCAAAATGAGACTTAAAAGGTTTATTTAAGAATTGACTTAGTTGTTGAACACAATAAGCAATGTCAGATCGGGTGAAATTTAAATATAATAACTTGCCAACAAGTCTTCTGTATTGGTTTAATCACATAATTCATCATTAATAGGATCATTAACAAGCTTCACCACTTTTATCATAGGAGTTGTTGCAGGTTTAGAAATAATCAAACCTAGATCAGAAATAAGATCCATAATATACTTTCTTTGGTTCACATATATACTTGTCTCATTATGTATGATTTCTATTTCTAAGAAAAACTTAGCATTACCAAAATCTTTAATAGAATATTTAGCATCAACAATACTTTTAACATATTCAATGTCTTGTAAAGAATTACCTGTCAACAAGATGTCAACAACATATAATAGTAAACAAGTAGTTTGTTCTCCTATTCTTTTAATAAATAGACAATGATCATTTTCAGATTGTAAAAAATCAATATTTGAAAGACTTTTAGAAATTTCAGAATGCAATTGTCTTGAGGACTGTTTCAGTCCATATAAACTTTTATTAAGCTTACATACTTGATTTTGAAATTCACATTTTAAACCTTCTGGAATAGATATGTATACATCTTCATCAGTACACCCATGCAAAAAGGTATTATTTAAATCAATCTGATGCAAATATCATTTATTTACATTTGTCAAAGCAAGTAATAATTTAATAGTGACATTCTTTGTCACTCGTGCAAAACTTTGGTAAAAATCAACACCATCAATTTGATTATATCCCTTTGCCACTAAACAAGTTTTACATTTGTTTATACTACCATCATCATGAAATTTTATTTTATAAATTCATCTACAATCTATCTTCTTTTTACCTTTTAATAATTTTGTAAAAGTTCAAGTATTATTTTTAATTAAAGCATCGAGTTCTAAGTTTATTGCTTCAATCCAATATGGATTTGAAGCAACTTGCTTATAGGAAATTAGATCATTTGATTGATCAATATTTCCTAAAAAATCTGTATAGGCTAAATCATTACATATTGTAATGAAAGGAAATGTTGTAGATAATAAAATTTTCACATTTTTTTCAATACTTTATCATGATTAGTATAATCCTGCATCCAGGATGGTACATGTGAAGCCCTAGAACTTCTTGTTAATGAACTCTCTAGTTTATCGGATGACAAAGATTCTTCAACTTGAATGTCATCAAAACATTCAAGCAAAAATATTTTCAGTTTGAATGTCAGCAAAAGGTGTTAGGATCGGTGACAACTATAGAGAGGGGGTCTGAATATAATTGACAACTTAAGACACTTTCAATTAAATTTTTATCCTATTAGAGATTAAATTATGTTTCCATTCTTCACAAATCTTCACAAGCTCTTGAAGGGATTCAAGTTCGGAAATGCTTGCTCAATTTAAAGAGACAGATAAAAGATTGGAAGCTGTAGAAATGAAAGAGCACAAGGAGTTTTATGGATGTTCGGAGTTAAAACTCCTACGTCACCCCTTCTTATATTTCTAGAAGGTTTTCACTAGAAGGCTTTGATTCGTATAAAACACTACACAAACTCGGTCAGACACACAGGACTTAACAACTACCTACTTCTGAACTTCTAGCTAACACTCTATTAAACATACATCATCTATTCAACTTACAATACTGAAATTTCACACAGAAAGGACAATAAAAAATTGCTTAGCTTAGCTTAGTGAATCATACAGAAAATAAACACACAGTTTGGTAATTTAGAATTTGTGCAATTGTTTTGGTGAGACCGAGATTAACTAAGAGAAAAGAAATTTGTCGTTGTACTATGCTTTCTATTTATAGGGAGATTGACAACGGTCGAATCTTCCTCTTGGATACGTATCAGCTATCCGTTGGATGTACACCAAGTGTACGGGAAGGTACATAGGAATATAATTGTTGGATCGTGACCTACCAGATTGTACTGGAGAATATTCACTGGAACGTGGTGTACGAGACAATATAAAACGTGGGTTGGCGGAATATTTGAGTACGTGGTAGATAAGCAACTATAATGTGTTAAGTTATCTTAGAAGACGTCTGATAACGAAAAATGATGATTGCTAAGCTAATGAGCTGAGTAGATAATCGAACGCTTCTTCAGACGGCTGCTAAAGCAAGACATCTGTTCACACCTCTTCAGACTGCACGTCTGATGAAGTTAGACGTTTACTCGCGCACTTCTTCAGACTACACGTCTGTAGAAATTAGAAGTCTGCTCGCGTACTTCTTCAAACTTTACGTTTGTAGAAGTTAGACGTAGCTCGCGCACTTCTTCAGAATTCATGTCTAATGAAGTTAGACGTCTGCTCGCGCGCGCACTTCTTCAGACTTCATGTCTGATGAAGTTAGACGTCTGCTCGCGTACTTCTTCATACTACATGTTTAATGAAGTTAGACGTCTACTCGCGCACTTCGTCAGAATGCACGTCTGATGAAGTTAGTTATCTGCTCGTGCACTTCTTCATACTTTACGTCTGATGAAGTTAGACGTTTGATCACGCTTGCTCAGACAACACGTCTGATAAAAGGGAGACGTCTTCAGACGTACCTGCGCAAAGACAATTTACATAACTTAGTTTTGTTCAGACCACATCATTAAAACTATGTCATATTGATTTAAACTTATTGACCTAAGTTTATTAAGACATTTTTCCTTACTTAATTATTTCTCTTTTAATTAATTTCCTTTTTCTTTATTTAACTTAATCTAACAATTTTTCCCTTTTGATGATGATAAAACTAAGTTAAAGTCGAGTTAAGAACACAAAATTAAAAAGGTAGTCAATATATTTATATAAATATGAAAAACATAAGATATACAAAGTTTAAGTTTCCCTGTCTTTAAATAATGATCTTCGAGCACAAGTCGTTGCAGATGACTTCCTCCTTGACCACTTCCACCTTGACCACCATTGTGGCCACCTCTACGACCACCTCCTCGATCTGCTTGACAACTACCTCGACCACCCTTGATTGTCTTCTTTCTGGAACGAGTGCCACGAGCACTTGTTCCCCCTTGATTTCTACCTTCCTCCTTTTTAACATTATCAAGGTCATTAGCAATAATGGCGGTGGTTTTAGCAGCTTCAGCGACTGCATCTTCTTCATCCTGGAAGTGTTGAGCGACCACGCCAGCATCATCGATTCACTCAGCTTTCGCAGACTTGAGGGATTTGGATATTTCGACCATTTGGAGAGTGAAGATTTCTATAAAAGACCTCGTCTCTTTGTGAAGCTCAAGATTATGAGACTTTGACTTGTCGAGAAGATCAGCGTTTTGCTTGAGAGGATAAGATTGCATCCTAGTCATCTGGTTTCTGATCATCGAGACATCACATAGAGTTCTTAAAATTTCTTTGTTTTCCTCTACAGATGTAGAAGCATTCATAGAGGACCGCTCTTCCAAAGTTTCCAACATATTAGATATAGAAAGGATGCTTTGCTGCATTGGCACAAGAGCTTCCAAAATGAGCTTGCGGAAGTCCATCGTTCTCAGAGAGGCCCCCTCAGAAGAATTTGGAGACAAAGAGACGATATGGGAACCAACAGGAATAGAGAGAATAGGTTCAAGATGAATACTTACTTGAATGGACCGTTCTGGTTCCTTCTCTGGAGATGACGCTCGAGACACATTTATCATAGCTCGGGATCCATCGTCTGCTCCATTAATTTCATCACAAAGATCCTTGATAAATCCCAAAATCTCTTCAGAACTGAGAGATTTACCGGAGTGGGGCTTATTGGATTTTGAAGGTGATGGTTGATTGGATTTTGAAGAGGCAGACTTCTTCTCTTCAGACGTCTTCTCGTCTGAGGAGATGGTTTGAACAAACTGGGTCTGCTTCTTAGAGACAGGTGATGATCGTTGCTCAACAGACTTAGAAGGTCCCCCTCAACAGAAGGGGTCTGTTTCTTCTTAGACGTAGGGGGAGCAACCTTAGATGATTCTAGAGAAAGCTCCTTCTCAATAGAAGGGATTGTCTACTGCACTTTAGATGGAGGGAGCGTCCAGGATGGTGCATATGAAGCCTTAGAACTTCTTGTTAATGAACTATCTGGTTTATCGTATGACAAAGAGTCTTCAACTTAAATGTCATCAAAACATTCAAGCAAAAATATTTTCAGTTTGAATGTCAGCAAAAAGTTCAATAATATAATTTTCTTGATGTTTTTTTATGCTTACATATCCTTCTCAGTAGAAGGGATTGTCTACTGCACTTTAGATGGAGGGAGTTTCCAGGATGGTGCATGTGAAGCCTTAGTACTTCTTGTTAATGAACTCTCTGGTTTATCGGATGACAAAGATTCTTCAACTTGAATGTCATCAAAACATTCAAGCAAAAATATTTTCAGTTTGAATGTTAGCGAAAAATCAATAATATCATTTTCTTGATGCTCTTTTACGCTTACATCTTCAATTTTATCATAGAAAAAATATTGAACATTAATAAATTTCTTTTTAGTACAACCTCATGAATTATTATCTTTCATGGATGGAAATATTTCCTCATGAACGATCACATCTCTATATATAATTCCAGTTTCAAATTCATATACATTATATCACTTTTCATTCATGGGATATCCAATAAAGACAAACTTCTTTCCTCTATGTGTGAATTTTGATTTTTGAGGAAAAACATTTGTAACATAGCATAAACATCCAAAAATTCTAAGAAAATTATAACCTGGATTAGATTTATTAAGCATATAAATTGGAATTTTCCAATCATGTCTTTTCATTGGTGTACGATTAATCAAATATGTTGTTGTGAGCAATGAATATGGCCAAAATTTGGAAGACATATTAGAATCAAGGATGATAGATCTAGCTACTTGAACTAAATATCTATGCTTTTTTTTCTACAACTCCATTTTATTGTGGAGTATATGTACATGTTGTTTGATGAATTATACTAAGATATTTGAAAAAATTAGAACACCTATTATTTATAAATTATGCTCCATTATCAGTTCTAATAATCTTAACTGTAGTTTCATATTGATTTTTAACAAGTGTAAAAAATTGTTGCATTTTGTCAAAGACAGGTGTTTGTCAAACATTAAATAAATCAAAGTATACCTAGAATAGTCATCAACAATTGTGAGCATAAATGAACAATCTAAAACTGATTTTTCTCTATAAGGCCCCCATAAATTGACATGAATTAATTCAAAAAAATTATTTGTTTTAGTAGTGCTATGTGTGAAAGAAAAACTATGTGATTTAGATAATGGACATGTAAAACAATGTTTATTGTTAACAACATATTTTGGAAAAACAATTTTAATCGCTCTATCTGAAGGATGTCCTAATATTTTATAAACAATATGAGAATCAACATCAACATTATTACTAAATTGTTCATTCAAACTACAATAAAAAATATTGTTTTGAGAGTTAAAGTAAATTTCATCAGATACATCATTAGTAATTTATCATCCGGGACGAAATAAAGATTCTCTATCCTCTTTATAATTTCAACAACCGATGAAAGTTTATGGTTCTACAAAATACATATTGAATTTGAAAAAATACAATATGTTTTGTTCTCATCAACAAGTTTGGCAGTAGAAATAAGGTTATACTTTAAATATTGTGCAAATAAGACTCCATTAAGTGTTATTTTATTGAAAATTCTAACTGACCTTATTTCATCTATTGATTTGCAAGATCCATCTTCCAAGTACATTAGTCTAGGTTTTTCTAGTTTTCTAACATTACTCATTAGATTTTTATCATTACACACATGACAAGATGCTCCTGAGTCAATTAGCCATTTATACTTATCGTCTATTGAGTTATTGCTTCTCATGTTAAGTTCAAACAAAAATGTATGAAAACTTTCATGTGTGTTAAAGTTAGAAGACTTGCCTACAGATGTGCCGTTTGAAGATGCTCCAACAACCTATTTTACTTTCACATCTTTCATGCTTTTGAGAAAGTATTTATACATCCTGTACTCTTCAGTTGTTACAGCAGCGTATACATCTTGATCAAATACATTGTTAGCAACATTGAATCTCTTTCTCTGATTTTCATTATGTCTTTCTTTAGGTTGTTTCCACCAATCCGGGTAACCGACAATTTGAAACAGTTCACTTTGAGATGACCTTTTCCTCCACAGTGATTGTATATTGAGTTTGGACTTAGATTTGTCCAGATAGTTCCTCCTATAATTTCTTTCCCTAACATACATAGAGCTATGTTGAACATTCTTAGAGTAGTTCTTCTTTTCTACATTCTGCAGCATTGTAAATGCTTTATACATAGTTGGCCACAGTTATTGCATTAGAATCAAGTCTTTAACATAATTATATTGATTGTTAAGTCCCATCAAGAATTGTAACAACTTGTTTTCTTCGTTGTCCTAAAGCATTTCAACTTTAAGAAAATATCCATCATAATCAGTTTTAGTTCCTCCACACATACATCTCCTTAGTGACTTCAAACTGAACATTTCATCCCAAAGAAGTTTAACCCTATAGTAGTATTCCTCTAGATCATTTCATCATTGTTGTAAAATAACAATGTCCTTCTACAAATAATATCTTATTGGACCGTTATTTCCTTCATATCTGAACTTCACTTCCAACCACAAATCACAACTGGTCTTAGTCGATTGAAATTTTATTTGTAGTCTAACATCTATGGTGTTCATTATCCATGCTCGAACCATTGATTCAAAAATTCTCCACTGTCTTTCATCTTCTTGATCAATTGGCCTCGGAAACGTTCCATCAATAAATTCAATTTTGATCTTAACCAATAAAGCAAGTTGAATACTCAGATACGAACCAAAATAAATTCCTCTAGCTAAAATCAATGTAGTTAGAGTCAAACATGGATGATCTTCTGGATGAATCACTAACGAATCATTGTTATACTTTCTTTTGACTGAAACTGGTTGTTGATGAGTAGCTTGAGGTTAATTGGCCGTAGGAAAAGGATTTGTACCATAGTTAGGGTTTGGACTTTCGCTGCTTGTTTCTTCTCGGATATTCTCCATTTTAATGTCGATTCTCCGATTATGCTCAGCGTTAGATCAAAACTTGATCTGATATCATCTAGACTTGAAGAAGTATTATCGAATTAACAAAGTTATGAGCAGTTATGAAAGAGAGGATGGAGAATAAGAAAATGAAGAATAAGAAATGTTGAGAGAAAATCGTAAGGGATTTGTGATTTTATTATGTATTTATATAGTCACAAAATCCAATATAGGTAAAAAAAACTTCCAACTATTCTAAAGAGGTATCTCAAGTAATTTTAATATAAAATAAGTTATAAACTATATAACTGACACTAACTAACCAAATATGGTTATAACTTCTATTAACAATCAATACAATTAGTTAACTCAAGTTAACTAACATTAATACCCAATTAACTAACATTAATAACTAATTTTTCTACACCTTAGAAAACAAACGCCTCTAGCTCGAAAAGTGTAAAATCCGAAAAAAGCTTCTAAGTTCAAAAATGGCCGATTTGTGTGGCCGATTTATGTTCTTCACTCTTCCTTGTCTTTAAATCTCTCCCTTTTGCTATTTGTGATGTGTGAAAGATGTTAAAGCCTGTCCTCAGCCACTCACCCATATCTTTTAATTTTCCAAATTTTCTATTTTTGGGCCAAATGTTCATAAGTCAAATTCGCTTTAACCGATCCCTGGATTCGTGTAAGTGATTAGGGGAAATGGCCACTGTCCTTTTGTGTTTATTTTGTTTTTTGAATGACCGAAAATGGTCAAGAAATTGATAAATTACATCTCTTTCGAAAAAGGAAAAATGAAGGCTTGCTGCAGCTAGGCTCCTTAGAAGAAGGGAGAAGATCTACGTGGACGTGTCGCTCCTGGGCATCCTAGGCGTTTGTTGACCGGGTCTAGGTCTTCATTGACCCTTCCACGTAGGTATTGACCCAGGGGTCTAGGTGCCTTGCTTTACCTAGGCTGATGTTTTCGGAACAAATATATATTTTTTAATCTACAAAACAAACACAAACAAATTAATTAATAGATATAATTATCATTAAGCCCATTCATTTATTTATCTATTTATTTGTACATTTTAGAATTTATTTAAATAGTCCGAAAATTAGTTATTTTGCGATTGATATAGCATTGTTTCCAAACTAATTATTTAATCTAATATTGTGCAATGAACTTGTATATTAATATATTCAGAAATAATTCGTTGACTCGAGAATCAAGATTATTTAAAATTATAAAATTATGGTATAAAAATAAGTGTTTACAGAATGTCCCTCTTAAACAAAGTTAATGATGTTTGAGTTTTAAAAAAATACATGTAAAAGTCTGACAAATAGACTCTACATCTACAAACATCTAGTCTATAATTTTACTCGAACTTGTTTTTATTTATTCAGAACAACAAGATGGAGAGATAAAACATGACGACCACATGATCAACGACATCATAACTTTGGTGCTCGTTGGGCGCCTTATCGGATGGCTCAGATTTTGGAAGATGTTTGTATGTTCTTTTTCGTGAAGCTTTGTGGTATTGACTTTTAACTCTAATCGCAGTTTGAATGATAATGCAAGTGCAGGTACAAACAGAGACATACATTGCATAGCACTACATAAGATTTGCATCATCTTCATAATCAACGGAAACTGTGTATTAATCTCATGTTACTATAGTTTGAAGACGTACTACGTAAGATAACCGAGTGATTTTTGTCATCTTTCGGATTGATGAACACTGCGTATTATAGTTCGAAGACCAACTACGTGAGATGGCCAAGAGGTTCACGTCATCACTTAGATCGACGAAAATTATGTAATAATTTTACGACACTATAGTCCTCCGAAGACCAACTACGTGAGATAGTCAAATGATTTTTCATCCTTTTTCATATTGATAAACATTGTGTATTAAACTCACACTACTATAGTTCACATGTAGACAGACGTCTTTTATATATTAGTCTCATACTATTATACTCCTAAGACCAACTAGGTGAGATAATGGTCAATGATTGACTCCCTTTTGAGCAGGGGCGGAGCCACGCCCAGCTTAACCCGCGCTATAGTTAGTAGTAGAATATTATATAATATAAAATTATATAGCTATCTAATAGGTTAAATTATAGCCTATATCCCGGAGGCCCACCACAACCAACTAGTTATATATTATATATTATATATTATATATTATATTATATTTATTTTATCTCACTAATATATTCTATAATATATTTATTAATCTAACATATAAATTTCACTAAGATATTCTATTATTTGGGCCGCGTTTCTAACCTAATATCTAATTAATATAAGTAATATTAATCATAATTTTTTAACCTAATTGGATAAGCGGTCGTCGCTCTTTTCTAATCTAATATCTAATATTAATAGTAATTTTTTAACCTAATCGACTTCCACTAAGCGACCATCATTTTATATTCTAAGTTTCTAAGTTTCTAAGTCTAACCCTAAATCCTAACCTAATCGCCATCATTTTATATTCTAAGTTTCTAAGTCTAACCATAAATCACAGCCGTCATTTTCTAATACTAAATCCCTACTAAGTCCCCAGTCATTTTCTATTTCTTCAAGTTTACAAATTCGTAACAACAAATCAAAAATCATCTTTTGAGGTAATGTTGTTACTTATTAAATTTAGTTATTTGTTTAATTTATTCTTATTCTTATTGTTTATCTTTAATCTTTACTACTTTAGTTATTCAACATAACTAAAACAATATGTCCCTAACAATAATAGACACAATCATATTTTAAAATTTGAATTCTTTCTTATTACTCATTAGGTCAAAATGGAGGAGTGCATTCTGTCTGTTTATATTGAAATTCATTCAACAACTTTTAATGTCAAATTTAGAGAGAAAGAGAAAAAGCAATATTTTATTTTTTTTAAGCCAAAAATTGATAATCCTTCATTATCTGAGTCAATCGAACTAGATACAGTAATTTCTGATGAGAATTTAGAATCTCCTTCTAAATCTCAAAGAGTTGAGTTTGATGAAACTACTCTTGAACGAGATCCTATATTGCGTATTTCTATGTGGCGACATCCTATAAATCATCACGATGAAATTAGACGAACTTACATTAAAATGGGACCATATCAACCTATGTTGTCGGAGTATCTGAGATCTGAATTTGGAAAACAACAACGTCGATTTCAATACTCTTGGTTTAAAAAAGTTCTCATGGTTGGAGTACTCTCCTTCGAAGGATGCTGTATTTTGTTTTCCATGTTATCTATTTGAATCAGATAAATCCCAGCAATCTGCATTTACAGTTGAAGGTTTGAAAAGTTGGAAACGTGTTAATGATGGAGGTAAGTGTGCCTTTTTGTCTCACGAGGGTGGTTCTAACTCAGTGCACAATACATCTTCAAATTTGGTTGTTGATTTGATGAATGTAACTCGACATATAGATAAAGTTATGAATCGAGAATCTTCTGAACAAATTCAAAATAATTGATTAAGGCTTGCAGCAACAATTGAGAGTGTTCGTTGCTAAGTTTGCAAGCATGTGCATTAAGAGGTCATGATGAATCTTTAGATTCCCAAAATCGAGATAATTTTATTGAGATGTTAAAGCTCTTAGGAAAATGGAATGATAGTATTGCTAATGTTATCTTAGAGAAAGCTCCGGAAAATGCAAAGTATACGTCACCCGAAGTTCAAAAGGAAATCCTACATATTATTGGTAACATGGTCAGAAATAAAATACGTGATGAAATTGGTGATTCCAAATTTTGTATTTTGGTGGATGAAGCGAAGGATATATCTAACAAGGAACAAATGGCTATAATTTTTAGATTTGTAGATGTCAATGGTGTTTTGCGGGAACGTTTTTTCCAAATTGTGCATGTTAATGATACAACAGGTGCAACACTTAAGAAAGAAATATGTAATATCCTCACTAGATATAATCTAGAAATTAATAATATGCGAGGTCAGGGATATGATGGTGCTAGCAATATGAGTGGTATTTTTAATGGTTTGCAAGCTCTATTTCTTAAAGATTTCCCTTATGCGTATTATGTGCATTGCTTTGCCCATCGACTACAACTAGCATTAGTTACTACTGCTGAAAAGGAGATATCTATATGGCTTTTCTTTTCGAATCTAACGACTATTATCAATCTTATTACATCTTCTTCAAAACGTAATACTGAGTTACAGTCAGCTCAAGCTAATGAAATTGCTCTTTCTATTACTGATGGTGAACGTGAGCTTGGACGAGGAGCTAACCAGATTGGTAATTTACAACGACCAGGAACTACTCATTGGAGTTCCCATTTTGATTCTATTTGCAGCTTGATAGATATGGATGATGCAACTATTAATGTGCTTGAAAATATTATCAAAGATGGTTCCTCTATTTCGATGCGTGGGGAAGCTGGTGGATCTTTAATAGTGATGAAGTCTTTTGATTTCATTTTTATTTTGCACTTAATGCATAAAATTATGGGGATCACAAATTTGCTTAGTCGTGACTTACAAAGAAAGTCTATTGATATATTAAATGCAATGAATTTGGTATTTTTTACTAAAGCACTTCTCTTGAATTTAAGAAATGATGGGTTTGATATTCTTCTTTTGAATGTCATATCATTTTGCACAAGATTAGATGTTGATATACCAGAGATGAGTGCTCGTTATAAGAAATATAGTCGTTCATATGTACAAAAGGATACCATCACAGTTGAGCATCACTTTCATTATGATATATTCAATGCTGCAATAGATTTTCAGTTGGAATAGTTAAACTTCAGATTCAGTGATGATACAGTCGAACTTCTTTCGCTTAGTTCTACTTTGGACCCAAATGATAAATTTAAAAACTTCAACATCGACAAAATTTTGACTATCGCCAAAAAGTATTATCCCGAGGATTTCACTAGACAAGAAATGCATCATTTGAGGAGTCAACTACTACATTTTGAGATTGATATAGTTTGTCATGAAAATTTCCAAAATATGTCCACTATCTCAGAATTGTGCCGAGGTTTATTTGAAACAAAAAAGTTGGAACAATATCATTTGATT
Organism: Impatiens glandulifera; assembly: GCF_907164915.1. Taxonomy (NCBI): domain Eukaryota; kingdom Viridiplantae; phylum Streptophyta; class Magnoliopsida; order Ericales; family Balsaminaceae; genus Impatiens; species Impatiens glandulifera. Next base: position 50,421,827 of record NC_061862.1, on the reverse strand, counting down.
GATAGGTTGATCCGTTTAGTTTTAACTCTACTCGTTTTAACGGCGACTACTGAACGAGCATTTTCTGCTATGAAACATGTTAAAAAAGTTTATCGTAATAAAATGGGAGAAGATTTTCTCACCGATTCCATGATCATCTATATTGAGAGGGATTTGTTTCAAGTATAGACACAAATTCAATTATCGATGACTATTATATTTTAAAAAATCGTAAATCCCAACTTCAATAGTAATGTCATTATTGGTTTTTTTTGTATCTTTAGTCTAAGATATTTTTTTTCTCTTTTCAATATTTTTTATTTTTCTAATGTCATGCTTTGTTTCGTTGTGCTTAAACGATTCATATTTTTTTAATATATAATGGAATATTAAAAAAATATCATGTTATATTAGTTTTTGTGAAAATAATTTTAACCCGGGTAGACTTGAAATTATGGCTCCGCCCCTGCTTTTGAGGACGGAGAACTGTATTATATTAACCTCACAATTTTAACATTGAATATACATTCCTAATTAGTATGTCTTAGAGATAGTCAGACGATGACATTGGAGAAGCTAAGAGACCATTTGAGCAGACCAAGATGATTCATTATTATAATATATATATATATATATTTGCAACCTAACGAGGACTTATCCAGGCAGCAAAGACGGAGGTTCTCTTTTGTCATTTTTAAAGGAGTCGAATACATCCTAAAGAGACGCTACGAAGCGGTGAGAATTGAGGGCAAGTGGACAGTTGGCGGCTACTTTCTTGCCTTGGAATAAGACAGGACAGTGAGTCCTTTCTTCCGTGATTAACGGTTGGCACCGGTCCTATATTTTGTCTATTTGGATTGAAGGGAAGGGGATTCCGCGAGAAGAGGATTATATATATATATATATATATATATATATATATATATATATATATATATATATATATATATATATATATATATATATATATATATATATATAATATTATATAATATTTAAATATATTATTTATTTTCAAATATTAACCATTTTTTATTTTTTTTATAAATCTTTAATAATAAATAATATGATTTTTTTAATTATTAATTTAACATAAATATTAATAAATTACTTAACTAAAAAAATCATTTATTTTAAAATAAATTATATGAATAGATTGATTTTTATAAATTTTTATTAATATATAATTTTAATAAATGATGAAAAAAATAAATAAAATATTACTTACTTTTTTTTTGATAAAAAATTAATTAATAAATAATACAAATTAAAACATACCAAATCAATACAAACAATTGATGATTTAAATTTAATTAAATTATAAAAACAATTTATAAAATTAAAATTTATTATAAAAAAAGATCTAACAATAATGTAATTTGTTAAGGGTTAACTTCAAAAATAAACTTATTTGAGTTATTAAATGTGAGGGTTGAAGTAGAACAAGTATAACTAATTAATGAAATGGTGTCGGAAAATCTTTACTAAACATTTAGAGCGATAATTGAAATTATCTTTAGTCGATAATTGGTAAACAACGCCAAAAAAATTCTTATCAATGATAATTGACTATCTACATATATAGCCGAAATAGTAAAATCTCGTACAAATTATAGGAGGATACATATAAGAGGACATTTATACGAAAGATCAAATCAAATAACTCATTATTAAAAATATGAAAAACAATTATAGATATGATAACTTTGTCTACTTTGCTGCTAAAAAGGGATATGACATATACTTGAGAAAATATCACCAACACAATCGAAGGGTATGAGTAACAAATAACTCACCGAAATCTGAAAGTTTTATTCGAATCACACAAATATGAGATGAAATATTCGATTCAATTAAATAAGATGTCACATTAAACACATAACAATAATTCAAATCTGAATCGTAAAAATATAAACAGAACACTTTTCAATACTTATTTTTAATTAAAGAGAAACTAACATAACACCCTGTAACAATGGCCCCGTTTCAACTCAAAACGTTTTCAATTGAAATCGAATTTGTGCTCTTAAGTCGACTCTTACCACTGAACTATATTAGTAGATTAAATTATCTTCTCTGAAACATCTAAAACCTTTTTTTAATGAGAAAAGAGTGTCAAGCCTTTTAATTTTCTTAAAAAATTGAATCTATATACTTACTATAAACACGTACATATTTATTTGAGAAATAATTGGGAGAGAGAATGATATGGCACAATTTGATTAGCCAAAAAAATAACAAAATTTTTCTCTCTTCTAAATGACACATCATTTCTTCCCTCAAATTTCCTCACTATCATTCCTCTATTTATTTATATTAAAATACAAATTTATTAATAAATCAGACTCTATCTGCTTAAATATTTGTATTTTAAACATAAAAGATGTGATTATAATTTGTGGAACTAACTTATTAGATAAAATTATTATAGTCTAAGTAACTGTAAGAGCTTATTGTGCACTTATATATAAAGATCAAACTAACTTTATTCCTTGCCTTTAGACCCTTCAATTCCATGCTCTCTATTTCTCATTTCTACATCACAAGTATATGAATTAGTTTCGGGAATACCCAATTCAATGACTTTCCAAAAATCTCTCGATCTCAAGAAATCTCCCATCAACATGTTCTCCAATGGTCATAGTAGCAATCGTATCTGGTAATTGTCAACAAATAGCTTCCATTTCCATCTCCCGTCTTCTTGTTTCACGAATCGCTACATTATCAACTGAATCAGAGAACAATGAAATCATGATTGAAGTAAAGTTTTAACCTTTACAAAGGTAGAATATTATAGTTTAAGTATAATTTATTCACTTAAATAACCAAATCAAACCACATCCCAATATCACGAACAAATTACCACATATCCAATTCATTAGTTTTCTTTCAATATATCTGTTCCAACCATCCACCAAACATAATCTATCAATCTACCAGATGATGTATTTGGGCTATGCTTCAAGGATTAACACAACGACACTCATACAACATTAACAAGCATCCTAAAGCAGAGAACCAGGTGTTTGGGTCCTTTGAGTGTTTAATACATTGCTCATCTGGTGTTTTAGCCCCTGCAGTTTATTTTCCAGTTTGGCAATCAAAATACAGCAGTATAATACATGTACAAAGAATGATCATTTACATTCGATAAAAGTAAATCATCTACTACTATTTTCATTTGATATCATCAGTTAGACAATAGTTTTATTTCCATGAACAGGGTGAACTTGGGTCTGTTACCTTGTTAATGTAAAGTAGGTTATAGACTGGACGAGTTCCAACTGGCATCGATAGCTCTAATGATCTTTTCATGTAATATTCCTCCAGAACAGGCAACAATACCCCGATCAAGACCTTCGAGAAATACACCTCTCGAGAAGTCCAATGGCTGACCTCCAGCATCAGTTACCATGCCACCCGCCTCATGAATAATGATGACACCAGCTGCATGATCCCATATCTTCTCCTTGTAACCAGCTCGAGCAAACTTCATGAAAACTTCTGCATCTCCTCGAGCTATTGCTGCGTACTTCACCATGCTGTATACTCGTAAAGGCTGATTCCTGCATTTGAAAGGCGTCTATGAATTTACAAAAATTAAAACAAGAATCCTAATTTCCGAAAATGGTGGAAGGACTAATGAGAAATATCTACCTAAGACCAATGCTATAAGCAAGTCCAGCTGTGAAGGAATGGCTTGAATTTGCCTTCTCCACTGGCTCACAGAAAGTGGCGAGTGTCGGGTTATCAATGGTGGATACTTGAATTTGTCTAGAAGAAGAATCGGGCCACTCGAGTTTCTTGTCTCCCCGAAGTAAAGGCTGCATAAAGGCCTTCCCACTTCCCTTTTTCGCATAAATCACACAGCCCTTATCGTTCCAGGATTCAGATATACTCTCACTCACCATAGAAATGATTTTTCTATAGCCATTTGAGTAACTTAACCATTCTTTCCTCATTGGGTAGTTTGGACATCCAAGAACTCCAAGAACTACTTCTCCATCTTCTATTAATGCCAAAGCAACAGCATATTGATCTCCCCTAACAAAGCCCAAAGTTCCATCAACTGGATCCAACACCCAGTATCGCCCAATGGGTCCCCCTGTTGAGTTACATCGACCGATGGCCTCAAGTACGTCAGAAGTTCTGAGAGAAAACTCAGGTCCCTTGAGTTTAAAACGTGGTGCTTCAGATAGACATTGGTTTACCCTTTTCACCACTTCCTCTAGTAAGCCTCTTGAATCAGATTTGGAGAGAGCTTGAGCATCTTCTTCGGCAACGATGGAGATATCGTTATCTCCAAATGATTTCGATAGTATCCAACTTACAATAGCTTGTACACTCCAATCTGTTTATATTGAAAACACAAGAACACTAATGAATAAAGTTTTCAGAAAGAATCAAACAAAACCCATGAAAATTAGCAATTGGGGGGATACCTGCAATTGTGACAGGGGATTTGTCATCCTTAAACTGGACATGGTCGTTGTGCTTTGAAATTAGACTCTCTTGTACTGTCTGACAGAGCAAACATGCCATTTGCACAGCTCCAACTGCAACTTCAAGCTCTCTGGAATACTTCTCCGCTGGTTCTGAGGACGTGAAAAGAAGCTGGTTGAGATTTTGATTGTGACCCTCCATTGATGAACAAGAAGGAAGAGGAGGGGGTTGATTGGTTTTATACAGAGAGAGGACGGATTTTGATCGGAGATGAAAATAACATCTATTATCGCTGCCTACATGGTTTGAAGTGAAACTGGTTCTTCTGGTATGGAGCAGGGTATAGTGTGTTATCTCTCTGAGAAAAGACATTATAAATGAAACACAATTCTCCACGTCTCCTCCTCTATCTCTCTCAGAAATGGGTCTGCTTGGTAAGCTTTCAGGTTAGAATGACCTAGGGAAGAATGCAATACAAGACAGAACAGAAATCCCTCTCATAGTAGTCAGACTAGACTAGAAGTTCAAGAGCTAGTTTAGTGTATTTTGTTTTGTTTTATTTTTAAAATAAAATAAAAATATTTTATTTATAAAATAAAATATTTATAAAATTTTAAATTTAACTAATTAAAAAATATATATATATAAAGTGATGTTTAAAGTCAATAAACATCCTAATAATTTACGTCATCAATATAATTCCCGTCATCATCACATATTTTCTCTATCCTTGTTCGATACAACCCATGCATACAAGTAATGTCTGAATCCAATTATTATTTAACACATGTCACTCTTTAAATTACTTTCTCTCGCACTAACTTATAAATTTAACTATTGGTTGAAAATTTAAAAGAATAAATAATATATATATATATATTTATATATATATATATATATATATATATATATATATATATATATATATATATATTTATTTAATAATAATTTAAAATTATTATGTTATTCCTTCTAAAAAAATATATATAATAATTTAATATATAATTTTCTTCTTTAAATTCAACATATCAATAATATTATTTTTATTTTGATATATATTTAATTAATAATAATTTAAAATGATTATGTTATTCTTCTTACAAAAATATATATATATATATATAATAATTTAATATATAATTTCTTTTTTTAAATTCTCAACAACATATCGATAATATTAATGTAATATGTTTTTAATTAATAATAATTTTAAATTATTATGTTATTCCTAATATATATATATATATATATATAACAATTTCATCTTTTAAATTCTCAACAAAATACAGATAATATTGATATAATATATATTTAATTAATAATAATTTAAAATTGTTATTTTATAATTTGTATGTCACTAATAAATAATATTAACGTGATATATATTTAAATAATAATATACTTTTAAAATTATTATGTTAATTTTCATAAAAAAAAATATATAAAATAATTTAATATATTATTTTTCTCCTTTAAATTCTAGTTGAGTTTATGAACGAGTAGTGAGAGAAAAAAAATATAAAGATTGACATATATCAATTATTAATTGAATTAAAGTACTACCTATATGGGTAGCATCGAAAGAACTCCTCTCTACTACCTTCTCTTTCTTATTTAAATTTTAGATTTTAAAAATTATAAATATATTTTATCTTATATATTTTTCTTTTTTAATTATTTTCTCTCTCATTAATTATATATATATATATATATATTCTTATTAATTATAAATATATATTTTTTAATAATAATTTATATATATACAGTATATATATATATATATTAAATAAATATATATATATATATATAATACTATTTTCATAAATATATTTTATTTTTTTATTATACATTTTTTTTTTCCATATATACTTATATAATATTTTTTTCCTTGCATAAATAAATTTCTTTTGTGCTTATAAAAATTAATTAATAATAAATATTAAATACAAAATATATATATACATGCACAAAATAATAAAATTATTTAGACAATTTCAAGTGATTTAATAGTTAAAGAATTCACATTTTATGCTTAAGACTAAGGTTCGAATCTCAAAACATGCAAATTTAGATTTTCAAGGATGCATATGAAAGTGTGAGGTCGGAATTAGTCGTTGGTTTAACGAATATTTGAAAGTGTGAGATCACGAGATGGAGGTCGGGTGGTAGATGGTTTGTCAAGTGTGAGATCGAAATTATTGGTTAATTTGGTGGAGCATTTGAAAGTGTGAGGTCACGAGATGGAAGTTAGGTGGTGGGTGGTTTGTCGAGTGTGAGGTCAGAATTAGTTGTTGGTTTGGCGAGCATTTGAAAGTATGAGGTCACGAGATGGAGATTGGGTGGTGGGTGATTTTTCGAGTGTGAGGTTAGAATTAGTGGTTAGTTTGACAAGTATTTGAAAATGTGAGGTCACGAGATGGAGGTCGGGTGGTGGGTGGTTTGTCGAGTGTGTGGTCGGGAATTAGTTGTTGATTTGACGAGCATTTAAAAGTGTGAGGTCACGGGATGAAGGTCAAGTGGTGGGTAGTTTGTCGAGTGTGAGGTCGGGAATTAGTTGTTGGTTTAACGAACATTTGAAGGTGTGAGGTCGGAATTAGTGGTTGGTTTGACGAGCATTTGAAAGTGTGAGGGGTGGCTTGTCGTGTGTGAGGTCGGAATTAGTTATTAGTTTGGCGAACATTTGAAAGTGTGAGGTCACGAGATGGAGATCGGGTGGTGGGTGATTTTTCGAGTGCGATGTCAAAATTAGTGATTGGTTTGGCAAGCACTTGAAAATGTGAGGTCACGAGATGGAGGTCGGGTGGTGGGTGGTTTGTCGAGTGTGAGGTTGAGAATTAATTGTTGGTTTGACGAGAATTTGAAAATGTGAGGTCACGAGATAAAGGTCGGGTGGTGGGTGATTTGTCGAGTGTGAGGTCAGAATTAGTAGTTGGTTTGACGAGCATTTGAAAGTGTGAGGTCACGAGCTGGAGGTCGGGTGGTGGGTGGTTTGTTGAGTGTGAGGTCACGAGATGAAGGTCGGGTGATAGGTGGTTTGGCGAGTGTGAGGTCAGAATTAGTGGTTGGTTTGGCGAGCATTTGAAAGTGTAAGGTCACGAGATAAATGTCGGGTGATGGGTGGTTTGTCGAGTGTGTGGTCGAAATTAGTGGTTGGTTTGACGAATATTTGAAAGTGTGAGATCACGAGATGAAGATTAGGTGAATGATTTGTCGAGTGTGAATTGAGGAGTTAAGTGAGATGCCGAGGAGATAAAATATATACAGTATTAACATTAAGTTTAAAATTAAACTTATTTTCTTACAAACTAAAATTAATTTTAAATTAATTAAATTTGAATAATATTAATTTTATCTTAAAATAGTTATAGATAAATAATATTATAAATATATTCTTATGAGCATCATACTCCTACCGGTTAGAATAATATATGTATGAATAATATGTTTTATAAAAAAAAAATCAATAAAAAATTTAAATAATCCGACATCAAACAAGATATATTAGAGCTTTTTTAATTTTTATTATTTAAGATCTTTATATTTTAAAAAATGACTTAGGAGTTTTTTGATTTGGGATTTTTATTTGTTTTTGAAAAATCTTATTTGAGATTTTTGTATTGATGAATTATTAAAATGTTATTTTTTAAAAAAAATAAATTTAATAAATATTATGTAAGAGTATTTTAATATTTTAGTTAATAAATTAAATAATTTTATAATTAGAGTGAAGGTGTTAAATAAAATATATATTTTTTAATTTAAAAAAATCTAAAATAAGTTATTAATTCAAGTAAAAAAAGTTTTAAAATCTTAAAATAAAACTAATTTTTGTTAGATAAGAAAAAGTTAGATATTTAAGATTTTATATTGAAATTTTTAAATATTTTTTATATTTAAAATTTAATAAAATAAATAAAATTATTTTAGTTAATATGAGCTATTTAATTATTAAGAAGGCTATTGATTCTCTAAACCTCGTAAATGTGATTCTTTATGCAAAGTTTGGATATTGATAATTTGGTGGGAAGTTATTTATATCTAAATTCAATCTTAAAAAATGAATTTCTAACTTACTTTCTTATTAAAATTTTAGATTACAATTTAAATGTGAGGTATGGCTGTAATTATAAAATATTCAACAAATTTAATTAAAAAATAATGTTAGGCTTATTAGACTATTAATCTCATATCAAATAAAAAAAAAATAGACAATGTGATTCAAATATATTAAGTTATCAAACAAATAATTAATTTAATATTGTATAACATTGTTGTCATTCCATATTAAGAATGTTCCTTAAATATTTAGATTTTAGTCAAAATGAACAATTGTAAAAAGTGATGAATGTTTTATTTATTCTTATTAATTTTCTCAATCCGGAACTAGTCATTAGGAAAGAAAATATGATCATTATAATTAAATCTCTTATTTAAATTAGAAAAACTTTTTAAGAAAGAATTGAATATGATTTTTTTTTAGATAAAATTAATTTTACTTAAAATATTTTATATATTGAATTTAAGAGTATAGTTCTTTGTTTTTTAAAAAGATGTATAGAAAAATTGAATAGATTAAATTATATTAATATATGACGAATGAAACATCTTATCTATCATTATTAACTATAATTTTAATATTAAATAATAAATGTGACAAAGACAATAATGTGTTTCTACTTTCTAGATGATAATTTTATTCTTCATGACTTCAAATTAATGTCGGGAGGAATTCGCTTTAATCAATCGATATCGAAATAGTTATTTAAAAAGTCACACTTTTGAGAAAAATAATATTATATAAAAATGTTCATTTAAAAATCCAAATCCAGTACTCCATTATAGAATATAAATAGAATTCAATTCCCCAATAAATAAAACGAAACATGCTACCACTAAGAGCTTTGACCCACTCCAAGCACCTAACCTTTTTTAAGTACATACTTTTGGCTAATGAGCATATGATGTTTTTTTTTGGGAAAATAAAACAATTATTATTTACATATTAAGTAAAAATGAATTTAGTCTTTGATTGGTTGGGTGATGTAAAAAAATATAATATCTTGCATTTATAATGTTTAATTGTTTTTTTATTATTGAAAACTCTTGAAGAAAACTCGGACAAAATATGATAGTCCATTTGTTTTTTTAAATTCAAAATATCTTCTCAATTAATAATATAACTTAGAAGTGTTGTTTATTAAAAGTCATAAAAAAATAATATACAAATTTCTTTACCTATATTATTTAGAATCGAAATGACACACATGAAATTGGGTGCGAAAAACTATATAGTGAGTTATTTCGAACTTTATCAAACACGAATGAATCGTGCATAAATCTCAGTCTCAACAACAAAGTATGTAAATGTCATATGGTTCGTTATTATGTTTGTCCTAACCAATTTGACAACATCAATTAAATGACATGTTTACTTTAGGATGCACTAATTCATTAATATCATCAATGACATCAATGCAATCCTATTAAGTATAAAAGATTAGACATTATCAAACAAGCCTTGAAAACATCAATATTTATAATAATAATAATAATATTATTAATCAAATATATAATAAAGAAATCAATATCTTTAATAATATAAAAAGTGGATACAAACTAAACATTTTTCTTGAAAATTTTGCAAGGTCTACAAATTTTTATTATGTATATGTATTTGATCAAGATAACATCTCATTAGCATATAGTTGTACTAGTCATTTCTAAATTTTATATACTACTGTAGAATTATAGACTTAGAAATGTTACAAGAATGTAATATTTGATTTGTGTGACATTTTTGACTTGTTTAATACGTTTTTAGTTTTAAAAAGTATGTAATTTGTTTGAATCAATTTTACACGTTTTTGGTATGTTTAACATTTTTTTGACATGCTTAGCACGTTTTTGGTACGTTTAACACGTTTATGACATGTTAGCACATTTTTACACGTTTAACACAATTAACATGTTTTTTACACGTTTTTGACATGTTTAACATGTTTTGGCACGTTTAACATTTTTAACAAGTTTAACACATTTTGACAAGTTTAACACGCTTTGGTACGTTTAACATGTTTTGACATGTTTAACACATTTTTGGCACGATTGACACGTTTGACACATTTCGGCACGTTTGACACATTTTTACACGTTTAACACGTTTTTGACATATTTAACACGTTTTGACCTTTTAAATTATTTTTTGGTCCATACTCAAAATCAAGTGGTGGACAAACCTACTATGGCTTTTATTGTGCTCATGTTCAATAGTTTTTCTATTACCCTGCTAATACCAACAAAACCTGCATTTTTTATGCATAGAAGAGACACCACGACTATGTCACCACCTTATGAGGGCAATACACGAGCATCCGAGGAGTCTGTGATGTGAATTTTTCATGTAAAAACTCCTGTGTTGTTTTCTTAGAGCATCCTTATCCATGACCCAAAAATGGGTCATGATGTCGGTTAAAGTTGATTTTGTGAATTTATCATGACAAAATGGTTGGTCATTCCATGACCAAAATCAAAACCAAACTCATCCAATAAAATGTTGCCATTTGTCATATCTGCATTTGTCAGCATCTGATTGGTTGCCTAGATTTTCTTTATTTCTTATCTTTAAAATCCGATTTTAGTATTATTTATAATTTTAAAAAATAAATAAAATATATCAAAATTTATAATTTTTTTAGATCTATAAATAGAGATCACTCTTGCTATATTTTGGAGCACGAAAAAATCATCATTTTCTCCATTTTTACTAATTATCCTTCTTTGTTTACAATTATCCATAATATTTTTTAATTCATGATTGGTCATGGATAAGCACAATAACCAAAATCTTAGTCATAAAGTTCTTTTCATGATTAGTCATGATTATGATAAAAAAAAATGGTCACGGATAAGGATACTCTTAATATTTTTTTAATTTGAACCAATTTTAGAGATGTTTTCTTAAAAGTGTATATTTTGTTTTCTTAAATTATCATTCTAAATTTTCTGGGTTATTTACCAATTTGATTTTGGAAGTATTTTCCGCCTTTCCTTAGTTCAACTTTCTTGCGATTTTCCTGGCAATGTCTCTCGACGATGGCATGTTTGAAGCTTTAATTCCTTCTCGCTTCATCGTATTCACAATTCCTAACTCAATTCCTTCCTCCGCCGCCACCGATCGATGCTTCCTCCACACTCAATTCCTCCGAATCGCCGTTCTCGACTCACCCCAACAACCCTCTACAGATACACCCCGAACCGCGGCCATGTTCGTCCCACTACACCGAGAAAACGACTGGATTTTCACCACCGAGGCCGGTCATCTACAGCTCCTTTTCAGTTGCCCAGAAATTTCCCGATTGATACTAGTAGGCAATGACCCATCTCATTTTCATCCATTCGCGTATGATCGGCCGGAGTCAATAGATTCGAATCATCGAGAATCAATCGAGGTAAGCTTAACCCCTTTGCTATTTGCTCTTTCTCCAAGGATAAGTTTCAGAAACGGTTTACCCGAAATACCTTTTCTAGCTTATGAAGATGAGGTGATTCGTAGTGTGATTACAGAGAGATGCATTGGGTCTCTTGTTGGGGAAATGATAGTTGAGGATGTTGAATTGGATTCTAAGCTGTCTATGAGAGAGTTTAGACGTAGGTTGAGGTTTAAGAGAATGCCTAATTTGATACAAACCCAGATGCTTATTGTTCCATGTGATGATGATTCTGAAAACTTAAAAGAGATGAAATTTAAGCCAGAAATAGGAATTTTGGTTCATCCTTACTTAACACCAATGGTGGCTGCTCTTTCGTTGATCAGTTTGCATTTAGGGGAGAAATTTCAATTTGGAAATAGGCCAAATGCTTTGTGCTTGGGAGTTGGAGGTGGAGCATTACTTTCTTTCTTGAATAGCCAATTGGGTTTTGATGTTGTAGGTGTAGAAGCAGATGAGATTGTATTAGCCATTGCGAAAAGACATTTTGGATTGCAAGAGGGTGATAATGTTTCTTTAGTAAAAGGGGACGCCATCAAATTTGTAGAGCAACTCGCCAGCGGAGTTATGAACAGAAGTTGCAAATCGGTTTCTGAATTTGATGTGATAATGGTTGATTTGGACTCAACTGAAGCGAGTTTTGGCATGAGTGCTCCTTCAATGGAGTTTGTTGAACATTCTGTTCTTGTTGCTACAAGGTTAGTTCTTTCTAATATGGGAATTGTCATTGTCAATGTGATTTCTCCTTGTCGGTTATTCTATGAGAAGGTGATACATAGATTTCGATTGGTTTTCAATGAGTTGTACGAAATAGATGTTGATAATGGAGAGAATCGAATTCTGATTGGTTCTGCCTTGCCAATCGCTGCTGCCAATTCTGAGGGATGTAGTGATTATTTCCTTGGAAAATTGAGACTGGTCTTATCAGGAGCATATATGAATTCCCTTCATAAATTATGAAGCTACACAAATCTGTAAGAATCTATTTGTTTAGTATTGTTTTCATATGAACAAAACATGTCAATTAGTTTCATATTTCAATGCATTATTCCATATTTGATTTATCAAGAATGTTAAGTTTACAATGATGACTGTTAAAAGATGAATTACATGAATAATCAAAAGTTAAAACATAGTTTAAGGATGGTTCTGTTTAACAACTAATACTATATATTATTCCTTTCTGTAATAGTCTAAATTAATCAAGTAGCAGTTGCGATATCTCCTTCATCGGAATGACTGAAAACCCGGTTCAGTATCATCGCCAATCGAACCCCACCTTGTGCAATCCTCTTCATAACAAATGGCATTCTTGAATTGAAGTAATCATCTGTTGAGAATGTTCTAGATTAGAGATAAATAAACATATAAACATAGTTGTTACTTAACTAAATTGAGGTTTAGTACCTTAATTATATCGAATAAGCTCAATTTATTTTCTTTAGTTAAATTAGCTAAGGATTGAGATTAAGGAGATGCAAGATGGATTAAGTAAAAAAAAAACAAATCCTTACCAGTGAGAGTTTCACCAGATTTAACATCTTTGTATCCCCATTTACATGCTATATTTATACTCTCAGTAGCCCATCTGTTCATTTGAAAATTACAGTTGTACCAAGTGTTAATTTTTTTAATCCCCACCTTTCTACAGAAGAAGAAAGTGAGGCAAAGAGAAATACTTATTGACACATGTAGAAATGTCATTGCAATCCTTCCAGGAAGTTAAATCATCATGCCAGATTCCCTGCATAAGATGAAATTGAGATAATTTGATCACAAAGACCATATAATAGAAGAATGAAGAAGAAGAAGATGCTTACGTGGGTGAAGTTTCTTTCGATATCTTCTTGAAGTTGATCAACATCTTTATCGTAATAATCTGCTGCAGCTGTAAGAATGATTTCTCTATCCCAAACCTTGCAAGTATTCCAATTTCAGACTTAGATCATGAACTTAATAGTTAACTAGGCATAATAATAATAATTAAGAAATATATGATCTATTTATATAATCTTATTACATGGTGTAAGTTTGATTTGTGCCTAAACCATCTTAAATTGATCGCGTTTCCTCCTTCGTCACTTGTGAATCCGACATGCATAGGCTGATAAACAACAAAAAAACATGATTATGTTACATAAATTACTGTTGTAGAGAAATCTATTCCATGAAATCATCGTTGTTTGTTACCTGATGAATATCACCCATGAAGTGTGACAAGAACAGCAAAGCCTCAGTCATATTATCTTCAATTCAATTCATACAAAAGATGTAAAAAGAAGTTTAACCCATTAAAGAAAAGTTGTTTGTTTGTTTATACATACATCTGCGATCAGCTGTTCCTTCTCTATAATGGGAAAGCTGGGAAGTGAAATTCTTTATGGCTCCAGCAACACACAAGTCCTTCACACCATGAGAATCATGACAATCCCCTGAAATCATCGACTTTTTAAGATTACAGTTTCATTTGATAAATTTAATTGTGGTTGACAGATATAGTTACTCTTGTAATTGAAGGTGCAAGCTTGATCTGGGGTATCTATGAAGTGAAGTGGGCTAGTCCATCTGTATTTATACCAATGCCTTACTTGGTCTGGCCATACACAAAGAGATGATAAATCACCATTAGCATAATCAGGTAACAACATTTTAACTGAATGAGCTGCTTCTGGCTTCAACAGATCCTGTGTAAGTTTAGCCAAATCAGAAAATAATCTTGTTCGACGAGAAAATAGATTATTTGGGTTGTTAACCTTAATACCTGAGCAAGGCGGCATGTCATCATGTGACCTTCTTTGCTCCAAGCTTGAACACGAATTTCGAAAAGAAATGCAGAACAAAGAAAGAATACTTTGAGTAGCATGATCATAGTATTAATTCTATCAAGATTCATTATTCCTGAAATGATGAAATCCAGCAGCTATAGTAACATCAAGATGATGAGCTTCTTATGTATAAATGGCTGGCTTGAGTGTTGGAGAAGTTGATTACAATCACAAGCAACACAAGGGTATAGGAAGCATATTCCTTATTTTAGGAAAAATTTCGTCAGTTTAAATTTAACATACAGAGAAATCAGGAAAGCAAACTATAAAGTAATAATTTCAAAAAGTTGACTTAAAAGGAATATGATTTCATTGGCTGATCTTCTAAGGGATGAAGTTTTGACGTGCAGGAAACTTCAAATTTTGTAACTGGCCGGTGAATTTAAGTTTCATGTGACATATTAATATAATATTATCATGTATCTTAATTATAATATGTTTTTACTCTTTAATCTAAAAAGAAATATCACCTACTGCCAACCTCAATTCTTCTTTATATCAGCCCAAGATTTTCGTAAGTTTAAGTTTCTCAAATTCTAAATTTTGGATCCGTGTAAGATGGTTTAAATAACAAAAGTCGTGTTCAATAGAATAAAAGTTGTTTGTTCACTAAAAACATTTTAAGTTGAAGTGCAGTAATTATAAGCTTTTGTCCATTTTTGTTAGTATACTTAAACTTTTAATTGTTCTTTCTATTCACGAATGGTATAAAAAACTCTATAATATCGTTTAAATCAGATCGAACTGCGAATCAGTCAAACTATGTCAAGTCGGTTCTCATTGGTTGAAATTGAGCCCCTCAGTTTTAAATGCGCAAAAACCGATGGTTGACTTTGAGGCGCAGCCAGAGGGTAATGCAACCAATGCAATTGTATATGGCCCCAAATTTTAAACTCTTAGACTATCCACAACAGAGTATCAAATTTTTTAATTTAATATCTGCCACGTCAGCTTAACATCTATTTTAACATCCACTTTTTAGCATATCCTACAGCAGAGTGTTATTCAAGGTATCAAAATTATTTTTTCACTTTTTCTCACTTCCACATCATTTATACATAATTTCATTTTTTTAACCATGGGTAATTCATCATGTTTTGGTTTGAAGGTTGTATATTTGGGTTTTGAGCTTGATTTTGGAAGTAATTTGGAAAGAAGTTGTAGTTTTGTGAAGGATCCATGAAAGAGTTTGAAGATTTCAAAAAAAATGTGATACAAACAAGAATGATAATATGGTGGAAAATTTCAGAAATTTTTGGGTGTCCAAATGACACAAACCAAGTCTCTATTTATAGATCTCGAAAAATAAAAAATAATGATATATATATATATATATTTTTTTTGATCAATTATTATGCAAAAGTGTATTTAAAAAAAAAACAAAAAAAAAAGTAACCACCAGCGCTGCCACTTGGCACGCTGTGATTGGGCCACCTCAAATTTGGTCCCGTATCAAAATTTGATACCCATATTTTAACACTTAATTTTGATATTCTGTTGCACAATTTTATAATATTTTAACATTCATTTGATACCTTATTTGACACCCTGCTGTGATAGTCTTAATATATAATATTATTAATTATATATTATAAAATATATATTTTACCGTATAATATATTATTTATTTCTTTATAATACCTAACTTTTTCTATATATATATATAATAATTTTTTTTTCTCACTAAATATTATATAATATAATAATATATATTATTTATTTTTTTATATTATATATAATATATTAATATATTAATTTTTTTCTCTCCATATTATATCTAATATAATAATATATTAAAAAAAAATCTCTATATCATTAACCTAATTATATTATTTATATTAGAGCAATTTTTCATATCTAATATTTATTTATTTTTAATCATAAATTCAACCCTAACCTAATTATGAAAATCAGAGGTTACATTTTAATACTTTTAAAAAAAAATTATTTGTTCTTAATCTTAAGTTTATCTTCATAATTTCTTCTCATTTTAAAAATATCTATCATTTTTTTTATTATAGAATAATATACCTAATATATCACAAATATTATAAAAGGAGGTTACAAAATCACCAAAAGTATATACCACAAAATCAATGATCTAGTTATATATTTAATTTGTATATTTAATATATTTTTGATAAAATGTACCACTATTATATTTATTTTAATTTTGGGGCCAAAAAATTGAATTTGCATTGGACCTCCAAACTCTCGGAGCCAACCCTTATGACTGTATATGTATAATTTTAGATATATTATTCTTAGGGGTGTGCAAATGAGTAAATCTAATTCATATTCAACTTAAATTAAATTTGGTCAATCCATTATTCAACCCATATTAATGAATAATATAGGTTGGGTAACCCAAACTAAATTTTATTTTATCATATTTATTACGTTTATTATTCATTTAATATTTATTACGTTTTTGTCTCGGTTAACACATTTTGATCCGTTTAACAATTATTTGATTTGTTTTATCTAATTTAATACATTTTTGACTTATCCAACACGTTTTTAACTCGTTTAACAAATATTTGATTCATTTGACATATTTTGACTCACTTAATACGTTTTTTAGTTTTAATAAGTATGTAACTCGTTTTAATTTATTTTACACATTTTTGACACGTTTAATACGATTTTGCACGCTTAACACGTTTTGACATACTTATTTTGGTTGGGTATCTTCATCTTCATTCTAAATATTCCCGAACAGTACTCTTGTTTTGACCTAAACCCGAAACCTATACATGTAAGAACAAAGTTTTAACACGAAAAATTATGATATAATAACAATAATATTTATGGGTTGATATATGAATTAACACTTTCTAAATCTTTATATTCAACTTTAATAATAAATTCTTATCAAGGATGTATTCCAAAGAAGCTCGATTTGTCTTCCTTCATCAAGCAACGATAAATAATTAAATCCCCACAAAGGTTCATAACTTGAGTTGAAAAAGTCATCACTTATAACAACGCAATACATAAAACTAAAAAAATATGATTTTCTCTCAATAAAATCGTGGCTATTGACATTTTGCTTTAGAAATCTAAAATTGAATTGATGAATTTCGTTTGCTAACTCAATAAGCTATGTATACAAGAATATCCAACCAAATTAATTAAGGGATAAAGGATAAATTTTGTACTATGATTGAGAAGATTTGTAAAATTTAAGATTCTCCTAATTTTTTCTCATTTAAAGAACTATTTTTCTCCTATTTTTTTCTTATTTAAAGAACTATTTTTTTCTTAATTTTTTCTCATATTTAAAGAACTATTGTTATAATATTTTGTTATATTTAATCCTTCTTTGTTAACACTGTTAATTTTTATATATAATTATATTAAATTTATTAACATTTCATTTAAATTTTTTTTAATATAATACTGTCTTCTTCTTTATTTTAAAATAATTTAGACCGACAAGACTACACCTCCCAAAAATAGAAGTTTCCCAAACCAATTCACAGCTTTTCTCTCCTTCAATCATCAACGACTCTAAGCCCTCCCATTACCATCATTTTCATCTCTCGTCCTAATCACTTTCTCCACCGCCTTCACTGGAGCAACAACAATATTGAGAATTGGATCGGAAAGCTTCTGCCCTCACCCGTTCGATCGATCCAAGATCTCCGACTTAGACTTATCTCCTCCATTGCTTCCTTCCTTCCAATGCTGCTTTGGCGCTCTAGTACTTGAACCCACTCATTCGAGAATAGGTACGTACGACGCTCATTTTCTTTGTTCGTATTCAGGATCGATTCATCCATCCATTCATTCATGCTTCTAGATTTGTGTTGTGGAATCTCCTCCATTGCTTCCTTCCTTCCAATGCTGCTTTGGCGCTCCAGTACTTGAACCCACTCATTCGAGAATAGGTACGTACGACGCTCATTTTCTTTGTTCGTATTCAGGATCGATTCATACATTCATTCATGCAGGGCCGGCCCTGGGGTAAGGCAACCAATGCATTGCATAGGGCCCCCACTTTTGTAGGGCCCCATTTTTTTATATTTAATAATATTATATTATTAATATTATTTTTTCCTCTTTTTTCTCCTTTAATATTAAATATATATTATAAAAATAATTTTTATATCTCCTTTTTAGTATCCTATTATAATATATTAATTATTTATATTTTATTTTATTAACTAAAATTTTAAAAATTTTTTTTTACTATTTTAGGGGCCCCAAAATTTAAATTTGCATAGGGCCCCAAAATCTCACAGCCTGTTAGGTCTCATCAACATTAAGGACGGTGTTTGAAATTTGGACGTTGCCGACGACGGAGGGAGAGTAAATGGCGGATGGGAGAGGCAGCGTCCCAAGAGGAGGAGGAATTGATGCATGGGTCATTGGAGATGGGAATGTTGAGGGATTGAAGAGCTCAGGGTTGTTTTGGGTCAATGGAAGTTTGGGAAGTAGATGGATTGCGGGAAGTATGAGAGATTTGGAAAGAGAGACGATGGATAGTGCTGAAAGGGAGAGAAGGAGAAGAAGACGTGATTATTGGAAAAAGAAAAAAAGATTATATTAAATATTAAATAAAATGATAATAAATTTAACGAAATTATATATAAATTTAACGGAACTATATATAAATTAACCGGAAGTATTAAATATAACAAAATATTATAATAATAGTTCTTTAAATGAAAAAAAAAATAAAATTAGATGAGTCTTAAATTTGACAAATGACTGCTTCAACTGAAGAATACTGAATTTATCCTTTATCCCAATTAATTAAATATAATTAATGCATATTGTTCAAATATTACCATGTCAATACAAATTGATTTAAACAATTAATTTTGTTTTTAAAGGAAAATAATTCGTTTTGTTGGCTGGCATGTAAAATAATATCCAAATTACATCACACGCGTAAATTAAATTTGCAAATTAAATTAAAGCTAGACTAATAATGGACATGAAATTATACCAAACATGCTGTATTCTTATAAACTTCTTGAAATTAAGATCTTATAATAAAATGATCAATATAATTCACGCATAAATATTTATTAAATGAATAACTTTTTTTTCTTTCTAAAAATGATCATTTTACGAGTTAAAAAAAATAGTCCTTTAGAAAACTATTTAAGACAATAAAAAAATTATCAAGCAAAGAGGCTTGTGAAGAATATAATAATAAACATACCCGAAATTGAGTTGTTTTAATAATTGGGTCTCGAATTTGAGTTGTTTTAATAATTAGGTCTCGAATTTTGATTTGTGTTATATGTGGCTTCAACTATCATATTTTTAGGCTGGAGACTTTGCCCAAACGTACGAATTTGTCCGTATTCTTACTTTAACGTAGTATTTTCATATTTTTTTAAACTAATATACGTCATTTGTAAAATAAAATAGCAATGATTTTTTAAGAAAAACTATTCTCTTATATCACATTTTGTAAAGCATTCAAACCACATTCGATAATTCGAAACGTATATATCTCAAAAATATATTAAAATTGAAACCTAAATACGTTCAAATTAGTAGATCAGACACACAGTTATGTCATTTCAAATTCTTTAAAAAAAATAAAATGTCAAATCTATCTTATATTCGGATTTTTTCAAATTTTTTTCTTAGATCATAATTGTTTTAGTCACTCAAAACCACCTCTAACAAATTAGAATACGTATATTTCGAAAAATACTTTATTTAAAAATAATGTGTTAAAAAGTCTATAAATATAATTTAATTTACGCAAACTATTAGAAAAACAAAAATGATAAATTAGAGTAAGAAGACATATGTTTTTGTTAATTTGAAAAAAATATCTTAAATTGTTAAAATTTTCATAATTTGAGTCTCATATAACATAATTCAAAAATGATAAATTAGAGTAAGAAGACATATGTTTTTGTTAATTTGAAAAAAAATATCTTAAATTGTTAAAATTTTCATAATTTGAGTCTCATATAACATAATTCAAAATTCAGTCTCATTTGATTATAAAGATCCAAATTTGAGCTCAAATAACAATTCGACAAAAAATAATAATAAAATCGAATTTTTTCATAATCTGCATTATTTTCACTAAGCTAACTAATAAGTTTTGTCCCATTTTTTTTTTTTTAAAAGTTTTGTCAACCTTATTTTTATTTTTATTTTTCATTTTGCATCATATTCTTACAATTTTGAGTGTTTATTTTTCACTTATTTCTTTGTATTTGACGCTCCATCAATGTCCTTTAAAGGTAAATATATACACCTCCATTTCATGTGCACTTTAAAGGTAATATTATAATTAAAATCATATATATTATTGTGTTTGGAATGGTAATTATGCAACACATAAATACAATCTGAATTATCCCACGAAATGCCAACGAAGACCCATAGATTGATGTCATATTATTCTCGATTTTTTTATTTATTATCATTTATTGTTTTGTAATGAATTTCCATCATACTTTTACATAATAAAAAAATACAGGTAGGAATTCATCCAGCAAGCTAGCTGACGTGGTAACCCATAAATATATCAAAATATTACCCATTCCTTATTACACTACGATGGTAACTCCTAGTCCTACGTGGTGTACAACGCAACCTGACGTGGCATAACGAATAGATAACATAGATTTACAATGTCCATCTCATGAGAAGGAAAAGTAATTAAATATTTTGTAAAAAGTTCATTTCATATATAAATGATAAAAAGATAAATAAATGAATAAAAAATACATTTTGGATCTCACTAATCATTACAAAAATGAGAAGAATGGATATATATATAGCTATTTGATGGATTGGATTGGATTGGATTAACATAGAGAGCCTTGTATATAAAAGTCTCTATAATAGGCTTTGAAAGGTGCTTTAGACCAATCCACAATCCCAGCCCATGTTCCATTCCAAATGCTTGCTTCGACATGCAATGGCATTGAAATGTAGTTCTCCGTTTCGTTTTTCTTGAACACCCTTATTTGTCTACCGTCTACTTTGAACCTATATAACATCGTTTGATCATAATCGAGCCAAAAAACATGTCAAAACATAGAAGAGAAAGCTATTAAACGCGAAATCAATTGTGCCAAATGGAAAAAAGATTGAGTTAAGGGAGCAAGATACTTACAAAATTTGATTCTGATCAAAACTAATTTCATAAGTGTGAAAGATTTGTGATGGATCAAACCAAAGTTGAGTCCTCTCTTCTCTATGCCCTCCATCATTTGTAAATATATTTGTTTGTAATATACCATTTGTACCCAAGAACTCAAAGTCAATCTCATCATGGTTTCCATTAGTGTTCTCAGATATCAGCTGAAAAAATTTAGTATCACATTAATTACTTTCCTAGAAAAAAAATATATAATCCACTACCTGGAATAATAAAAATTGGTATAATTTCAGCATTTGTGATGACTATGAATATTAATAAAAAAAAAAAAATCATTAACAAAAGTTAAAAATAAACAAATATAAATCTAAAATAAGATCGGAGAGAAATCAAACAAAAGAGATCATTACATAGAAGCAAGTGACAACTCCTCCACTTTTTTGGTCGGGTATCTTCATCTTCATTCTAAATACTCCCGAGCAGTACTCGTGTTTTGACCTAAACCCCGAACCTATACATGTAATAACAAGTTGTAGCATGAAAATTTTATGAAATTATGACTACAAATATTCTAATAGTTTCAAAATATAAGCTCACTTCAAAATCTTAAATAAAGGTATTTTCAATAAGATTAATTTGTCGCAAGATATGTTTGAAAGAACATTCAAAATCAAATTGAGGCACCCACGCTTATACATTTTTGTTAATCTTGCTATTCCACTTTGATAATAATCATACCTGAAGATGTATTCATAAGGAGCTCAACTTGTCTTCCTTCATCGAGCACCGACAAATGATTAACTCCCCATAAAGGCTCATAACTAACGTTGAAAAATTGAGCGCTCGTTATTACCAAATTACGTATAACTAAAAGAATCACAACTTCTCTAACTAAAATCGAGGCTATAGACATTTTGTTCTACAATGTTTAAGATTGAATGGATGAATTTCATTTGATAAAATAGATGAGCTATATATACAAGAATATCCATAATGAAATTATCCATATCATTAATGCATATTGATTAAAATATGACCATATTACGAATACAATTGAAATAAAATTTTCCTTTTATTTGTAATATTAAATATAACCATATTATGGATATAGAATTAAAAAAAATATTGTATTTGAAAGGGAAAACAGTTCATTTTGTTGGCTGGCATGTACAAATTCAAGTTGTAATAGACTAATAATGGAAATGTAATGATATCCATCATGCTGTATTTTTATTGTTAGATGTCTCACTTTTTTTCCCTTCTAAACATGATCAATATATAAAAAAATCAATAAAACAAACAAAAATAAAGATAAAAATAAAATCAACGTACAGAAGAGCATAAAAATACATTTTACATCGTAGAAGAAAAACAACTAACTTAAGTTAAAATGAACTCGCGAAATGAATATCACAAATATGTACCAAGAAACAATATATTTTTTTTTATTTCTTAACCGTACTAACACCGCTATTTCAGAAATAAATTTAAAACAATTTATTTTAAAAAAATGTACCATGTCAACAGACAAATTATAGTACTTTACTATAATCATGTGCAGTTATTTGTAATTTCATTTGGTCTCATTTTTAATTTATTTGTATTGTTTGAGACTTTTACAGAATGAATGTAAGAATTCTTTCGGCCAGCTAGCTAGGCTGACGTGGAAACCAGTAATCCTAATCAACTAATCATTATTCATTCCTTATATGTGCACATTTAAGACTAAAAATAATATTTGGAATTATAGGAAGACTTTTTAGGTTGGGTTTGTTAAAATAAAAAATTAAAATATATATTAAATACTGAATTTTAAGTATTTAATTATTTAAATATTAAAAAATTAAATTAATAAATAATATTTTAATATTTTAGTTGGTTTCATAATATTTAAAAAAAATTAAAAAAAATATTTAAAATTAATATCTGAACAAATACATCTATACTATTATACTCTTATATATTATTTATATTAGTTGATAAAATTAATATATTAAAATATATAATATAATATATTAAATAAAAAATTTAAAATCAACAATATGTTTTGTTAGACCGTATATTAAATTATAATTTATTAATACAATAATATATATAAATAAAAGGACTAACAAATATATATATATATATATATATTACTTTTTATTTTATAATTAGATGAAAAAGAAAAATAATATAAATTTATATATATCATTTGAGTTAATAATATATATATATATATTTTATTTATTTAATAATTAGTTTAAATATAATTATATTTTTATTTTTTGATATTTTAAAATAATCTCTTAAAAATAATTAAATAAATTATTATTAAAAAATAAATAATAAATAAAAAAATAGAAAAGTAATATGATTATATAATATATATCATGAATTTGATTAAATTGAAAAGATATATTGATTATTTTATGATTTTTTTTAGAGTAACAATTTTTTTTTTATTTTAAAATAAGTTTTTAGTCCACTTTTAAAATAAGTTTCATATTTTAGTTTATTATTTTTAACATATTTTTACTATGGATGTAATAATAAGAAATTATAAATATATATTATTAAATTTATTTATTTTAAATAAATTTTTAATATATTTAATTAAGTGATAAATCAAATATTTATACAATTATAGTCAATAAATATACCATTTCCATTCACATCTGTGTAAATCGGATTGATATTCGATAAGGAAACATACTTTTAATACATAATATATATATATATATATATATATATATATATATATATATATATATATATATATATATATATATTTTCTAAAAGAGATTACTAATAAAAGATTTATATCCAAATTGATGCAAAGCTTTCGCTAGGATGATTATGTAACAGTAGACCTAGTTACTCTAGGGGCTTGCTTGAGAAAGTTATTTTTTAGGGTTTTGTTTGAGTTTTTTCAAAAAAAATTATTGTTTCATACAAAAAAAATAGGAAAAAATTGGGTTCTATTTATTTTTGACTAAATTATTCTTTATCATAAAATTTTTATTTAATAATTAATTTATATAAAAAAAAAAGTAAAGAGTAACTTTAATATTTTAAGAGATAAATAAATTAATCAAATTAATGATGTAATAGTTGAGTTTTGAGATAAAAACTAAATAGTTTAACAATTTTAACAATAACCCGTTAATCAAGCAAAGAGATTTACCTTTTATTATAATAATGCATGATAAAAACAAATAAACGAATAAAATAATGATGGAATGTCCCCCCAATGTAATATACATGAAATTTTGACCATAAATTTTAATGAACAATTCATCCAAATTAGGATGCTCACTATGTGATTTAATTAATATTTGATCGAATTTAAATTTGTTGGGTTTTCGAATCGAGTTTTAAGTCATAATAAGTATATAAACTTTAATTAATTTAATGAATTTAATATTTAACTATATTTTCTTAAATTGTGTTTTAGATTGAATCATTTACTGATGAGTTAACTTAAATAAGTCAAAAATCCATTTAGTCTTAATATCAATAAAAATTTAATGTTGCTTATGGTCATTTCTCTCTTGCTATGTAAGCTTCAAGTCGGCACATCTATGCGTCACAAATTTCGGTCTCTATAAATAATTTATGAATTATTTAAAAAAAATGATTGATAGTAATTTTAAAAAATAGAGTTTTTTTATTAAATACTTAAAGTTATTATAGTAATAATAAATAAAATATATTATATTTTAATATTTTGGTTAATGAATGAAGTGATTGGTGCTTAAGGTGATGTTTAAGGCGGGATGAAATAATATTTGATATTCTTTTATTTGAGAAAATTGTTTTTATTTATTAAAAGTTGCTTACTCTTATAGAATCTATAACTTTGGGTAACCTCCAAGGCTCCAATAACTACATGTAATAATCAGGAATAGCCAATTAACCATTATTAACTTTCTTTAGAGTTATTAAGATTGATTATAAATGATATTAACAAATTAAATAATACTAGGATTATGTTAATGAAAATTTTAAATGTTTATTTTTACATGTTTTCTTTATATTATATTATATTATATTATATATATTATTTGAAATCTTAACATCAAGTCTCAATCAATTTTGTTGAATTTAAAAATATATAGTTTCTCTCAAACCATATATATAAGGGATATATTTGATCGTCTCAGACCAAACGATCCAACAACTACGAACATTACTAAATATAACTCATTGAATCCGATCAATTCTCATATATCTCGACAATGCAAAAGTAGATAAGAGATTTGATCCAAATTAATGTCATATAACTTACTTTGGTTTAGTTAGGTTAGAATCTCTCATGTACGCAATTCTTTAAAAATACTCCAACACAGGGATGTTCAACCGATTAGTTAACTGGTTTTATCTCTTATTTTACAAACCGGTTAACCGATCAGTATTGATATCGGTTTTGAAATTATGAGTTCCGATCATGAGTACCGATCGGTTAACCGGTTTAATCGTGAACCGATAATTCAATTTTTTAAATTAAGTATTAAGCTAGTTAATGATTTTTTTTAAAATTTTTTTTGTTTGTGATACTTTTATGTTATTCATTCTTTTTATCTATATTATAATTTATTATATTATAATTTATTATATTATTGTTATAATATAATATATTATAATAATACTTCATAGTTATATTTAAAAATATTTTATAAGTATTTATTTTTAAATTAATAGCCATCTAAATTAGATTTTTTTTAACAATATTATACAAATTATAATTTAAAATTAAAAGAAAAATTAATATATATATATATTATTAAATATTACCTATACAATATATATAATATTTAAAAAAAATTAACTAATATAAATATATATAATTAAATTATTACAGGTTAAACCGTTAAAAAAATAGTTTAACCGAAAACCAAACTATTTAACCGGTAAAAAACTGGTTAATCGGAACCTTTAAAACCGATAAAAAAAACAGTTAACCGAAACCGTTAAAATTGGTTAACCAATAAATTAGTAAAATAAAACCGTAAATTATCGATTCAGTT
This sequence comes from Impatiens glandulifera, assembly GCF_907164915.1. Lineage (NCBI taxonomy): Eukaryota > Viridiplantae > Streptophyta > Magnoliopsida > Ericales > Balsaminaceae > Impatiens > Impatiens glandulifera. Next base: position 50,394,994 of record NC_061862.1, on the reverse strand, counting down.
ACGTTATCGATTTTACAGTTTTTTTTTTTCAATGCCTTACTAACACAAATTATTATTATTAAAAAAAAACATAAAATAAAATAAAAAATAAGTTTAATGTCGGTTAATCATCAGAATTTTCTAGATCAAGTTGTACTTCACACCCCTCTTTTTTATCTTTTCATTCAGCTTTCCCATTTACCAACAAAATAATAATAATAAATATGCTCACCTATAACTAAATATCTAGCCAATTTAGTTGAATTATATAATATATGTGAAGTTAAACAAAAGATTAGTCACATATTAAGAGATCAATTAATTATATAACCAAATCTACACGTAGAGATTATATCTAAGTACCTTACAAAAAAAATAGTAACCAATAGTTAAGATTCCTTATACGTGGCTTTTCCAAGTTATTTTTGTCCTTTTTAAATTACTTACAATTATATGACTAGTTTTTTTAATGAGTTCATAATTATACACCTATTGGTAATTAAGACTTATTATAATAATTAAGATTCTTCTTTGCTAAATTAAAAGCTTTTCATAAGAGTTTCATGGAATATAAGGAAGCTTTTTACTTTCATTTTGGCTTTCATTATTGTAATATTTTGTTAAAACATGATTAGAATCATGAGTAAAATAGTTTAATCTTGTTTGAAGTTGAACTTCTCAAATTTAAGACGTGAATATCGTAATTGTATTTACGAATTATGTGTTTAACCTAATTTCTGTGTTTACGAATTATTGTTTAACCTAATTGGTGTCTCTTAGTCGATCCTATGGAGCTTTCAATTTTATTATTGAAAACAAACATTTGTTTTAATAATAAAAAAATATTTGTTTTAATAGTCATCACTATGGGAAACCGAATCCTAAAACAAATATAATTAGCTGTACACGTTTCACATGATCACATCACACAAACTGCGTCTCTTTCGAAAATCTCAAAATTCAAATCTCTATATAATATGAAGACAAGATCCATCCTCCCATCTTCATCTTCATCTTCACTTCAAACTTCGCCGGATAAATCTACAAGATAATCTTAACTAACAAAATTAAGCTAATCATCATGAGTTCGACAAGGTTGATTCTTTCTCTTAAACTTATCCTCATAACAAGCGGTGTTCTTTATCTAACCATGATGATAAAGTTCTCAGTTCCATTCATAATCAACTTCATTTTCTATCAATTACCTATTCTTTGGTTTCATTTCTCAACTTGGCTAAGGCCACCCTATCTCTATGTCCTCCTTAATGGAATCATAATCACCATAGCTGCAACTTCTAGATTCAATAACAAAGATCCCGATTTGGATATTCATTTGGAACAACCCAACAAGATTTCTTCAGTAGAACCACTACAGGGTATGCAGATGCAGCCTCATGTTGAATTGTCTGCTCCGGCGGTGGTGTTTGCAGGTGAAATTCATGTGGCGGCGGCGGAGGAAATAGAACCGGCGGCAGCGATTCATTGTCAGGATTATAATGAAGAGGCTTTTGTGATACCGAGACCTGCGGAGCAAGGGGGTGGTTTATCAGTGAAGTATGAAGAGATGGCGCCGTCGACGGAGATTGTGCCGTCGCCGGAGATGGCTACGGTGAAGTTTAGCCACCGGAAACCTCCCAAACCCAGTCCAGAAGGTAAATTAGCTTTGTTTGATATGGTGTTATTTTTAAATTCGGTTTAGAAATTATGTTAGGATAAAAAAATGAATTATTTGAGTTAAATATTAAAATATTTTTAAAATAACCTTTTTTTTTTAATAATTCAAATATGAAAAATCAAACAATTTGTTAAGGCCTCGTTTGATAAAAATATTTTTGGGATAAAACTCAAGTTTTAGCCCAAAACCTAACAATCCCATCGTCAATCAATTCAACACTTTTATTAATTAAAATACCCAAATTACCTTTACTTAAATATTTTATTTTATATTTATAAATATATATATATATATCTTATATTATTTTATTACATTATAAAATTTATTTTCATATAAATTAAATTAATAAATTATTTTATTTTAAAAAATTATATTAAATATAAATAAATTTAAAATATAAATAAAATTATAACATTCGATATTATCTAATATATCATTTAAATTTTAAATAGTGTAAATAAATAATTATGTTAGAAAATAAAGTGACATATATTTAAATAAAAATATTTATAACATTAATTTTATGTAAAAAAAATATATTAATTATATTAAATAAAAATAAATACATAATATAAATAAAATTATAATTTATTATATTATTTTATGTAATATTTGAATTATAATAGTAGTTATTTATAAGTATTTATAAAAAAAATTATTTATATATTAATAAAAGTTAATATTAATATATATATAGTTTTTTAATATTTATTTTATTATATTTAAAATTTTATTTAATATAATTTTATTTTATTATATATATAGAGGGAGGGGAAGAGAGAGGTTACTTTAGAAAATAAAGTGATATATATTTAAATAAAAATATTTATAACATTAATTTTATGTAAAAAAAATATATTAATTATATTAAATAAAAATAAATACATAATATAAATAAAATTATAATTTATTATATTATTTTATGTAATATTTGAATTATAATAGTAGTTATTTATAAGTATTTATAAAAAAATTATTTATATATTAATAAAAGTTAATATTAATATATATATAGTTTTTTAATATTTATTTTATTATATTTAAAATTTTATTTAATATAATTTTATTTTATTATATATATAGAGGGAGAGAGGGAGAGAGGGAGAGAGGGAAAGAGGGAGAGAGGGAGAGAGGGAGAGAGGGAGAGATGAGATGAAGAGAGGGGTATAATAGGAATAAAATTAAAAAAACTTAGGTTTTTATCATTTTCATCACACAAAGATTATTTGGAAAAAACAAGAATTTATCAAAATAACCCATACATCAAACAAGGCCTAAGCCCGGTTCATATAGGGATTATTTGAAAATTGAGATATAAGTTTTTTTTTTTTAAACTCGTATTAATATATAATAATGAAATAAAAAATAATAATTTAAAATAAAGTAATTTAAATATTTTGATTAATAAATTAAATGTAGCGATAAAGAGATCAGGACGGGACGGGGACACAGATACTATCTTCGTCCCATCCCCGTTCGGTTTCGAGAAAAACCATCACAAACGGGACAATTCGGTTCGGTTTTTATCGGAGTGTTTCAAATTGTCATCTTATTATAATTTCAAATAATCAAAATTTAAGAGTTTGTTTGATAAAAAATAATTTTTTTAGGTTTAAAATTAATAAAAATAAAATATATATTATTTTAATATTTTAATTGATGTAACGAGGAATTTAATGTTATAATATAGATATGACATAAAAAATAACGACGATATAATTTTTTAAAACTTAGGTAAATTAAAAAAAAAATCAAAATATCCCAATCAAACCAGCTCTTAGTTTTTTTTTTTTCATAAACCGTTGGATTCAGTTAATTTTAATCAGCATTTTTAATCTTTATTTTAGATGAGAGATTGATAAAGAAGGTAGAAGTGAAAAAGCCTAACACGTTGGATGACACGTGGAAGACTATAACACAAGGCCGTCAGCATCAAGACAATGCCACGTGGGAGAAACGTGTGAATCAATTAACAATCATGGGTGACGGGGCAAAGAATTACAACCAACAACAAGGATGGGGCAACCCATTATCATCATCATCATCATCCGGGTCGGGTAATATCGAAAAGAAACCATCACCGAGTTTAGACGAGTTAAACCGCCGAGTTGAAGCGTTTATAAAGAAATTTAACGAAGAGATGAGAATACAAAGGCAAAAGTCTCTTCAGCAAAAAGGCTATTATAACTAAAACCAGTTCTTGATTTTGGGTTTGGGCTGCTCTTAATTACTTTTTACTTCCTAATCCCCATTTTTACTTATTTACCGTATAGTCTTCAACAACAAAATTACTTGCAACATTTAATTCAGATAAGGAATGTATTTTCCACTCAAGATGAAATCCAATAAGGAAAAAAAACTAGAGAAATATCATATTTAGCATATTTAAATTCAGTTTTTTCTAAAGCAAATCATTATTTAGAACATTAAAGATGGACAACATACAAATTCGAGAATGATTTGTTTCTTTGAAAACAATTGGACTTTCTCCTAAATCGATTAGAATGACTAAAATTTTGTAATTTGATTTGAGATTTTAAAAAATAAGAAGAAAGAATAAGGAGAATTAGAATATAATGCTAGCTTCCAAAATTATAAAAAAAAAAAATAGAACTAGGAAAAGGAAAAATTAACAAATCTATACTCATAAATATAACACTTATTTATTAACTTTGTATGCACAAATATAATAACATATTTTTAGTAAATATGTAAATACAATAATGAAGAAAAAAAAAAACTAATAATTTAAGTCTTAAAATGAATAAAAAAATGATATGCACTTAACTTAAATGCTTAGTTTTCAAGAAATTTGTTAATCTCATCAAATGGTAGTTGCCTGAAATTATAGTTCACCCTAAACAAGTAATAAAAACCATGCAAAGTATCAGAAAATAAAAGTACTTTATTTTGATGTCTACACTAGGGTGGCTAAGTAAGAACAATTGAGAAAACTGAAAGAATTTTTGGCTATTCAACATTTTGCTCTCTATTTCACAGATATATATTCACAGGCGAGCGGCTAAACAAAATGGCGCAATCAAACCCCACTTTCAACTCATATAGCCGCAATCCAGCAGCCACAAATCTCCAACTCGAGTCAGCAGCGAGAATTTGTCATGACATCAGCCAAGAACAATAAATGTGATAAGAGATAAAAGTATGTGTTTTTTCATCTCTCAATTACAGCAGAAGAGGCTGATGCTTTTAAGGCCAGAACCGGAGAATCAATGGCATCCCTGTTAGTAACATGGTTCGAAATTGAGTTCAGTTTCATGTCGACGAGTTTAGTTTTACTGTCGTAATCTGAATTGGGTGAAGAAGACTCTTCATCTCTCTCTGGCTGCATGTTCAGATCAATCTGCCCTTTAAATGGAGAAAGAGAACATCTCACCACTCCTCCTCCTCCTCCACTGACCAAATCCTCGTCCTTCCCTAGTTTTTTACCATTTGATTTTGGGCTAGTACTACTCGAACGAGAAACGATTTCAGAACCTTTCTCTGATTTACTTTTCACTCGCCTCTCCATTAATGTTTGAAACCGACGTTTGACGGTTGAGCAAACATTACATGAACATGTTGGCTTGTGTTTGGGACCTTTTCCACTGGGTGGCTGAATGCACACGATACAAGTGCAGCCTGCTCGATGACGTGGATGCCTAGTCGTGACCTGGGATGATGTCAGCGCTGATGTATCTTCCTGTATTAATGCTAGGTTCGCAAGTGCATCGAGTCCTTCCAAATCTGGATTAGTGTCTTGTTCTTTCACTTGCTTCATTTTCTTAGAACATTCTGCACAAAGCCAGAAAAAACTTTAAAAAAAAAAATCATGTACAGAGATTCATTCAGCCGCAAAATCCAAAATTTTACCTCCATTATCTCGCAGCTGCTTCTGCAACAGATCCTCGAGCTCTTCTGTTGTCAATTCTTGAGCTGATGAACATGAAGATCTGATGACATATAATCATCTTTATTAGAGTTTCTGATGGCAATGTAAGACTTTTGGACAAACTGAAATAGCCTAATTTACCTTCTTGGATCACAAGAGTTCTTAGAACAAGTCCATCTAGAAGGTAAGACTGAGCTGGCGGAAATCTTACGCCACTTGAAGCAATCTTCGCATTCGGCCCATTGGACCTTTTCACTGAGACAAAGTGAAAACAAGAGATTTCTATATAAAGACTACATAATCGAAATTGTGCAAAATGATTTCAATCAGAAATGATAAGATCTAAAGAAGAAAAAGATTTGAAGTGTATACCCGGCTTTGTCCATTGCAAATATTGTAGGCCTCCCAATGATTGGCGGTTCCTGCTGAAAAGTTCAAAGATGAAAGCTACGCCAATATGTGACCAAAATATATGAGGCCAACAAAAGTATTCACTCTTAAGATGCTACATGTTCAACTTAGTCCAGCCTAGAAATTTAGGATCTAGAGAAGAAATGTAAATGAGATGAGAAGGGCCTAAGCCTTGAGATATGAGTGAATAACCTCATCTTCACAATGTTCATGGATTCGAGTCTTCACACCAACACCAGGAGCATTAAAAAAAAAAGAAAGAAAGTTGTAAACACTAAGCCTACTAAGGGTTTGTTTGATGTGGGTTATTAGGATTAATAATCCATCAACCTATCAACCCTTATTTTCATTGAATTGTGAATTAAAATACCAAAATACCCATATTTTTATTCTTTACAACATTTCTAAAATATATTATACTAACAGTATTTTAGTCATTTGCCCCAAATAATCCTACTGCTCATCACAAAATTATATTCAAATAACCCTTTATCAAACAAGCCCTAGGCTGTAAAACTCAAAAACAGACCCTAAACACTATGGTCCATCTAAGAAGTTCTAAATAATTGGTAATCCCAAATAAGTCAAACAAATGGCCTTTTCTTTTTCAATTTGCAGTGTTTTTTCAAAAATAATAATAATAATAATAATAACAAATAAAATATTAAAGCACATCTTCAGCACATCTGACTGCAACTATTTGTTTGGCTGAAGATGCACTGTTCTGATTTTCAACATGGAAAAGAACTACGTGATGGTGATTACCACATGCAAGAAAGATAGTTCTGATACCAATATAATGTACAATACTAGAAATACAGGATTTGGAGAAGAAATATAGAGGATAAGAGAAAGGCCTACTTTTGAGAGATGAGAGAAACCAGATTCTACCACTCTATTTATATTTTCTTCCTATACTATTTACAATATTACCCTTATCACTATCTAGATACAATATCCCTTACAATGTTGGTTACCAATACACATAATAAGAGTAAAACACACAAAAAAATAACTTAAATCATTTTATAGCTCTACGCATTTGAATAATAAATACATGCTAACAAGGAAGCTTACTGCAAATTTAATCCAAAATAAACTCTGCCATACCTTGTATTCTTCAAACATAAATCCTTCAACAACCACAACTGCAGGGACACTGTTTGGAGGTGGACGAAGCAGCAGTTGAGCTTCATCCTGTGTAAGCTTCAGCTCAACCATGTTCTCAGTTTCTACACGTAAACGTTTGTTTTTTGAACCTGAACTACTGAGTTTCTTCTTAGAGAAAGAAGAAGACTTATCACATTTATCATCTTTTAAACCTCCACTTGCTTGATATTTAGTGTTAGCTTGTTTACTTGAAGATTGATCAGGTAATGTTGAAACAGCTTCCCCAGTCTTAGATTTTTTAGAATCCTGATTAGCGAAAACTCCACTAGTACCCTGTAGATAGAATTCAAAAGACATCGGTAAATAAGTACTTCATAAATCGGACAATATAGTTAAAAGTTGGTAGGGATTATATAACATAACATACATCATCAGATGAAGGGGCAGTTGAAGCCTTTCTGAAGCCCATAACTAATTTCCCTTCGGGCTCTATCTGACTGAAAGTAACTGGAAATAGTAAATGGAGTTCAGTCAATAAAACCAGAGAGGTTTAAGGATGGTCAATCAAAGGAATAAAATTCTAGTCAGATTCAAATGTCAGAACAGAAAAAGAAAAAAAAAATGCCACCTATATCACCAGCTTGCAATTGCATTGACTGTATACAGGGAGTAACACCTTCTAGAACATACATTCTGCTGTTATTATTCGGCCAAAATCGATACTGAAATACCCAATCATTCCCTTTCACGTCTTGGACTTTGATTGGCAAGCCTTCTGGCTGAGAAATTGGTGGAAAGTAGGCCTGCAAAGTTTATAAGCATTTATCTAGTATAAGGATTATGAAAGAAATTTACATCATAAAATATTGGTTTAGAATATATTAGGGGAAAATGCCAGAACAAAAAGGATGAAGATTAACATACCTCAGCACACCTTTTAGGCAGAACCAACCTTCCAATTCGTCCAGCATCACTAGCACTTAACATTTTCTCGAACAAAGGAGTAATCACAGCGTTCGGACTTACATGTGGTCAAGGTTATTACTGATATGTCAAACCAGTATATTACTAAAAACGTCATAAGGTAACATAGAAGTAAAAGTTACTAACAAAAATCGTGATGATCTTAATCCTGTCAAGAAAACAAAGCCCATCAGAAATCATTAAAAAAAATACACCTATTTGCATGTGCAAATTGTTTATTTTTAAAAATGTCAACTTTTCATTAGAAAAAAATAATGCAAGGAACGTTCATGCATTACGAAAAAGGGAGTGGAGAAGGGACAACAAAAATCATGTTAGTCATACCACAAGATTTGGATTTATCCTATTATCAATCACTTCTTCCAGCGAATCATCAACTAAAATACAAAAACAACCTTTATTTTTATAAAATTCAATATTTTTAAATACTAAGGATATTTCAGTCATTTTACACAAATAAACCCCTATTTACATCAAACAAGATCTGTTTGAAAAAATAATTTTTTGGCTTTTTTGCAAAAAAACAAAGATCAAACAAGCTCCAAGACATTTGTTTAGAAAATAAGGATACTCTCCAGAGATTTGCTGCAACTCTTGATCAGTTATCCTGGGCAAATATCGCGAAAGTAGTTGATTCTTTGAACGAGCATCTGCTCTTGCCCTTCCATCTCGTCCCTGAGTTTCACCAGAAGGGTGGTCAACTCCACAATGTCCAAATTCTTTTTTTACCAGAGCCTTTGTTTGTGGTAAATGATTTTGGGAAATCTTTGTTTGGCCATTTGATTCATTTTTTGAGGCAGATGAACCAAATTTAAAGGCAGATTTCTCACTATTTATCAAAGACAACTTCTGAAAGACATTTATGTTTGAACAGTGTTGCTCTCCCGTACTGGCCCCTACCAAAAGAAATCTTGCATCAAATTAATAAGTAGATATTCAATAACTACCAATTACCAAAGTATTCATTTACAGGTTGTTTATCAAAATTTAGTGCAAGGACAGATTAATACCAATTTTCCCCTTTTCATACATATCACCTGCAAAAAACTTCAGACTTCCATTCGATAGCTTATCAGTCGGTCTCTTGTCTAAAGAAGCAGCAGTAAGTAGCTCATTTGTAATATGTGATCTGGCTATGCTAGTTTGTGCATCAACTTCCGAAATTACTGGTTGATGTGTTCCAGATTGTGTAGTGTAGCTGAATAAATTGGGTGCTTGACTCCATGGCAGTGTACTTGATCCAGCTAACTGATTCTTAATGGAGATGTCTTTATTTCTCTCAGATTGTACAGGAAGGAAGAGAGAAGAGGGTGGTGGCCATGCAGGATTAGGTGTCTGTTATGTCGAACAATAACACAGTTATTTCCATAAGAAGATTTTTCTCATTAATAGTGAAAATAGCATCTCATGCAATGGGCTGTTTTGTCACCTAAATTTATTTTCATGTTCGATCATGATCTAATCCATCTACAACTGTTATGTTAGCGAAAAATCACAATGATCTAAAAAATCATCCCAATTTCTATACAAATGAAGCAATAATTACACTATAGTCTGGATCATCATCCAAAAAATAATCTATCATCAAAATCTTATAGCAAACCAAACTAACTTGGACAATGTTTCAATGTGATCGTGATTATGACAAAATCCTAGTCTTCAAATAGGCTCAACATGTCAGAAGCATGCTATGAGTAGAGAGAAACAACCATGATAAAAAAAAATGCACAAGCAACAAAATAAAGGCAACATTTGTAAGATTTGTCCCGTTTGTTGAGTCAAATTAAGACAAAGACTCCACTTCTAATTGTTCCCTTTCGTCATCTTTTACATATTTGAAAATGAACAACAGAAGATAAATGGGTGGATCATTTAGTCTAGTACATCAAGTCCTAATATGAAAATTTAGCAATTCTTCCATGTTAAATGGGAGAAAGGTCAAAGCTACCTCCCTCACAATAGTTGTAAGACTAGCTGACATGCATCCTGGAAAAAAAAGGCGATGCATATTAACATTTGAAAAGAAAGGACATACCAAAACAAAACTTTTCCTTGCGCATAACATGCACTCAATTCCTCCAGCATCCAAGAGAACGAACAAATGGAAGGACACTATGCATCCACAATGTATTTTCTGCAAGGGAAAAGTTGATAGTCACCAGATTAGGCAAGTAACTAAAGCAAATAAGAACAGGGTAAATATAAGGAATGTTATCTTCCAATCTGATTTATATGACAAACACTTCATTTATAAAATGTCTACAACAAGGTACTAATTTGTAGATTACCTTCCCACAAGACTCGCAAGACCTCCAGCCTGAATCACTTAAATGGAATGTCTCACAGAATTTTCCTTCCTCGTAAGCACAACTAAGAAAAGGAAAAATGAAACAGGTTAGATTCACCAGGAATACGTTAAGGTAAGAATGACTTTGAAATGGTGTGAGTTCTTAATAAAATTGTATGTTATCGCTAAAACTCATATGTTAACCCCTTGCCTCGCTGAATAAAATCGTGTTACGTCTTTTAACCTAATCCTGCATTTTAGGCGCTGATCATTTCATAAAGCATATATGCTTGACCTTTCTCGATGCTTTTTTGTCACCCTAAAAACTCGAAACGAGTCGCACACTAAACGACATACCAATAAACTAAAATGGTCAATCAATTTTTTACTCAACCCTATAGAATTAGAACCGTTCATTTAATTTTTTATTAGCCAACATCAAAGGGGGTTATTTGAAATAGCCGCCTCATTATTCAAATAACCTCATATCAAACAAGACCTAGGAATTTGTTCAAAGCATACACAAACATTAGGTTTTAGCAGCCAAATAATAGAGTTTCACAATGCAGATAAAGGTGAAATCTTAAGCATATCTGGAGAAAGGATTGGGTATTACAGAATTAAGACTCTCATGTAAATTAATATTCTTCACAATATATGATTAACATAAATCAACTTACATACATTCAAATTCTTCCAGATGTTTAAATATCAAATTCCATCAAGAAGATAGATCTCAGCAATTCATGTAAATGCATGGCTAAACAGCTTATCTTTACTACAGCTTCAACATTATTACTAACTAAATCTCTTCCTAAAGTTGGCAGCTTTTAATAGTTTTCTTCCTTAAGCAACAAACAAAGCTAACCAGATGATAACAAATGTAAAGGAAGGCTCTTTTGCCTAGACAAAAAAAAGGCCTTTCAATATGAAAGCAACTGAAATGTCAAAAACAGCCGATGAATCAAAATGGAACTTACTTGCATCGTTGACATAGTTCCGCAAACTCTCCTGTTCGACGGCGCCAGCCTCTCCTCGACTGCGACAAAGGTTCCTTGCAGCTCGAATTGAAACAAATCTTCGTCGGAGAAGTCGATGTCATCGAGACCCGTCAGCTAGATTTTGCAACCGTGAATTCTAATCTGAAACCACAATCAAACCTAGGTAGAAGGTAGGGAGATAAAGGGTATCAATGGGTTCAGGTTGAGTTCGTCAGTTTCGATCCAGTAGCGAGAGAGATGAAGGAATCAGAGAGGAGGCGTGAGAAAGAAATTGGCAAACAAGCAAACAAGCAGTAATCTTTAAGCATGTACGTAAGTATATAGGAAAAGTTTTGTATATACGTGAGGTTTTGAAACCGGGTCGCTTACAGTCAGAGTCTTGGTCGCCTAGTTATGGCTTCTTCGTTTCTCTCCTCCCCTCCCCCCTCTCTCTCTCTCTCTCTCTCTCTCTCTTATGCCGTCAGCCGTTCTTTTATGATTGGAATCATTTCTGCCATATGAGAATTGTACAAAATCATGGGCTAGCTTCGAATTCGGCCCATTTTGTATGCATTAACCCATTTACCAACTCCATTAGGTTTGATGTTTTTCAGAAAAGAAAACCATTAAAGTGAGTGTTTTGATTGAAGAAATAAAGAAGTATTTGCAATGTTATTTAAAAAGTAATTATGAAGGATGATTTTGACTAAAAAAAAATTTAAAAGGGTTGTTAATATATATGATAAAATAAAAAATAATTATTTAAAATATAGAGTATTTTAGTATTTTGGTTAACGAATTAAGTGATATAGATGAGAAGATGAGTAAAATGATGTTGGATTAGGTTGAATTATTGAAATAATCTCAATCGAATAAGTTTCCTCCTAATTGTTTTTGGCCAATCATCTATATTGTCGCAAACGTGCGATCATAATTTATTTTCTTGGGAAACAAGTCATTTATTAAAGACACACAAAGTGGGAGAAGTGCACGAGTTTGAGAAAAGTCAAAACAACCTTCACTGGATTATTAACAGAAATGAAATTGACACGAAATGAAATTGACACGAAATGAAATTGACACGAAATGAAATTGACACGGAATGAAAAAACAAATTAACAAAAGAGAGAGCTAGCAGAATTTAAAGATTGTTGTTTTCGTGACTTTGTCGTATCGAATATTCCAATTTTGGCAAAGGTCCAATTTTGTTGAGTAATGGAGATTTGCATGCACATCATTGATCACGTCCCTCCAGACTTGATCTATGGTTTTTCGGGTCCTTGTAAAAACCCTTGCATTTCGTTCCCCAACTTTGGTAAATGATGGTGACAAATAAGACATTTGAGTAAAAACCACCCCTCTAGCTTTGATTAACATAATTCTTTGATGATACACCATTCGTTTAGGAGGTTAAAAGACTTATATGTATCAAAAATCTATCACACATCAATGTTACAAAATGGTCTCCTCTTCTCCCACACCACGACATATTTATATCCTAGATGTCCATATACTTTTTAAGACGGTCATGTGTTGTCTATATTCTCGGTAAGCAAGTCAACGAATGAATTGGTATTGTGGAAGGATTTTTGGGAGCACACAATATATTATCACAATCTTGTTCTAGAACTTTTTATTTGGAATGAAAATAGGTTAGCAATTTAGGAATCAATTGTGAAAACCCTTACATTTCGTCTTCGTTTTGCCTTGATTTGGTAAATAATTGTGACAGATAAACATTTGATGACATTTATGTAAAAGCGACCACCTCTCACTTTGATTAACACAATATTCCTTGATGGTACGTCATTCGTCATTCGTTTGGGAGGTTAAACAAACTTATGAATGTCGAAAATCTATCCCGCATCAATGTTAGAAAAGTATCTGGGATGTTTATATAATTTCAAAGGCAGTCACATGTTGTCAACTTTCTTGGTAAGCAAGTCAAAGAATGAATAATATTTTGGGACCACACAATATACTATCATAATCTTGCTCTAGACCAATTCTTTCTATTTGGAATAAAAATAGGTTACCAATTTAGGAATCAATTGTATAGGGTATTGTGATTATTCTAATAAGGATATCATTTGTGTGATGTGCGAGTCTAGTATTTTATTTAAATATTATCGAAATTAAGTTTATTGAATAAAAACTTATATTAAACATATTAAGAACTAATATTGGATCACAATGACTGTTGAGTGGTTTCATTGAAAATTTTACAATATTAAACAAATTTAAAAATTATCAAAGTCAAATTTTATTTGTTGTATTTGATATAAAAAAATATATGATTAAACTTATTTTAGTTAACAAAAAAGTTGTGAACAGTTTCTTTTTATTGTGTTAAAATTGATATTTTGAAATAATATTTTTGGACAAATAAATTTAAAAATTATTAAAATAAAATGTGAAAGTCAATTTTATTAGTTGTATTTGATATAAAAAAAATATTGTTGAACCGTTTTTTTAGTTAAAAAAAAGTAAAAAGTTGTCAAAATAATTTAATGAGAAAATATATATTTTTTTACTTTTTTTTAGATAAATATATTTTTTTATTGATATTTTGTCACTTTTGATAAAAAAAAATTATAATCTATGTTATGTCAAATACTTTTAAGATATTAAAATCTAAAACTTTTAATGCTCTTGATTTTTTTTTGAATAACTTTTGTCACTATGACAACTAACTATACCAAAATAGTAGAGATCTCATTATTTGTTAAAGAGTTCTTTTTCCAATTTTGTTTTATTTATATGGGAATTGGACTCCCCTAAAATCTAGAATCTAGAGTTGATAGTTGAGAAAAAAACAATAGATAAATTGATTTAAGTTGAAAAAATAGGTAAAATGGCTATACTGAAAAAAAATAAAATAAGTGTTACCAATGAATTTCGATTTTAATTATTAAATACTTAATTACGAACTTAAAAATACATGCTAGAATAAATTAGATTAAATATCTAGACCTCTAGTATTTTCATGTAAGTTTTGATAAAATGTGAATTAATATTCAAAAGTTGCACTTTTTATAAAATATTGAAAAAAAAATACTTAAATGACTTCATAATAACTTAATTTAATTTATTTTAAGTAAACAAAAATAAAAATTTTTTAGTAAAGAAGGTATTATATTTTTGGTGTTTAATTGAGAATTTATAATAAACACTGTTTTATATTTTAATATATTAAACTAGATAATTATTTATTTATTTATTATAATATAAAAATATTATATATTTTAATATAACAAGTTAAATAAAAAAAGAAAATGTGATTTTTTAAACAAATTAAATAATTTTATTTAAAAATAAATTGATGCAAGAACTACTTGATTTGGGAATAATTTAATTAAGAAATGAGTAAATCTAGTTGTTATTATATGTTTTTGGGTTTAATTTATAGTATTTTATTAAAAACTAAAGTATCAAATTAAATAAAGTGTTATGACAATATTTGATTTGAATTTGTATTTACTTGAATTGAATTTGAGCTTAAATAGAATATAAATAAGAAAATAATTGGTGTCAATAAATGATGTTTTCGATGAAATTGGTTAGATTGATTCATTTGTTTGACTATTACATACTTTTGTTATTGATTATCATTCTTCTTAATTACATTATGATTATTGTTTAAGGTAATTGAGATAAATTAGATACTTAAACAATTCTCAAGTATTCTATTTCCCACAAATTAGGGAAATTTAATTTAAAATTTTGGGTTGAAAAGGCCTAATTATTTAAGCTTGAAATGGGATAAAATTTTACTATTTTAAATAAAAATTTTGAATTAATTCTTAAAATCTATGTTTCTAAATAAAGTTAACAAGTCTGATTTTAAATAAACTTTTAAATAAATAAATTCTAATAATATTATATTTAGAATAATAAGATTTTACAATTTTATTAGTTTATAAATAATTTTAATTTTACGATTTTATAATAATTTACATTAAAAAACATATTTATATTTATAAATTAAAAAATATTATTTATTTAAATAAATAAATTAATATAATTAATTTTATAAATATAATTTTTTTATAATGTTATTTACTTATTATAATTTTTTAATTAATTTTATATTTAAATATATAATTAATTTAAATTTATTAAATATAAAATAATTAATTATATATAAAAATAATAATAATAACGATATAAAACTAATATTTTTTAAATTAAACTCTAAATTTTACTCGAAAGTATTGATTTTGATTTTTACTGCTTAATTATAAAAAGAAAAAACTTTCGTGCCTGAAAAAATACAAGATTTTTGCCTCATTTCTTGCTGTAATGTTGTGTATAAAATCATTTCCAAATTTCTTGCTAAGCGCTTTCAAAGAGTTATTTCTAAGTTAGTGAGTCTAGGACAATTTGCATTTATTCTCGGTAGGTCCATATCACATAATATTCTTCTAATGCAGAATCTTCTTAAGGGTTATGGGAGAAGAAAGATTTCACCTTGGGTTGCATTTAAAATTGATATTCACAAGGCTTTTGATTATGTTAAATGGGGAATTATTCATGACTTTCTTGTTGTTTCTAGTTTTCCTAGAATATATATTGATTGGATTATGCAGTGTATCTCTACCTCCCGCTTTGTTGTCTACGTTAATGGTGTACACGGGGGCTATTTCAAGGGCGAAAATGGTGTGAGGCAGGGCGATCCTCTCTTTTCTTACATCTTCGTATTGATCATGGAGGTCTTTGAGAGTGTCTTAACGACATTCCGAAAGAATCGCCATTACACTTTCCACCCTTTCTACGAGGAGGAGGAGATCACCCATCTTTGTTTTATAGACGACCTATTCTTGCTTGCACATGCTGATGTTGAGACCATTCAAACTATAAAAGATGCGCTTATATTCTTTTCTGATGTTACAGGTTTATCAATTAATGTAGATAAGAGTGCAGCGTTCTATGGTGGTGTTGATGATGAGACAAAAGCAAGGATACAAGACATTATGGGCATCTCTGAAGGGTCATTTTCGGTACGTTATTTGGGTATTCCGCTCATAACAAGGCAAATCCAAATTATTCATTGTAGACCGCTCATTGAAAAAGTCAAGAACGTCATTATGGGTTGGGCGGCTAAGAAGCTTTCGTATGCGGGCAAAATCGAGTTGGTTGGAAGCATGGCCATGAGGTTAATTGGATATTGGTCTCAACAAATTGTTCTCCCGAAGAAAGTTATGAAAGAGTTGGACACCATTATGCGTAACTTTATTTGGGGAAGCCAAGGTCGTGGGGTCAAGAAAGTCAAGTGGACCAATGTTTGTAAACCGAAAGACGAAGGTGGTATTGGGCTGAGGATCTGTGTGGAATGGAACCGGGCCGTTACTTACAAACATCTTTGGGCGTTGCAAACAAAACAGGATTCCTTATGGGTCAAATGGGTGCACTCCAGGTTCTTGAAGCGTGAATTGAGCATTTGGACTTGTAGAATTACCGACGACATGACTTGGTCTTTGAAGAAGATTTTGAAACTGAAAAACAACCTTGATTTGATCTTTCATATTCGTCTTGGAGATGGGCGTGGCACTCTCTTTTGGCACGACCCTTGGTTCGAAAACCGATCGTTGATCATTAAAGAGGAATTTCGAGGATTGAGAATTAGAAAGGATTGTGCGGCTGCCACGATTTGCGATATTGATGTTGGGCTTTGGGATTCAATTATTAGACAGGTTCCGGAAGGAAGACGAATATTAAATTATTTGAGTAGTATCCGTCTAAGTGATAGGGCTGATGTTCACTCTTGGGTAGCTGAGGAGAATGGTAAATTGAAGTCGAGAATAGTTTGGAATGCTATAAGAGAAAGATGTCAAATTGTCGATTGGGCTGCTCTCGTTTGGTCTTCAAAGGTTATTCCGAGGCATTGTTTCATCCTTTGGTTGGCTTTCCGTGGTAGACTTAGTACCCGTGATCGTAATCTTGCTTATATGGATATTTCGGACGCCAATTGTGTTCTTTGTAGTGGGTTTGCGGAGTCCATTGATCATCTTTTGGGTGGCTGTTTTTTTACTAAGTCTATTTGGAATCTTTTCACTTTAGCCATGGGAATTGCGAGCTTGCCGGGGTCTTGGGAGGATATAAAAATTGCTGCCCAAGTCTTATCTAAAGGTAGTAGATTTCATGCTAACGTCTTTAAGTGTGGGTTTACTGCCATCGTTTATCATTTGTGGGCTGAGAGAAATGCTAGAGTCTTTGGTAGAGTTCGTCGAAACGTTGATCATGTATGGAGTGACATTGTATTTGATTGTGGTGCGCTAATTAGAACGTGGAGGCGGGTTCCTAAAGGCGAGCGGGAATGGGTCCTTTATCGCGAATGGAAAGTCAATTATGATGAAGTCACATCTTTTAAATGTTTTAAGGCTAGCTAATTCTTTATGTTTTGTTTGTAAGTCATGTGTGTTGCTTTGTTAGAATTATTTGTTTCTTAAATTTTAATCTAACTTTTTAGGTTTGTTAGAAAGTTAGAGGAAACTATGTCCGTTTTCTTTCCCATTTTGGGATTTTAATAAAATGACACTAAGTCGTTTTCCCCCCAAAAAACCTACTTGGAGACAAGATAGGTTGAGATAATTAGATTGTAATCTTTGTTTATTTTAATTTGTGTTTTGTAATGTGATTTGACTGTCACCATTCAGAAAATTTTGGGTTTTTTTTGTTTGTTATCTTACCATCAAAATTAGGGTTTGTCTAGTTTTGATTATTGACCTCTCTCACTTTTGACTTTTTAATGAAATTGTGTTAAACTTTTTTTTTAAAAAAAAAACATGCTAATTGGAGTCTGTAGATGGATTGTGTCTTTGAAGCCCAATTATCCACCATCATGGGCCAATTGGGCCTCTTATAATTTCAAATCTCATTCTCCCGTCAACCTAACACAATCCAATTCTCCATTCTTAGCATATTTGAGCCCAATCTAAATCTTTTCCATTTCCATCTTTTTATTACCATTTTTCTTTACACAAAAACTATAAAAATTAGAAATTAATGAAAATACAAATATTCTATTTATTTTGGCAAAAAACTTTGAAGTAGAGATATTAGTTTCTTTTTAATTAGAAACTAAATATTAGTAAAAATATCTTCCTAAATTCAATATTGATGGTAGGATTTAACTCATCAAAATGAATCATCAATTTCTAAATATTATTTTAAAATCGTAAAAATCAAAGTTTGAAAAATAATAAAAATTAATAATATTTCAATAACATATATTTTTTTTAATTATTAATATATAGTAATGCATAAAATTTTAAAGGCAATTCATACTGGTGTCTAATGTGAGTTTCACAGTTAAATCTTAAAAAAATGTAAAAAAAATTATATTAATTTTAAATGTCAATGTAAAACCTTTTATTTAATTATTGTACTTAAATTTCATCCTCTAGATATGCTAATCATTTATTACTTTAGATGTTCATACTATTTTGATTAGTTTCCTTTTACATTTCTATCATTGTACTATACTAATAACCTAGATATATATACTAATTACTTAGATATATTTTTCTCAATTTTAGATAGTATTAAAATATATATCAATGTTCAATGTGTTCTTATTTTTCAAAATATCTTGGCATTGCACTTAATTTGAGCTTTAATATTTTTGTTTGTTGATTATTAATGTTACTGTATATATTTGTCATTTTAATTCGAGTATACATTTCAATTGTTACAAATAATATAACATATTTCATTGAAAGTAACGAGTTAATTATTTTATCTTTAAATAAATACATATAATAAATAAAATGAAGTAATAAGTTATTTTTTTTTAAATAAACTTATTTTGTCAACTAAATTGATTAAGATCTAAATCCTTAACTCTTACCAATTTTTATGAGCCTAATGAGCTCAATTTAAGGTTTAATTATAATAAAACACTTATTAACTTAAATTTAATGTTCTTAAGATTAGTTATTCCATTTTACTTGTTTATATAAAAAAAATAGAGTTTTGCTATTTTATAAAATAAGTTCCCTTATTAAAAAAATTAATAATTTCATTTATAATAGATTTTGTAACTATATATATATATTGTAGTACTATTGTTTTAATTTTAGTATCTTCATTAAAAAAAATTACATATAAACTTAAGCCTAATAAAAAAAAATATTGTCAATACACAAAGTTAGTATGCAATAATATGTAGGTTACATTAAAATACTTTTTAGTAAACTTTATAGGAAAACAAATTATTTTATTTTCTTAACTTGTATACAAAACTCGTTTTTTTTTTCTAAACATTGATAAGTTTGTTTTACTTCTTAAATTATAGAAAAATGCTCAAATTATTTCTTGTTATCATTGTTTTGATTAACTCAATAATACATATATATCTAAATTTTAAAAATCATGGAATAAAGCCATCCTCTCATTGACTAAACAAGGTTTAAATTTAACTATAAACATTGGATTTTAACCATTTGTAATAGACACTGCATGCCTACAATGTTTCTAACAACTAATCATCTCAAAATTTAAATAGGGTCATTTGGAATATTGTATTATTTATTCCTATCAAATTAATTTCCATTGAAATATATGGTAAACAAACAAAAACAGTACTATTATCTCCACACCATCACATGCATTTGCTCCAATATATATATATAATGATGCTTAATTTTTAAAGTGTCTGGATTGACGGGTCGAGAGCTGTGGTTAATTTGGATATATGTGAGAGTAAATGGATACTTGGGTCGGATTGTGGGTTGACCCGCCCATAAACTTAAAACGGTTTTAAACGGTTAAAAATAAAATTAAAAATGCTATAGGTATGGTTCGAACTTGCAACCTAACAAAACAAGTAGAACCTTTTAACCAACTAGGCTAATAACACTTTATATTTTAAATTCAACCCAAAATTTGATAAACGCGTGACATTTTAACAATATAAGTTCAACTTTTTAACTAACTAATCTATATATATAATGATGCTTAATTTTTAAAGTGTCCGAATTGCTGGGTCGAGAGCTGTGGTTAATTTGAATATATGTGAAAGTAAATAGATACTTGGGTCGGATTGTGGGTTGACCCACCCATAAACTTAAAACGGTTAAAAATAAAATTAAAAATGCTATAGATATGGTTCGAACTTGCAACCTAACATAAACAAGTATAACCTTTTAACCAACTAGGCTAATAACACTTTATATTTTAAACTCAACCCAAAATTTGATAAACGCGTGACATTTTAACAATATAAGTTCAACTTTTTAACTAACTAATCTATATATATATAATGATGCTTAATTTTTAAAGTGTCCGGATTGCCGGGTCGAGAGCTGTGGTTAATTTGGATATATGTGAGAGTAATGAATATTTGGGTCGGATTGTGGGTTGACACGCCCATAAACTTAAAACGGTTAAAAATAAAATTAAAAATGCTATAGGTATGGTTCGAACTTGTAACCTAACAAAAACAAGTACAACTTTTTAACCAACTAGGCTAATAACACTTTATATTTTAAACTCAACCCAAAATTTGATAAACGCGTGACATTTTAACAATATAAGTTCAACTTTTTAACTAACTAATCTATATATATATAATGATGCTTAATTTTTAAAGTGTCCGGATTGCCGGGTCGAGAGCTGTGGTTAATTTGGATATATGTGAGAGTAATGAATACTTGGGTCGGATTGTGGGTTGACCCGCCCATAAACTTAAAACGGTTTAAAACGGTTAAAAATAAAATAAAAAATGCTATAGGTATGGTTCGAACTTGCAACCTAACAAAACAAGTACAACCTTTTAACCAACTAGGCTAATAACACTTTATATTTTAAATTCAACCCAAAATTTGATAAACGCGTGACATTTTAACAATATAAGTTCAACTTTTTAACTAACTAATCTATATATATAATGATGCTTAATTTTTAAAGTGTCTTGCCGGTCGAGAGCTGTGGTTAATTTGGATATATGTGAGAGTAAATGGATACTTAGGTCGGATTGTGGGTTGACCCGCCCATAAACTTAAAACGGTTTAAAACGGTTAAAAATAAAATTAAAAATACTATAAGTATGATTCGAACTTGCAACCTAACAAATTAAGTACAACCTTTTAACCAATTAAGCTAATAACACTTTATATTTTAAATTCAACCCAAAATTTGATAAACGCGTGACATTTTAACATTATAAGTTCAACTTTTTAACTAACTAATCTATATATATATAATGATGCTTAATTTTTAAAGTGTCAGATTGCGGGGTCGAGAGATGTAGTTAATTTGGATATATGTGAGAGTAAATGGATATTTGGGTCGGATTGTGGGTTGACCCGCCCATAAACTTAAAACGGTTTAAAACGGTTAAAAATAAAATTAAAAATGCTATAGGTATGGTTCGAACTTGCAACCTAACAAAACAAGTACAACCTTTTAACCAACTAGGCTAATAACACTTTTTTAAATTCAACCCAAAATTTGATAAACGCGTGACATTTTAACAATATAAGTTCAACTTTTTAACTAACTAATCTATATCTATATATATATATATATATAAACTTAAAACGGTTTAAAACGGTTAAAAATAAAAATAAAAATGCTATAGGTATGGTTCAAACTTGTAACCTAATAAAACAAATACAGCCTTTTAACCAACTAGGCTAATAACACTTTTTTAAATTCAATTCAAAATTTGATAAACGCATGACATTTTAACAATATAAGTTCAACGTTTTAACTAACTAATCTATATATATATATATATATATCTATCTATATATATAATGATACTTGGGTCGGATTGTGGGTTGACCCGCCCATAAAATTTTTACCGTAATATATTTTTTACGGTTTTTTATATTATTACTCGTGCAAATGCACGGGATACATGCTAGTTGTATTGATGAGAGTCCGGTCACACTCAATTTGGTCCCTAATTAATGTTTCGCTGGATCTATACCTCTTCTTTTATTGTACAACTTTCTTTCTATGGTACTATATATGTATCACTGAGTTCTTTCTTTTGTCTTAAGCACTTTTTTAATGGTACGTTTCCGGATTTTTCGTTTCTCCATTTGCGAGCGAACACGAGTTTGGGAAAAATCCTCCTTACCCTTTACATCTCAAACATGACAAATGAAATACATATGGAAGCCCATATATGATACATAAAACTTTTTTTTCTTTATGTTTTTGATGTTTCTTTTTCGTTCAACTATTTCTTCCAATTAGTAAATCCTCATGTTTATTTGTTGGTCCTAATCAAACGTATGAGCCTCTATCTCGTTGTTGATTGTTACGCTAGAAATGTCATTTGACCTTCAACCTTATATACTTTATACCGTTCTTAATTTAGATATAAAACATAGTTGATCTGAACTTTATTAATTATGATAGTCCTATTTATTGCACAATTGAGTTGATATCAACCATTTATTACCGTCAAATTGAACCTTCTTTTGTTGTATCTTGTACTCAATTTCGGTGTATGACCTTCTTTATTATAATTTTTTTAGTTAACCTTTACGTTTGGGCTGCCCTAAACCTTTTTATTCCTTCATTTTCAGGACAAAACAACAAATCGGTTATGGCTAACAAGTTTATTATTTTATATATGCTGAAGAAATTTAAATATGATAATAAGTTTGGAAGACAATAAAATATGAAATATAGAAATAATAGTCAAAACTTTGTAATGACTATGTGAGTTTAAAAACTAGAGAGAATAATGAACATATAAATGTAGAAAATGCATATAGAGAAAAACAACAAAAGAGTTTGAGATATAACTGAAAATTGAGGACTATATTTGTATGAAGATTTGCCCTAGCTAGACCATGGGTTTAGGGGCGGAGCCAGGATGAAAAATTATCTGGGGCTGACTCCAATTTGCATCTCAGATTTAACTTTCTATGTTTCGTTTTTTTTTCAATAAAATTTTCACGATTATTAGAAGATGGAAACTCGTCATGCCCTCTCAATGCACACGTTTGCAAAGTGAGCCAACAAGTGTTTTCAATAGTTGTTGTAAGCCGTAATCTGTTATTTTGTTTTTATCTGAAGATGGTGCATTTATTACTTTGTCAATATGACAAAGATATTCATTAGATTATCAAGATATTCAACTGCCCTATTATGTGGTGAAATATTATATCCTATATGCATAACAAAAGAGCATCTATTATCATCATTAACTCGCTTTCAATATTTGAATCCATCTATTGTAAATGTAGATTTTTGGGGTTGCTTATGTTAAAACAAGAAATATGGGAAACAAAAAGCAACATCTTTCAAACAAGAATATTCTAACCAAGTAAATTTCTTAAACCAATGACTTTGGAACCGTCGATTTTGATTTCCAAATTTGGTCGGCGGGTATACTCATCCTTAATTGGTTGATATGACCCCATCTTGATATAAGCTCGTCTAATTTTATCCCTTTGATTAAAAGGATATTTCCATATCGGAATACGTAATGTTGGATCAAGTTTAAGAGAACTTACAATCAACATCAATTCTAGGAGATTATTAAGTTCTTGAGTAGGGATATCAAATTTCTTTATTTTAACTTGTTTATTAATATTAATTTATATTTTCTTATAAAATTTTGAAATAGTTTAAAATTAAGAAATATAAAACACTATTATTATTATTTAATTTTTATATTTTAACCTTATAATAATTTGTATTATTAATTATATTGAAATAAATAAAAATAATGTATAATTATTATATAAATATAATTTTAAAATAAATCTTATTTATATATTATTATAAAATAAGTTAAAGATGAGACCAGAGTTTGATCAAAACTCCTGACCTCATATTCACATTTCAATAATATAACCAACTGGGCTAGGACTCATATGTCAAACACATATATAAAACATTTTCTTTTAGCATTTTAATTTAGGTGGGGCTGGAGGCCATGCATGGATTTATTGGAAAGGTTCTATATATAAATTAAACATATAATAATTTTATATACTTTTGAATCTCTTTTTTTAAAAGCAACAATAATTTGTTTTTTACAACTTTTAACTTATCGAATGAGATTTTTACACAAACTACAACTAAATTATTTTATCATTTTTTCTTAGCTGTAATGATGACAAATATCACTTTAAAAAAAAAAAATACCAATTTGAATTAAACTTATTTCCTCCCTTGAACATAAAATACATTTGTTGGATGAGATCACGTGGATTAATGAAGTCTCCATGTTATAAAATAAACATTTTTCGGCTGCAAGCTTGTTGGACAAATACCTTTATTTTTATTTTCTTTAACCCAACATATGAGCATGAAAGTTATTTTCTTTAAATTCTTTTAATTAGTCCCTTACCTTCCAAACAAAATGTGAATAATAATAATTAAGATTCCTATCATTATTTGAGATCGATGCCTTCCAACTGTTACATGCAACCTTAATAATTATTATACACAAAGAAATAAATGTTTACAATATCTCTTTAAATATAAAAATCATGTAATTTCCCATGCAAATCTTGCTATAATATAGTTAAATCTTTATGATTGTGCCATTTTAGGCTGCATGCATGTATGTACCTATATAATATAGTTTAGCTATCAAGCTATATTACTAGTGTGGTCCTTGTTCATGCAATTTATTTCCTACTAATAATAATGCGATAACCTAAAGATTGATAATGTGAACTTGTCTCTTATTAGCAAGAGGCTTGTGAACAGAATCACCCATTTCATTTATCTATTTATGTGATCATTGCAGGTAGGGATTATATTATTAATAAGTACAAGTATTTTTATTTTAGTTATTTTATTTTTACTTGTACTATCTAATATATAAATACCTACCATCAATCATCATACATTAATACAAGTATTTTAATAGTAAAATTATTAAGTTGTTTTTTTAGGAATTGGACGTGTTTGGATTGAGTTATTTGAATTTGTAGACTCTTGTTTTGCTTAAAAGAGTACAAGACACTACGAGGGTGGTGGTTTATGATTTAGGGTTTAGAGGAGTTTATTGAATGTGATGCAAATACGAGATTAATGCATAATGTTTGTTGGATAAGCATAGTATGATAACTAATTCTATTTGCATTGATAACAGGAGTCAAACAATTATGGTGATCGTGTTGGCCGAGTGTCATGTCATATGTGTTCGGTCTTCAAGTATAGAGGCTCGGTTGGAGGAAGAGTCTTTTTTTTTTCCAGATAATTTTGTGGTAACAAAGGTAGGACCGGTTTTTTAAGAAGAAACGATTGAGAATGCCAATAGTATCAATGAACAACTGACTTGTATTATGATTTGTGGTGAAAGAAAAATCATTCACATATAGGTTTAATTTATCTCCAACCTCACCATGTACTGATAGCGTGTTAGTACCGAACGAGTTGTTTATAATATCACCCCTTGTTGTCGAGACTAAATATCGTTAGTCCATAGGATGTTATATTCGATCATACTCCAGTAAGTCCAATCATTGATATTATCATGCCAAGTCCTTGTTCACAAAATAAGCATGTTGAACTTAATTCTACATTCATTGTCTTTATCAATAGTAGCCTGTCTTGAATTTTAAATATAAAATGAGAGAGCAATTCATAATCAGATTGAATGTAAGGGTGAATAATAGACTCGACCATATGTAATGATAACACGATGGAACTAGTTAGTAACTTAAATAGTAGATATTACAAAAAAAAAAAAGAATAATTAGTTGCAACAAAAAAAACTGGAAAAAAATTATTATATTAATTAATGTACTTTTAGAATGAGTTTAGCAAAACTATTCTAGTGAATAGTTTGAGTTGAAATAAAGATTTTTAAAATTTAGCTTTAGTTGGGTACAAATTAATTAGTAGAATGAGTTTTGTGGCATGAATTAGATAAATTTAGTTGAGTTTATAGATTCCTTCACCCCTACATCATTCAAGAGGAAGAAAATTTCGATGTCAGTAAGTTGTAACCCCACTATCTCTTCATCTATGCGAAAGAGAAAACGACCCAACGCTGCTAGTATGACCGATGAACAATGTTCACCGTGTCATTATTTTTAAGTGTACCTTAACTTTAGCATGAGTTTCAATTTCTCTCGATCTAATTTAAATATAGTAAAAATACTTCAAAAATTCAAATTGATGATATCCATGGTATTTATAATGTCGTTCTGGGTATATTGGGATAGCATTTGCCAAGTTTAGGTACTATGTAAAATTGTCCAATTCTTGAAATGTGTGACGTTTAAGGAATGTGTTGGTAGTAACTGGTCAATTAATTGAAATTTTCACAAAGAAACCATGTTCAAACTATTCTGAGTTAGTTTTCCTAAATTCTTAATTGGTACTTTCATTTAGATATATTCTCATTCGTCACGATACAAATTTGGAAAGATTTTCAGAGATAATATGTAACTCTAGGAATACATGTGGCATGATATATAACATTTTTTTTTACTTAAATTTATCGCATTATCAACAAAAATGTATCTAAATCATTTTGCATCTCAACTAACAAATTTAAAAAAAAAAGATTTCTTAACTACAATTTTTTCACTTTGTTTGATATTGAGTTATTTGAATTGTTTTAAAATATTTTTTTTTATCAAATCATATATATATATATATATATATATATATATATATATATATATATATATATATATATATATATCATTTAATTTAGCAATCAAATCAGTGAATCAAAATATCAAATTATTTTTTACTTTTAAATTTAAATACAAAAGATATTCTAGTATTTTTTCAAAAAGAAATCGTTAAGATAATTTTATTGGAACAATTAAAAAAAATAATCTTAACAGATTAAAAAACTTTCAAACTACTTAAAAAAAACCCATAAAAAAACCAGAACACATTCTTGTATATAAAATATGATTTAAAATAAATTAAAAACAATCCATCAACCAAGAGTTTAATTCATTACACACACACACACATATATTATATATATATATATATATATATATATATATATATATATATATATATATATATCTATATAGATATATATATATATAATATATATATATATATATATATATATATATATATATATATAGATATATATATATAGAATATATATATATATATATAATAACCCAAGATCTAACTAATAATTCCTTACAAAGATTAACTTTTATTATTAAATATACTTTCACTTTCTACTTCATCAAATCTAAAATTGATTATAATTGTGTAAAAAATATCAAATAATAAATTAGGAAACATAATATGCAACTTATCACTATATTTTTTTTACTGCTCATTTGAAACAAATTATTTATGGTATCATTAAGATTAGTTCATAGATAAACAAGAAGAATCCAAAAGATTTCCAACTTTAAATCATGTTTAGATTAATAATAATTATCAAACAAGGGGGTAAGAATTCTTCCAAAGACTGGAATATCATATCCATGAGTAAATGCCTTTTCCACAATCAAACATTTTCATATCCAAAATGAAGATCTATTAGTTTTGCCTCAAAAAATCAATATGAATGAAATTGATAGGTACCTTTACACCTCTACATTATTTATGGACCTACATAAACATTTAACATTTTGCTATCCTGAAATTATTTTGGCAATACCTACTAAAAAAAATAGAAGAAGATGAAAGGAGTATTTCAGAAACATAAAACACATTGTTGCAGCTGGTGAATGACTGTTCAGCTGGGGTTGATCATAATTGACAGTCCTAATTATTTCCTAGTCTATGGCTATCTCATTGAGTTTGTTTGAAAACAAAATGGTTAAATATAAAAAAAATTGCTTTTTATTACTTCTGAAAAATTAAATTTTAAAATTAGTAGAGATATCTTATTACTGTTTTTATTATATATTTGATGATACTATGCCATAATTATCTAGACCATTTAAATGGCCACATGTTCTAATTCAAGATTTCATCTAGATTATTATTTCTCCTTAGAGCTTGTTGGATGTTGAGTTATTTGAGTTTTTTTTATTATTGTTTTTTATTATTTAAATCTTTATTGGTTGTATTACTATATAATGTTTTTTTATATTTATATTTTAATGTTTTAATTAATAAATTTAGTAATGAAACTATTGAAAAGAAATAAGATGTGATAAAAAAAAACTAAAAAAATCAAACATCACAGAGTTCTTAGAAGTTTAAAAAAAAAATTGAATTATTAGTTAAGAATATTATTAATGATAAATTAAATTATTAAAATATTTTTTGTATTTACTTTTGTAAAAATAACATAAAAATAATTTAATATTTTAGTTAATCTAGATATGATTGATAAGGTGATAAAGAATAAGAAGAGACTAAATTCAATAATCCGAGATCAAATAACACAGATGAGTAACGAAATCTGAGTGGTTAAAAAGCTTTAGTAATTGGTTGGTTTCATTTTTTTAATAAATGATAGTACATTGAAAATATATTATTATAAATTTTAGTATATTGAAAAGAAAATAAATCGTTCTTTAAGTCGGATAAGAAATATTAAGTATATTTACAATATTTCAAATATAATTAGAGAAACAAAAATACTAATGAAAGACAAATAAGAGAAAAGTCTATATGGCTCAAAGTTCTTACAAAATGTAATTAAATCTCCACAATCTGACCGTGCAGAACACGTTTCAACCAATTTTATATGGATAACACTATAAGAAAAACATGTATCACCCCCTTTTAAGACTTTTTGGGCCATTTATCTTCTATGAAATTGTTTTATCATAATTTTTTTTTTACGTATTTTGGTCCATTTTACTAAAATAATCACCTTGTCTACATTGTTATGTTTCAAATAACTAGATTATTTTAAAAACATTCCTACATTCAACAATTTTATAAATTCTATTGTGCTATAATCATACACAACAGGTGTATGCAGGGACGGAGCCAGATAAAACATTATCTGGGGCTGACTCCAACTTGCATATCAGATTTTAAACTTTCTATACTACTCCGTTTTTTTCAATAAAATTTTCACGATTATTCAAAGATGGAGACTCAGCATGCCCTCTCAATGCACACGCTGCAAAGTGAGCCACCGAGTGCTTTCAATAGTTGCTGTAAGCCGTAATCTGTATATTTGTTTTCATCTGAATACTATGCATTCAGTACTTGTCAATATGACAAGATATTCATTAGATTATCAAGATATTCAACTTCCCTATTATGTGGTGAAATATTACATCCCTATATGCATAACAAAGAGCATATATCCTCATCATTAACGCGCTTTTCGATATTTGAATTTATCTATTGTAAATGGTAGGTTTTTGGGGTTGCTTATGTTCAAACAAGAAACATGGGAAACAAAAAATAACATCTTTCAAAGGAGAGTATCTAACCAAGTAAATTTCTTAAACCAATGACTTTGGAACCGTCGATTTTGATTTCCAAATTGGTCGGCGTGGTACTCATCCTTAATAGGTTGATATGACCCCCATCTTATATAAGCTCGGTCTAATTTCATCCATTTTATTAAAAGGATATTTCCATATCGAAATACGTAATGCTAGATCAAGTTTAAGAGAACTTACACCAACCATCAATTCTAGGAAATTGGTTAGGTTTTTGAGTAGGATATCAAATTCTTATTTAAATATCCCGAATTAAATCAATGTAACTATTTTAACTTGTTTATTAATATTAATTTATATTTTTTCTTATATTTTTGAAATAGTTTTAAAAATTAAGAAATATAAAACACTATTATTATTTTAATTTTTATATTTTACCCTATAAATAATTTGTATTATTAATTATATTAAAAATAAATAAAAATAACTTTTTTATACTTATTTATATAAATAAATCTTATTTATATATTAACTAAAATTTATGAATTATTATAAATATTTGTATATTAGAAAATATTATTAGTATAAAATAAAATAATTATGAATTAATTTATAGATAAAAATTATATTTTAAAATATAATAAATTAAAATTATTTATATATATAAATCTTATGTATATTAGAAAATATTGTTAGTATAAAATAAAATAATTATGAATTAATTTTTAGATAAAAAAATAACATTTAAAAATTGAAAGTGAGGCCAAGGTTGGATCACCTGACCTCATCTTCCCAATTTAATCATATGGCCACCTAGGATAAGAGCCATTTATCAAATATATATATATATATATATATAATGTTTTATTTTAATATTTTAATTTAGGTGGGGCTGGAGCCCACCCTAGCCCATGTATGGCTCCGCCCCTGGGTGTATCCCATGTATGGCTCCGCCCCTGGGTGTATCCCATGTATGGCTCCGCCCCTGGGTGTATGTTACTAGGTATTCACTATTGTCAACCAAAATAAGTTAGAACACATAAGATTAAAATTTTCTTATTTATGGCTAAAGTTGGAAAAAAATATTACATAATAAATATCTTTACTAAAAATATCTTAAATTAAATCATGACTTAAGGAGCTTTTAACTTTCTAAACTTTTCAAAGAATTAATAATTTAGCAATGGATAAATTTTTATACAAGATTTTGATTAAGAGAAACAATTTCAAAGAATTACGTTCGTGGATAAAGTTTCTTTCTTTTCCTTCACATCATACATATCATGATCGCTCATAAGAAAAAGAAGACATTATCATGATCCACGTGAAAAGAATCCAGCATTATTGCTATCCTCAAAATTAGGAGTCCCCTAGCTTGAGGAATCAAGAGGTTAATGATGATTATTGATACTTATATTCCATCAATCATGCTTATTGTTTGGAATTGTATAGACTTAAAAAAATCATTTTATAAGATTTATACACTTAGGATTTGTTTGAACGTTTTAAAGTGTTATTATATATTATTATAGTAGTAAGATATTAAACAATAGTAGAATATTGTGATAATATTATTGGAGAGTTGTAAACGAGTCGAGCCGAGCTGAGTTGAACAGTTCCAGACTCGAGCTCGACTCAAGCTCGACTCGTATATATTTAGTTGTGCTCGAGTTTGGCTCGTTTATAGCTCGTGAAGAACCTCGTTAGAGAGTTTATTAAGAGCTCGTTTAGAGAGCTCATTACAAACCTAGAAGAAGGTTTCACTTTAAGGAGGTGAAGTTCACATTTTTTGGGGTTAATTTTTTATTTTTTTTTATTTTTTTGATTTATGAAGAACTAGCATGACATCCTACATCTATGGTCATCTCCATTTTCGCGTTTCCAGTGGGATATTTTTGGGTTATTAAATATTAGTTTATTAATAAATATTAATATATGTTTAAGTGAATCTCTAAAGATGGCGAAACAATAAAGAAATAATATAGATTTAACGCGATTTTCATTAAGATAAAATTGACTACGTTCACCTAAAAGAGAGAATATTATTGAGAAAATCAAAACAAAAATTACATCATTATAGTATAGAGTTATGAAACAAGTTATTTAGAGATTAAAATAAATAATTTAGGATGAAATGTAGTTACCATTATATCCCCAGAAAACTAGTTATGTAACCCAAATATAAAAAATAAAATAATTGGCAAGAATATTTGGTAATATTTAGTTTTAATATTGGTGTGTATTTAAAAAGATCAAAATTAAAGCCAAAAGGGGTAAAAAAAAACCATTTCAAACAAACATGGTTTGAAATAAAAAATAAATTTTGTAATCGGTGTAGCCGAAATTCTGTGAAAAAGCTATATTGAAACCGTACCATCGGATGAATGCTGATTATCATCCAACACTTATAGGTCATTAGCGTCGCTCGCTGCAACAGAGAGAAACAGTTGCACCCGCGCCGCACTTGATCAGCAAAACACTCTGTTAGCTGAATCCAACGGAATGACCAGATCGCGACGTAACACAAACAGAATGCTCTGCGTCCCCGTTTATACTCAAAATGACGTCGTTTTGAACCCCGAATTGTCTTCTTCCCCTCGCGATTGCCATAGGATAAGAACGGGTCACACTTTTATTTCTCAAATAGGGACTTTACCTATAATCAACCATTTTGGCTGATTCAAAGGATGAAAATGATTACCCTACTTCGATGAGCATTTCCCTACATCTATAGGCATTGATCATGCCTATTTCAGTAAGTTGGATGAAAAAATAGCAAAATACCATAAATGGATTTTGGCTGATTCAATCCACTTGAAGCCCTCAACCGACTGTCGGAGGGTATAAATAACCTCTCTCATAATTTCGAAGACAAAAGATCTAATCTCCAACTTCAAATAAAAAAATCAAAAATCCGCCAATAAAGTTCAAGCTTGCTGGATTTTTCGAAATTTTGTATAAGGCCTTAAAACTTGGATTTGAGTATCCCAAAAGCTTCCCTAAGGATAAGGAGTTTCTCCAATCCTTGATATGCTTTCAATTACCCTTTAATTCATACTTCTAGTTTAAATTTGAAAATTTTATATTTCAATATTCACAAGTTTGTATACTGTCTCTTTGTTGAATTTTAGGATTGGAAATCGATCCTAAGATCATTTACAAGCTTTCTGTTTAGGTTAGAATCAATCTATCAACCTTAAACAGAAAAACCTAAATTTGAATTTTAAAAATTCAAAAATCGGGTTTGTTGTTCTTGGGCTAATCATCAAGAATAGCATATTAAAAAGCTTCCCAACACGTTTCTAATGATGTTGGGCAACTATTTAGACCATGTTTGATCCATCCCGATAATGTTTGATCAAAATCAAAATTTTGAGTTCTTGATTTGGTACCAATGAAGTATATGAAGTATAAGTAATGTTGAGTTATGGAGCATACACTTATAATAAACTCTATAATTGTTAATTAAATTTTATTGGGTTTGTATTTGGTTTTGGGCTTGAGCCTGACCAAGAGTTATTTAGGTTTTAATTACCTAATATTTACCCTATAAATATATGATTATTAAGGGTTACATGTAGCAAACAAAATTTTTAGAGAGATAAAGTGGTGAGGCAAAAAACTTTGTATTCCTTCTTCTTCTTCTTTATATTGAAAATTTGATGGCGGCTAAAGTGGACGTAGCTCATTTGAGTGAACCACTATAAATCTGTGTCTTCTTGTGTTCTTCTTTCTTGAGTTTTTTAACAAATTGTTTCAAGTAGTCAGATTTGGGAGATACAAATCCTAACAACTGGTTCATAGCTTCTATGCTAGATCCTGAGCATTGGAAACGATGGCAAACGACAACAGATATGACACGACATTGGAAGATTTGATGGAACAAATTAGGCCGTTCTAGAGGATGCAAATTGAAGATTATCTCTATGGAAAGAAGCTTCATGTTCCTTTGAGTGAGAAACCAGAGAAGATGTATGAAGCTGAATGGAAACTCCTTAATAGATAGGTTTTGGAAGTTATCTGATTGACGCTAGCCAAGACGGTTGCTCACATGTAGCAAAGGAGATGACCACCATGGGTCTGATGAAAGCTCTTTCTGATATGTATGAGAAAACCATCTACTAATAACAAGGTACACTTAATGAATTTTTTTTTACTTAAGAATGATTGATGGTACTTTTGTCACTAATCATTGAATGAATGAATTCAATACCATTGTTGAGATTGATTTTGGGGACGAAGTTAGGGCCCTGATTTTGTTAGCATCTCTACCAAATAACTGAGAACTTATGAGGAAAACAATTAGTAATTCAGTTGGAAATGCTAAATTAAATTTGTGAAGTTAGAGATCGTATTCTTGCTGAAGAGGTTCGTAAAATTGATTCTGGTGAAAATGTTCAAAAGTTCTGCTCTAAATGTGGAAAACAGGGGTAGAGGTAATGATAGAAAATTTCAACCGAGATAAGAGCGGATCTATGTCGAGGAGCAGATCTATGTCGAGGATCAAAGAGTAGTCAGTCCAAGTATGGGAAGACTTTGAGTGCTGGAATTTGTGGTAAACATGGTCATTTGAAGAGGATCTACAAATCACCAAAGAGAAACGGTGATGATAAAAATGATGCAGCCAACGTTGTTATAGAAACTATCACTAATGCGTTACTTCTGTCTGTTGATAGCCCCTATAGATTCATGAGTTTTGGATTCGGGAGCGTCTTTCCACACTACTGCCCACAAAGAATTAATTGAGAATAATGTGGCTAGAAACTGTGAGAAAGTTTATCTCGCAGATGGTGAGCCACTGGATATTGTTGGCATGGGGACATCAAATTGAAGATGACAAATGGTTCTGTTTGGAAGATTAATAAGGTGAGACACATTCCAGATTTAATGTGCAATCTGATTTCTGTTACACAACTTGATGAAGAAGGTCACAATTTTAGTTGTAGAAATAGTGCGTGGAAGGTGACTAAAGGAGAAATAGTTGTTACTCGAGGTCAAAAAACTAGAACGTTATACATGACTTCAACTTGTAAAGAAACAGTTGCTGCTGTAGTTCGATGACTCAAAGAACATTGAGTTGTGACATTGTAGGTTGGGCCATATGAGCGAAAAAGGGATAAAAATTCTTTTGAAGAATGGACAAATTCTAGAACTGAAGTTTGTTGAAACATCAGTTATGTGAAAACTGTATTCTTGGAAAACAGAAACGAGTGAGTTTCTTAAAGATTGGGAAGGGGCCTCAAGAAAGAAAGGCTAGAGTTGGTACACACTAATGTGTTGGGATCTACACATGTTTCTTCTATTGGAAAATCACAACACTACATGACGTTTATAGATGATTCAACAAGAAATGTATGAATATATTTTATGAAGCACAAATCTGAAGTATTTTTTATTTTGAAGAAGTGGAAGGCTTTGGTTGAAAATGAAACAAATTAGAAGGTTAAGTCCTTGAGATCCGACAACAGAGGTGAATATATCAATTCAGATTTCAAAGAGTATTGTGCTGTGTTAGGATCAGTGCAATCAATAGAGATGGGAGTCTAACTATTGTTAGCAACTTCTGATAAACTGATTGATATAAATCCTGTTAGGGATTAATATCACTTTCTATTCCTCACAAACCTTCACAAAGTCTTGAAACGATTCAAGTGCAGAACTGTTTGTTTAGGTTTGAATTTTGAACTAATGAAATATGAAAGACAGACGATAAAGAAGACAACAAGTTGTTTATGGATGTTCAGAGTAAACTCTCCTACGTTACCCATTCTTCCAACAACCGGAAGGATTTCATTAAACTTCTTTGAATCAAATACAGTTTACTGATCTAGCTAACTCTCTATTGAACAAGATAACCTTTGTTCAACTTACATCATTGAAGTTTTCTAATAGAAAAGACAATATATAATTACAATGTATTCACAACCCTAAAAGATAGTAAGTGAGATATTTGATTTCGGAAACTTTCTTGAATCGAATAAATGAAACAGCTATTCGACCGTTGTCCTTTGGCTTCCAAATATACTTGAAATACACCAACGGTCGAATCCTCTTTTGGACACGTGTCCTCTTTTCATTTGATGTACTATCTATGAGGTACTAGGTAGTACAACAAAAATATAGTCTTGAGATCGCGGTAGTACAGTGCAGTACATGCAATTTTGAATAACAACATACGTGTCGATTGTTCATTTATTTAGCTCTGATGCTAACTGTCTAGAGGACCATCTGTTTTGCTAAGACGTCCATCTGCTCATCTTAGACGTCTTTGAGTTGTGCCTGCAAATTAACAAAAATCCAATTATTAATTCTTCACTTGGTAAGACTCAAACCTAGGTCACCTATATGACAGATGAATGTACTTACCACTACACCACTTGAGATGTTAATATCTAAATATATATTCATATATTTGATATGACTAACAATTATTGAACTTAGTTTTATCCATTTATTAATAAAAACAATTTCATCAATCATTAAAACCACGTTTGTTAAGTTATTTTAAATCAATTAAAAATTTTAACCCAACAATTTCTCCCCTTTTGATTATTTAAGCTAAATTATCAAAACCAGGTGAGTTCATGATTTAAACATACTTCAACATTAAAAATCTTAACCCAAAAATTTCTCCTTTTTTGATTATTTAAGCTAAATTATCACAACCAGGTGAGTTCATGATTTAAACATAATCTAAGCGTTATCATAATCTAACAATCCTAAAAATATTTCTAAGGTAAGAAAACTTAGACACGAGAAGTGTCTTTGAGAAGATGTCAGCCACTTCAGGCTGTTGATTGTCATATGCTATGTCCGAGCAGCCTTGCTGTCCAGATGTCATTTGACTCTTCCAGGATGCTTTCCTGTTTTACCTAAATTCAAAGACAATAAAGAATCTGGTACCCATTTTTTTGGGTCCATGGCTTATGTAGTCCCTTGGGAATCCATACTTTGATTATTTTTATGGATTTCCCATGTTGCGTTGTGATCGGTGCGTATGATTTAGGCTTAACAGATGTCTTCCTGCTAGCAGCTGAACTGTTAACCTTAAAGGATGATTTTTGTCTAAAACACCTTGACTTCCTATCATGTTTTGATAAGATAGACTTGCTGGTTGTTTCCTTCCTAGCTTTCAGCCAACTTTCAATTGGCAGAACATAAGTAATCTCATCCTTTAAGGTTAGCTCATCACAACTTGGATCAGTTCCATTCTCAGTTAAACTCCCTTTGACAAAGTTTATTGGCTTAAACTTGTTAATTATTGAGTTTAACTTCTTACATGACTTGTCTATGCTGACATTGTCAAATCCTAAATCGGATTTGCATCCGTAAGGCCTCAAGACACTAATCTTCTATCTAACAGCATCTCCAGACTTCGTCCAAGAACTGACCACATATGTCAAACGTTGGTTTTCAGAAAATAGAGTTTGAACCTTTTCCTTGAGCTTCTCATTCTCAGATGAGAGTTCAACCATTTTGTTTTCAAAAACTTCAGAATCATTGTTTTGAGATGAAGAAAAGCTGTCAGATTTGTTTTTTAAATTTAGTTCATCAAAAGAGTCTGACAGTATCTTGTACTCAATGACCATGTCATTGAGTGCAACCACTAATTCATCTCGTGTAAACTCTTATGGAGAGAAATCACATACCTCAGATTCCTCAGAGTTTTCATCTTCTCTTGTCATGAAACAAGTAACCTCTTCATCAACACTATCTTTGGATGATGAATCATCTAAGTCACTATCGGCCCACTTGACTTTGCTTTCAGCCGCAATGAAAGTCTTCAACTCTTTCTTGTTCTTTTTCTCATCTCGCTTTGGCTTGCTACTTTCCGCCTTGAAGTGTCTCTTCTTCATAAATTTGTGGATTTTCTTTACGAAAAGAGCCATGGCATCACTACTAATGTTCTTAGCAGCAGTCTTCATAGTAGTGGCAAAATGTGGCTCCTAAGCGGTCACCAATGCCTTGGTGGCGATTGTCGATGTGGAATGCTCTTCTTCATTCCTAGAGTTTATCTCAAACTCGTAGGCCTTTAGATCGTCTAGCAAGTCAAAGAGCTCTATCTTGTTGAGGTCTTTAGACTCCTTCATCGCCATCGTCTTAATATCACACTCTCTAGGCAGAGCACACATGACTTTGATCGCAACCTCTCTATTGTTGTAAGTCTTGACCAAAGTGGATAGAGAAGTGATAACCTTACTAAATCTTTCATCGAACTTAATCATCGTCTCTCTCCAGGACGCATCTTGAAATTATCGAACTGCTGTGTGGCAACCATGAGTCTGTTTTCTTTGGTTTGTTCGTTGCCCTCACACAGTTGAGTCAACTTCTCCCAAATATCTTTGGTAGTGGGGCATGTGATGATCTTGTTGAATGTGTTGTCATCTAATGTCTTGTAGAGGATGTCTTTTTCTATGTTGTTGAGGTTGTTCTTTCTCTTATCTTCATTGGTCCACTAAGATCTAGCCTTCTCAATCTTTATCGGACCTTCGGTGATGACAAACCACATGTCATCATCTATGGCAGCTAGATGAGCGTGGACTCTCTCCCTCCACACGACATAGTTCTCTTTCAAAAAATGAGAACATTGGTTGCAGCAGCCATCGACATGATTCAAATTCTTTTGATGCTTGAGAATATAAAATGAGGCTCTGATACCACTTGTTAGGATTAGTGCAATCAATAGAGACGGGGTTCTAACTATTGTTAGCAACTTCTGATAAACGGATTGATATAATTTTTGTTAGAGATTAATATCACTTTCTTTTCTTCGCAAACACTTGAAACGATTTAAGTGCGGAACTGTTTGTTTAGGTTTGAAACTTTAAACCAATGAAAGATGAAAGACAGACGGTAAAGAACACAATAAGTTGTTTATGGATGTTCGGAGCAAACTCTCATACGTCACCCCTTCTTTTAACAACTAGAAGGATTTCACTAAACTTCTTTGAATCAAATATAGTCTACTAATCTATCTAACTCTTTGTTGAACAAGATAACATTTGTTCAACTTACAACACTGAAGTTTTCTCACAGAAAAGACAGTATGTAATTACAATGTATTCACAACTAAATAGTAAGTGAGATATTTGATTTCAGAAACTTTCTTAAATTGAATGAATGAAGCAACTGTTCAACCGTTGTCCTTTGACTTCCATATATACTTGAAATACACCAACGGTCGAATCCTCCACTTTCTTAAATCGAATGAATGAAGAAACTGTTCAACCGTTGTCCTTTGACTTCCATATATACTTGAAATACACCAACGGTCGAATCCTCCTTTTGGTCACGTGTCCTCTTTTCGTTGGATGTACTATCCATGAGGTACTGGGTAGTACAACAAGAATATATTCTTGAGATTGTGTTGGTACAGTGCGTACAGACAATTTGAATTACAACATACGTGGTGGTTGTTTATTTGTTGAGCTCTTATGCCAGCTGTCTAGAGGACCATCTTCTTTGCTGAGACGTCCATCTGCTCAGACGCCTCATCTTTGCCGTCTATCTACTTAGACGCCTCATCAGCTCGAGTTAGACTAGAACGTCTAACTATGCGTCCCAATCCTATTATTAATTCTGCACCTGGTAAGAGTTGAACCTAGGTCACCTGTATGACAGGAGGGTGTACTTTCCACTACACCACTTGAGATGTTGATATCCAAATATATATTCATACATTTGATATGACTAACAATTATTGAACTTAGTTTTATCCATTTATTATCAAAAACAATTTCATCAATCATTAAAATCACATTTGTTAAGTTATTTTAAATCAATTAAAAATCTTAACCTAACAATTTCTCCCTTTTTGATTATTTAAGCTAAATTATCAAAACCAGGTGAGTTCATGATTTAAACATACTTCAACATTAAAAATCTTAACCCAACATGCTGTGAATGGGCTTAGTATGGTGAAGACTGTTCCCCGAACGCCTCAAGAGAATGGAGTAGCTAAATGAATGAATCAAACATTGACGAGCGTGCTAGAAGCATGAGATTGTATGCACGTATGTCTAAAACCTTCTGGGCAGAAGCTATCAATACTGTTACCTATTTGATAAATAGGGGAACCTATGTTCTCTTGAATTCAGAATTCCTGAAGAAGTCAGGAGCAATAAAAAGGTAAACCTTTCTTATTTGAAAATGTTTAGTTGTTTATCATATGTTCATATTAATGAATGTGATAAGAGCAAACTTGATCCAAAGTCTAACAAATGTTTTCTCATTGGTTATGGTGATATCGAGTTTGATTATCGTTTCTAGGATAATCAAAATCGGAAGATCATTCGTAGAAGAAATGTTATCTTTAATGAACAAGTTCTCTACAAAGATTGTGTTGGGAAGACATCAGATTTTGATTCTAAGTTGAAAGAGACTAGTACAGTCGATTTGAGAGAATTTTTAGCTAAATATATACCGACTGTCGAAGAAGACCACTGTGTTGTTGAAGATGAAATCGTTGAAAATGTGGCCATAGAGGCAAAAATCAGCAAACACCAGTTATACAGTTGAGAAGTTCTTCAAGGAATCGAAAACCAGTCGAGAGGTGGTCTCCATCTCTAAGCTATATATTGTTGATAGATAAAGGTGAACCTGAATACTATGATGAAGCAATACAATCTGATGAATCAGTTATGTGGGACTCTGCGATGAAAGATGAGATGAACTCTTTGACGTTGAATCAGACATGGGAGCTCACTGAGCTACCAAAAGGAAAGAAAGCACCTCACAACAAATGGATTTTCAAGATTAAAGAAGAACATGATAAAACCATGAGGTACAAGGCAATATTGGTTGTGAAATGATTTCAACAGAAAGAAGGTATTGAATACAATGAGATCTTCTCTCTAGTAGTTAAATTGATGACAATCAGATCTATTTTGAGTTTGGTTATGAAAGAAGACCTTCATCTTTAAAAAATGGATGTCAAAACTGCTTTTCTTCATGGTGATTTAGATGATGAGATTTACATGCGACAACCAGAAGGATTTGAAATCAAAGGAAAAGATGAACTTGTGTGTAAGTTTCAGGAGAGTTTGTATGGTTTGAAACAGGCTCCAAGGAAATGTGTTGGGTTAAGATTTTTAATTGATTTAAAATAACTTAACAAACGTAATTTTAATGATTGATGAAATTGTTTTGATAATAAATGGATAAAACTAAGTTTAATAATTGTTAGTAATATCAAATATATGAATATATATTTAAATATCAACATCTCAAGTGGTGTAGTGGTAAGTACACCTGCCTCTCATAGAGGTGACCTGGATAGTACATCAAATGAAAAGAGGACACGTTTACAAATGAAGGATTCGACCGTTGGTTTATTTCAAGTATATATGGAAGCCAAATGACAACGGTCGAATAACTGCTTCATTTATTCGATTCAATAAAGTTTCTGAAATCAAATATCTCACTTACTATCTAGATGTGAATACATTGTAATTACACACTGTCTTTTCTGTGAGAAAACTTCTGTGCTGTAAGTTGAACAAATATTATTTTGTTCAACAAAGAGTGAACTAAATCAGTAAACTGTATTTGATTCAAAGAAGTTTAGTGAAATCCTTCCGGTTGTTGGAAGAAGGGGTGACGTAGGAGAGTTTGCTACGAACATGCATAAATAACTTGCTGTGTTCTTTATCGTCTGTCTTTCATCTATCATTGGTTCAAAGCTTCAAACCTAAACAAACAGTTCCACACTTGAATCATTTCAAGAGTTTGTAAAGAATAGAAAGTGATATTAATTCTTAACAGGATTTATATCAATCCGTTTATCAGAAATTGCTAACAATAGTCAGACCCCCGTCTCTATTGATTGCACTGATCCTAACATAATGGTATGAGAAGTTTGATAGATTCATAAAAAATAATAATTTTTTGAGGTGTGAAGCTAATCATTACTGCTATATCAAGAGGTTTGTTAAATCGTACATTATTCTTCTTCTCTACGTTGATAACATGTTGATTGCTGGAGCAAACTTTTATGAGATTAACAAGCTCAAGAAAGAGTTGTCTGAAAAGTTTGCAATGAAGGATTTTGGTGCTGCAAAACAAATCCTTGGGATGAGAATTTTTAGGGATAAAAGAGTTCTCAAGCTTTCACAAGAAGAATATGTGAAGAAAGTTCTTAAAAAGTTCAACTTGTATGATGGAAAATCAGTCACTACCCCTTAAGGGGAATTTGATCAAATGACCCTCAAAAGAGGGGTCATCTCAAAACTAACCTTCCTAAAATGCATTTGCAAATATAATTTTTTTTAAAATTTTGACCATTTTACCCTTACTAATATTTTTTTGTTCCCCTTTCTCTTCTCTTTTCCCTCTCATTTTCTCTCCTCTTCTTTCTCTCTTCTCATCCGGCGACGAAGGATGCCTCCCTCGACGACTCATTTCTCTTCTTTTATTTCCACCTTCTTCATTTTCTTTCAATCTTCTTCTCCCCGACATTGATCCTGACCAGCATCGCCCCGACTCCCCAAGCGCAGCAACTCCTAGCGACTCCCAACGATGCCGCCCCGACCAAGTTAGTTTTTGTGTTTCCTTCTTTTCCATCATCTTCAACATTTGAATGTATGAAATGGTTTTAGGGTGTAGGGTTGTTTTGTGTAAATGTTGAATGATTTGGTTTGAATGATGTATATGACCGACTCAAATTGCAATTTGCGCTCCCATGTAAAATGCATTTTGCGCCCCACGCAAAATGCATTTTGCGCCCCACGCAAAATGTATTTTGCGCCCCACACAAAATGGTTTTTGCGCCTATTTGCCCACCCCTGCGCAAACTGCAGTTTTCCCACCCCACTAGTTTTGCGCCTATAAAGAAGATTACTGATGTGGGTGTTAATATGGTAGTAAATATCTTCCCAAAAATTCGGCAAACCAGAAATGGATGATTACTGCTACAATAACATTGGGGAAGAATTGATTGCCGACTAATTGATAGATGATTTAGTAGATAATTTTATTTGATTGGTAGTATAATTCATTTCCTTTCTTGTAAATAACAATCATTTAACAATGTTAAATGTCTGTCGATGGACAAAGTATCTATCAATACAATATTTAAACAGAATTTGTTTGTCAACAACCTTGCTCTCTCACCTTTGATATTATCTTCACTAAGTATAAAAGAGCATGAAAATAAAGGTCCACTACTTGTATTCTTGAAGGAATTGATATCAAGAATAAAAAGAAAATTTTATATTTATTGTTTCTTACTTCAGTAAGTTGGTTTAGATTTTCCAAGCAAATTATAAAAGGACTGTGTATTGTATGTATGCCTTGAATAGTTACTTTGGAGACCTACATTTCCTAATTCCATATCTGGATGAGGTTCTCTAATTGTTCCTTTTCTATTCACTTAATGAAAAAACTAGTGTTTTTTTACCGTTTCTTTCATTTGCAGATCTAACATGCCTAATGTGCAACCAAAGTGGCTTCTATCATTCATTCCAGAATATCCCTTGCTCAACTTCATGCTCACAACTGCCATTTATATTTTGGTTAGTATTTTGTAATCGGTTGTTCATTTAGTGGGTCGTCTAGAATCGTGATTCCATTTTATTTATTTGTTTGACCTCTGTAGGTATCTCATCGTCTCTTTGAACTAACCAACACCCTCAAGGCAGTTTTTGTACCCTCAAGGTAGTTTTTGTACCCTTAAGAGACAACAAGCATTTATTTCATAATTTTATTGTTGGGGTTGCAATTTCACTCTCTCTGTATTGCATCTCCTTTATTCTTCTTCAGATCCGTCATTGAATGACAAAAGATAAGGCAAATATGAAAAGAAGAGTGGCAGGAAAGTGTAGATGATGATGGATGGATGGTTGTGTATTGAGGGCATTCATGATCAAGAAATTGCTACTCAATTATCTATCCATGGAGCTTGACCAAATTAAATACAAAATGTTGATATATGCTAAAGAACATTAAAAGTTAGTTGAGGGAGATGTATTTTCTTACTTTTAATCCCCATTTTTGAGTGAATCTTCCTTACCCATGATGAGGATAGTAGAAAAATGTAAAATACCAGTTTAAAGCAACTGGTCAAATTCTTTTTCTTCACAATTATAATCTCTTAGAGATAATTTCATTTTTTTAAATATATACCTTTTTATATATATACAAATCATTTT
This sequence comes from Impatiens glandulifera, assembly GCF_907164915.1. NCBI lineage: Eukaryota > Viridiplantae > Streptophyta > Magnoliopsida > Ericales > Balsaminaceae > Impatiens > Impatiens glandulifera. Next base: position 50,351,260 of record NC_061862.1, on the reverse strand, counting down.
TCTTAAATTCAAAAATAGTTGGTAGTTCACTTTTAGTTCGTAAAGATATATTCACAATCCATCTCTTCTTCCAAAGTTGTTCTCGCCACTGTAAGTCATGTAAAGAAAGTCATCTTCGTCCTAATCGCAAATTGCGTGGTGCGTGCATGGGACGCAAATTGTGTTGACGCAATGTAAAAAAATTTACTTGGACTTCAACCCTAGTCAATTGTATGACAGACATGAATAAGTACCACTATACTACAACTACTTTGTTTTTAATTATGTCGATGCAAACTATATATTGCATGGACGCAAACTATAGATTGCGTGGACGCAAACTATATTTTACCCGCATCTTGCGCCGATGCAAACTAACGTTTACCTCAACTGCTACATTGCCTTCTAGTATGAGAAGAAGTCCAGTGAAGCGACCTGTTCGACACCATGGTCCTCATCTTTTATATCAGCTGCTACAGTCGCCTTGCTACAGTTGCATGCGTGGTTCGGCGAGCTACTAGAGTCGGGGCTCGGGGGGAAGCATCCTCTGCCATTGCTTAGCGATTGTTAGGATTAGGAGATTCGAGGAGGAAACCGGGGAAGTGAGGGGAGAGAAGCGGGGAAGGGAGAGCAACGATCGCCCAGAGGAAAAGAGAGAAAGAAGAAATGAGAAAATGAGGGGGAAAAGAGAAAGAAAAATAAAAAAATATAAAAAAATATAAAAAAAGTAAGGGTTAAATGGTCAGAATTAAAAAAAAAAAGTTATTTTTGAAAATTCAATTTACGTGGGTTAGTTTTGAGATGACCCCTCTTTTGAGGGTCATTTGATCAAATTTCCCCCATTAGTTAGTCACTTCAGACTATCTAAAGATCAAGATCAGTCGCCTTCAAATGAGGAGGAGAAAAATTACATGGCCACTGTTCTGTATGCCTCTTTCATTGGTTGTATTATGTATGCAATGGTTTGCACAAGACTATACATAGCACATACAATGCGAGTTGTTAGTAGGTTCATGAGAAACCCTAATAGACAACATTGGGAAGCATTAAAGTGGATACTACGATACTTAAGAGGAAGTACGGGTCTCGCTTTGTGTTTTTGAAAGTCCAATATGAGTTTGGAAGGATATGTTGATGCTGATAATGGTGGTGATGTTGTTAGTAGGAAAATCACAACATGGTACATTTATACTATGGGAGGTACTACATTCATTTGGGTTTCAAAATTGCATAAGATTATTGCTCTTTCTAGTTGAGAGGCAGAGTGTGTTGCTGTGACAGAGGCTTCCAAGGAGATAATGTGGTTACAACCCTTTTTGAGAGAATTGGGTCAAGACTACGAGGGAAGTGTATTGCGGTGCGACAGTTAGAGTGCCATTCATTTGGAAAAGAATCCAGTTTATCATGGAATGACAAAGCATATACATGTTCGTTATAATTTCATTCGATCAACTTTAGAAGATTGAATATTAGCTCTTGAGAAAATTTCTGGGAGTGAGATTCTAGCTGATATACTGACAAAAGCTTTGACAAATGAGAGACTAAAGTTGTGTGCAACTTCAATTGGTCTTATTCGTTAAGACACTAGATGGAAAGCCGCCACCAATTGAGAGATGATGAATTTAGTCTACAAGTGGGAGATTTTGAGTTATGAAGGCTATACTTATAATAAACTCTACAATTGTTAATTAAAATTTATTGGGTCTGTATTTGGTTTTGGGCTTGGGCTTGAGCTTGACCAAGAGTTATTTAGGTTTTATTATCTGAATGTTTACCCTATAAATATGTGATTATTAAGGTTTTACATGTAACAGACATAATTTTAGAGAGATAAAGTCAGAAGCAAAAACTCTATATTCCTTCTTCTTTTTTATAGTAAAATCTGGTGACGATTGAAGTGGATGTAGCTCAATTTGAGTGAACCACTATAAATCTGTCTTCTTGTGTTCTTCTTTCTTGAGTTTTTTACAGATCGTTTCAAGTAGGTCGGATTTGGGAGATACAAATCTTAACAAGTAAGCTATTGGCAAATTCCTTACAATTCAAAACAACTTTAAAATAAAAAACCCTATTTTTGGCCATAAACTATTTTTAATGAATTGATCATCATCCATGTCGATTGATACCTTGTGATGATGTTCTAAATGTTCATAGGAGCTTTGTGAAACTACTCAGGCCCTTGGATTAAAGAATCCAAGCCTCCATAAAATTACAAAACCTACAATTTTGATGTTCTTGAGGATCGAGAGGTCCAACCGAGAATCTTTGGTCCAGACAAAGAAATCTAACTTAGGACCGATAGGTCCGACCGAGACTTTTCAGCTATGAATAAGAGGTTCAACCGATGTTCTTCATCTATGACCGAGAGGTCCGACCAAAGATTTTTACATCCGATCGAGAAGTTAGTCCTAGGCCCGAGGAGATTCACACCTCGAGAGAGAACTCCTAAACCAAGGACATATGACTTCCACTTAGGACCGAGAAGTGAAACATAGGACGAAGGAGTCTTGCACCCGACTGAGAACTACCGAACCTAGGACTTATGAGTTTCACCCAGGACCGAGTTGCCTGACCGAAAATTCTACCACCCGACCGAGAATTCTAGTTAAGGACCGAGAGGCCTTAGCACCCCGACTAAGGATCCTAAACCCAGACCGAGGGGTCTCCGACCTAGGACCAATGTCTCTTATCCCCCACCTAATAAAACGAACCCAAGACGTAGGACACTGGTCCTAAGGCATGTTTGGTTCCTCTCTTAAAATTTCAAAATTATTTTTGTAATTATGGATCCTCAATCCATTTTCTTAAAACTCTGAAAAATTAGAAAATGATTTCAAAATATTTTAGGATATTTCCAAAAAAATATATTTTGGAAAAAGTTTGTTTAGGTTTTATTTTTAAATCTTAATGCCTTTTAAACTAATGTTTTTCAAGTATTTTCCTCCCTAGTCATCATAAAAAAAGGTACCAACACTTAAATAATTGTTGTTACACTTTTTTAAATACGCATAAAGCTACACATATCCAGGACAAGAAAAATAATCGGTTAAAATAAATTTTTATACAACCAATTTTCAAAATCCAAATTTATAATTAGAGACCATTTTGAAAACGAGTACGAAGGATGAAGTGCGAAAGCCCTTTTCTAAGTATCACCAAACTATGAAGTGAAAGAAACTCTAGCTAAAAATACGTTTGTACACGTATAACTTTTATTGATTTTCAAAAATCAATTGGCGATTCTATTTCAAATGAATAATCTTTTAAATTAATTATTTTTAATTAATTTAAACAACGAATTTTAAAAAAAATCAAATTGTAATTTGATTACTGTAAATTCCTAAATTATTTAATTTTAAACCCAAATTATTATTTTTAATTAATTTCTAAAGCTGTCAGAAATTATTTAAAATATTTAAAATAATGTTTTATTTTAAAAAGATTTATGACACACAAACTGATATTAATATTCTCGAACCTTGAACTTCCATGGAACCAAAGGGCTTTCTAGGGGTTACAACTTTCTAGTGACTCTGCTGAGGATTAAATGTTTAACTCGAAAACATAAATTTAACTTTTGAAACGTTTGTATCACGTTTTCAACTTAATAGGCATGTCTTGAAAGGTACAACACCTAAGGGACACATATGTTTTACCCTATTAAATGCCTATATATGTAAAGGATACATCACCCTCACCTTACTATAAATAAGTACACAAATGTGATCGGTACTTTATGTACAAAGATTTTCATTAAGGAATGACAACTTGTTACAAAACGAGTGATGTTGTGAAAGGGAAAATTTGAATGCAAGGGATTGACCCCACCCTTTGGCGATGAGCCTTCCAATAGGACATAGGCATTGTGGAGGTGGGGGAAAATTTCCAATTGAGTTGATATTATCTTGTTTATGGCGATGGTTTTATCCCTCCACTATCTGTAAATGATACTCTCTTATGATTTCTCTTAGTACAAAAATCTGAATACTATCACCAAGTGGGTTATTTGTCGTGCCTAGACAACCAAAACCTCGTCACTATAACCCTTATGTGATTTATATATATGTATTATGTGTATGTATTTATAGTCTAAGTAAACATCTCAAACATGTTCCTTCTTCAAAACAAACACATTTTTATAAATGTTTTGAATTTCCAATCACAGACAGTGTCCATGCTGAAGGATATTAATCTAATCTCATGTATTGATAGTTTCCAAGAAACAAGTGGAACCATGAGATTTATGGACTAACCCCCATCACGAGGTTCACAAACTTCAAGATAAACCACACCTACATGATGCAAATATAGAGGAGGTGGAGCCATGTGGGATGGGTTTACTATATGGGAGAAAGGCCCATGTGCCAATTCATAGAATAATTTCGAGCTATCCTATTGATGGAAAACAAGAACATTCTACATCTGAAACTATTTGTAGAATTAATGTCCTTGAGAAAGCTTTTGCAAGATGAATAAGGATATACTAAGACAACATCCAAAACAATCCTAAAAAAGAATATCATCGATTTCCAGAAATGGACAAAGATGGAAATCAAGAATGGAGAAGTACCCCTAACTTTAGGATCATCCCTGATGATGATGACAGTCATGTTGGCTCACTTCTTCATGACTCTAATGAATGACAATCCATTCTACAAAATCCTGGAGGTAGCACACCACACGCATAGGGGAAACAAAGACCCCTTAGGTATCCTTCTAGCTGAAATGCTTATGGGTTTGAACGACTCGTTCTTAACCTCTACTATGTACAAAAGAGACTCATCTCTGATTCTCTACATCTGACTGCTTGATAAACTAGGATGCCTACCACCAGTATGTTCCAGAGACATCATGTCCACTTCTCTTAAATATTAAAGAATGAGAAAAACTTTGCTCGAACCTCTTGTAGAGAATGACAACGAAGTTAGAGAATTACTCTCATGGTATCCCATCAAGAAAATGACATACATGATGGACAATGAACACATGATCATGCTTATGGGCTTGGAATGAGTTACCTCCTACTACACTCAAGACCTCCTTAGATAGTTCGGTAATGAATTTATACCCCCTTATACGGGAAATGTTATCGATATAGTCAGGCCAATCGACTATAAGGCATATGTAGGATATCTTGAGAAATGGCATAACGCCTCTCAAATGGGCATCCCGAAGGAGCGAAAGAACTACCTAACTATCATTCTTGAAGAATACAAGAATGTAAGGAAAAATGAAGAGGATGAAGCTTCCAATGTGGGAATAGGCTACAACTAGACTTAAAGCCTGTGACCTTTGTCAACACTTTTTCCCTTTTAGACTCTCTCTATAAATATTAACAAGAGAGACTTATCTGTAACGAACTTAACAAGTATGTTTTGTATAACAACTCTATTTTTTTAATCACAAAGGAGTTGTTCATTTCCTAAGATTCATCTTATGTGCATATGCATTGCATTGTACTTTGTTACAATTGCAAAACCTCACCTCTTTCTCTTCGCAACAGTCCACGATTACGACAACCAACACAGCCTCCAAAAAGAGAGACAAAAAAACTGAATGTTTTATACGCCACTAGATGGTCGAAGAACTTCTAGTACCTGAAATGGTCTCTACGACCGAATTCAGGGAAATGAAAGCAGCTTTGCAACATGTGACAGAACAACTTGCACTGATCACTAACACTTTATCTAATCAGCAAATCTCATCTACATCCCAAAATATGCATTCTTCCTCTCGATTTCTTACCCAACCTATTTTAGTTTTGTTCACTCCTATCAACTCCCGTCCTACTAGTCCTCAAGCTTAATATGAAGTCTCTCTCTATGAAGACTCCAAAGAGGATATCAACCTAACCACACGGGCATAACATGGGACACATGAGGAGGTACTCAACCCCTTGGGACCATAGGAAGGAAAAATTCCAGTGGATAACCAATCATTGCTTTAGGACTATGATTGTTAAAGCGCTCTCACATTAAGAGAACGAATGACAAGAAAAGAATGGAATATGAACGACGGATGGCTTAAGTTCAAGCCATGTAGGAAAAAATGCAAGCCCAACTAAACAAAATGCCTAAGGGCAAAAGTATTGAAGAACACTATGACTAGAAAGACACTATGAAAACTGCCGAATGAGCAGTCATTCCATTAGGCGTTAAACTTCCAACTATATCCATGTACATTGGAAAAAGCAATTCGTCAGTCTTTTTCAAATTGTACACTTCTACAATGACCCCATTGCGACTTAAAAAACCAATTGTTCTCCACTTATTCCCCCAATACCTCGATGACACTGCTCTATGTTGGTATCACCAGTAAAAGATAGTATATCTATAAAGCACCAATGAACTAGTTGCAGCATTCATAGAACGCTTCTCTATGTACATCAACCTAGAACGAACAGAAAAGAGGTTGAAGAATATCAAACAAGGAGAAAATAAGAAATTCTCCGTGTTCATCGAAAGATGGAAAGATGTAGCAGAGTAAATCGATTCCCTCCTGAGTGAACATCGACAGATCGATATGATATTGGAAAGCGTTAACAGACGATATTCTATTGGATTCGCCGTCAAAACATTTTAAAATATGAAGAAATCACTAAAAACTAGAAAAAATCTTGATGATGCCATCGAGAAAGAAGGAAGAGAGGGAAAACAGTCAAAGCTACCCCACCTCCAAGACATTTCCCGAGAAAGGAAAAGAAAGAAGTACACTAGGTAACCATTACCTGGTATGAACATGTTCCTCAAAAGATGACCCAATAAAGCCTCCACAGGCTAAGATAGGTACAACCACCCATACTAAATCCACACCTCCAAAGGCACCTAAACCTCCTAAAGTCTTTGACGACCTAAGGAAGCCTTTAACTCAAGTGATGAAGATTCTTCAAGAAAAGAATCTTATTAAACCCCTCACTCTAAGAATGGATAGACCATTCTTGGGAGATTATGAGAATGCTTGGTGCGACTACCATCAAGAAAATGTCCATGCTACTAACAATTATAGCGCCCTTAAACACCTATTCCAGGACTTGATCGATCAGAATGTGATTGCCAAGCCAGAAATAGTTAAGAATCGGTTACATGATCATCAAGTAAACATGCTCACAACCGACAAAGTATACTTTTGACACCAACATGTTATTGGACCTGATCCATGACGCTGAACCATAAATCAACATGATTGATCCCTGACCCAAAAAGAAGTCCAAAAAACATTCTGGTAAAACTTCTGAATGGTGGAAGTCAAAATCGGCTACCCACATCTACGCCTCGATAGACATCGTGGCAACACGTGGTGGCACGAATTTTCAACCAAGTTTTATGAAAACTACACTAGTCAATGTGTCATCCACTTCCCAACCACCAATATGGAAAAGAAGGGAAGACGAGCCCAGAGCTCTTAACCCAATAGGCAGTCTCCTAAGTCAACTAAAAAGGACAAATACTAACATTTCTATCTGGGAAATCCTGATGTACTCCATCGAGCACAGGAAATCAATCTTCAATGAGTTAAGAAAGATTAATGTCCCTACCAACACTACCCTAGAAGAATTAACATGAATCATTTCCGCCAGTTCCCAACATAACATGATAAACTTTGAAGATAAGGATCTTCCATTAGCTGAATCAAACCATGATAAATCCCTCTACATTTATGTAAAAATGGAGGGAAATACCTTTTCGATGGTCTTAATAAACAATGGATCCACTCTCAATATATGTCCTTGGAGGACTCTTAAAAAAATAGACGTATCCCAAGACAATATCATACCATTTGACATGTGTGTTAGAGGCTTTGACAACTCTCGCCGTGAGATAATGGGTTGCATGAAGTGCACCGTCCGAGTGACCGACATACCCTTTCAAGTTGACTTTTGCATCATCAACATGCAGTCTTCTTATAATTTGATCTTAGAAAGACCATGGTTGTACCAAGCCAAGACTTTATCCTTTACGTTGCACCAAAAACTCAAATTTATCGCCAACGACTAGGTTATCACAGTCAACAACAAATTTGACACCGTAGCAGTTATTGGGTCTACCCATATTAACACTCTCGTGGTTGAAATAAGTGGGTTCGAGATATGTCTGATCTTCCCAAAAGGTAAGGACTTATTCAAACACCCTAACTTTGTACGTTTAGTCTCCCCTCTATTAAAATGATACGCTAAATGTGATATTTCCATAGCATGAGCTTAGGCCCAAAAGCCAATGGTATGCCATCATTCCCGCAACCATGATGTAACATGAAGCGCCACCATTTAGGATATGTCCCTACATGATTCAAAGAAATCCATAAAAAGAGGATATCCAAACGACGTATAGTTGTTCGACCAACCTTGAATGGACAGTTCATCCACGAGGGACAAAGCATCATATGCTTTGACTTTCCTAAATACTTTTACCAATCTAGATTTGTAAAGACATTTTTCAGGTCTCAAAATCTTTTTAGATTGTCCTCATAATCCTAACCCTTTTATTTGCGTGTAGGAAAATAACGGACTATTTGTGCGATGCCCTAGAAAACTTGACTCGGATTTCTAAGATAGATAATCCAGCTCAGGAAGTCATCTCTTCTAGTCTCCAAGAAACCAATTCCCTTTCATCCGTCGATACTTTGATCGATGTAAATAGAACTCTTTTTCCTCTCATGTGTAGAGAGATGTCAAATATTGTACATTGTAAGAAATATGAGAATAATGATCTCGTCAGATCATATTTTCTTACATGTAATAAATCCCTCGATGTATCATCAGAAGTTGACTTCAAACAGTAAAGAAAAAGCTATTAAAATTTTAAACCATAAGAACGTATGAAATTAGTTGAGCTATTAAAAGCTAACAAAGACGTCTTTGCCTGGTCATACAAGGATATATAAGGCATTGATCCAAAGATCACACGACATTACATTCCTCATTATCCAGATACTAAGCTAGTAAAGAAAAAGCTCAAACGGATGAAAGAGAAAGTCGTGACTAAAATCCGAGAAGAAGTCTCAAAGCAACTCGAAGCTAGATTTCTCGAGGTAGTGGATTATCCTACCTAGATAGAGAATGTAATTTCCGTTCTGAAAAAAAGATGGGAAAATACGCATATGCATTGATTATCGGGATCTAAATAAGGCAAGCCCTAAAGATCACTTCACACTACCACACATCGATATATTGTTCGATCATGTTGCCGATCATGAACTATTATCATTCATGGACGAATTTTTAGGATAAAAAAATCCAAATGGTCGACACTTCCAAGGAAATGTGTTGCAATTGTTTGACGAGTTCAAGATCGAGCATCATAAATTATCGCCTTATAAATCACAAACATATTGTACGGTCGAAGTGGCAATCAAAAACGTGATTAGAATCATCAAGAAGATGACCAACACATACAAAGACTAACATGAGAAATAGCCATACGCCTTATGGGGGATATCGTATGATTGCTCGAACTTCAACAAACGAAAGTCCCTAATCTCTAGTTTATGGCATGGACGCTGTACAATATATAAAATCGAGATCCTAACCCTAATAATACTATTAGAGAGACACATTATTGTAAAAGATTAGTTCAAATATCGATATGACCAACTGATGTTAATGGAGGACAAAAGGTTAAACGCTTTATGTAAAACTCAAACCTACCAAAAATACATGTCAAACACTTTCAATAGAAAGGTAAAACCTAGAAACCTCAAAGAAGATGATCTAGTTCTCAAACAAACCCGGGAACTTCTAGACCCTAAGGGCATGTGTCGACCCCAATGGGAAGTACCCTTCCTAGTTAAAAAAATCCTCTTTGGAGGAGTTGTCCTCCTATCTAAATAGAATGTGAATAGTTCATTGCACCAAGAAATCTTGATGCATTTAAAAGATATTTTGTATAATATCAAGCTACACACAGAACAGTTTAAAGCTCGACATTGAAAGAAGCTTATTTCAACATAATTCAATCCCAAATTTTGTATAACTTGCAAAATGGACAGAGGACTCATGTGCAAACTAAAGAGACCTGATTCTTCTCAATACAATAAAATAAAAGAGAAAAGATACGTAGGCAACCTACATGTTTGCGGGACCGGTCTCACATAAATAAACCCCCCAGTCTCTTCCTCAATGAGAAAGAGAAAATATCTTGAGAAAGGAAGAAAATCTTGATCTCATCAAAAAGATGATATGACAGATTTTAGGAAACAAGTAGGGAAAATGCTATGAACATCGTTTCCATTCGAGTGATATTCTCATAAATAAAACCAGAGATTTTCACAATGACTCTAATTCAAGAGATATCGGTCATAAGCTCCATCTATAGGCGATTATCGAAAGAGTAACCTTCCATAGAAGGTTTTTGAAGAAAAAGAACTAGAATAAACCCCTTAAAATGAGGACCGGAGCCCCAAATTGAGAAATGACACATCATCATTACTTTTGTTAAAGAACGAGTGGTTTAAAACCCGATTCTTTGAGAAGAAAAAAACCTAAAAAACATAAAAATGCCAAAAAGAGAACCGGAATAAACCCCAAAAATCTCTAAAAAAATTGAAAAAACTTTATGTGTTGGTTGAGGTATTAAAATCACCAATCGTGCTCACTGAGACTTTAGTCATGATTACTATGACAAGAGCATAATATACCGATTCTACTAGATACACCCCAGAAACGAAAAAAGAAAACACCTCAAGTGATTGAGGTATTGAAATAACCATCCATTGCTCACTCAGATTCTAGTCTTAATTGTTATGGAAACGACAAGGATGTACCGATTCTACCAGATATACTCGCAAGTCAATAAAAGAAAAAATGAAAATGAAAAATAAAAACCCAACGCAGAATATCGACAAACCTCTCTAAAAAATGTTTTTACGACGAGTGAACTTTCAAGAAATGTGGTTTAGGGAAGAACAACAAAAAATAGTTACACACTTGTCAATATATCGAAGTTTTGACTATCTTCTTCGAGATTTATAATTCTGGATAATTACACGAGATCGAATTTATATAATATCTCGAAAGTCGGGGAAAAATAAATCTTATTCCTTGATGAAAGGAAAATCATCACAAAGGACGAAAAATATGTTCAAAACCTAACCTTGAAAATGTTTCAAATCCGAAAATATCATGATTTATTCAGAAGGATCAAGGTTCATTCCAATCTAAAAAAAGAAGAAGAGAAACAATGATAGAAATTGGGGGAACAAAAAATATTTATCTATCCAAAAACATGAGTCATCTATCCATAAACAGAGCTTGAAATTGCCGACTGACGAATTTCAACTAGTTGCGAAGGACATTTTGGAAAGAAATAGGGAAAAAGATTATGTTGAAATATTCTCTTAAAAAGACATATAACTAGGAACAATAGTACAAAAGAAAAATAAACAAAATCGAGTCTCCAAAACCTTATCTATCGATAGGTGCGAGAGATTGTTCTTACATGATCCCATTTATATCTTAATTGTAGTTAGTTATCAAACCCTAATTGTTGTTAGGTATCCAAAACTTATCTGTTGATAGATATGTGAGATCATTCATACATGATCCCATTTTCAAACCCTAATTGTTTTTAAGTACCTAAAACCTATCTGTTGATAGATACATGAAATCATTCCTACACGATCCCATTTCCAAACCCTAATTATTGTTAGGTATCCAAAACCTATATGTTTATAGGTACGTGAGATCATACGTGCACAATCCCGTTTTCAAACCCTAAATATTGTTATGTATCCAAAATCTATATGTTGATAGATACGTGAGATCGTTCGTACACGATTCCATCTAAAAACCTATTCGTCGATAGGTCGAGACATCGTTTGTATACAATTCCATTTCAAACCTTATCTATTGATATGTGAGCTAATCGTTCGTACACAATTCTGTCTAAAAACCCCATCCATCGATAGGTCGAGACATCATTTGTATAAGATTATATTTAAACCCATATTTATTGATATGTGCGCTAATCATTCGTAAAATCCTTATCCGTCGATAGGTTGAGACATTATTTATATATGATTCCGTCAGATGTCCTATCTAACGAGAAATTATACATACACAATTCCGTCGTAAGCCTTGTTTGTTGACAAGCATAAAGATCATTTATAGATGATCCATTAACAATCTTGTTTGTCGACAAGACCTGAGATCATACATACATGATCCAGTAAAATGCTTATCTGTCGATAGGTCAAGACATCATTTATATATAATTTTGCTAAAAACCATACCTATCAATAGGTCGAGATATTGTTGGTATACAATTCGCTAAAAACCTTATCAATGGATGGGTCGAAATATCGTTTATATACGATTCTGTTTAAAATCCTATCTGTTAATAGGTGCACTAATCATTTGTACATGGTTCCTTGTAAAAACCCTATATATCGATAGGTTGAGACATCATTTATATACCATTATATTTCAAACTCTATCTATTGATAAGTGCGCTAATCGTTCGTACACGATTCCGTCTGAAAACCCTATTTGTCGATAGATTGTGACGTTGTTTATATACGATTCCATTTAAAACCTTATTTGTTGATAGGTGCGCTAATTGTTTGTACACAATTCTGTCTGAAAACACTATCTGTCAACAAGTCAAGACGTTTCTTATATATGATTCTAATTAAAGCCCTATCTATTGATAGGTGCGCTAATTGTTCGTACACAATTCCATCTAAAACTCCGACCTGTGGATAGGTTGAGACATCATTTATATACGATTCCGTTTCAAACCCTGTCTATTGATAGTTGCACTAATCATTCGTACATGTTTCCGTCTAAAAACCCTATCTAGTTATAGGCCGAGATATTATTTGTATACAATTCTGCCAAAAACCCTATCTATCAATATGTCGAGACATCATTTGTACACGATTCTGTCAAAGCCCTATCAATTGATAGGTCGGAAAACCGTTCATGCGTAATTCTGTTCACAAACCCTATCCCCGATAGGTATCCAAACTTTGTTTATCAACAATCACAACGATCATTCGTACACGATCATAACAAAATCCTATATATCCATAGGTACTCAATCAAAACACTATGTATATGATCCATAAGTATCAAGCCTTGTTTATTAAAAAGCACAAAGATCATTTAGAACATGTTCCGTTAACAATCTTGTCTGTCGACAAGGATTAAAGATCCTATGTATATGATCCATACAAAACCATATCTCTTGATAGATAACCAATCCTTGTTTATCAAAAAGCACAACAATCATTCGTACATGATCATGACAAAACCCTATCTCTCGATAGGTATCCAAGCCTTGTTTGTTGACAAGCACAAAGATCATTTGTAAATGATCCGTTAACAATCTTGTCTGTTGACAAAACACCAAGATCATTTATACATGATCCACTCAAACAAACTCTATCACCCAAATAAGTATCTTAAACCCTATCGCTTGAATATGTATCAAAAAAACTTGTCTCTCAATAGGTACTCCAAAGAAAACTCTATCTTTAGATATGTATATCTTTAAACCCCATCTCTCGATATATACTCCAAAAATCCTATTTTTCAATATGTGCTTCTTTTAATTCACTAACATGAAAATCTATTTGTAAATAGTACCACGATCATTTATACATGATCGTCTTCAACCTCACCTATGAGTAACCTCCATGGCAAGTTTGTCAGCTCCCGCGATAAATCTATCTGTTGATAGTAGCCTGATCATTTGTATATGATTGCTCAATGCATTAATTGTTAGTAAGCTCCATAAACAAGCTTGTTAGATTTATCTGAGCCTTATATTTTGATAATCTCATGATCATACACATATGATCACCTTAAGCGTTACTGGTTAGTAACTCACATGAAATATTACTAAAATTTTCATGTTCCCTTTCATATCTCATTACAAATAACCTTAGCCATTTGTACATGACTAATTTTGTATAATATGTTGATATTCATGCTTAAAAAGGAATTGATATTTCAATACCTATTATTATCTTTATCCTTTGATTTTTACGGGTACTTTATTAAGATCTGTAAAATAGGATTTTCAAGAGTTATCCTTATTAGGATAATCATCAAAGAAATATCCATAAAGCAACGCTTGGATGCACCTTGACGAAATGTTATACACAACATCACTAGATCACTTCAACATCAACACACTATAGGTTTTATATTTCTAAACACCCGCATTATAATTGAAAAAGATAACTTAGTGTTAGATGTCATATTCGAATCACCGTTTTTAAAATTAGTTTGTTATATTCAAACTCGATTCGAGAGGGCACTCTGTAAAAACTAATAATCTATATACCCAATTTATAAAATTAAAATAATTATTTTTATTTATTTTCAATAAATAAAATCAAAATAATTAACTGCAAGACCAAAGCCTAATTAAAACAATTAATTAGATTAATTATTATGATAATTAAAATCTAATTAATTAAGGAAAATGACAAAGAAAAAAATAAAATTATTTGGGATAAATGTTGAACTCATTTGATCTTAAAGTAATTTTAAATAAATGAAGGGATTAAAATAAATAATTTAGTATGAAATATGGTACCTATTTCATCCCCTAAAATTATTTATTTAACCCAAAAATATAAAAAAAACTAAAATAAATTGGAAAATATTTGTCATATTTTTAAAAATATTTTGTGTATCATCCAACGCTCACAAGCCATCCGCATCGCCCACTTCAATAGAGGTAACGCGCACCCGCACCGCACCCGATCATCTAACGCTCCATTAGTTGAAACTCAATGGGACAGCTAGATCGTGATGGAACATGGACCCGTGCCACATTTACATTCAAAACAATGTCGTTTTGAACCCATAATTGTCTTTTTCCTCACGATCGATGGAGGATAAGAACGAGTCACATTTTTTATCTCTTAAAGATGAAACTTTGTCTATAGTCAACCATTTTGGCTAATTCAAAGGCCAAAATGATCACCCTACTTCAAGGATCATTTTCCCTACATCTATAGGCATTGATCATGCCTATTTCAACAAGTTAGATGAAGAAAAACAAAAATACCATAAATGGATTTTGGCTGATTCAATACACTTGAAGCCCTCAATTGACTTTGGGAGGCTATAAATAGCCTCCCTAATCAATTCCAAAGCTAAGAGATCCAATATCCAGCTTCAAATAAAAAAGAAATAAAAAAGAAATAAAAAATCCAACATTAAAGCTCAAGCTTGCTGGATTTTTCAAAATTCTGTATAAGGCCTTAAAGTTTGGATTTGAGCATCCCAAAGCTTCCCTAAGGCCTAAGGAGTGTTCTTCAATCCTTGATATGCTTCCAATCACCCTTTTAATTCATACTTCCAGTTTGAATTTGAAATTTTTATATTTCAATATTCACAAATTTGTATACTATCTAGTTGTTGAATTTTAGGATTAGAAATCGATCCTAAGATTATTTCCAAACTTTAAGTTTAGGTTAGACTCAATCAATCAACCTTAAACAAAAAACTCAAATTTGAATTTTAAAAATCCAAAAATCGGGTTTGTTGTTCTTGGACTAATCCTTAAGAACAACAGATTAGAAAGCTTCCCAACATGTTTCTAATGATGCTGGACAACTATTTGGACCATGTTTGATCAAAATTAAAAATTTTAAAATAATTAAAAATTTTGAGTTCTTGATTTGGTCCAAATGAATAGTTTGTGTTCATGTTTTGGTACCAATCAAGAATATGAAGTATAAGAAAGTTATTGTTAAGTTTCTTACACTTTAAAGCATCTTTAAAACAAAAAATTAATTTTTGGCCATAGACTGTTTGAATGAATTGATCATCATCCATGTCGATAGATACCTTGAGATGATGTTCTAAATGTTCCTAGGAACTTTGTGAAGTTATTCAGGACCTTGGATCAAAGAATCTAAGCCCCCATTAAAATTGCAAAACTTGTAATTTTGATGTTCTTGAGGACCGAGATGTCTGATCAAGAAATTAACCTAGGATCGACAATTATGACCGTGGCTTTTCAACTAGGACCGAGAGGTTTAACTGATGTTCTTCATTGATCACCAAGAGGTTCGATCGATGAATTTTACATCCAACCGAGAAGTCAAACCTAGGACCGAGGAGTCTCACACTCGATCGATAAATCTTGAACCCATGACCGATGACTTCCACCTAGGACCAAGAAGTCCGACCAAGAGGTCAGACTTATGACCAAGGAGGCTCGCGCCCGACCGAGAACTCTTAAACCCAGGACCGATGACTTCCACCTAGGACTGAGTGGTCCGGCCGAGAAGTCACTTAGGACCGATGACTCTCGCACTCGACCAAAAACTCCCAAACCCAGGACTAATGACTTCCACCCAGGACTAAGCGTCCGACCGAGAATTCTAGCCAAGGACTGAGAGGCCTTTGAACTCCGATTGAGGAACTTCCACGCCCCGACCGAGGATCTTGAACCTAGACCGAGGGGTCTCCGACCTAGGGCCAAGGGCTATTAGCCCCCGACTGATAAAATGAACCCAGGACCTAAGACACCGACCTAAGGTCTGGTTGGTTCCTCTTTAAAAATTTCAAAATTATTTTTTTAATTTTGGAACCTCAAGCCATTCTCTAAAAATCTTGGAAAATTAGAAAATGATTTCAAAATATTTTGGGATATTTCCACAAAATATATTTTGGAAAATATTTGTTTATGATTTATTTTTAATCCATGATGCCTTTTTAACTAATGTTCTATAGGTATTTTCCTCACTAGTCATCATTAACAACATGTACAAGCACTTAAATAATTGTTGTTACAATTTTTAAATACGCATAAACCTATGCATATTTAGGAATGTAAAAATAATCGGTTAAAATAAAACATTATACAACCGATTTTAAAAATCCAAATTTATAAGTAAACACCGTTTTTAAAACAGGTACAGAGGATGAAGCGCGAAAGCCCTTTTTCGAGTATCACTAAAATACGAACTAAAAGAAACTCTATCTAAAAATATGTTTGTACACGTATGTCTTTTAATTGATTATCAAAATCAATTGGCGACTTTGTTTCAAATGAATAATTATTACAAATCCCCAGATTAAATTTGAACTTAAATTAATTAATTTCAAAAGCTAATCATGAATTAATTAAAATATTTTAAATAATTTTTTATTTTAAAAAGATTAATGACACGCAAACCGAGGTAGAAATTCTCGAATCTCAAGCTTCCACGGAACCAAGGGTTTTTTGAAAGTTACACTCACGAGCCCATAAATGAGCCTGTAAATAAAAATGTTTGCAAACTCAACAACAAGCCTATAAACGAATATGTTCGTGAACCGACGAGTAAAATATCTAAAAATTTTAGCTTATCTCGTGTAAATTTTCAAACTTTTAAACGAGCTCGGCTTGTTAAGACAATCGAACAAGCTCAAACGAGTTTTTTTTTTACTGAATCGAGATTTGAATAGCTCCTGAGCAGCTTTATTCATTTACATCCATAATAATAATAATTATTATATTGATTTCCTTATCTATATACTGGACATGTTTTATTTAATTCTATATAACTATTCATTCAATATTATTTTACTCTATTCTAACCAAAGTAAAATAAACTGCAATCCCATTTATTATCAATTCTTCATTTTAATCATAAATTAAAATAATAAATTCAATGGATAAGTTAGGGTGTTGAGAATATTGCATTATTGTTTGAAAGGATTGTTACAAAGCTTGATCTAGAGGGCATAGTGAGTGATAAAGTTTGATTAAAGGCCAATGAGGTGATGTATTAAATCGAATTTTACTACCATTTAGTTATAAATTGTGTTATATTGTGAAGCATACACTTATAATAAACTTTATATAAGTTTCTTTAGAAAACAAATTTACATAAGTTAATTAGAGTTGATTGAGTTTGTGTTTGAGTTTGGGCTTGACCACGAGTTATGAAAAATTTATTACTTTAATGTTTACCCTATAAATATGTTAGTGTTAAGGATTTTATATTATAAGACATAATTATAGAGAGACCAAATAGCTATGTATTTCTTCTTCATAGTGAAATCGGGTGACGATTATAAGTAAACATAGCTCTTTTGAGCGAACCACTATAAATTTGTGTCTTCTTGTGTTCTTATTATTTTACATTATTATAGATCATTTTAAGAAGATCAGATTTAGGGATCTAAATCCTAACATTTGGTATCAAAGCTACTAGGCTAGATTGGAGCATTTGAAATGATGACAGGCGAGAAGAGTATAAAACATGGCGATTGGTAGTGAACGCAACTCTTTTAAGTGAAGCACTATAAATTTGCGTCTTCTTATGTTCTTATTGTTTTTTTGGCACAACTAGAATCCCATATAGGAAGATTTTGGGAGTGAGAGAAGTTTCTTAGCATATAAAAGAAACTCTCCTCATAATTAGAATTCCACATCGGAAGATGATGAGAGTGGGGAAGTTTCTTAGTCTATAAAAGAAACTCTCCCCCTTTGGTTTCTTGCACCTAATATTTGTATCTCTTCTTCCTTATTAATTGAAAGCCTTAGTTCTTGGAGAAATAGGTAACATTTAACCGAACTCCGTTATCAAATTTTTAGTGTGTTCTTTCTTACGTTTCTTCTTTTATTCTATCAGTTTCCCCCAACACTTATTTCTTACGTTTTTATAGATCATTTCAAGTAGGTTAGATTTGGGGGATGCAAATCCTAACATTGAAAGATTAGATCGAATAGAATATTCATTCTTGAGGATGCAGATTGAGGATTATCTGTATGGAAAAAAGCTTCATGTTCATTTGAGTGAAAAACTAGAGAAGATGGATGAAGCTAAATGAAAACTCATTGATAAACATATTTTGGGAGTTTTCCAATTTACACTAGTCAAGAGTATTGCTCACAACGTAGTAAATGAGAAGACCACCATGAGTCTAATGAAAGCCCTTTGTGATATGTATGAGAATCCATCTAATAACAAGGTAAATTTAATGAAAAACTCTTCAATTTAAGAATGGTTGATGGTATTTATGTCACTACTCATTTGAACGAAATTAATACAATTGTGAAACAGTTTCTATCTGTTGAGATTGATTTTGGTGATGAAGTTAATGTCCTGATTTTGTTAACATCTCTACTGAATAACTAGAAACCTATGTGGAAAACAATTAGTAATTTAGTTGGAAATTCTTAATTGAAATTTATTGAAGTTATAGATCGTATTCTTGCTAAAGAGGTTTGTAAAATTGATTCTAGTGAAACGTTCAAAGGTTCTACTTTGAATTTTGAAAACAGGGGCAACGATAATGATAGAATTTTCAAATGAGGTAAGAGATTGTCTATTTCGAGGAATGGTAGGAGTCAGTCCAATTGTGGGTGAATATTTGACTACTAAAGTTGTGGTAAGCGAGGTCACTTGAAGAGAAACTGCAAAGCACTGAAGAAAAATAATGATGATAAAAATATTTCAGCCAACGTAGTTATAGAAATTGTCATTGATGTGTTGTTTTTGTCAGTTGATAGCCCGATAGGTTCATGTGTTTTAGACTTGGGAGAGTCTTTCCACACCATTGCCCATAGAAAATTAATGAAGAATTATTTGGCTAGAAACTATGAAAAATTTATCTTATAGATAGTGAATCAATGGATATTGTAAGCATGGGGGATATCAAATTGAAGATGACCAACAATTTTTCTTAAAAGATTAATAGGTGAGACACAATCTAAGTTTAATATGCAATATGATTTCTATTACATAATTTGATGACGGAGGTCTGAGCTTCAGTTGTGGAAACGGTGCATAGAAAGTGACTAAAAGAGTAATAGTTGTTGCTCCAGGTCACAAAATTGGAACATTTTACATGATATCAACATGTAGATACATATTTGTTGATACTATTGTTGATGATTTGAAAAATAGTGAATTATGGAATTGTAAGTTAGGTTATATAAACAAAAAATGGATGAAAATTGAAGAATGGTCTGAATCTAGAACTAATGTCGGTTGAGTATAAACTATGCAGAAACTATATTTTTAGAAAATAGAAACATGTGAGTTTCTTAAAGATTGGGAAGGAGCTCAAGAAAGAAATACTAGATTTAGTACACACTGATGTCTAGGAACCTACACGTATTTCTTGAATTGGTAGATCACACTACTACGTGACGTTTATAGATTATTTGACAAGAAATGTATGAGTTTATTTTATGAAGAACAAATCTATTGTATTTGTTATTTTCAAGAAGTGGAAGGATTTGGTTAAAAATGAAAAAAATAGAAGGTTAAGTGTTTGAGATATGACAATGAGGTGAGTACATCAATTCAGATTTCAGAGAGTATTGTGCTGAGAATGAGATTAGTAGAGTGAAGACCGTTCCCCGAACGCCTCAAGAAAATGGGGTAGCTAAATAGATTAACCGAACATTAAACAAGCATGCTAGAAGCATAAGATTGCACACCGGGCTGCCTAAATCTTTCTAGGTAGAAACTATCAATATTGTTTCCTACTTGATAAATAGAGGACCCTCTGTACCTCTTGAATCCAGAATTTCAGAAGAAGTTTGAAACATTAAAATATAAATATTTCTTATTTGAATTTGTTTGGTTGTTTATCATATGTGAATATTAATGAATGTGATAAAAGAAAACTTGATCGAAAGTCTAATAAGTGTTTTTTCATTGGTTATGGAAACAACAAGTTTGGTTATCGTTTTGGAGACAATCAAAACTGGAATATCATTCGTAGAAAAACATCATCTTAAATGAATAAGTTCTTTACAAAGATTGTGACGTGTAGACATCAGATGATGATTTCGAATTGAAAGAGACTCGTATTGTCGATTTAAGAGATTTTTTCAGCTCCACATATACCGACTGTCAAAGAAGACCAATGTGTTCTTGAAGAAGAAATTGTTGAGAATGTGGCCCTAGAGGCAAATCAGCAAATACCGGTGATACATTTGAAAAGATCGTCAAAAAATCGAAAATTAGTTGAGCGGTGGTCCACATCTCTAAACTACATCTTGTTGATAGATAGAGGTTAACCTGAATGATATGAGGAAGCAATAGAATCTGATTAATCAGTAAAGTGAAAGTCTACGATGAAAAATTAAATGGACTCTTTGATGTCGAATTTGACTAGGTAGCTCACTGAGCTAGCAAAGGGTAAGAAAGCACTTCATAATAAATAATTCTTTAGAATTAAAGAAAAATAACATGATAAAAATGTGAGGTACAAAGAAAGATTGGTTGTGAAATTATTTCAACAGAATAAAAATATTGATTACAATGATATCTTCTCTCCATTGGTCAAAATGATGACAATCAAAACTATTTTGAGTTTGGTTGTGAAAGAAGGCATTCATCTTCAACAAATGAATGTCAAATTTTTTTTTTTCTTCATGGTGATTTGGATGAATAGATAAATGCAACAACCACAAAGTTATGAAATAAAAGGAAAAGTTGAAGTTGTGTGTAACTGTTAGAAGAGTCTACATAATAAATTATACATAAGTTAATTAGAGTTTATTGGGTTTGATTTGGATTTAGGCTTGACCAAGAGTTATTTATATTTTATTATCTTAATTTTTTACTCTATAAATATGTTATTGTTAAGATTTTAATAAAAAGATGTAAATTGTTTTCAATGTGCATTGGACATTCCTAAAGGACATTTAAAGTAGATTCAAAAACTTATAACATGTCAAACTAAAACACAAACCAAAATAAAACTTGCACACATGACTTCAAACAATTATGAAACTAAGTTTTCTTTTTTATTTCTAGATCTACACTACATCACAAGCTTGAACAACATATAGCTAGAACACAAAGATTGTCATTTTTTATTATCGAACTTTTGGAAATTCACAAAGCTACATGATGAATGGAATCAAGTTAAGAGATCACAAAGCTTACAAGTCACTCAAGTAAGATTTTCCAATTGGTCCCAAAGCAAATAGAGGCTTCTAGCTCCAAAAGCTCCAACTAGTTCAACAATGACCATCGCCGATTCTAGTTCTCTCTTCTCTCTTTCTTCCTCTCCCAGTCTTGAAATAATGTTCGTACACTGTTAAAGGCTACCATTCCTCGAGGCTAACACAATGTTGCCTCAATTTTTGAATATCCCGAAAATTCAACCAAGGTTCGCCAGTTCGATTCGATTCACTTTGCCAAGTCTCAGGTTTTCCACAAGGCTTTAGGGGAAATGATCATAGTCCTTCCATGATCATTTCCTTTTTCAAATGACCGAGGATGGTTGAGAGACAACCATTTTAGTTTTTTTCCCAAACACAACCATTTTGTCCTTTTTGTTTTTGGTAGCGTTATGCGGAGAAGAGGATGCAAATATGGCCATTAGTCGCGCGTTCGGTGTTCTAGCTTCGCCAACCCACATCTTGTGTTCGTTGACCCTTTGGCGCCTATTGGCTTGAGACTTTTGCTTGGACATTTGTGCTTGGATCATTGTCTGAGTTGGGCTCTTTCTTTGATTTGGGGTATGGATGCTTGGGTGTTTGCCTGATGCGATTAGGGGTGTTCATTGCTTCGGTTTTCGGGTTATTCGAGTTCCGTAGTTTGGTTTATTCGAATTTTAATTTTTTTGGCCAATTCAAAAACCGAATCGAATTCGAATAATTCTAATTAAACCAAATCGAATTCAAATTTATATTCGGTTCGAATTTCGAATAATTCAAATTTAAACCGAATTCATTTTTTTTTGGAATAAATGAGAACTAGCATAACTATAAATAAATTGCACCGGCCAATAATTAAACCTGGGTCTGTACCGTGGCAAAGTTCTATTAGACCATTGATGCTCTTCTTTCTTTTTTTTATTATAAAATTTTGAATTCAAAATATTCTAATTTGATTATTTTAAACTTTTTCTTAAAATAAGTTTGGAAGAATAAAAAATAAAAAATGAATTCGTTTTTTGATTTGGTTTTCGAATTGAAACTCATAATCGAAAACTAATTCAAAAATTATATTTGAATTGAAATTGTTTGAAATTCGATTCGAAAACCGAAAATAAAATTCGAATTCGATTTATTCGAATTCGGTTCAGACCAAATATTGAACACTCCTAGATGCGATGCACTTATGTTCCGTTTAACTTGATGTATCTTTTTTATCTGCAAAATAAAAGACCAAATACAAATTAAATTCATAGATAAATTCATTTCTTTACACAATTTAATTTATTTGAATTAGTACAAGTCTCAAAGATTAAATTATAATTTTATGTTGTAAAATGTGTGTCTACAAAACTAAATATTAAAATTATATGAAAACTTTGTTGCGGCTAAAATTAAAAATAAAAAGTTACAAAGTAAAATTGAAGAATAACTAAATAATGAATAATTTTAAAACTATTAATATTAAAATAAAATAAAGAAATGAAAGAATTACTTCCCTAAGTATGTTACTTTCATGTTAAAGAAGATAACATAAAGTAATGTTTGAAGAAAAATTAGAGAGTAATGATTGAATATGAAGAGTAATGGGATAGAAAAATAATATTTTATTAGTTAAAGATGAAGAATAATTAAAGAGAAATAATTTTATTTTGGTTATTAATAAAAAATAGTTCATATGAAATGTGAGTAGGAGTGAAGTATGAATAAGAGTAAAATAAATTATGTATGACTAATGTACTCGTGAAAATGTGAAATGACACTTAACAATCTATATATATATAATGATGCTTAATTTTCAAAGTGTTCGGATTCGGATTGCTAAGTCGAGAACTGTGGTTAATTTGGATATATATGTGAGAGTAAATGAATAATTGGGTCGGATTGTGGGTTGACCCGCCATAAACTTAAAATGGTTAAAAATAAAAATAAAATAAAAATGATATAGATATGTTTCAAACTCACCATTTAACAAAATAAGTATTTTAACTAAATAAATTAATAAGACTTTATATTTTAAATTTAACACCAAATTTTATGAACGCGTAATATTTTAACAATATAAGTTCATCTTTTTAACTAACTCATTTATATATATATATATATATATATATATATATATATATATATATATATATATATATATATATATATATAAAATAATGTTTAATTTTCAAAGTATTCGGATTGTCGAGTATAAGTTCTACTTTTTAACTAATATATATATATATATATATTTATAAATAATGATGCTTAATTTTCAAAATATCCGAATTGCGGGTCGAGAGTTGTGATTAATTTGGATATATATGTGAGAGTAAATTAAAAATGCTATCACATTTTCAACGTAATTTTTTTCTTCGAGTTTTATATCATTATTTGTGCAAATACACGGGGCTACATGCTAGTTATTAGTTATTATATATAATAGATGTAATGATGGAAGTGTAAAATGTCACATTAATACATAGAAAGAAAAATATATATTTTTAATTGAAAAATTATTATTTGAGGCTCGAACTTTGGTCATTTAACCTAATGAACTCAAAACTTTGAATTATTTTATATGGGGATCAACTATCATAATTTTGTATTGTTATTTAAGACTTTTTCACAAACAAATAAATGTGTGTTTTTTTTTATCTTTTTTTTATTTTAACATAATAATTTTATTTTTAATTAATTTATAATATTTGTACAAATAAAATAGCAATTCTTTTTATTTTTTGATTTTTCAATATATTTTCACATATTACACATTTTCAGACATTCAAATCACATTCGACAAATTTGAACGTGTATATCTTGAAAAAAACACTTAATCTTTTTTTTAAGAAACTCTAAACCCTACACAACGTTATGTTGTTATAATGTTTTTTAAAAAATAAATTTAAAATTTATCTTTATTTAAAAATTCCTTAAATCACACAATTTTTAGTCACTCAAACCAATTTTAACAAATTAGAAGGTGTAATTCTCAAAACAATTACAAAAATAATACTTAATTTAAAAAAGAATACGTGCAAGACGTCTCTAAATATCATTTTTATCTAAAAATGTGACAAATTAATTAAAAAATGAAAATGATACCTTAAAAATAAGATAACACACATTTTGTCTATTTGAAAAAAAATCTTAAATGACTAAGATTTTGATAACTCGAGTCTCATATGACAGAATTCAAAGTTCGAAACTCATTTGGTAAAAACGACCCATGTTCGAGCTTTAAATATCAATTGATCTATTTTTTAATATTAGTATAGTTGGGAATCGGGATTTAGGTTTCGCTTACTCCCCATTCCCGAATCCAATCGATTACCTTCTTTCCTAACCATTCTCAAACTTGATTTAAAATATTCGAATTCGATCATCGGGTACCCACGAATATAATATTGAGCATACTGACGCCCATTATCGTTCCTAATTATACTCTAACTTGATTATGGAAGGACATTGATTTCATTTTTGTTTTTAATCGACTCTAAGTTTAATATTTAACTTGATTTCATGGTAATTTGAATTTAATACTAAGATTTTAACAATCAATTTATATTTATATATATATATATATATATATATATATATATATATATATATATATATATATATATATATATATATATATATATATATATATATATATTTAGTATTGAAAGTTAGAATAATCCTACCACCTTCATTTCAAATTAAGACGTTTAAATGAAAATTGAAGTGACATTTAAACTAAGTTGGTGAGTTTTTAACTATTAATTTGTGATTGGTTTGCATTATATTTATAATTTTGATGTATTAATATATTTTGTAAATACTTTTTTATTTCTAGACACTTACCCATTCTAATCAATATTTAAATAAAGATTCAAATTAATGAAAATTATTATTTTAAATTATAAATAATTAAGTTACAATTTAATTTTTTTTAATAAAGAAAAATATTTAGCAATACTGAACAAACGAGTCATAATACCCCACAACCACAAACGAGTGAAATTTAATTTATATTCTATTATTGTGCATACTAATAACATAAATTGAGGATGGCCCCAAATCAATGTATATTAGTCCCTTAAATGGCGATATACTTACAATGCCAAGTCAAGTCAAGTCCAGCCAGCTGCAGGTGCAGGTGCAGGATCAGACGAAAATTGGGGGCCACATCTGAGGGAAAAAGATGAAGGAAGGAAAGAAGGTTGTCATTTCTCATCTCTTCTTGAACCTATAATAATATATGGTGCTAACGACAACAAGGATCCATCACTCTTCTGGTTATGGTCCTGACCTGGGCAGAACCCAGAGAGAAGATCAGTGATACATTCTGCTTTCTATAAAATATTGACTCAATATTTTTATTAATCCAAGGTGCTGGTGTTGATGGAACTTAACCGAATCTCACGGTCACACTGACAATATTAACGTATGTTCCTTCTGGATATTCGAACAAAAAAGGGAAAAGAAGATACGTACCCCAATATTAGTTGGCCTCTTAGCCTTGTTTGATTTGAAGTTTAAGTTGTTACTCTTCTTTATATTTTGGAGCTATTATTTGAAAACTAAAAAAAATTACAAAAATCAATTATCAACCGCATCATACATCAAAGAAGAACAAAAAAAAAACATCATCATAGACCAAAGAGGTTTTAAGGTTCTCTTTAATGTTGTGATTGAGTTCTTTTTTACCGTCTTTTGAATAGGACAACTCAAATGACAAAAATCACACCTATAAAAGAAATGATCATAGTTTTTTTTTTTTTTAAATTAAATGAGAACTAGCATGATACCCCACCATCATGGTTCCGCTTTAACTCAAAACGCTTACAGGTGGAATTAAATCGTGATATTTTGATTTTTTTAAAACGAATCTTACTATTGGACTACCTTGGTGGGATTAAAAATGTGGCCACAAAGGGGCTAAGCACATAGCCCGCAAACACGTTTAACCATTTAGTCAGGCGTAAAACTTGTTGTCTGACGGTCTCAAATTCAGGACCTCTCAAGGAGTCTGAGAATATCCACCTCTTGTTGTTGTTATGCTAAAAGAGGGGATAAAGATCATTGTTTTGATTTTCACTATTAAGGACGTTTATTGTGGAGTCGTGCTAATTTCCTAAAATTAAAACAGAACCTTTGATTTTAGTGTTTTTAATACTATGAAGTTTTGAACAGGCACCCGTTATAGACTAAGCAAAATCTTGTTGTGAGAAGTTTTTGCGTGCTTGAAAAAGTGTTAAAGAGTGTTTTAATCTCTTAAAGATTTTATAGATAGTTTTGCGGCGAGCCACTCTTTTTTTAGAAAGCTGGGTTTCACTTTTAACTCGTCGAAAGTTAAGGATATAACTCATAAATACACTCAACTAATTTAACTAGGCGAACGAAACTTACCGCCAAACAAACTCAAACCCAACCCAGGACTTCGGAAAACTCTAGGAATATCCACATATTTTTTTAAAATAGGCTAGAAGAGGAAATATGTTTTAAGTCTTTTTTTTTATAACCTTAGATCAACCTTTGCCTATTCTTGAACTTCAACACAAGATCAAATACAACGTCCCTAAACAACAAACCGATTTCCTTAATAAACTAGAAATATGTAAATTGTTTTCCATGTGCACTGGAAATTCCTAAAGGACATTTAAAGCTTATTCCTCATACTTAGAACATGTCAAACTAGAACACAAACCTAAACAAAACATGCACACATGACTTCGAAAATTCTAAAACCAAGTTTTTCATTTCTAAACACTTTCACGCATTCAAACAAGCCTATAATCGTTACATAACATACCTAGATCTAAACTAGATCACCAACTTGAACAACATATAGCTAGAACACAAAGATTTTTATTGTTCATTATCATATTTTTGGAAATTCACAAAGCTACACGATGAATGGAATCAAGTTAGGAGTTTACAAAACTTAAAATTCGTTTAAGAAAGATGATCAAATTGATCCTGAAGCAAACAAAGGCTTCTAAATGCTCCGACTTGTTCAAAAATGGTCATCGTCGATTTCAAGTTCTCTCTTTCTTTCTCTCTCAATCTCGAAATCATGTATGGACAATGTTAAAGGTCACCCTTCCTCCAGCCTCACACAATGCTGCCTCACTTCGATTCGCTTCGTTGGGTCATAGCTTTTGCCAAGGCTTTAGGGGAAATGATCACAATCCTTCCATGATCATTTCCTTATTCGAATGATCGAGGATGGTTGAGAGACAACCGCTTTAGCTTTTTCCTAGACATGACCCTTTTTTTTTTTCCTTTTTGTGTTTGGTAGCACTATGTAGAGAAGAGGGATGACAATATGGTCGTTGGTTGCACGTTCGACGTTCTAGCGTCGCCAACCTACATCTCGTGTTTGTTGACCTTTTTGTGCCGATTGAGATCGCCAAATGTTTGGGAGTTCCTCTATTCAATCATTTTCCCTCTTCTTGTTGCTGGATATCTCGTTCGTACACATATTCTCTTTGTTTTCCGTGCCCTTTTTCAATTCTCTCAAAATGGAATATGTTCCAAACATATATGACAGGTTCCTTACTTCGATAGGGTACAAATATCTAAATTTGATATTTTTCAATACTTTTTCAGACCTATTGTCGATACTAAGTAGAAGTCAAAAATTTGTATCCATTTTTCATGATATTATGATATCATACGATTTCTTAAAAAAATTGTGGAAGACTCAATGGAATCAGATAAGTGAGATTTTCGTATTGGTAATTATTATTAATAAAAAAAGAGTATGAATTTTATTTATACAAAAGCTAAACTATGTTCAATTTCATATGTGGCAATTCCGCCAAGATCTCTTCATTAGTTGGGAAAGAATCCGCACAAATCAAATTTGAACATATTGAGAGAGAATTGGATTTGTTCAGATATCTGAAGTTTTTTTTTTTTATATTATATGGGTAAAATTGTTCGGTGTGAATATGTTAGATACATGTACCCGTTAAACTAATATTTGATTCATTTTAAATCGTTTGACCCATTTTGACTCGGTGAATACATTTTTAATTTTAACAAGTATGTAACCCGTTTTAATCCGTTTACACATTTTAGACATGTTTAACACATTTTTGATGCATTTAACTAGTTTGGACACATTTGACACATATAACATTTTTGGTCCGTTTAATTTGTTTTGCTCCGTCTAATACGTCTTTAACATTATTATACATTTTTATCCTATTTTGATATTTTAGCCACTAATTTAGTTGAAAAAATAATAGGTGAAATGAATATAAATTATTTAAATAATTCAAACTAAACAGGAATAGTGACATGTCATTTATGTATGACTAGATTATAATTAATAAATTATTATTAATGAGTTTCAAAATTTTCAATTTTTCTGCTTAAAAAATATGAGAATATATTGGAATTGGAAGATGATTAATTTAGATTAGATTGATAAGGGAGAATTAAATTAAATTAATTTAAATTGGGTGATTTGGGTAACCCTAATCTATCCTGAAATAAACCCAACCTAAACTAAACCCAATCCAAATTCACATACCAAATTAACATACCTAAATTACTATTTTGGGTTTGTGTTAGGGTTTGGGTTTTGGTCAACACAAACTATGCTCACCACTACAAATATGATAAATTAATTAAGAATATGAAACTATTATGTTAAAGTAAAAAGAAAAACATCTATCCGTTTGTAAAAAATCTTAAATAATTAAAATTATGATAGTTGGAGTCACATATGACACAATTCAAAGTTTGAGCCTCATTTGATAAAATGATCAAATTTCGAATCTCAAATAGCAATTGGGCAATTATTTTTTTCCTTGTTAAGTATTAATGTGACATTTCACACCTAATAATTACAACTATTATATAACTAGCATGATTATGTGCGTTTGGACGTTTAAAGTACAAAATACCACAATTATCATTTGTTTCATTCACCTAAAATATCCTACCTATCGATATTTTTTAGATTAAGTTAAATAAAGAAAAATGGAAATTAATTAAAAGTGAAATAATTAATTAAGGAAATATGTTTTAATAAACTTAGGTGAATAAGTTTAAATCAATACGACATTGTTTTAATGATGTGTTCATGAACAAAACTAAGTTGTGAAATTGTCTCTACGCAGGTACAACTCAAGTGCGCGAGCATACGTCTAACTTCTACAGATGTGGTAATCTAAAAAAGTGCGCGAGCAGACATCTAACTTCTACATATATGTTAGTCTGAAGAAGTGCGCGAGCAGACGTCTAACTTCTACAGACGTGTTAGTCTGAAGAAGTGCATGAGCAGACGTCTAACTTCTACAAATGTGTTAGTGTGAAGAAATGCGCGAGCAGACGTCTAAATTTTATAGACGTGTTAGTCTAAAGAAATGCGCAAGAAGATGACTAACTTCATTAGACATCCTAGTCGGAAGAAGTGTGCGAGCAGACGCCTTGCTTCAGCAGCCATCTGAAGAAGCGTCCGCTTATTTGCTCAGCTCATTGCATAACGAACAGTTCTGTTTGTTATCAACCGTCTTATAAGTCAGCTTATCATGCTAAAAATGATTAACTACACGTACTTAAATATTCCACTATCCCACGTTGTATATTCCAGTACACCACGTTCTAGCGAATATTCTACAGTACAATCTGGTACGCCACAATCTAACGAATATATTCTTGTGTACGTTCTTGTACACCTGGCGTACATTCAAAGGAAAGATAACATGTATACAAGAGAAGGATTTGACCGTTGCTACGACTTCAGTGTAAAAAGCGATCAAAGTACAACGTTGAATCCCTCTAGTTGTCCCAATTCTTTGCACGAATTCACGAACTGTTAAGCTGTGTGTGTTTACTTTCTCTGTGATCATTCTGTAATTCACTAAGTTAAGAGAAGTTATTGTTTACTATTCTACTTGAGAGTATTATCAGTATTGTAAGTTGAACAAAGCTTGTTTATTCAAAAAAGTGTTAGCTAGGAGTTCAGAAACAGGCAATTGTTAAGTCCTGTATTTCTGACTGCGTTTGTGTAGTTGCTATACGAATCAAAGCCTTCTAGTGAAAAACCTTCTGAAATAGAATAAGGGGTGACATAGGAGTTTTATCTCCGAAAATTCATAAAAC
This sequence comes from Impatiens glandulifera, assembly GCF_907164915.1. NCBI lineage: Eukaryota > Viridiplantae > Streptophyta > Magnoliopsida > Ericales > Balsaminaceae > Impatiens > Impatiens glandulifera. Next base: position 50,320,337 of record NC_061862.1, on the reverse strand, counting down.
TCTGTGTTATTTCATTTTTGTATCTTCCAATCGTTTATCTGTCGCTTCAAATCAAGCAAGCATTTCTGCACTTGAATCCGTTTAAGAGCTTGCGAAGATTTGTAAAGAATATAAACAGATTTTCATCTCTAACAAGATTAAAATCGAATTGTAAGTGTCATCTTGAGTTCAACAATATTCAACCTCCCTACTATTGTTGTACCCGATCCTAACAAGTGGTATCAAAGCTAAGTTTTCTATTCTCAAGCATATTCAGATATCAAAACCATGTCTCTCCTAAACAAAATCCCTATGTTCACAAAGGAAGACTATGATGACTAAAGATAAGAATGCAAGCTCATTTGGCCTATCTAGATGATGACATATGGTATGTAATCACTGATGGTCCAATCAAGATCATGAAGGCCAGCACAGCCACAACCTCAACTCATGGTGCTCTTGTGATGAAATAGAAACTTAGATCTGAGTGGACTGCTGAAGAAAAGAGGAAAAACAACATCAATAATATAGCCAAAGACATTTTGTATAAGACGTTAGACAAGAATATGTTCAGTAAGATCAAGTCTTGCACCTCTACCAAAAAATTTAGGAGAGGCTGACTCAGTTGTGTGAGGAAAATGAACAAACTAAAGAAAACAAACTCATGATTGCCACACAGAAATTCGACAGCATCAAGATGTGTCCCGGAGAGAAAATGACTAAATTCGATGAAAGGTTCAGTAGAATTATCGTTGATCTCTCCACTTTGGGATAGATTTATAACAACTGAAAGGTTGTAATTAAAGTCATGAGAGCTCTTCTCAGAGAATGGGACATAAAGACGATGGCAATGAGGGAATCTAAATACCTCAATAAGATGGAATTGCATGACCTTTTTTTGCCAATCTGAAGGCCTATGAGTTTGAGATAAACTCAAGGAATGAAGAGGAGCCATCCACATCTGCTATCTCAACCAAGGCGTTGGTGACTACTAAAGAGCCACCTACCGCGACTACTGTCAAGTCAGCTGAGCAGATCAATAGCGATACCATGGCTCTCTTCATAAAGAAATTCGGCAAATTCATGAAGAAGACTCACTCTAACTCAAACTCTTCAAATAATAACAATCGTAAGAGTGATTCTAAGGCTAACTTGAAATGTTTTAACTGTGACAAACTAGGACATTTCAAGGTTGATTTCATAAAGTCAAAGAGGGATGACATGAAGAATCATGACAAGAAGAACAAGAAGGAGCGGAAGGCTTTTCTGGCCGAGGAAAGCAAAGTCATGTGGGCCGACAGTAATTTTGACGACAGTTCATCAAGCGAAAGTGATGATGAAGTCGTTAAGTACTTCATGGCAAATGACGACTCTAAAGTATTTGACTTCTCCTTAAACGATATCACACTAGATGACTTAACCATTGCACACAATGACATGGTCATTGAGTACAAGAAGCTATCAGACACTTCTAATGAACCAAGTTTGAAAAACAAATCTGATAGCATCTCTTCATCTCAAAACTCTAAACCGGAAGCTTTTGAAAACAAAACAAACGAGCTCTCATCTGAGAATGAGAAACTCAAGGAAATGATTCAAACTCTTATTATTGAAAACTTAAGGATAAACTACGTGATCAATTCCTGAAAAAAAATCTGGAGCAACTGTTAAACTGATGATATCTCAGCAAAGGCCTGCCTGACGCAAATCCGGATTAGTATTTAATAACTGTTGCCCAGACAAGTCCAACAAAAAGTTGAACCAGTAAAAGGCGAGCTTAAGACTATAAGTTTTGTCATGGGAAATTTAACTGATAGTGGAACTAATCAAAACTATGATGATTTAACTTCAAAGGATGAGATTAAGTATGTAAAGCCTACATCAAGCTGGACGAAACCCAAGAAGAGGGCAGCCAACAAATCTGGCAAACAAAAACTTGACAGAAAGTCAAGAAGTTTTCAACAAAAATCATCCTCTAAAGTTAAAGAAATAGTAGCTGGCAGAAAGACGTTTGTCAAGCCTAAATCATACGCATTGTTAACCACACAAAATGGGAGATCCGTCAAAATAACTCAAATATGGATCCCCAATGAACTAATCAACCATGGACCGAAGTGAATATGAGTACCAAAGCTATAAATATGTGTATTTGTGGGTAATTCAAGACAACTGCTTGGGGGAGTCTGTTTGGTATTTTGACAGCGGCTGTTTCAGACATATGACAGACGATAGACGATTGCTGATTGAAGTGATAAAGTGCACAGGGCCTAAGATCACATTTGGTGATAACAACAAAGGTAGATTTTGAATTTGTATATGCCTTTAGATTGTCGACGATGGTGGCGATGTTCAGAACTTTGGAGGCTTCCGGCCTCATAAAATATTTAGACAGTCCGTTCATTCTTCACGAAATGGAGGTTCGTGAGTTCTTCTCTTCTGTGAAGTTGGTCGAAGATTCCATTACAGCAACGGTGAAGGGTGCTGAAATATCTATCTCCAAAGGTCTATTTTCCTAGATCCTTGGGCTTCCAATAGAAGGTATTTCTTCTTTTGACAAGATTCCGACCGAGGATATCTTAGAGACGCAATTCTTCTTTTCAGACATCTTTGGTCCCATCGCTACTCATGGTAAGAAGAAGCATTTCAAGTCTAAATTTTGTCTTCTCAGTTAATTGTCTCCAAGTCTTTTTAGGGGAGAGTAAGGTAGTTCGACGCGTACAATGAGGAGAGATTTGAGATTATGGTGGCCATATCGAAGGGGATAGCTATCAACTGGTCATACATCCTGTTCTCCACTCTGCGCTTGATGGTGTTCATGCCGAAGAAGTAGAGTGTGGACTACTCAGTCCAACTCAGTAGAGTTCTTGAGCATCTGCAGGTGCCCTTGGGAGAAGGTACCAATATTAATGTGAGCATAATCACGAGCCACGATACTGTTAGGAATTATATCATTCGAATGAAGGTGGTTAAAGAAGCCAAGTCATAAAACTGCAACCTCTAGTCATAAAACTCCAGCGAAGGGGAGAAAGGTGTAAATGCATGAGACAACTGCGAGTTCCACCAGCCAGAAGCGCACATCTATCGGAGAAACCGCTGAGGTTGCCTTTGTAGCAAAGAAGGCCAGACTGGCGAACTCATTTTCTGTAGAGCTGCCTCATTTGGCAATATCCATTTTACCTTTAAACGTAGAGCCTGTTGAGGTGTCTTCTCAGATGCAATATGAAGAACCAGCATTTATCGAGCCTACTAGTTAGATGACTGAAATTCCTACAGCAGACGCGTCTCCTAAGGTAACTTCTATTCCCTCTCTAGCCGTAGAGCCTATTGATGTTCCCGTTGTAGAACCAAATGGTGAAACAATTATTGAGTCAGTTGATGGTGATGAAGAAAAACCTATAAGGGATGGTATTGTCTCTCCTGTAGCACTAGCGGCTGCTGAAGCTGTTGGTCTGGTTGTCGAGACATCAACTGTTCAAACTCCTACTATAGAACCATTTGTTGCCCCTCAACCTAGAGTTATTTCTTCGAAGGAAATAGTTCTCTTCTTCAGTTTCTCTCCTGTAGCTATTTTAAGAGAAATCAGATCAACATAGGATATTATCTTCAGAGAACATTCCCCTTCTCCCAAGCATGTCGAAGTTATAGGTAAGAGTAAAGGACCCTTAGTTGTTGATGAATCTCCTGATTCTCTCTTAGGTGTGCAACAAACTCTTGACCTCATCATGGAGGATGTTGAGATCACTGCTTCTGAGAGGATAGAAGCCTTTTACCAATGGTGCAACATAAGACTTCACACCAGGTTCAATGAAGTTATTTAGGGTGCCAATGTGAGTAAGAAGTGGAAGACGCTACTCAAGTTGGAGAAATTAGTCCTCTCTTGGACCCACACCCAGGATGTTAATGAAGCTCTCAAGAGAAGAGAGCTGGTTGTTGCATTCGCTAAAGGACGCGCCTTATTCCCAATTCTCAATCAAAGGGAGGATAATTATAACCCTCGATAGAGAACGTCTGAGGTAAACGGCAAAGTTAACGGTCGTCTGCAATTAATTTTGGACTCCTACAGCTCAACAGCTCTATGTTAACTTCACGGAATAGAGACGTCCAAGACTGATGAACATTGTGATAAGGTGTCCAATGCTAAGCTGAATAGCTCGGATTCTGAAGAGGAGATGACTTTCGTTGAGAAGTTGCAACCTCCTCCTACTAAATTTGTTGAGGAGAAACATCTTCTTGACCTTCTCAATGTTGAGCAGCAGCCTCCTATCACTACTGATCAGAAACGGATCCCTAAATCTGAAGAGCGGGAGAAACTTCCTTCTGTTGAGAAAGAGTTGTCTCAAACTGCTGAGCAGCAGTTCTCCTCCGCTGTTGAGGAGCTGGTCTCGAAAGCTGTTGAGAAGGAGCTATCCTATGCTCCTAAGAAGGTCATTTAGTCTGAGAAAAAGTCGTTTGCTGAGAAGGAGCCTTCCATGGCTATTGAGCAGCTCTTAACTCCTATCTTTACGGACGTCTCTTTTGTTCAGACAATCCCATCAAACGGGCAGTCGTCTGAAGAGAAGCAGTCAACCTCCCCAAAGTCCAAATGTGAAACCTCTTATGCATCCAAGAAATCCCTACCATCCAAATTTATTATTTATGAAGGAACAAAGGGATTTCTAAAGGACCTAAGCGAAGAAATTGAAGTGGCAGACGACGAATCGCGGACAATGATTAATGTGCCTCAAGCCGCATCTCTCGTGCAGTCTATTCAAGTAATCTTTCATAAAATCCCTCTTCAATCCATCCCTAATGGTTCCCACACAGTCTCTTGAGTCCCCAATTCCCCTGAGGAGTCTTCTCGAGGATAATAAATCTTCGCAACTTCATTCTTGAAGCTCTTGCACCTATGCAACATAACATCAAGACAATTTTTAATAAGTTGGAAATTCTAGAAAAATGGTCTTCCTCGAATGTAAATGACAATACTTATGTGGCCCTAGCTCAATCTGAAGTAAGGCAAGAGTTTTTGAGAACTTCAGGTCAAGTATCGATGATAGTAAATCAATTGACTAGGATGAAGACCACTCTGCTCAATAATAACTTCGACCTCCACAAAGAGACAAAGTCTTCAATGGATTTTTTTGGCCTCCAACTGCTCGAAATATCCAAATCCCTCAAAAATCAAGAAGCTGAGCGAATTGACGATGCTGACGCAGTCGCTCAACGCTTCCAAGCTAAAGAAGATGCCACTGTTGAAGATTCTAGAGATGTTATCCTCGCAATTAATAATGTTATAAAGGGGAAAGGTAGAAATCGAGGGGGAACTTGTGCTCGGGGCACTTGCTCCAGAAGGAAGCCAGATAAAGGAGGTGGTCGAGGAGGTCGAGGTGATAATGACCGAGGAGGCAGAGGTGCAGACCGTGCAGGAGGTCAAGGAGGAGGAAGTTGAAGTCGAGGCTAGGAAAGGTGTCTTTACGACTAAAAAGGGAGGGAATCTAAAACCTTGTACTTTTTATATTTTTTTCATACTTATATAAATATATTCACTATTTTGTAATTTCTAGTTCTTAACTAAATTTTAACTTAGTTTTAACATCATCAAAAAGGGGGAAATTGTTAGATTAAGTAAAATAAAGAAAAAGAGAAATTAATTAAAAGTGAAATAATTAATTAAGGAAATATATTTTAATAAACTTAATTGAATAAGTTTAAATCAATACGACATAGTTTTAATGATATGTTTATGAACAAAACTAAGTTGTGAAATTGTCTCTACATAGGTACAACTCAAGTGCACGAGGAGACGTCTAACTTCTAGAGACGTATTAGTCTGGCGAAGTGCGCGAGAAGACGTCTAACTTCGATAGATGTGTTAGTCTGAAGAAGTGCGCGAGCAGATGTCTAACTTCTACAGACGTGTTAGCCTGAAGAAGTGCGCGAGCAGATGTCTAACTTCTACAAACGTGTTAGTCTAAAGAAGTGCGCGAGCAGACGTTTAACTTCTACAGACGTGTTAGTCTGAATAAGTGCGCGAGCAGACGTCTAACTTCATCAAACACCCTACTCTAAGGAAGTGCGCGAGAAAACGTCTTGCTTCAGCAGTCGTCTGAAGAAGCATCCGCTTATCTGCTCACTCATCAGCATAACGAACATCTGTGTTTGTTATCAGTCGTCTGCCAAGTTAGCTTATCACATTAAAACCGCTTAACTTCCACGTACTCAAATATTCCACTAGCCTACGTTGTACATTCTAGTACACCACGTTCTAGCGAATATTTTGTAGTATAATTCGGTACGCCACGATCCAACTAATATATTCTTGTGTACGTTCCCGTACACCTGACATACATCCAACAGAAAGCTGACACGTATCTAATAGAAGGATTCGACCGTTGCTACGACTTCAGTATAAAAAGCGATCAGATTACAGCGTCAAATCCCTCTAGTTGTCCTAATTATTTGCATGAATTCACGAATTGATAATATGTGTGTGTTTACATTCATTGTGATCATTCTATAATTTACTAAGCTAAGAAAAGTTATTGTTTACTATTCTACCTGAGAGTATAATCAGTATTGTAAGTTGAACAGAGGTTGTCTGTTCAAAAGAGTGTTAGCTAGGATTTTGAAACAGACAGTTGTTAAGTCTTGTGTTTCTGACTGGTTTGTGTAGTTGCTATACGAATCAAAGCCTCCTAGTAAAAAAACCTTCTAGAAACAAAATAAGGGGTGACGTAGAAGTTTTATCTCCGAACATTCATAAAACTCCTTGTGTTATTTCATTTCTACATCTTCCAATCGTTTATTTGCCGCTTTAAATTGAGCAAACATTTCTGCACTTGAATCCGTTCACAAGCTTGAAAATTTTTGTGATGAATAGAAACAGATTTTCATCTCTAACAAGATTAAAATCGAATTGAAAGTGTCATCTTGAGTTCAACAATATTCAACCCCCTGATATTTTTGTACCCGATCCTAAAAATCTTTTATAATCTCTCACTTCGAGTAACCAATATATTCATTGTTACTCGCAACTGAACTATATATTATATTAAAAACCTTCTCATTTCGGTCAACCAACATATCCCTTACTCTCAATCTTCTTATTCCCCAATATAAGTAATTGATACCTATTACCATCATCATTTCAACAAACCAAAATATCTCTTAGTTCCTCAACCATCTGATCATATTATAGACTATCATTTTGAGTATTTTGCACACAATCATCTCATCATATTACAGAATTTCACATTTCGGTCAACCAACATATCATTTATTCCTGGCGAGATTCGAACTCTTAGTCATTATTATGAATTGTGAACACTTAACCATTATATCACTTAAGATTGTTGTGAATATATAATTAATATGACTAACCATTAAAAATAAATCACTCAACATATATTAAAAAATATTATTCTCAATACCCCATCCTTCTCACTGTCACCTCATATTCTTTGAGTATAAGGAGAAACACATAATCAAACAAATTAATTTATTTTTATATAAATATATTATGAATTAAATTTTAAATAAGTTGTTATATATATATATATTTAATATATAATTATATAGATATAAAATAATTAATAAAAATAAAAATATTTATCTATACATATAATTATTTATTAAAAATAAATATAAAGTAAAATTACAATCAAGGAAGGCAGTTTTCCCGTAAGGTACTTAGGAATTACGTTTACCGCGAAGCAGATCGAGATCTCACACTACAAGCCGCTAATTGAAAAGGTAAAAAACATGATATCTGGCTGGGCAGAAAAAAACTTTCTTATGCAGGGAGGATCGAACTTATCAAAACCGTGGTCATGGGCATAGTTGGCTACTAGGCGCAGCAGATGGTCATTCCGAAGAAGGTAATGAAGGAGCTCGATACGCTGATGAGGAACTTTATCTGGGGCAGTAGCGGAAGAGGAGGAAAAAAATTCAAATGGACCGCTCTCTGTAAATTGAAGGACGAGGGAGGTATCGGCTTGAAGAACTGTATCGAGTGGAAAAAGGCTCTCACCTTCAAGCATCTGTGGGCTTTGGAGCGCTATCAGGAGTCACTATGAATCAAATGGGTGCATACGAGGTTTATGAAATACGAAATCAGCATCTGGACTTGCAAAATTCATGAAAGTATGAGTTGGTCTCTAAAAAAGATTCTTAAACTAAGAAGCGATATTGCAGATCTTTATGACAATCGGCTAGGGGACGGGAAAGGCACTCTATTCTGGCATGACCCCTAGTTTGAAAACCAGCCTATCATCCACAAGGAGGAGTTTCAAAATACCCGCATCAGAATGGACTGCACAGAAGCGAAAATCAGAGACATTAAAGACGAGAATTATGACTCACTCCTGAGAAGAAATCTAGAAGGACAGAGGATACTTGATCATATAAGTAACATACAACTACACGACAAACCGGATATTCATGAATGGAAAACTGAAGACAATGGGAAGCTGGTATCGAAGAAAATATGGGAGGAAACCTGGAAAAAAGCGCAGAAAGTAGAATGGGCTCCTCTTGTATAGTCAACGAAGATTATCCCTACACACCAGTTCATCTTATGGCTCACCTTCTGGGAAAAAATTAGCACTCGTGATCGTATCAGCAAGTATATGAGCATCCCGGACGCGAGTTATCTTTTATGTAGAGGAAATGAAGAAACCATAGATCACCTATTCGGGAGCTGTTGTATTGCTTCAGAGCTTTGGGATAGATTCTATAAAAGTCTGGAGCTAAACAGTTTCCCGAGCGAATGGAATGAAATCAAAGATGCGGCACTACTCAAAGCCAATGGAAATAAATTTGCAACAAACGTGTTGAAGTGCGGCTTTGGAGCAGTGGTGTATAACATTTGACAAGAACGGAATGCAAGGGTATATGGCAAAACCCGTAGGAGCGTTGAAGAGTTATGGAAAGATATTGTATTGGATTGCAGCGCCCTCGCGGGAACGTGGACAAAATTTCCAAGCACGGAGCATAACTGGAATATCTGTAGGAACTGAAATTACCGTTTTTTAAACTCACTAGAATTGAAAGCATTGTAATCAGATAATTCATTTACATTTTTAGCTTTTTAGATTTTATTCAGAATATTACGACTTCAAAATCATTCTAGCCCTGTCTAGAATGATCTCTTAAACTCGTGGGTTTTTTTTCTCATTTTTGAAAATTTTTAATGAAATGACAATAAGTCGTTTTTCTCAAAAAAAAAATATAAAGTAAAATTAGAATGAAAATATTTTTGACATTCTTAATGAATACATATTCATTATTTTTTAAATATATATATTATTAAATTAGAAAAATTAATTTTAAAAAAGACTTTTGGTATAATTTATACCCATACCCGTTAACTTACGGTTGAGTTTATATTTAAATAAATCAACTCATTTAATTTTGTCTTACAAAAATATCCAAATTGCTCACAGCCATCAGTAAATTCTTGAAATCCAAAACTAATCGTGATTATATCAATCATAATAGTAACATAATTTATTTTATTCTTATTCATACTTTATTTCTACTCACATTTCTCCCAAACTTCTTTTTCTAATAATAAAAAAAAGTTATTTCTCTTAATCTTTAACTTAAAAAAATATTTTTTTTTATCACATCACTCTTCATATTCAATCATCATTCTTTAATTTTTAATCTACAACATACTTATATAAGGAAGTAATTCTTCCATTTGTTTATTTTATTTTGATATTAATTATTTTAAAATTATTTATTATTCAGTTATTCTTCATTTTATATTTTATAATTTTATTTTTCAATTTTGGTTGCAACAAAGTTATCATATAACTTTTAATATTTAATATTGTATATACCTAAATTTTACACCACAATATTTATAATTTAATCTTGGACTAATTAATTTTATCTATTAATTTAATATATATTTGGACATTTGTTTTTTAGATGAAAATAAAGGATACATCAAGTGAAACGGGGACTAGGCGCATCATGCAAGCACCCAAACCCCAAATCAAAGAAAGAGTCCATATTAGCCTAGATCAGATAAGGACTCAGGCGCGGGAGAAGCACCTAGGTCCAAGCAAAAGGCTCAAGTTATTCCTTAGAAAATCAACCACCAATCTCAAAAGTTATACTTATATTTGTTAGGTTGCAAGTTCAAAACATACCTATAACATTTTTAATTTTATTTGTAACCATTTCAATTTATGGGTGGGTCAACCCACGATTCGACCCAAGTATTTATTTACTCTCACATATATATTCAACTTAACTACAGCTCTCGACCCGATAAATCAAGTAAATTCAAATTAAGCATTATATATATATATATATATATATATATATATATATATATTAGTCAGTTAAAAAGTTGAACTTATATTGTTTAAGAATGTCGTACGTTCATCAAATTTTGTATTGAATTTAAAATATAAAATTTTATTAGCTTAGTTGGTTAAAATATTGTACATGTTTTTGTTACTATTTTGTATTTAATATTTATTACCAATTAAGTTAATTAGTCGACATCTTATAACTCACACTTTTGCATGTCTTTTTATCATATTTTCACATGCCTCTTTATTCTTCGGTAAACCAACCACCAATCTCCATCATATTTTTTAACGTCTGTTATTCCTCAGAAAACCAGCAACGAATCTCAATCACAGTTTCACACGCTTCTTATCATTCCGCAAACCAATCACCAATCTCAAAGACTTATACTTGTTTTGTTAGGTTGCAAGTTCGAAACATACATATATCACTTTTAATTTTATTTTTAATCGTTTCAAGTTTATGATTATGTCAACCCATAATCAAACCCAAATATCTATTACTCTCACATATATATCCAAATTAACTACAACTCTCGACCAGACAAATCAATCATATTCAAATTAAGAATTATTATATATATATATATATATATATATATATATATATATATATATTAGTTAGTTAAAAAATTAACTTATATTGTTAGGATTGTCGAACATTTATCAAATTTGATGTTGAATTTAAAATATAAAGTTTTATTAGGTTAGTTGGTTAAAATTTATATATATTTTGTTAGGCTGCAAGTTCGAAATATACATATAGCATTTTTAATTTTATTTTTAATTGTTTCAAGTTTATAGGCGGGTCAACCCACGATCTGACTCAGTATCCATTACTCTCACATATATATCCAAATTAACTACAACTCTCGACCAGACAAATCAATCATATTCAAATTAAGAATTATTATATATATATATATATATATATATATATATATATTAATTAGTTAAAAAATTAACTTATATTGTTAGGATTGTCGAACATTTATCAAATTTGGTGTTGAATTTAAAATATAAAGTTTTATTAGGTTAGTTGGTTAAAATTTATACATATTTTGTTAAGCTGCAAGTTCGAAACATACATATAGCATTTTTAATTTTATTTTTAATTGTTTCAAGTTTATAGGCGGGTCAACCCACGATCTGACCCAGTATCCATTACTCTCACATATATATCCAAATTAACAACAACTCTCGACCCGACAAACCAAGCAAATTCAAATTAAGAATTATTAATATATATATATATATATATATCAAATCTTTCTTTAAAATACATATTTTGTAATCACTAAAACCAATTTTAATAAATTAGAATGCATATTTCTCGAAAATAATACGAAAATAATACTTCAATTTAAAAAAATACATCCAAAACGTCTCTAAATACATTTTCATTTAAAAATATGACAAATTAATTATATAATGAAAATAATACGTTAAAATAAGATAACACGTTTTGTCTATTTTAAAAAATCTAAAATGACTAAAAAAATTATAGTTCCAGCCTCAATTTGTGAAAACTATCCATGTTCTAGCTTTAAATATCAATTGAGTAATTTTTTAATATTAGTTTAGTCGGGTATCGAGATTTTGGTTTCGTATACTCTCGATTTCCGAACCTAATTGGATACTTATTTTTTAAATATTCTGAACTTGATTTAAATTATTTGAACTCGATAATTGGGTATCCACAAATATTGGACATATGAGTATCCATTCTTATCCCTAATTATACCGTGACTTAATTATGGTAGGATCTTGATTGCCTTTTTGTTTTTAATTAATAGAATAACAAGAATACATTGTTAATTGGTTGATAATGTGTACTACATCTTATTTTCAATTATTAAGGAGAAAATTATATCATATTCTTTCAATAATTAATCTTTTCAAAATATAAATTATCAATGGTTATTTGAATCTAATACTAAGATTTTAACTATCAATTTTTTTCATTATATTTTATTTTGTAATATTGAAAACTAGAATAATCTTTCACGACCTTCACTTCAACTTAAGACGTTTAAATAAAAATCGAACACGTAACATTTGAGCTAGGTTAATGTGTTCTTAACTATTAATTTGTCATGGTTTTTATTATATTTATAATGTTGATGTATTAATATATTTTGTAAATAAATTTTAATCTGGACACTTACCCATTCTAATCTATATTTAAATGAAGATTCAAAATAATGAAAATATTATTTTAAATTACAAATAATTAAGTTACAATTTATATATATTCTATTATTGTGCCTTAAAATGGAATAGCATAATTTGAGGTGGTCCCATATCAATGAAATAAAATGTGTATTAGTCCCTTCAATGGCGGTCCCTTAAAATTTATGGTGCCATGCATTTTAGCCAAGAAAAGTTAAGTCAAGCCAGCTGAAACTTCAGGTGCAGAATCAGACGAAAATGGGGGCCACATCTGAGCGAAGAAGACAAAGAAGGAAGGTTATCATTATAAGATCTGTGGTTTGCGACAACCAGGATCCATCACTCTTCTGGTTACGGTCCCGACCTGGGAAGAACCCTGAGAGAAGATCAGTCACACTTTCCGCTTTCTATAAAATATTGACTCAATATTTTTTAATCCAAGGTGGTGCTGGTGGTGTTGATGGAACTTAACCAAATCTCACGGTCACACTGACAATACTGACGTATGTTCCTTCTGGATATTCGAACAACATTAGTTGGCCTCTAACAAGGGCCTTGTTTGATTTGAAGTTTAAGCTGTTACTCTTCTTTATATTTGGAGATATTATTTGAAAACTAAAAAAAAAATTAAAAAATCAATTAATCAACCGTCTCACCAAACATTATTATACATAAAAGAAGAACATCATAGGCCAAAGAGGTCTTAAGGTTCTCTTTAATGTTGTGATTTAGCTTCTTTTTACCGCCTTTTTAGTTCTTGCTGAGTATGATTTCTACCCTCTCACCAAGCATTATTATCATATTCCACAACTTCTTTATTGTTATAGTTAATATGACAACTCAAATGAAACAAATGGTGCCTAAAATTAAAATGGAAGATCATAGTTTTGATTTTCACTAATGTTGAATGTGGAGTCGTGTTAATTTCATAAATTCAAAACAGAACCCTTGACTTTAATGTTATTAATACTATGAAATTTTGCACACGCACCTGATATAGACGAGGCAAAATCCTTGTTATGAGAGGTTTTCGTGTGCTCAAAAAAGTGTTAAGATTGTTAAGAGTCACTCTTGTTATATTTAGAAGTTTGGATTTCACTTGTAATTCGTCGAGGGTTAAGGATATAACTCACAAATACACTCAACAACTTTAACTAGGCTAATGGAACCAACTGTTTGACACTCAAACTAGGGCCGACAATTTTTAACATGACACATTGTTAACGGGTTTGGGTCGCTAATTAACGGTTCGTCTCTTTTTTGTGTCATGTCTTTTTCGTGTCGTTTTGTTAACGGTCGTGTAAAGGTCATTATCGTGTCTACCCGTTAGACACAATAATGACCCATTTCAATTATCGTGTCTAACGAATAACGGTTTACTCGTACCCATGTTTGACATGTTACCCAATTCTGACCCGTAAATAACTTGTCCCTCTTTACACACCAAAATCAACTCATTTCTTCATTCTCCCTCTTCAAACTCTTGAGACCTTTCCACACCCAACCTCACGACCCTAACTCGAGACGACGTTCCAGCCACAGGGCGCCCCCTCCGTCGTTCTCCGCAGCATCTCACTCTACCATTCACATTCCTCTTTATTGTTCATTAGCCGACGCAGCCCAGCAACAGGTACAACTTTTGACATGTTTTCCCTCCCAAAAACCATACGTTCAATGGGTAATTGTGTCCTTACGGTCGTGTATATGTAATTAAATAAATTTTGTGTTTTTTATTTCAAATCGTGTCGTGTAAACGTTTTGAGCCAAAATTAATTTCATGTATAACGGGTCGTGTTGTGTCGTGTCGACCCATTAATACACAGTTCGTGTTTGGGTTAAAATGGTAGATACGATAAGCTTAATGGGTCGTGTATGGGTTGACCCATAATGGGTCATGTACCCAGAAGTACACGACCCGTTACCCAAATTGTCACCCTTAACTCAAACTCAACCCAAGACTTCAGGAAGGTTAGGACCTATATTGTTTTACCATAGACTAGGAGATATGTTTAAGTCAACTTATTACTAAAAATGTTATACGTATGTTTCGAACTTGCAACCTAACAAAACAAGTACAACCTTTAACCAACTAGGCTAATATCAATTTATATTTTAAATTCAACACCAAATTATATGAATGTGGGAAGTTATATGTATATTTTGAACTTGCAATAATAAAACAAGTACAAAGTTTTAACCGGCTAGGCTAATAAGATTTTATATTTTAAATTAAACACCAAATTTGATGAAGACGAGACATTTTAACAATATAATTTCAACTTTTTAACTAACTAATCTATATAGTATATAATGATGCTTAATTTTCAAAGTATTCGGATTGCCGAGTTGAGAGTTGTGATTAATTTGGAAATGTTTATGTGAGAGTAAATGGATACTTGGGTCGGATTGTGGGTTGACCCGCCCATAAACTTAAAACGGTTCAAAATAAAATTTAAAATTCTATCATATTTTTACCGTAATTTTATTTACGGATTTTTATATCATTACTCGTGCAAATGCACGGGCTACATGCTAGTTCAAATAAATGGAATACTTAGTGTACATAATAATTAATATTTTTTAAAATTAATTTTACTTGATAATTTTAGTAGAGGTAATAGTACCATGGTTTTAACTTATAATAGATGATAACAAGCTTGTTTAATATTTTGTTAGTTTTTAATATTTGAATAACTATTTTTAATCAACTTTATGAATGGATTATATTTATTTTTTTCCGTTGAAGTCTAAATTAAGCTAATTAACATTAATTTTCATTTTCCTTACGTAACCTTCAAGAATCCCGTAGCTTAACACGTGTGGTCAACACGTGGCAATACGGGCCCAGAGTGACTTGATCAGAGTGACTTGATGTTCGATAGTTTCAACATTGGTTTGTGTGCTAGTTATATTTTGAAAATATAATATTATTTTTAAAAGATTTTAATAGTATATGACCGGTTTTAAAATTAATTATGTAAAAATAATTAATTTTATTCAAATTTTAATAATATGGTGATTTGCTATAATTATAATTAATTGATGATTTGATTTTTTATGAAATCCGATTTAATTAATTAAATAAAATTAATTTAAGAAAGATTATTTATTTGAATACAGAGTCACCAATTAATTTTAGAAAAAACAATAAAAAGGTGTATTTGTACAAACGTATTTTGCACTAGAGTTTTGTTTTGTTTCGAAGTTTGGTAATACTCGGGAAAGGGCTTTCGTGCTATATCCTCTGTATTCGTTCGAGAACGATCTTTACTTTATTAACTTGGCTATTTAAAAATCAGTTGTATAATATTTTGAGTTTTAATCATTTATTCTTCCGGTTATAGTCATGGTTCTAGATTTAGCATTATTTAAAGTGTTGAAACATCAATATTTAAATGATGGTACATGTTGCGGATGATAAGTAGGGAAGAAATACCTGAAGAATATCAATTATATTTAAAAGGTATTAAGGATTATATATAAACACCAAACAAGCCCTTGTTGAAATACTTTTGTGAAAATATCCCAAAATTATTTAAAAATGCATTTCTTAATTTTTTGGGATTTTTAGAAAATGATTTGGAGTCCCAAAATTATAAAAATATTTTTGAATTTTGAAAAGTGGAACCAAACAAGCCTTAGGACCGGAGTCCTAATGTTTGGATCCGATTTTATCGGTTGAGGTTTGGAGACCCTCGGTCTGGGCTCAAGAGCTCTTGGTCGAGGTGCTAAGGACTCTTAGTCCTTGGTTGATCTTACCGGTCTAGGTGTAAGAACCTATCGGTCATGGGATAACCCAGAACTAGGTTTCTTAGTCGAGGTGTATAAACCTCTTCGTCTGGGGATAGCTCTAGGCTAAGCTCCTCGGTCCTAAACTTTGGAGCTCTCGGTCTTAACCCCAGGTTTGGATTTCTCGGTCGTGAGTCTTGGGAGTCTCGGTCCTAGGTAGAGTTGGGCATCGTGCCTAAACGGTCGTATTTAACTCAAGCAAGTTATGTTAGACTCTCAATCATGTTGTGTTGTGTCATGTCTTAATCTTATGCGTGTCGTAGAGTGTCTTGACCCACTCAAAATATTATGATTCACGGCTCTTTCGTGTTAATTCGTATCCACGAATTTATTCGTGTCGTGCTAATTCGTGTTTCGTGTTATTCTGACTAGAGTTTCAACTCAATAAGTGTCATGTTATGTCTTAACACACTCATTATTTATTTCTATATTTATTAAATTATATTGTTGGTAAAAATGATAAAATATGATTATTAATTTATTTATTTTAATTTAGATGTTAAATATGTAATATGTGTGGAAATAAATTTAAAAATATATTTCATAAATAATAATTTGAATGTCAATTATTTAAAATATTTTACAACTTACAAATAATTATTCAAATAAAATTAGTTAATAAATTAGTGATTGAATGAGAATTTCATAGATTTAGTTTGAGAATGTTAATGGGGTGGGTAGTTTGAGAAGGAAATAAGAAAGTTGCGTGTAATTTGGGAAATGATATAGATAGTTTGGGAAAGGTGGTAGAAATTTAATGAATTTGTAGTTGACATATTTATAAATATATATTATTATATTATAATTTAATGAAAAGGTGGGTAAATTTTATAAATATATTATTATATTATTAGAATTAAATTATTATACTATATTTATTATTTAATGTATGAATAATAATTGAAATTTTATAATAATTTAAAATTTTAAAAATAAATTAATTAATTAATTAAAGTAATGTCAAATAGAAATATTTGGAGACTCTCATTTCTATTCATATAATTTATATTTTATTTTTTATATTATTTAAGTTAATATTTTCATTTAGTATTTTTAATTATATATATATTACATATATAAAATTAAATAATTTATTAATTGAATGAGAAGGTAAATAGATTTAGAGAAAATGTTAATGTAAAGTTGATTAGCTTAGGTCATGTGACTAATTGTGTTTATTTCGTTTCGTTTATATATATATGCTTGTGTCATGTCTATACTCGTGTTCTGTTTGTGTCAACTCGTGGCCGTATTATGATCGTATAAACTCATAATCGTGTCGTGATTACGTCGTCTCGTGCTTGTGTCGTGTCTAATTCACGACCCAAGTGAGATAATATTGTATCGTGTCGTTCTGTACTAATATCATGTTGTATCGTGTCAATTTGTGTTAATCCAATCCATTTCCCAGCTTTAGTCCCAAGTCAGACCTCTTGGTCCTAGGTCCGAATTTGATCGGTCCTAGGTGAGAATCCTTGGTCGGATTCTCGGTTGTAGCTCAAGAACATCGGTGCTAGGTCTCGGTCCTAACTCAAGAACACCGGTTCTAGGTCTAAGTCCTAGCTTATTTTTACCGGTCTTTGGTCTCAGTCCGGACCGAGAATCCTCGACTAAGAGTCCCGGTCATTAAGAACACCAAAGATTCATTTTTAAATATTTTTTAGCTTTGATTTTTTTTATCTAAGAGCTTGGGTAGCTTCACAAAGCTCCCAAGAACATGTTGATCATCATCTCAAGGTATGGATCGACCTAGATGATGTACAATTTGTTCAAAATAATTTGTGATCAAAATCGAGTTTTTGATTTTAAGGTTGTTTTGAAGTGTAAGGAGTTATCCGATAGCTTCCATATACTACATATACTTGATCGGTACCAAAACAAGAACACTAGATGTTTGTTTTGACCAAATCAAGAACTCAAAATTTTAATTTTGATCAATCATAATCGGGGTGGATTAAACATGATCCAAATAGTTGTCCAACATCATTATAATCATGTTGGAAAGATTTTTGGGCTGTGATTCGATCGAATTAACCTAAGATCAACAAACTCATCTTTTTTTAAATTCAAATATGAGTTTTTGTTATTTATATCGATTGATCGGTTATATCATATCCATATAGTTTATAAAATCATCTACGGATGAATTCTCAACCATAAAACACCTTTAATAGCAATCATACAAGTTAATTCAATATGAATTATAAAAAATTCAAATTCAAACTATAAATATGAATTAGAGGTTGATTGAAATTTTACCAGGGATTGGAGAACACTCCTTGATCCTTAGGGAAGCTTTCAGGATGCATAGATCCAAACTTTAAAACCTTAAACAGAAAATTCGAAAAATTGAATCTTTAATGGTGGATTTTGATTTTCTTCGATTTAAGGGTTCTGTGTTGGTAGCTAGGTTAGTTTTGGAATGAATTCAGGGTGGTATTTACACTACTCCTAAGTCGGCTAAAAAAGCCAAGTGGGCTGAATCTGTCAAAACCCATTAATGGATTTTGATTGTTCTTGGCTTGTAGTCGCCGGAATAGGTAGTGACAAAGCCTATTCTTCTAGGGAAAATGTTCACCGTCATAGGGTGATCATTTCGGGCTTTGAATCAGGTCATTAGGTGGACACAAGATCATCATGTGTTCTTCATGCTTATCCAAACGGCGTCGCGATGAAGAAGGCGATTAGAGGTCAAAACGGTGTCGATTTTATGGCGTATTGGCATTTTGTCTACATTCCATCCAACGTCATTGGCGTTTGGGTGTTTTCGGCTAACGGGGTTGACATCCTATTAGTTAATTTGGTGCTCTTCGGTGCACGATTCCTTCCGCTACAACGGTCTACGTGGAGCACTTTGCACGTTGGATGAAGACCGGGTGTTCATCCGATGGATGCAATTCCTTTTGCAGCCATTTTATCTGTTTTCGACTACACCCAATTACAAATATTTGTTTTTATTTAAAACATTAAGGGTTTATTTGAAATATATTTTCTTTCACCCTTTTGGCTATAATTTTGATTTTTTAAATACACAAAATATTAAAATAAATATGGAAAATATTTTACTAATTTATTTTATTTTTTTATATATTTAGGATTTAAATAAATAGTTCTATTTATATGAAATGGATACAACAATTAATTAAAATTATTTATTTTTGTCCTTTCATTTTTCCAAAATTATTTTAAGTCATTATGGGTACAAACATTTATCCCAAATAATTTTATTTTTTTTATTTTAGCCTTAATTCTTAATTAATTTGATTAATTAGCACAATAATTAATAATAATTAATTGTTTTAAATAGATTTTTGGCCATGGGGTTAATTATTTTGATTTTATTTATTTAAAAATAATTCAAAATAATTATTTTAAAATTATAGATTGTGATGTAGATTTTTAGTGCTTATAGAGTGTCCATCTCAAATCATGTTTGAATACAAAAAAATGTTTTGAAAACGCTGATTCAAGTCTTACTTCTAACACTAAGTTATCTTGTCCAATTTATAACGAGAGAGTTAGGAAAGATGGAACATGTAATGTATTACGGTTGGAGTGACATGTTGATGTTGTGTGTAGTAGTTGTCGAGGTGCTTCCAAGCGTTGCTTTAGGAAATCCTTTCCTTGGTGTTTTATCCTAACAGGGATGATTTTTGAAAAAATCTGTTTTTAAAGAACATGACAAAGCATTCGTAAAATCTATGGGGTAAGGGTAATTATAGGTATTGAAACATCAATTCCTGTCTGGCATGAATATCAACATATTATTCATGTTTTAGTCATGTACAAATGGCTAAGGGCTTATGAGATATATAGGGAACATGAAAGTTTTAGTAACATTTCATGTGGGTTAATAACAAATAACTTCTTAGAATGATCACAAACATAAGATCATGAGACTTACCAACAGATTTGTCTTGGTGAGGAAGTTAACAAATTTTCATATGGGTGTTGTTATCGTGTGATCATGTATATATGATCATGGTATCGTCACTTTGTATCACGGACGTTAACAAACTTTTCGTGAAGTTCACTCATAGGTGAGGTTGAAAATGATCATGTATAAATGATCATGGTGCTATCAACAGATAAGCTTTAGTGTCGGGAATTAGGAACAAAATATCATTGGAGTACCTATCGGAAGATAGGAATTTGAATGGGACCGAAACAGAATAGCATTAGAGAATGGGAACTTCATTGGAGTACTTGTCGTGAGATAGGATTTCGAACAGAACTTTGTGAGATTATCTATCCGAAGATAGGATTTGAACAGAATTATATACAAATAATCATTGTGCTTGTTTACAAACAAGGCTTAAATACATATCAAGAGAGGGTTTGGAATACATATTCGGATGATAGGGTTTCTGTCTGAGTACCTATCAAGAGATAGGGTTTACATTAGTGTGCGACTAGGATATGGGATCCAGTTACTTAACGAGTGATAGGACTTTGTTCGAGGACCTATCAAGTGATAAGGTTTGGGGTTTGGACAGGATCATGTACAAACGATCACTATGTTTGTTGACAAACAAGGCTTGATTCTTATTAAGAGAGACGGAATTTTGAGATACCCGTTTAAATGATAGGGTTTGATTACCTATCAAGTGATAAGGTTTGATCGGGATCATGTACAAATGATTGTTGTGCTTGTTAACAAACAAGGCTTAATGCTTTTGTGACTTGGGAGATGTACTTATTAAAAAATAAGGTTTTAACTATATACCTACCAAAAGATAAGGTTTTCTTGAGTACCTATGTGAGTGATAGGGCTTGGATTACCTGTTTGGATGACAGGGTTTGGAACACCTATTCGAGCGATAGGGTATTATTTTATGACCTATTGAGGGATGGGGATTGGATTACCTATTTGGATGACATGGTTTCGGTGATTGAATCATGTACATATAATCTTTTGGCTTGTCTACGGATAAGGCTTAAAGGATCTAACAAAAGATAGAGTTGACACTTATCAATAGATAGGGTTTACAGGCATAATCATGTGCAAATGATATTTTGACCTATCGACGGATAGGGTTTACTAGAGAAATTGTGTACGAACGATTTTTCGCACTTATCAACAGATAGAGTTTACATAGATAGGATTTACTAGCGGAATCGTGTACGAATAATTTCTCGCACCTATTAACATATAGGGTTTATGGGAAAATCGTGTATAAATATTGTCTCAACATATCGATAGATAGGGTTTACTGGCGAAATCATGTACGAACGATTTCTCACACCTATCAACATATAGGATTTCTAACGGAATAATATATAAATGATGTTTCGACCTATCAACAGATAGGATTTATTAACGAAATCGTGTATGAACGACTAGTGCACATATCAACAGATGGGATTTAGATACTTAACTACAATAAGGATTAAAATAGGATTGCGTACAAACAATATCACATACCTATCAATAGATAGGGTTTATATACCTAACTACAATTAGGGTTTAGACAGGATTGTGTACGGATAATCTTACGTACCTATCAATAGTTAGAGTTTAGATACCTAAATACAATTAGGGTTTTAGCAAAATCATATAAAAACGATTTATCGCACCTATCAACATATATAGTTTTGGATACCTAACTACAATTAGGGTTTATACGGGATTGTGTACAAACAATCTTACGTACATATCAACAAATATGGTTTAGAAGACTCGATTTTGCTTAATTTTCTTTTGTAGTATCGGTCGCGGCTCAATGCCTTTTAAGGGAATATTTCAACAGAATCCTTATTTCCCTTTATTTTCAAAGTTTCCTTCGTAGCTAGATGAAACTCGTCAATCGACGGTATCTAGCTTTATTTGTACAAATGACTCATATTTTTGGATAAAGAAACATTTTTTATTTCCCCAGTTCCTATCCTTGTTTTAACTCTTTTCTTTTTGAGAATGGAATGAACCTTGATCCTTTGGAATGAATCGTGACATCTTCGAATTCAAAATATTATCAGGACTAGGCTTTGAATATCTTTTCTATCCTTTGTGATGATTTTACTTTCATGAAGTAATAAGATTTCTTTTTCCCCAACTTTTAAGATATCGGTTATAAATTTGATCTCGTGTACAAACGATTATCCATGATCATAATCCTCGAGGAAGGCGGTCAACATCTCGAGGAAGGCGGTCAACATCTTGACATTTTGATAAAAGAGTGCAACTTATTTTTGGTTACTCGTCCTGAACCACATTTCTTAAAAATTCGACTCATCGCAAAAACATTTGGGAGAGGTTTTCAACTTTCTACTTTGGGTTTTTATATGCCATTTTTCTCTTTTTCTTTTGTTGGCTCGTGGGTGTATCTAGTAGAATCGGTACATCCAAGCCTTTTCTATATGCAATCAAGATTCAGATCTTAAGTAGGCCATGGATGGTGATTTCAATACCTCAACCACTTGAGCCGTTTTCTTTTGCGTTCCCAGGATGTATCTGGTAGAATTGGTACATTCTGTTCTTACCGTAGTAATCAAGACTAGAGTCTAAGTGAGCACGAATGGTGATTTCAATACCTCAATCAACACAGAAGCATTTTTCAATGTTTTACATATTTTTAGAGTTTATTCCGATTTTCTTTTTGACATTTTCATTTTTTGTTTTTTTCTTCACAAAGCATGAGTTTCAAACCTCTCCTTCTTTTACAAAAGTAGTGATGAGGTGTTCTTTCTCAATTTGGTGCTCTATGCCTCGCTTTTATGGGGTTTATTCAGTTTCTTTTTCTTCAAAATCTTCAATGGAGGATTGCACTCAAGATAATCGTATACAAATGAAGAAAGAGCTTATGACTGATATCTCTTGAACTGGGTTTCTTGTGAAATCTTCGGATTTGTTTTTGAGAATATCACTTGAAAGGAAGCGATGCTCTTGGTGTTGCCCCTACTTGTTTCCTAAAATTTGAAACATCGGGTCTTAGGATGAGATTGAGGTTTTCTTCCTTTCTCAAAAGATTTTCTTTCTTTTGAGGAAGGGACTAGAGGTTTTATTTATATATATGAGACCGGTCCCACAAACATGCGGGTTTCCTACGTATCTTCTCAGTTTATTTTTCTGCAAGTGAATAATTAGGTCTTCGTAGTTCGGACCTATAAGTCATTTATCCATGTTACAATTTATATAAAACTTGGGATTGGATTCTGTTGAGATAATCTTCTTTTGAGGTCGAGTTTTAAACCATTATACAAATGCTTGATATTATAAAAATATTTTTTAATCACATTGAGATTTCTTAGTGCAATGAACTCTTCGCCTTCTAGATTAGATAAGCAAACAACTCCTCTAGAGAGGATTTTCTTAAGAAGGAAATGTACTTCCCATTAGGGTCTAAACTATCCCTTGGGGTCTAGGAGTTCCCAGGTTAGTTTGAGAACTAGATCACCTTTTTTTATTTTTCTAGGTATTACCTTTCTATTGAAGATGTCTGACATGCGTTTTTGGTAGTCTTGGGTTTTTCATAAAGCATTCAACCTCTTATCCTCCATAAACATCAGTTAGTCATATTGAGATATGAGTCAGTCTTCTTCTATGACGTGGCTCTCTAAGAGTACCCTTAGAGTTAAAATCTTGATTTCGATGGGTTGTACGGCGTCCATATCGTAAACTAAAGAGTAGGAAGTTTTGTTCGTCGAAGTTCAAGTAGTTGTACGATATCCTCATAAGGCATATGGCAGTTTCTCGTGCTAGTCCTTATACGTCTTGGTCATATTCTTGATGATTCTAATCACGTTTTGTTTAGTACTTCGACCACACCATTGGTTTGTAGACTATATGGCGATTATTTGTGATGCTCGATCTTGAACTCGTCGAGCAATTACAACACTTTTCCATGGAAGTGTCGACCATTGTCCGAAATCAGGGCGTGAGGAACTCCATATCAAGCGATGATGTTAGTTCGGATGAACTTTTCCACTTGACATAATTATAAGATTTTGTAAAAGGTTGCTTCAACCCATTTGGTTAAGTAGTCTATAGCAATGAGTATGAACTTGTGTCCATTTGACGCGTGGGGATAGATTTTTCCGATTACGTTGATGCCCCATATGGAAAGGGGCTAGGGGGATGTCATGTGTAGGGGAGCAAGGTCGGTGTATGCTTCAGGTTAGCATAAATTTGACATTAATGAAAGCTCTTTATATAACTCACAGATTCTTGTTCTAGGTTTTTCCAATAATATCCTAGACGGAGTATTTTCTTTACTAAGACCATTCCATTCATGTGTAGGCCACATGTCCTTGCATGCACTTCTTTCATGATCCTCTAAGACTTGGGATTGTCTATGTATAGCATGTTTTGACCATCGAAAGATCGACAATAAAGCCTATTAGCAATCCAAGCGTAGTTGGTGGAATATTGGCGCAACGCCCGTCGTTCCTTAGCTCGGAAATGAGAAGGGTATTCTCCTTACTCAATGTACTTCTAGAGAGTATCATATCAAGGTTTAGCAGCATTCTCATAGGAAGTGATTGCCCCCGATTCAAAAGAAGGTCATTGGTTTCATTGGATTTTTAGAGAATTGACTTTGATTCCTTCGGGAATTTAAGTCATGGCTGATAAATAAGCCAAAGCATCCGCGAAGCGATTTTGGCTTCTTGGAGTGTGAATAAATGATACTTGATCAAATTTGTACATGAGTTTGGTCAAGTGAGCGTGGTAGGGTTTTAAGTTTTCCCCTTTCACTTGCCACATTCCATTGGCTTGGGATATAACCAAGCTAGAGTCTTCAACGACTTCTAGCTTGGTTGCCCCTTTTTCATATGTCAACTTGAGACTCGAGAGGCATGCCTCATATTCGGCTTCGTTATTGGTGACAGGATATTCGTGTTTTTTGGATATTAGTTTGTACGTCCCTTTCAGGTCAACTAACAAAATCATAATTCTATAACCTCACTTTCTAGAAGCTCCATCAAACATCAGTTTCAATGTGTCTAATGGTATACTCATAATTCTATCGTCGGGGAAATCGAGTTCATCTTCTAACTCAATAATGATGGGTTGGTCAACAAGGAAGTCAGTAACAATTCTTCCTTTGACAAACTTATGTACTATATAGGCTATGTCATATTCGGATTACATCATCATCAATTTCGCTAGCTTTAGTGACAGAAGAGTTCGTTGGAACATGAAATAGATCGGGTTTAGTCTAAATACCAACTTTATGGGGTGGGCTTTCATGTAGTGTCTTAACCTTTTCGTGACCCATGTTATTCCCCAACAGATTTTCTCATCTTGAATGTAATTAAGTTCACACCTAGTCATTTATTTACAGATATAGTACATAACCATTTCGAGTTTATCCTCATTTTCTTGAGCCAACAGGCTTTCCATGGTTGTGTTTGTTATAGTAAGATATAGAATGAGAGGAATGCCAACTTTGGGCGGCATGAGTATGGGAGGGGATTTTAAGAAATTCTTTAATATGTCAAAGGCTAGTTGATAATCTTCATCACATACTAATTTTTGATCTTTCTTCAGCAGCTTAAACAGTAGATCGCATGTCATAGTAAGTTTACTGATAATCGGCTAATGTATTTGATTTTACCCAAAATCCGCAAACCTCTCTTACGTTTCGAGGGATCAACATAGTTGTGATTGCTTCAATCTTAGAGGGATCAGCTTCGATGCCCCTCTATGTAATTAAGAATCCTAGCATTTTACCATTTTGACTCCGTAGGTGCATTTCTTCGAGTTGAGTCGTAACTGATATTTCCTAATTTGTTGTATGAATTTTTCGAGATTTAGGACATATCCTTCTCGATCTTTTAATTTGACAATCATGTCGTCGACATATAATCATGTCGTGAAGGATCATTGTGCATGCCCTTTGATAGGTGGTTCCCGCATTCTTAAGACCAAAAGGCATGACCCTATAACAGAAAGTTCCTACTTCTGTTATAAACGTGGTATTTTCCTTATCTTGTGGGGCCATCAGGATTTGATTGTATCCTAAAAATCCCTTCATAAATGATAACAATTCATGATTGGCGGCATGATCGACTAGTATGTCGATGTGTGGTAACGGGAAGTGATCTTTAGGTTTGGCCTTGTTCAGATTCTGATAATCTACACACACATATAATCTTCTGTCTTTCTTCATGATGGGGACTGCGTTGGCAATTCAGGTAGGATATTCCACTACCTCGAGAAATATAACTTCGAGTTGCTTTCGGACTTCTTCACGGATTTCATTCACGACTTCCGCTTTCATCCGTTTGAGATTTTGCTTCACATGCTTAGAGTCAATATTTAGAGGAATATGATATCGTGTGATCTTCAGATCGATATCTATCATGTCTTTGTATGACCAGACAAAGACGTCTTTGTTGGCTTTCAGTAGCTCAACAATCTTCAAACGTTCTTGGGGTTTAAACTTTGGCCAATCAATATAATCTGAGGAATGTCGACCGTGTTTAAGTTGGTTTTGATTGTCTTTTCTGTGATGGAGATAATCTCATCCTTAGTTTCTAAGAAGTGTTTGGTTTCAAAGTTTAAGTCGGACTAAAAGGAAAGATAATTTTTACTCAAAGATTCGATATCTACTTCTTATATTACATCGAGGGATTTATTACATGTAAGAGAAGATGATCCAACAAGATCATTATTCTTAGGTTTCTTACAATGTACAGTATTTAACATCTCTCTACACACGAGAGGAGAAAGAGTTCAACTTTCATTGATCATAGTATCGATGTATGAAAGGGAGTCAGTTTCTTGAGAACTGAGAGAGCTAGATTCTTGAGTTGGAGAAGCTTTCTTGGGAATCCGAGCCAAGTTTTGGAGGGCGTCATGCCAATAGTCCAATTTTTTCCTAATCATACAAATAGAATGGTTAGGGTTATAAGGACAATCTAAAAAGATTTTGAGACATGAAAAACATCTTTGTAAATATGGATTGGTAAAGGGTTCGGGGCAGTTAAAGTGTAGGGTACTTTGTCCCTCGCGGATGATCTGTTCATTTAAGGTTGGTGGAACAACTTTGTGTCGTTTGTATATCCTTTCGTGCAGATTTCTTTAAATCCTATAAGGATGTATCCTAGACTATGTCGATCCATGTTATAACATGGTTGTGGGAATGAGGTTACACCTTTAGCATTTGGGCCTTCTAAAAGGATTGGACATATCTCGAACCCACTTAGTTCAACTTCATGGGTGTTAGTTTGGGTAGAACCTATTATTACTATGGTGTTTATCGCACCGTTGACTGTGATGACTTGGTCGTTGGCAATTAACCTGATCTTTCGGTGTAGATTAAAGGTTAAATCCTTGACTTTATGAAGCCATGGTCTTCCTAAGATCAAGTTATAGTAAGGTTGTATGGCACATTGGCCGGTATAGTTTTCATGAAACTGGGTTGAAAATCTGTTCTACCATGCGTTGCGATGTCAATCGGGGCATAGATGTGGGCAGTCATGTTTGACATCCACCATTAAGAAGTCTCATCAGAGCAGGCTATAGACTTCTCTTTGGGCCAGAGATCCATCATGTTGATCTTTAGTTCATTGTTATGGATCAGATTCAAAAACACATTGGAGTCAAGGAATGCTCATTAGTGGTAAGAATATTGACTTTATGATGCGGTAGAGGATTCTTTGTTATTATTCTCTTGGTGATCACGTTTTGATCGATCAAGTCCTGGAATAAGTGTTTGAGGGCACTACAATTGTTAGTAGTGTGGCCCTTTTCTTGGAGATAGTCACATTAAGCGTTCTCATACTTTCCCAAGAAAGGTCTGTCTGTTCTTGGGGTGAAATGGTTTGACGAGATCATTTTCTTGGAGAATCTTCATTACCTGATTTAAAGGCATCCATAGGTTGTCAAAGACTCTAAGGGGTTTAGGTGCCTTTTGAGGTGTGCCCTTAGTAGGAGTAGTTGTATTTACTTTGGGCTATGGATATTTACTTGGGCTCGCCTTTTGAGGTGATTACTCCTAATAGGTAGTGGATACCTATTGTACTTGTGTCTTTTTCTTTCTTAGAAAACGACTTGAAGGTGGGGTATCTTTGACTATTTTTTCCTATTTTCCTTCCTTCTCGATAGCATCATCGAGGTTAATGCTAGTTTTTAGAAATTTCTCCATTGTTTGGAAATTTTTTACGAACAGTCTAACATAATATCGTTTTTTAACGTTTTCCAAGATCATGTTGATTTGACGTTGTTCGCTTAAAAGGGAATCGATTTCCTCTACAACAGTTTTCCATCATTCGATAAACATGAAGAATTTCTCATTTCCCCCTGTTTGATCTACTTCAACCTCTTTTCTGTTCGTTCAAGGTTGAGATTCATTGATAAGCTTTATATGAACGATGCAGCTAGTTTTTATATGCTATATAGATAAACTATATGTTGCTGGTGATACCAGCATAGAGCAGCAGCATCAAGATACTGAGGGAATAAGTATAGAATAGTTGATTCTTCAAGTCGCAATGAACTATTCTTCAAGTCGCAATGGGGTCATTGTAGAAGCGTACATTTTGAAAAAGAAAGACGAAAGAATTTTTTAATGTACTTAGAGAGAGTTGGAAGTTTGACACTTACTGGATTAACTACTCGTTCGGTAGCTTTCATAGGGTCCTTCCAATCATGGTGTTCTTTAGTGTTTTTTCCCTTAGTTAATTTGTTTAGTTGGGCTTGCATTTCTGCCTACATGGCTTGAACTTAAGCCATTTGGCGTTCATATTCCGTTAGCGGTGGTTGGTTAACTGTTAGAATTTGTTTTTCCTGTGAACCTAAGGGGTTTATTACTTCCTCAAGTTGTACCCGTGTAGGTTGGTCGATATCCTCTTTAGTATCTTCGTAGAGATATTTTTCTTGAGCTTTTTGACTAGTGGGACGGGGGTTAATAGGAGTGAACATAATCGGGATTACCTAGTTAGAAAAATGAGGAGAAGGATGTATGTTTTGGGATGTAGACAAAATTTGTTGATTAGCTAAATAAGCTATAAATGCGAGTTGCTTCGTTACATGTTGCAGAGTTTCCTTCATTTCTCTGAATTTGGCCATTGAGACATGTTGGATTAAATTAAACAAAGAAAAGAGAAAATTAATTAAGAAAGAAATAATTAATTAATTTAAGAGAATATGTCCAACATAATTTTGATGATGTGTTATGAATAAAACTAAGTTCGGTTATTTATCGTTATACAAGTACATAACTAAAGAAGATTGTATACTTAGATGTCGTCTAACTCTTTTATACATAGTCTAAAGAATGAGCATTTAGACGTCGTCTAACTCTTTTAGACGTAGTCTAAGGAATGAGCGGTTAGACATCGTTTAACTCCTTTAGACGTGGTCTAAGGAATGCACGGTTAGACGTTTTCTAACTCCTTTAGACGTGGTCTAAGGAATGCGCGGTTAGAAGTCATCTAATTCATTTAGACGTGGTCTAAGGAATGCGCGGTTAGACGTTGTCTAACTCCTTTAGACGTGGTCTAAGGAATGCGCGGTTAGACATCGTCTAACTCTTTTAGACGTGGTCTAAGGAATGCGTGGTTAGAGTCGTCTAACTCCTTTAGACGTGGTTAGACGTCGTCTAACTCCTTTAGACATGGTCTAAGAAATTCACGGTTAGACGTCGTCTAACTCCTTTAGACGTGGTTTAAGGAATGCGCAGTTAGACGTCGTATAACTCCTTTAGACGTGGTCTAAAGAATGCACGGTTAGACGTCGTATAACTCCTTTAGACATGGTATAAAGAATGTGCGGTTAGACGTCGTATAACTCCTTTAGACGTGGTCTAAGGAATGTTCGGTTAGACATCATCCGACGTGGTCAGACGTCCGAAGGAGCGTCTAATTCTCTACTCAGCTCATCTGCAGTTCTTGTTTTCAAAAGTCTGTCAAGCCAGTTGATCTCAACAAATGAAAAACTTCCACGTATGCATTTATCATTCAAATTTCTCTCATTGTACCTCTCTAGTACAACACAATATTAGAGGATATTCGGTGCACTATCAGTCATGTACGGCCACGATCCCAATGTTCACATTTTGTTGTACTATCGTACTATTGGCGGTCGTCCAATGGACACATGACATGTGTGCACAAAGAAAATTTGACCGTTGGTGCTTTTCTAGTATAAATAGATACCTAAGGACAACGGACAAATCTCTCCAACTTTTAACAAACTAGCACTCACTATCTTGCTTCAAAAAAACTTTCTCTCTCAATCACTCAGAGTTATTCTTGCTATCTGAATCTCTTTCACTCAAAAGCTAAAGAGCAAAGTTCTCACGCTGTGAATATTCTGTAATTCATCTATTGTTCTTTCTTTGTGAAATTTCAGTATTGTAAGTTGAATTGAAGTTTTTCTGTTCAACAGAGAGTTAGTTAAAAGTTTAGAAGCATGCGGTTATTAAGTCTTGTTTTTTTGGATTGGGTTTGTGCAGTTGCTGTACTAAATCAAAGTCTTCTAGTAAATATTCTTCCTGTTGAGAAAGAAGGGGTGACGTAGAAGTTTTATCTCCGAATATCCAGAAAACTCCATGTGTTCTTTACTTACTACTTCTTGCATTCATCTACATGAAGCTTCAAATCCAACAAACTGTTCTGCACTTGAACTTGTTCAAGAGTCTGTGAATATTTGTGAAGGATAGAAACATGTTTTAACTTTTAACAGAGTTAAAATCGAATCGAAGTTTAAAAGATGTTAACTATAGTCAAACCCCGTCTCTATTGTTAACATCGATCCTAACAAGACCGATTCAGGTACGTAGGATTCTTCGGTCATCTAGTAGTGTATAAATCATCCAGTATTTTGATCTCGATCTCTTTCTTGGGGCCATGTTCACTTGTCGTAGTCGTGGACTGTTGCGAAGAGAAAAAGATGAAAGTTTGCAGATGTAACAAAGTACAAATGCAATACATATGCATATAAAATGAATCGTAAAGAATGATCATCTCTTTTTGTGATTCGATTAAACAAACATAGAGTTGTTATATAAACATACTCGTTAAGTCTGTTACAGACAGAGCTCTTTTGTTGATATTTTACAAAGAGAGTCTAAAAGGAAAAAAGTTAGAGGTCACAAGCTTTGGATCCAACTATAGCCCGTTCCCACGCTGAAAACTTTCTCACGATGGGGGTAGTCCATAAACTCTATAGTTCCATTTATTTGGTGAAAGTTGTTGATCCAAAGGACTAGGGTGACGTCACTTAGTATGGACATCATCTGAGAGTGGAATTTAAAAACATACATTTGTTTAGAATAGAAGGAACATGTTCTTAATGCTTACTTAAACTATACATGCATAAACTTAATACATATATAGTAGTCACATAAAGGGGTTTAGTGACGAGGTCTTTTGGTTGTCTGGGCACGATAAACAATCGGTTTGGTGATAGTAACTAGGTTTTTTGTTCTAAGGATAGAATGATAAGAGAGTTTCATTCACCGATGGTGGAAGGGGTAAACCATCGCCATAAACTAGGGAATATTTACTCAATTGGGAATTTACCCCAACCTCCACAATGTTTGTGTCTTATCGGATGACTCATCGTCAATGGGTGGGTCGATCCTAGGTACCTAGTTTTTTCTGTCGTAACATCACTTGGTTTGTAACAAGTTGTCATTCTACATTGACAAACTTTGTACGTAGGTGTAGAAGTACCGATCCCAGTCGAGTACTTCTTTACAAGAAGAGGGTGATGTACCCTTTACACATAAAGGCTAAAAAATAGGGATAAAACCTATGCGTATTTTAAGGTGTTGTACCTTGTAATACAATTCTATTATGTGTAAAAATGTGATACAAACATTTTAAAAGCCAAGTTTATATTTTTGAGTTAAGCATTTAGTCCTTAGTTAAGCCCCGGGAATCTCGTAGCGTAGCACGTGTAGTCGACACATGGCAATATAGGCCTAGAGTGGCTCGAGGTTCGATGATTTATACCTTAGTTTGCATGACAAACGTCTTTTTAATATAAAATATTATTTTTAAAAGATTTTGATAGTACCTGGAAGCTTTTAAAATACTTTATGTAAAAATAATTAATTTTATTCAAATTTTAATAATTTGGGAATTTGTTATAATCAAATGATGATTTGATCTTTATAAAATCCGATTTAAATTAATTAAACATAATTAATTTAAGAAAGATTATTTATTTGAAGATATAGTCTCCAATTGATTTTAGAAAAATCAATAAAAGATGTGCGTGTACAAACGTATTTTGTACTAGAGTTTTATTTAGGTTCAAAGTTTGATGATATTCGAAAAAGGGCTTTTGCGTTATGTCCTTCGTACCTGTTCAAGAACGGTCTGTACTTCATAAACTTAAATTTTTAAAAATTGGTTGTATAACGTTTTGAGTTTTAACTATTTATTCTTCCATTCCTAGTCATGTTTTTAGGTTTAACATTATTTAAAGTATTGAAACATCAATATTTAAATGTTGGTACCTGTTGCGAATGATAACTAGGGAAGAAATACATTAAGAATATTAATCATGTTTAAAGACATTAGGGTTTAGAAATAAATATCAAACAAGCCCTTGTTGAAATATTTTTGTGGAAATATCCCAAAAATATTTAAAATATATTTTCTAATTTTTTGGGATTTTTATAAAATGATTTGGTGTCCCAAAATTACAAAAATAATTTTCGATTTTGAAAAGTGGAACCAAACAAGCCTAGGACCGGAGTCCTAAGGTTTGGGTCCAATTTTATCGGTCGGGGTCTAGAGACCCTCGATTTGGGCTTGAGAGCTCTCGGTCTAAGTACCGGAGTCTCTCGGTCGAGCTGCTAAGGACTCTCGGTCCTTGGCTGATCTTACCGGTCTAGGTGTAAAAATGTATCGGTTCTAGGCTAGCCTAGGGCTAGGTTTCTTGTTTGTGGTGTATGAACCTCTTGGTATAGGGCTAGCTTTGGGGTAAGTTCATTGGTCCTTGACTTTGGAGCTCTTGGTCTCGAGTCTGGAATTCTTGATTCTAGGGTTAGACCTCTTGGTCCTAGGTCCTAAGAGTCTCAGCTCCAAGTTTGGATTTCTCAATCGTAAGTCCTATGAGTCTCAGTCCCAGGTTAGACCTCTCGGTCTTACATCCGAATTTTATTGGTCATAGGTGAGAATCCTCGATCGTATTTCTCGGTCCTAACTCAAGAACATCAATCCTAGATCTCGGTCCTAGCTTATTTTTATCAGTCATTAGTCTTGGTCCGGATCGAGAATCCTTGGTCGGACCTCTCGATCTTAGGCTAAGAGCCTCGGTCCTAAGAACACCCAAGGTTCATTTTTTAAATTAGTTTTTTTAGCTCTAATTCTTTTATCTAAGAGCTTGGGCAGCTTCACAAAGCTCCCATGAACATGTTGAAGATCATCTCAATGTATGGATCGACCTGGATGATGATCAATTTGTTCAAAATAATTTGTGATCAAAAATCGGGTTTTTAATTTTAAGGTTGTTTTGAAGTGTAAGAAGTTATCCAATAGCTTCCTTATACTACATATACTTGATTGGTACCAAAACAAGAATACTGATTATTCGTTTTAACCAATTCAAGAACTAAAAAAAAATCATTTATTTTTTAAATCTTTTTTGATCAAACATGATCCAAATAGTTGCCCAACATCATTAATTACAATCATGTTGGGAATTTTTTTGGGTTGTGATTCGATCGAATTAACCTAAGAATGGAAAACTCGTTTTTATTTATTTTTGAAATTCAAATTTGGGGTTTTGTTATTTAAATCGATTGATTGGTTCTATCATATCCAGATAGTTTATAAATCATCTAAGGGTGAATTCTCAGCTATAAAACACCATAAACAGCAAGCATACAAGCTTATGCAATTTAAAATTTTAAATTTTAAAACTCAAACTATAAATATGAATTAGAGGTTGATTAAAACTTTACTAAGGATTAGAGAACACTCATTGATCATTAAGGAAGCTTTCTGGATGCACAAATCCAAGCTTTTAAGGCCTTAAACATAAATTTTGAAAAATTCGAAGCTTTAATGGCGAATTTTGATTTACTTCGAATTAAGGGTTGAATGTTGGTATGTTAGCTTTGGAATGACTTCAGGGTGATATTTATACTACTCCTAAGTCGGTTAGAGAAGCCAAGTGAGCTTAATCAGTCAAAAGCCATTAATGGATTTTTATTGTTCTTGGCTTGTAGTCGTCGGAATAGGTAGTGACGAAGCCTATTCTTGTAGGGTGAATAATCATCATCGTAGGGTTATCATTCTAGGCTTTGAATCAGCTCATTTGGTGGACCAATGACTGAGTTTTAAAAAGCCAAGATCATCACGGTTTCTTCATGCTTATCTAGATGGCGTCGCGATGAAGAAGCCGATCAAAATTCAAAATGGCGTTGTTTTTATGGAGTCCTGGCGTTTCGTCTACGTTTCGTCCAACGTCGTTGGCGTTTGAACGTTTTTGGCTAACGAGGTTGACATCCCGTTAGTTGATTTGGTGCTCCTCAACGCGCGCTTTCTTCCACTACATCGGGCTACGCGGAGCGCTCTGGCGCGTTGGATGAAGACTGGGGTTCATCTGATGGATGCAATTCCTGTTACAGCCATTTTATCTGTTTTCGGCTACACCCGATTACAAATATTTGTTTTTATTTAAAACTTTAAAGGTTTATTTGAAATTTATTTTTTCTTTCACCTCTTTGACTTTAATTTTAATCTTTTTAAATACACAAAATATTAAAATAAATATGGTAAATATTTTATCAATTTATTTTATTTTTTATATTTTATGATTTAAATAAATAATTCTAT
This sequence comes from Impatiens glandulifera, assembly GCF_907164915.1. Classification (NCBI taxonomy): domain Eukaryota; kingdom Viridiplantae; phylum Streptophyta; class Magnoliopsida; order Ericales; family Balsaminaceae; genus Impatiens; species Impatiens glandulifera. The sequence goes on along the minus strand of NC_061862.1, from coordinate 50,285,352 downwards.
TTAGATGAAATGAATACAACAATTCATCAAAATTATTTATTTTTATTCTTTAATTTTTTCAAAATTATTTTGGGACATTATGAGTAAAACATTTATCCCAAATAATTTTATTTTAAATTTGGCCTTAACTTTTAATTAATTTGATTAATTAGCATAATAATTAATTATAATTAATTTTTTTAAATAGGTTTGTAGTTATGGGGTTAATTATTTTGATCTTATTTATTTAAAAATAATTCAAAATAATTATTTTAATATTATAAATTTAAATTTAAATTTTTAGTGCTTACACCTTAATTAAAAAATATTAATTAACATTTATTTTCGTTTTCCTCTTGAGGTTTTTTTTTAATAATGTTCATTTATATTAAAAATAAAAATAAAATAAAATTGTTTAAGTATAACGAAAAAATAATGACATTAATCCCCTCTTCTAGCCTAGCGGCAATAAGAGGTGGATTTTCATCCTAAAGTCTTGGGTTCGAGCCGTCAAGCGACAAGTTTTGCGCATGATCTGTTATTACATTTTTTATATTTTTTTCTCAAAAAAATGACATTATAATAACAAAAAAAAATAAAAAAAAAATCATACTTAAATAAGTTATTAAACTCATAAATTCTAAAAAAAAAAAAAATACAATTTAAGTGAAGAATATTAATCCATTTTCTATTCCACCGCCCATGTGAAGTAACAACCTCAACCAACCACTCATCAAGAGCATTATTACAAATTTACAACCCAATATATCTCACATCCCTAGACCCATTCTGATCACTCAACTTAACAATCTTCCAGTTCACCGTATAAGAGAACTTTTCTAGGCAAAGAAAAATGATAATACATAGAACTTACACGAAGTTCTTTTAATTTGAACCTAATTCCTTTCGCTTTAGACAAGACTGAAGGTGTAGGAAGAAATGCCATATCGTCAACCGGCTGAAAAGTGGATGCAGAATTACCGGTCTTAGCAGCACTTAGCTCCTTCCTCCTTGAATCTGAGGAGGAAGGAGCTAAGTGCTGCTAAGACCGGTAATTCTGCATCCACTTTTCAGCCGGTTGACGAAACCTTGAAAATAAACCCGTATCATACCAATAAAAATACACATGACTAGTTCTATTCTGGCTGTCAAATATTTAAGAAGCCCAAAATAAGAAGAGCATAATTAAGTTGATAGACTTGAGATATTTCAATTTAATTAATCTCAAATATCCAGCCATCCACTGATCAATCTGCTTATCATCAATCATATCAATCTAAAATACCAAAAATAAGTCAAGTTTTATTTCAAACCATAAACCAAATTATAAAATACCCCTTAAAAGAAATGTAAATTGGTATACAAAAAATTATCCTTAAATAACCGGTTATTTGATTTGGGATGTGTAACATGTTATTAAAATAATCTTAATATGGAAGGAGGCCCAAGTGAGGAAGGATGACTAAACATGTCTAACTGAGTATTTTTTAAATCAATTTAGATGTCCCTCCCATGGTTAAAAATTATTAAAAATGTTGTTTTCAAATAAATTCAATCTTATTTTAACTTTTAGGGAACGTGGCCCTGGATTTTCTAATTAAGAATGATAAAGAGAATTTTCTATAAGAGGTCAAAATCAAGAAGAAGAAAATAAGAATAAAGTGAGAATCTAAGTTGAAAATTAATGCTAGAAAATTAATGAGGTAAAAGGGAAGTTGATAGAGAGTTAGATGAAGACTTGGGAAGTAAATGTACCTATTTGAAAATTGTAATTAATTTTGAGGTTGTGTATATAATATATGTCTAATAAAATAACTTAATAAGACATTTTCATGTTCTCAAGAGAGACAGCAGAACGTGAGAGTAGAAGAGATAAAGACAATCATGATGGAACTTGGAAGGATAGATAAAAACAAAATAAAAAATAAAAATCAACAGAAGATAAAAAGAACTTTTTTTTTATAGGATAAGGCGGTAAACTATAGTGAAATTAGAGATAAAAAAAATAATGTTACAAATTAAACACATCAAATATAGACAAAAACACAACTCAAAAAGGTCACAGTCTAATGATTTAAAGTATAGGTTCTCATAAGAAATTAAATCTAAGAATAGCAACCCTTAGCAAGTAGGACATGTTCATATTTGTGTTGAGGCATCCTATCATAATTTACGCCACTGTAAATTTTTTAAACCTCTGTCTCAACCAAAAATTTAGCGACATTTACCTATTTCTAGACCGAAGCCATCTCATCCTTATATGAGATACAGCCAAACCGTTGTTGTCACCTTCATGAACCTCATCCTAAGAATTTATGCATGCATCCTAGGTGTATGTGCCAACGAGGCGGACATTAAGAATTGAGCTGCCATAATCCTATTTTTATTTTATTTGTAAGAAAGTGATACAATAAAAAAAAAATCGGAATCATAGGATAACCGGGTCATCATGCATCGCAATCGGGATCATATGAATCTCCACTCTAAGACTGAGTAATAGTCGCACACGATTCAATCAAGTGAGTTCCAAATTTTTTTCTAAGTAATGTAAGTAGAAGTCGTGACACAAAATCAACCATCATATTAATCGGCACAACAATAATTTGTTAAAACTATTTCAACAAAATCCAACATGATTGATTATTATAGTAAGCCATTTTCTTCCAACCATGTAAAACAATATAGGACATATATATATAGTCAGTCATACCTATAAAGTTTATAGCTATATATTATTGTAACTAAAAATATGATAAAGTAAGTAAGATGCTATTTTTAAATTAGCTGTTAGAATGTTTATATTAGCTGTCATTTTGTAAATTGGATGGTACATACAAATTTTTTTTTTAATTCAATCATATAATTAAATATTATTTTATTCCATCAATTCGTTAATTAAAATAATAAAATATTTATAAAAAAAAACTTACCTTCTCAAAATCACCACAAATAAAAAAACAACATGGATATCTTTGATAACACTTGGAAATAGAGTGTAGCCAAAATATTATTTCATTTAAATTAATATTAAACTGTCATATTTCAAACCCAAATTCAATTTCAATTCCAATTTCAAATAGTATTTCCAAAATCCTTGATTTTTCAATTTATTTATATATGACCCCCACCTTAAATGCATTGAGGGTAGGGAACCAATGGGACTTTATTGGGTAACAAATCTCAAGAATGGAAAGATGAGCACCACAATTACTTTTGAAGATTAGGGTTTCGGCCACATTAGGCCCTCATTTTTGTTGCTTTATGTGAACCAGGCAACTTCCTATTTTGGCTCAGTTCGGTACCTCTTTCTTTCTCTTTCTCCAAATCTTTAAGATGTAAACGACAATTTCTCTTAGGTGAAATGGGAATCTTTTCTACACTAAGGTGGCCCGGATCGACATTTATTGCTGGTATGACAAATTCAGTATATTATTTTTATTTATTTTATAATAAAGACATTACCACATGTTATAAGTTATTTTCTTCTTTTCTTTAATCATTGTAATTTGAATATATTTATCTAATTGATCATAAATTTTGGAGTTATCATCATAATCATTTTTTTTTAGTTTTTTTACTAAAAGCAGATCTATCTATATCTTATATATTTTAAACTATTAAATTATTTAAATTTTAGATATAAAACGACATCATAATAATTTAAAACACACAAATAATCTTGGTGTTTTGGTGTTTTTTTTATCTTGTCTAAAAAGATTTTGTTTGATAAAAAAAAGTATGTTATTTGAGTTTTTAACTAGTTTAATTATTAAAATATTTTTTTTATTTAAAATTTATACAATTAAATAAATAATTAGATTAATATTGTATAGGGAAAAAATGGTAAAAATTCAGAAATAACACCATATCAAACAAGATTAAATTACAAAAAAAAAACATAATTAAGAATGTCTTTGAGAAGAATCTTAACCTAGTCTGAAAATGGTCAAAGTATATTTTTTATACATGGATAGTTTTCAAATACTTTTTAATTTGTTTGGAAGGTTTATTTTTTATTTTTCTGAAAATTTGCATAAAATGTATGGTTAAATAACAATGACAAAAACATGAAAACAAAAATAATGAAGGGTAAAAATGAAATTGATAAACTTATTAAAAATAAAATGTAAAATTACGCGAAATGAAGATCGATCCCGTAAATGCACATGTCACACAAATGATAGAAGTGTTTTATTATTTGAGATTATTTTCAAATGTTACATTATATAACCAGCCATTTCATCCAACTAAAAGATTATTTGTATTGATTTACACAATTAATTTGTTGAATGTAAGGGAGAAAAATATAATTTCCCTGAAAATCCGGTAGTTCATTTGGATGTACATAATCCTTAATTTGATTAATCATATAATTTAAGACCAAGCATGCCCTTACTAATATATGACGTACGAAAAGACAATAAATGTTAAAGTATAGGAGATAAGGATTTTATTCTGTTTGATTTGAGGTTTCTTTTGTTTTTTTTTTTTCTTTTCATAAAAAGATGTGTACAATTATTCAATTCTATATCAATTAATATATTATTTTTTTAGAAAAACCTAATAAAATTTTCAAATAACCTAACAAACAAGCTCTTATTCTCATCTCCCGTTTATCATGTTTTAGGTGAATGAGATGACGACGTTTATCATATATGTATTAAATATATTTTTTGTAAAGGATATCATATCATTTATAGTTAATCCACATAATTATTTGTAAATTATACTACATAGTATTATTTGAATAGATATGTGCATTAATTAGGCTCGCAAATGTTTCCTCAAATGAAGTCGTTGCGTGTGATTGATGAACGACGCTTAATTGTTGGATATATACTGTTGACGATAAGAACTTTGTTCGTTGGCTTCCAGAAATACATTAAACTTTCTAATAAGCTGAGTTGTTTTTTTTACTCGGGTTTAGTCCCGGAGGTGGTTAGTTAGGTCTAACTCCCCCTCTAATTCAAGTATTTTTTTTTAGCGAGAATAGAATCGTAGACTTTTGATCTACAAGATAAGACTCGTTGTGACTTAATTAGTTCCCTAATAGGTTGTAAGCTCAGTTATTTCGTTTGGGAATCACAAATTTAGAGTGTTAATTTATTCAGTTAAAAATAGATTGGGTGTAATGATGAAGATATTGACAAATGTGAATAAAAGAATCCAGCAAGAACCACCATAAAAGGCAATAAATTAAGGGAGGTATACAATTTTTGTTGTTGTGTAACTTATTAAAGGGAATCATCTATGCTTATTAAAGAATTGTGAGTTTCAACTTGACACCAAACTTTTAAAAAGTATATTTATTTTATTTTATTTTTTGTATAGAGCATATTTGAATTAGAATTTGGATTTAGACGAGAAAACGTTACACATATTTATAAATATATATACGTATAATTAAGTTATATTTCAAATTATAACTTGTAAAAAATATTGTGAGCTTTTTTTCATCCCAACTTAGTTATAGCTCGAACTCCTCCGGATACAATGATTCCCTCTTTTGGTTTTATTAACCAATGATAATCATTGTTATGTATAAATTATTTATTTTATAAATTACAAATCCTTTATATACTGTCATATTTATTTTGTTGGGTTGTTAATATAAAAAAATTCCAAGTAAAAGACAATTATATCAGTCATTAGATATTGAATTGAAATATTTTAATATATTAATAAGTCATATTTGTCATTATATTGAATTGAAATGTTTGAATATATTACTAATAAGTTGTACAAAGGGACTGTATTTTAGCTATTATTTTCATTTTATTTTGAATTTGTGTCTTACATCATTACTTTTTTTTTCGGCGTTTTTGTATTGTCCAAATAATTAAGAATGATTGGATTGATTGCATTATAATATAATATATAAAATTGTTTGTGTATAACAATATTATATAATAAATAACTAAAATGGAAAGGTTTTATGTTACATAGAAAGAGATTCATTGTAAAAAATAAATTTGATAGTCATTGAATATATATATATAGTACCCATTCCTAAAGTAAATAAATGATTCGATTGTAATCCAATTGGCTTGGAACTTTAGTGTGAAAACGAGGAATCATTCTTTCAACATGATGACCCCCCACCGCACACAAAACAATAAAAAAAAAATATGGACAAACAATTTAAAAATAAATTGAGAAATAATGGTTTATGTGAAGAATGAAAAAAAAATTAGTTGGAATGTAATTAAATGAATAAATGATATTAAATTTGTTAATATATGTATAATTATAAAAAAAATACATAATATTATTTTATCTAAATTAACACCCAAATAAAATATCTAAATTAAAAATGTTTTTTTTTGTATTTAAAAATTAATTAAAAAAATAAAAATCTATATGAAACAAGTTCTAATATGAAACAAACAAATTAACATTAAAAACAGTAAATCCATGTGTGATTTGTCTCACGTGATTAAGGTAATTAAATAAAATACATTAAAAAGAACCGAATCCAATGACCAGACATACGTCCTTGTCACGGTCACGGCTGTTAGTATTATTAAAAAGAACAAATCATCTTTTACTTGCAATTATTATCCCATTTATATAGCTAACTGGATGTAGTCAAAATTAAGTGCTTATATATTAAAATATGAATAGTAAGTACATAAATAATTGTACTTGTATATAATTATATTTATTTCTTTTCAAATAATCGGTAATAGTACAAGTTATACTTGTATATATTATTTGAAATAATAATACAAATTGCATTTATGATAGGAAAAACCATTTTTGTCTTTTTATTTTGCTGTTTTCTTACTTTTAAGTGAGATTTTTGTTCAGACACACACTTGTTTGACTTGGGTTTTTTTGGAAGATTTTTGAGATTTTGTAAAAAAAAAAAAAACTTGTTTAATAAATAAAAAAGTTATTTGAGTTTTAATTAATTTAATTACTAGATGATACAAATAAAGTAAAAATGTTTTATCATTTTAATCGACGAAATCGATGACTTGATGATTATAATAATAATGATATAATTGAGAGAATTTCTAAAAATAAAATATGAGAGCTTATTAACAAAATGTGCTTATCGTGGATTTTCATAAACTTACTATGCAAAATGGGACATGCACTTTAAACTTACAATGCAAAAATCCTAAAGATAAAGGTTATATAACTACAAAGTAACACAGTTTCATATAAAACATAAGTAAATGAATATTTGCTTTTGCCTCTAAAGATAAAGGTAAATGAATAATCATTTATCCTTATCAAAGTATGCAATATTGAATCACTAAGCAAATAGTGGTTCCACTGAAATGAAATGTGTTGGAATGCATGTATGTCTAATCTATGCAAAATAGGCCAAAATAGTTAGGATGTTCTTCACTTACTCAAAGCATATTCATCAAACGGGTAATTTTCTCCAAGAATTACCATCCCAAAACTCTCATAAACTCAAAATTCATGAATTGCTTTAATTCGCATATTCCTGTTTGAATAACCTCAGTTAATCGTATCATTTTTTTTATAAGAATTGATCTTCAGTAGTTTGAGAAAAATCAACATATAATGATTTTTTGAATAACATATTGAGATAAAATTGAATTTGGTTATACAATAGGTGGTTGGTAAACAATTTTCGGTTTTTAAGAAGGTAAACAATTTAGTAACTTAAGTTCTCTTTTTCAATTGATGTAGACTGCAATTTTGAGGTAAACTTTTCTAGCAAAGATATATATTTTTGTGTTTGTTAAATATTATTAGATTTGATGCGAAAAGTAAGGTTAATTAGATTTGATGCGAAAAGTAAGGTTAATTAATGACTTCCGTTCATCTATTTTATTAGGTTACGGTGATATCAAACAAAATTTGTAGTAGTAGAAACCTTGACGGAATAAATATTTCTTACCTATATATGATACCAAAATGAGAATATTTCATTTAATTGAGTATTAGATTTAAATTATTATATCTTGCAAATATTTTGAGATTAATACTTTTTTAATTTATTCATACTTTTACTTTTTTTTCTATTGTTTAAAAAATTAAAGACAATATTAAGCTTATTTATCAAATTAAAGACCATGTTTAAAAAAAACATATAAACTAAAATGTGTATTATTAATGTCAAGGTGTAACTTAAATATTTTGTATTGTAAGAATTGAAATACATATTATTCATTCTCAACTCATTTTTTTCCTTAATATTGTTCTCATTTTTTAAAAATAACGTACTATTTATAAGATCTTGAATTTACATCACAATAGAAACGAAAATAGAAATAATAATTTGTAATTTATATTTTTTATTATATATTCTACTTCTATCAAGTGATTTGACAACATTATATTGTATATTGTATGTAAAAGAGACTTATAGCCATTTTAAACAACTTTAACTACCAATATTTATGTATAACTTAATTCTTTTGAAATTGTTCTTTAATTTTCATCTAGACGCTTAAAGGTACGCTTCAATAGAACAAAAGAAAATATTGTTATAAAAATGCATCAACAACAACAGAAGTGATAAGGAAATAAGTAATTTTGAATGATTACTTGTCCTAATATATATATATATATATATATATATATATATATATATATATATTTCTTTTTAAATTATTCATTTGATGTATAATTATTGTGTTGAATATTATGTTTAGATTCTTAAAAAATTTATCAACTCTAACCGTTTATCCAACTACTCAAAATATGTTATGAAAACTTGCACAAGTTGGTAACATATTTGATTAAATTTCAACCAAAAATATGTTCAACATTGAAATTTGAGATCATTGACCATAGATAGAAACCATCTAAAAATGTTCTTAAATTATATATATATATATATATATATATATATATATATATATATATATATATATATATATATATATTTGTTAAAATGTGATTTTTTTTTTTTTTTTTTGTATTAAACCGATTGTGATATTGTGAAACTTGGTAAGAAAATAAAATGACAACAGACATCATCCAAATAAAAATTAATTAAATAATATTTATATAATTTTGAGATTATATAAATATATATTAATTAAAAAATATTAAGTTATTACGAGGTAATTAATTATAAATATTTTTATTAATTTAAATATATTAATTTATAAACATTGATAATATATGTATTTGATAAAATAGTTAAAAAGAACTTCATTTGTACACTTAAGGTGTGTTTTTGATAAAACTGAAAATTAAAATCTGAATACTAAAGACTGAAATTTAAGTACTGAATGACTTAAATATTTAAAAATAACAACTTAAATTATCAAATAAGAACATCTTAAATTTAAGTACTTAATATATAAGTTAATTTGATAATATTTAAAATTAATCTCTGAACAAGTACATTAATACTATTATACCCTTATATATTGTTTATATTAAATAATAAATTCAATATATTCAAATTAGATAATTAGGTAAATGTAATTTATATTAAATATTAAATAAAAAACAAAATATTAATATTTCTTTTAAATTCACTCACATATTAGTCAATTGATTTACAATTTGTTCACGTAAATTAATCATAAAAGCTTGATCTGTCGGTCTCGAAGACTCCATCATTGTAATTCATCGTTGTTGATTATTTTGAGTCATATTATCAACTTCATATTGTTCGAAAAATGAGTCGGTCATGTATCTCTTTCTGATAAAATTATGCAACGCTGCGCAAACAATAACAATATTTCTTTGGGTTTGAAAACTGTATGGCGCCATCTTATCCAATATTGGAAATCGAGTTTTCAATACACCAAATGTACGTTCAATGACATTTCTTAATTTTGCATGTGCTTGATTAAATAATTCTTTGTTCGTTCGAGCTCGACCACCTCGTTGAAAATCAGCGAGCCAATAACGCACATTTCGATAGGGGGCATAAATCCTCGAGTATGAGTATATGCAGCATCACATAAATAATATTCATCTACAGTTTAAAATAAACATATATAAAGTTATTAATATAAATAAATAATTTTAAAATATAGAATAATAATTTACCTGGTGCTGGAAATGGAAAGTTTGACAATGGATTACGCATCGTCTTAGTTAACACCTTAGAATCATGTGTCACTCCTTCCCATCCCGCCCAAATAAATGTAAATATCATATCGAAATCACAAATAGCTAATACATTTTGATAACATTTCTCCTTTCCTCTTCCTCTATATCGAACTTGCTCATTTCTCGGAACAACATCATTCACTAGAGTTCTATCTAATGCACCTAATGCCCCCTAAATAAATGTTAAAATAAAGAACATTTTGCACTTGTACTTTAAAATAAGCTTCATATTTTAGCTTATTATTTTTAACTTGTTTCCACTGAAGTCTATAAAAATAAGTGGTTATAAAGATATGTTATCAAACAGGCTTATTTTAAATAAGTTCTTAATATATTAAATTAAGTGATAAGTTAAGTTATTAAACACTGCCTTAGTTTATAAGTTTGAATAAAAAAAATATTTAAAAAAAAAAAAATCAATATTAGTTTAGATTAAATAATATAAACATAATTTTAATAATATATTAATAAATTTAATAATATTTTCCTATTCAAATTTATTTCCACTCCAATTTATTTGTTTATAGATAAAGTATATTATTTCTCTTTAAATTTGAGGGACAATCAATAAGAGTTTGTTTGATGTTTACTTATTAGGATAAAATTCAATTTTTATCCAAAAATCCAAACATCATATCAATAATTTAATTGATAATTTTATCTTTTTAAATATCAAAATTATTCTCTAATTTTAGAATTTCTCTAAGTCATCGTTCTCTCACCTAAATCATATCTTTTAAACTTAAATTAATCTTCAAATTTTAAAAACTATTTTTTCCTACTTTTATCAAACAAGAATTTTAAAAAAACTCTAATTTTAGAAAAACTCAGATAAAAACTAAAAAAAAAAAATTCCTTAAACAAACTCGTGTTGTCAAAATGATTTCATGTGCCTTTTAAATAATATATAAATAATATAGGTTTTTATTGATTTAAATCTTTTTATACCCATGGATAATTGGCTGGTTTGATTCCTCATTTATAAAAGTAGCTTATAAGTAGCGTCTGTTTGCATAATAAACTCACGGCAAAAAATTATAATCAAATATATTTTGCGTTTAAACTTAATTTTCTTTCTACCTCTCTCATCAACGTTTAAACTTATAATAATTTGCGTTTTTTCTCTCTCATCACTTTTAAATATTTTTTTATTCATTATATCTCATATATTTTATTCATTCTTAATTATTTTATTCATTTGTTTTCATCTATTTAATCAATTTTTAATTATTTTATTCATTCTCTCATATATCCCAACTATTTCTAATATTTTTATATAAAATTATTTTAATAATAAAACGAATATTTAAATATATTTTTATTTATTAATTATATCATGTATATTTTAATATATAAAATAATTAAGTAAAATATGAAATATAAATAAATTTTGATTTTTTGATTTTTTTATAATTATAGTTTTAGAAACCAAATTAATTTTAATTAATTATTTAAAATTATATATTACAATTAAGATTAATCAAATGTGACACGACATGAAACGAATAATAATACAAAAATGTTGAAAGAGCCTGAAAATGAATTGACAGTGAAAAATTAGGTCAAAGATGTGAAAAGATTAAAATATATATAATAAATTAATTTTCTTTATTAAATTAATCTTCTCAATATTTTTAAAAAATAATTAGAAATAGAAATGGAGAAAAAATGGTGATTTTCAAATGAGAAAAAAAAGAGACGGAAAATTTTAAAATGTTAGTAAATATTTTTATATCATATTTATATTAAATATATTTTAAGATATTTATAAAAATTAATATATTTATCTCATTTATTTTAAAATATATTATTTTTAAATTTAAATCATTTATTAATATTTAAAATTATATATTAACAAAAAATTATAAAAATTAATATATTAATATAATTTATTTTTAAATATACTATTTTTAATTAAAATTATCTATTAATATTTAAATTAAATTAATAAATATATATAAAAAAAATTATATATATTATTCATTATTAAATAATATTATAAATATAAAAAATAAATAAGTTGAATGTATAAACTTATCCAAGTTTAACGTTTAAATAAACTAATATCATATCCAATGTAATTGGAATAAACTGAATTAGTTTGCGTGAATAAGCTAGCCGAATCAAACTATCAAAATATGTATTTGATTAAATAGAGAACATGAGTTTTAAATTTTTACTTAAATTTAAAAATGAGAATAGAGTAATTTTATTTTTTTAATATTTTGTGTAATTCTTAATTTAGATAAAATAATATTTTAAAATAAATTTAATTATATATATGAAAAAATTTAAGATAAAAGAGTATATTATATTTATATGAAAAAATTTAAGATAAAAGAGTATATTATATTTCATCTTAATTCAACTATAAATGTTTCTAAATAGATAATAATCTTTCTTTGAGATTTGTTGAACTATAAAATAAATGTTGTCAAATGAATTGAATGATTCTTAAAAAAATATATGAAAAAGGATGTGCCCTAATAATATAATTTGATTAGTTGAAAAATTATAAAAAAAAAAATACTAAAAAAACAAAACAAACAAAAGTAAAAAAAAATGTCCACTGAATTTTTGATAAATGTTAATAAAAAAAATGTGAGCCTACTTGGATTTAGCAGTTTTCAAACATGCCAATTTTTTTGTTTCAGAATAGTTGTTATTTTTCAAATATATGCTTATAATAATAATAATAATAATAAAAGAGTGCATAATATATTTGTTTTATTTTAAAATATTAAGGCTATGTATAATAAATATTTTATATATATATATAACCAAGGCCCACATGCCGCTGTATTCAATTTAATAATATCGTTTCCAAACAAAGATGGGGTTTGGGATTTCACAAACAAAATACACTAATTATTATTTCCTCAATTCATGATTGTCACTACTGACACAATAACTTTTATTTATTATTTTTGTTTCTAACCAAATTTGTATTTAAGTTAAAATGATAAGTCTGATGTAGATTCTTTTTATTTATTATTATAATAATATTTATTATTTTTATTATTATAAGTCTGATAACTTTTATTTATTCTTTTTATATATATTTTTTTTAGTAAAGGTTGATTAAACATTTTTTTATAATATAATTTAAAAGTTTATTAAAAAATCACATTTTTAATTCACTCCACATTTCAAAACATTTCATTTAATTCAATTTTATCTCTTGTACATATCAAATACAAACTAAATTACTCTCAATTTTTATTTTCATAATTTTTAAAAGTATTTATGATTGTGATATTGATGATAAAATACTTATTAGATTTCAAATAACTCACTATTGCCAACAACTTTTGGAAAACATTATATTTCATTTTATTTATTGTTTACATTCTATTAAGATTATATATCTAATATTATATTTGAATGATTAAATGTATTAAATATTAAGTTGATTAACAGTATACATTCAATAATTTTACATATTTATAAAATAATTTAAAAATAATTAATCAAACAAAATCAATCACGAAAATATTAACATCCAAATAGAGTATGTAATTCAAGTAACAAAATTGTGCTCAAAAGACAGAAAATGAAGGATTTTGCACTAATTTTCTAAATTAAAAATAAATAAAAATATTAACATAATAATTTTAATATTATAAAAATACAAAATAATCAAGTTGATGACCATAATATTCAGTTTGATGTCAATGAAACTGACATTTAATTTATTGAATGAAATAAATAAATTTAAATAATTTTTAAATAAATTATTAATTTTCCAAACATTCTTTAATTAATTCATATTTATTAATTAAAATTCTAAAAAAATTATTTTATAAAATTGAAATTATTATATAATAATATCATTTAATCCTTTTTTTTACTTTTATTCAAAATAATTCACTTTACAATGGTTCAACAGGAACTGAGTTATTTAAATTACTTCATAAATTATTTTAATATTTATTTTAAAAAATCAAAAATACATTAATTTAATTTTTTTTATAAATTTTGAATACAAAAATTTAATAACTTATTCCAAATAATCATACACAAATCTCTTTCTTATCTAGTAAAATTTTAATTTTGTAACCTTCATATAATCTCACATCAAATATTTTTCTATCATTTCATTTATAATTAGTCTAATTGTTGTTGAACAGGAAACATCCAATGATTTAAATTATTGTTTTTAGTATGAACATTATTAATCCTAGTGTTGCTAGAAGAAGAAACAACCCAATAAGTTAAATTATTATTATTATTATGAACATTATTATTACCCCTAGATATTGTCTTACTGTTGCTATAAGAGGAAACAACCAATCATTTCAATTATTATTATGAATTATTACAATATGTATTATTATGTATCAATAAGTACAATATTATTATTATACAGTAATGTGATGGATTACCATTGTTACACCATTATTATTGTTAAAATTATTATAAAAATAATGTAGAAAATTAAAGATTGAATCTCTTTGTTTTTACTTTAAGAATAAAATTACTAACATATTTTGAAATTGATAAAATAACAAGATGAGACGTTCCTCACACAATCATGATCTATAAGCAACCAGTTACAAATAAAACATTATAACTAAAAACATTAATTGTCGTCATCACACCCTACAAACTTTTTTTAGTTATACCAGAAATATCCGAGTCACTAGTATATTTATGTCGATGAATAATACAATACGACTCACATGAAACGAAAGACAAATTCCAAAAAATCAAGGAAAAACCACACAAAATAATTCGTTTTTATAAATCAAAATCCAAGAATCATTCTACAATTTAAATTACATTCACATAGTACTTACTTCATTTGGAAAGAAAGAGAAAATATATCTTAAAAAAAATACAATAGAGAGAAAAATATTTTATCTTTCTTTCCAAATGAGGTAGGTGCTATGCGAAGGTGCTGTATAAGAATGCTGTATATATCATTACTCATTTCGTTATATATCTTAAAACTCTTAATTATTAATTATTAAGTTTAACTATTATCAAACAAGCTCTGTATTGTGAGGTTTTTGCATAGTGATTGATGATTTAAAAATTTGGAAAAATTAAACAGATCAATATTTTTACTGTAGTTGATTAAAACTTAATCATTTTATATATATATATATATATATATATATATATATATATATATATATATATTAAAATGAATAATTATTGATTATCATAAGAATTTGAAATCGTTTAAATAATATCTATTATTAACATTTAAAGATATTATTATTTATTTTATTATTTGAACTTAATATTATAAATGATCATTATTAATTTATATATTATGGCGTATATTTGACCTAATTTTAAAAATGTTTTTGTTCATTATTATAATTTTATTATTTATTGAAATATTTTAATTTTAAATAATTTAAATGTAATAACTCGTAGGTATTTATATATTTTTTTAAATAAAGTATGGATTACAAATTTGAAAAAAAAAATTATTATTTTAATTTAATGAACAGTAATATATTAATTAATCATACATGAGTTATTCGTGCAAATCAAATGTCTTCCCGAAATGTTTAGCTTTGAATTTACTCTATACATTCTTTAATAAAAGTACGATTTTGGTGTCATTTATACGAATAAAGAATAAAAACGTAAATAAAATAAATTTAATAAAAGAATAATAATAATAATAATATATATTTAATGTTTAAATTTTTTAATAAATTACGAATAATATATTAAGATAATAAAATAGAACGTTTTCATTTCACTTTTTATTTATTTTGATCACATATTTTTTTCGAATAAACATCTCATCTCGTGACTTTACACTTTCACTTTGGTCAATCAAATATTTGATTCATATTTTTTAATATTTAACATCGTGACCTCACACTTTGGTCAATCAAATATTTGATTCATATTTTTTAACCACTTTCAATTGATATCAGCCTATTATCTCTCGACAAACCACATCACAATCGCACTTGGTTAAAAGGTTATACTTGTTTTGTTAGGTTGCTAATTCGAAACATGCATATAACATTTTTAATTTTATTTTTAACTGTTTTAAGTTTATGGGCGGGTCAAACCACAATCCGACTCAAGTATCTATTTACTCATATATATATATATATATATATATATATATATCCAAATTAACCACAACTCTCGATCCGGCAATCCAGGCACTTTAAAAATTAAGCATCATTATATATATATATATATATATATATATATATATATATATATATATTTAAATTAGTATTTCTTATGGATTTTATGATGTATCGCTATGCATTTCAAAACTCTTTGTTAAAAATTTAACAAGTACATGCTTTATGCAGTTTCAGTTTCACTTAAGGATAACAATTTAAAATCGTCTCGCGGAAACTGAATTGAATTAGCTCGTTTGAGGCTGTTTTTTTTTTCAAAACTGAGCGGGGATGGGGCGATGATAGTATTTGTGTCCACTACCCCGACCCGTCCCAATCTCACCCCGATTCTTCCCCGAACACTATAAATACAATTAAATATATAAAATCACTAATATTTTTATTTATTAATTATATTTTATAAGATTGATAAGTTTACTTCTTTATAATAATATAAAATTTTAATATATTACAATATATATTATATTAAAAAATTCGTTTATATAATTTTGTTTTATAATTTTTTATTTTTTAAAATATATTTTATAAACGGTGCCCCGCGGGGATTCTCTGAAACCAAACGGGAAAAGGATGATATTAAAATTCTCTGAAATAAAAACGGGGCGAGGATGGTAAATACATTCTCTATCCCAAACCGCCCATTGACATCCCTAGTTTCACCCGATAATTTAATTAATTAAATGATTATTTAAGTTAGGTATGATATAAAAAAAAGAAGGTTTTTTTATAAAAGAAAATAAGATAAACTCACTAAGTTAACCTGGTCTGTCGGATTTCCGGTGCTGGTTGGCCGAATTTAACCATTCATTTCTCTATCTACTCAACTTCTATTATTTTTTTTCCAATAACTCATCTTTCTATTCCGTCCGAAAATACTTACATCCTTTCTCTAAACTCACAATTAACTCATTAATTACACATGTTCTAATAATTAAAAATCATCCAGTAAATATTAATATATTTTTATCTATATATAATTAAATTAATAATACTTAAATAATTAAAATAAAATAAAATAAATTTAAATATTATATATTAAAATAAAATATACATTATATAAATATTAAAATTACACACATATTTTATATTTAATTAATTTTATAATTAAAATTTATATTATTAAAATTCGACATATTAAATTAAATAATTTAAATAAATATACACTACCTAAACGTTCAAATAAAGTTATATAAATAAAATTAAACTACATAGATAAAATATATATTTTATTTTAATGTTTAGATAAGGTATTTTATTTTAGTTTATAATATTATTTAAATTGTTTAATTTAAACTACATCTATCATTTTTTTTAATTGATTAGTTAGAAATTTTACAAAAATATAAGTTTAATTTTAATTATATATATTATATTAGTAAAATTAAATAAAAATAAATAATTTAAATAAATATACATTATATAAATATTAAAATAAAATACATAAAAATAAATTAAATTGTATAATAAAATTAAATTATGTCCTAACCACCTAAAAAGAATTCATATCTTATAATAAAATTAAATATAATATATTTATAAAACTAAGTCAAGATAAAAATAAATAATTCAAATAAATATATTATATAAAATGTATAAATATAAAATAAAGTTGTGAGAATAAATAAGAGGTATAAATTTATCTTTTATGTAATATATTTATTTTAATTTGGAATATTTATTTGAATTATTTAATATAAAATGTTAAATTTTAATTATACATATTATATTTATAAATTAAATAAAAATAAAATTTGTTAATATTCTGAGCCAACAACTGAAAAAGAACAATTGAGGTTACTCCAATAATGGAATAACCGTGTATTGACTAAATAAATTAGCGAAGAAAGTATAATCTTATGGGCATATAATGTTGGGGTGAAACAACAATTGAAACTCCGATATTACTCGTGAGTGTTGAGATCCATTAAACGACGGGATAACACTGTGTTGACTATATGACTAATAAAAATCTCATAAAGAGGAGATTGAATGTATTGAAAGTGTTAGGATCGACTACAACAATAGAAGGGGGTTGAATATTGTTGTACTAATTATCACTTTCAATGCGATTTTAATCATATTAGAGATTAAAATCTTTTTCTATTCTTCACAAATCGTCGCAAGCTCTTGAACGGATTCAAGTGCAAAAATTGCTTGCTAGATTTGAAGCGACAAATTACGTATTAAGAGATGCGGAAAAGAAATAACATGAGAGTTTTATGGATGTTCGGAGATTAAACTCCTACGTCACCCCTTATTATGTTTTTAAAAGGATTCCATTAGAAGTCTTTAGTTTGTATAGCTTCTACACAAACTCAGTCAGAACATAAGACTTAACTACTGACTGTTATGAACTCTTAGTTATCACTCTGTTGAATAGACAACTTTCTGTTCAACTTACAATACTGATAAGACTCACATATATTATAGTGTATACTTTTTATAGTTAGAAAGAGAGAGTAAGAGAATGAAGAATTACAAGAGCTTTTTCTAACTGTCAACTGTTCGAAACTTTTAGAACTGGTTCGTCGTTGTACTCTGATGATCTTTTATATTGAATCTTAGCAACGGTTGACTCTAATTCTCGGATTGTGAATTGACTAGAAGGATTCGCTGTACAGGAAATCCAAGGATCCGCCATTCATAAATCTAGGGATTCGACGTTGTACTTTGATGTTCTTTGATTTTGAGATTAGCAACGATCGAATCTGATATATAGATACATGTCGACTTTTTAGTGGTTGAACACTAGATGGCAGTTAAGTTGACTTGGAAGTTTTCTAATAACAAACGTTGTTGTTCGCTATGTTGATGAGGTATGTAGATAAGCGGGCGCTTCTTCAGACAATTGTTGAAGCAAGGGTGCTTCCAACGCTTTTTCAGACGACTGCTGAAGCAAGGGTGCTTCCAACGCTTCTTCAGACGATTTGTTGAAGTAAGGCTGTTCCAACACTTTTTTAGACGACTACTAAAGCAAGGCGTCTGCTCACACTTCTTCAGACTACTACTGAAGCAAGGCGTCTGCTCGCGCTTCTTCAACTCATCTGTTGAGGCAAGCCGTCTTCCAGCGTTTCTTCAACTCTGCTGTTGAAGTGAGACGTTTGCCCGTGCTTCCTCAGATCTGCTATTGAAGTGAGACGTCTGTTCACGCTTCTTGAGTTGTGTCTGCGCATTAAATATTTGCACAACTTAGTTTTATTCACTTATGAATTCATCATTAAAACTATGTCGTATTAATTAAACTTATTTTTATTCACCTAAGTTCATTTTACTCAATTAAAACATTTTTTAATTTCAATTTAATTGATTATTTTTTTTTAATTAATTTTTCTTTTTTCCTTATTTAACTTAATCTAATTAATATATATTATTATTATTATTATTATTATTATTATTATTATTATTAATACCATGAATAAGCTCACTGTGAATTAGTAATTATTTATGTGATTGAGCTCATTTTTTTTTTTAAATGTTTTTAATTGATTATAAATGTTTGTGATATCTTAGGTTGATAGAGTATATTTGAATAATTTGTGATTATTAATATCATAACTAGATTTGAAAAAAATAATTAAAAAATATATATATGAGTTGTCACAATTATATTATTTTTATTTTTTTAAATAAGGATAACTGACACCTACAATCATGCATCTCAGTTTATATTTAAAACATTTTCGATGAAAATCGAATATGTGACATTTTAGTCTTTATTAAATGATAAAATATATTCAATAAACAACAGGATTTAGAAAAAATGATCTTAGATTGACTATTTTTACCGAGCCACTCTAATAGGTTTTTCACAATTATATTACTATATTTGCAATTTATTAGATCAGTTAAATCCTTTCATTATTTCAAAATAAAAATAAAAATCACCAATAGTGAAAAATATATATTATAATGAATTTAGTATATTTAACCAAAACTTAATCACTTATTTAGAATATTAAATAATAATTAGAAAGAATAATCAATTTCTTATTTTTCAGTTTTTCTCATAATTGCTTTTTTTTTTTTTTTTTTTTAATGTCAATGAAAAGTGGCTATACTCAATGTCAAATCTTACTCAGTATTGGGTTAGTTAATTACTCAAAAAATAAAAAAATTAAATATCACTTCACTCCATCAAATTTATCAAATTAATTAATTCATTAATTAAAATATTAAAATATAATTTATTTTAAATTATTATTTTTTATTTTATTTATATATATTAATAATCTTTAAAAAATTTTAAAAAAAAAAATAGTAATCAAAATTATTACAAATCATTTATATATGTATTTTAATAACTCCAGCGAAGCGAAAAAGTCTTCTTATTTTGTTCTTTAGATTTGACTTGTCAGATGTGTTTTTAGGTTAGATCTGGAGAGATGACTAATCTAATTTGATTTGGTTTGTTTGGTTCAACTAAGTTACCACCGATAGTGTTTGAGTTACTTTATTTTATTTTTTAGAAAATCGATAAAATTCGGGGAGTTAATTGTTATTTTTGAAAATTTACGATCTCGATAATCTATTGAGTAATATGTTTTCATGTTATTTTTTTTTCGTTTTGTTTAAACGATTTTTTTTTATCATTTTTAATATACAATAACTATTTAAGTATATATATAAATATATATATATATAGATGATAGTTAAATAAAGATTGGAATTTGAATCTAACAATTCTTATGGGCAGGAAATTTTATTTCTATGATTTTTAATATGTTAAAATAATTAGATGTCTATTTAAATACTAATAATTTTCTAGATTTATAAGATGTTTACTTGTTTAGCTAAATTTATAGATGTATTAGATATTTATTTGTACCAGATTGTGTTATATTAATGAAATACATGTGTACCAGATTGTGTTATATTAATGAAATACATGGTTCATATATATATATATAAATCTGTTAGATAATTATTATTAGATTATATTCAACTATTAATTCAAATAATGTATGTAAAGTTGAAGAGTTGATTTGCAAAATGACAAATTCAAGTCTAAATTAAATAATATCAATATTAATAGTCAACTGAAATATATTGACCCGAGGTTTAGCCATCCAACGCAATTCTAATAGCCTTTTAAACAGGGGTTAGTAGTTCACTTTTTATAATATTTTCTGACATTTAAACATCGAATTTTGAGAGTACTTGTTAATATATATATATACTTTAATTAATTCAAATATTATTTAATAAATGAGTTACTCACGTGCTTATTCTTATAAATGTTATTTAAATAATTCATTAAATATAAAGTTATTTGTTATATATCTTTTTATTTTTTTTAAACTAAAGTTGTTCATCTTGGTTACACAAAGTTTGATTTTTTTTTTAATTTGATTTAAAATTTGGTAAAAAGTTCACTTTTATTTATTTACTTTTCACTTAAAGAAATTTCATTTGATTGAATAAAATATTTCCAATTAAAAAAATAAATTACTTTTAATTTTTACTTTATCAACTTTTAAAAGTCATTGAGTTTGTGATTATAATAGTGACAAAAGATTAATTTTAAATAATTGAATTATGAAAAGTTATATTATTTGAGAACACTTAATTAAGTAACATAAATTATTTTAAAAGACCACATATCACCCCTTAAGTTGGAGTGCACAGTATGTTAATTTTTTATATTAAAAATTTGTATTATTTAATTAAAAAGAATATATTAATTTAATGAAAAAAAAGAAAATATTTTATTTTAATTTAGTCTGTTAAGCTGATTGATGAATGAATAATGGTGAGTTATTTAACTGAGCCATAAATAATAAGTTACATTGATTCAGTTAATTCCAAATTATATGGAGTCTAATTTATTAGTTAATTATTTGTTACATTTATTTATTTAATTTTTTTAACTAATAAACTAACATTGACACATGTAACCGATTGGTTTCATAAAAATCACATTACCATTTAAACTACTTAGTGGAGTTGTTAAATTTGATTATTATTTAATAAATTTTAATTCAAAACCTATTTTGAATTTTTATTTTTAACATTGAATGTATATTTTATGTCTAATAATTAGAGTATATAAAAATTATTATTATTTGTATGGTGTATGGAATGAATACAATTAAAATATAGATTTATAAAATCAACAATTTTATTTTGACTTATTTTTTAAAAAAAAAATTTATACTATTTTATTTATTTTTAACAATTAAATTATTAAATTTATTAATTAAATAAAAATAATAAAAACTCAAAATCAAACAAGTCCATAAGTAAAAATGTGAGAGATAAAATATTACAGTTAAGAGAGAGAAATGCATCACGTGATGAAAAATGGCAGTCTCGGAGAGAGAAAATCGCTGCGGAGAATAAATAAATAAATAAAAAATCGAAACCGATAAGAGCTGTTTGATTCAGGTTATTAGCATAAGTTTATTGGTCTTAACTGTGGTAACAACATATTCCCATAATCAAACGAGGTCATTATATTTAAGATAATCTTGTTTAATAGTATTTTTTATTTTATTTACTTATCTTTTGTGTTATTAAGTTTTGATTGAAATGGATATCTTGCTAGAATCATGCTACCATCTTTCCTTCAAAAAGAATAAATATATTTTTTTTTATTATTATTATAACTAAACTTATTTTAAAGGGAATGCTGTCATTTTTTGGTCAAAGAATGCATGTCTTTTACTCTTAAAGGACAAAATCTAGATTTAATTAAAGTAGTTAGTCAGAAGCTAAATTTAGTTTAAAAAATATGTATAACCCCCAAAAAAATTAAGTTATATAAAATTCAAATAATTTATAAATATTAGGCGTATCTTTCTTAAATAATAAATTAATAAAAAAAATGTATTTAAATTTTTCTAGAAAAATGTATGTTACCTTGTTAAGTGGGTTTATTTTATGAAAATATGACAACCTTTGAATTTTGTAGTTATTTATTTTCAATTAATTTATATAAAATTCAAATAATTTATAAATAAATATAATAATAAAATTTAAGATTATAAAATTAAAATCTTAAAAAATGTAATAAATTTATTTTTAAACATTCTAATGATAGTAATATTTTGGTTTTGAATCAATTTGGTAGATTTTAAATTAACCGGATATTTGATTTCTTAAACATAATTTTTTAAGTTATAAGTAATTATTTTTCATAATTAAATTAAAATCATTATTAAATCGAACAAGCCTTACCTATTTTCTTATAAAAAATAATTCTTATTTAATTCAATTACATATAAAAAATTAATTAATAAATAATATAAAATAACACTTACAAAATTAAATATAAACCATATTAAATTATATAAACAATAAAAACTAAAAAATTACAATAAAAAAATTTAACGATATTGAGGGTTACTCAAAAAACAAATTCATTTGAGTCACTAAACGATGAATATGAAAATAGAATAAGTCGAACAAATTAATGACAATTAAAATTATTCTTAGGCAAAAACGTTAGTAAGCAACTCTAAAAAAAGATTATATCAAAAGAAAATGATTATCCACATATATGATTGAAATAGTGAAAAACAGATAACCGTAAAAACCTTCGTAATAAACCTAAAATCCAATAATCTGTTATTAAAAATATAAAAAATAATCTAAATTCGATAATTTTATCTTATTTACCACTAAGAAAAGAACGAGTACAAACTAAATGATCCCTAATCCAATTAAAAAGTATGAATCGCAAACACAATTAGAGCGGTCAGATAGACAGACCAATCCATAGCAAGGTGGGCAAACCCTTCAAAACTCATCGTTTGACAGGTTGACGACGGACCGATTCACCATCTCGGCGGGCTGAAAATCCCTAACCCAACCCAAGATGGGTTATGGATTAGGCGGGCCAGCCCGCGGGTTGTTTCACTACAAATAAAAATAAATAAAAATCATTAATAGTTCTAAAAAACAAGAGTTCAAGAACATGATCAAATAGTCATAATACACACTAAATAAGAATATTGTCTATCGTTACACATTAATTGACCAAATAGTTCAACAAAGTAACTAAAATTTGAAAAATTCATAAAATAAAAATTTCAGTAAAGTCAACATTCTTTATATCATCAATCGAAAACGAAGAAAAGAAAGACGGAACAAATAAATAATCGGCGGCCAATGGGCGAAGTATTGAGTATTGACTGCTGCAGTGCTTTTGGGAGATAAAAAAAATTAGGGGTATGCGGCATATGTTATAAGACTACAAATCATATTAGATTTTTTTTGCCAACCCAAGCCCGACCCGCCTAGGCCCGCGACCCGAGTGGCCTGGCCCGTATAGGCCCACTCCCAAATGAGTTTATAATATTTCAACCCAAACCGTCTAAATTGTTTGACGGGACGGGACAACCAAATTGACGTCTCTAACACAACCCACCTATAACTTAAAATATTATTTCGATTACAAAAATTGAAGAAAAAAATTCGATCTAGTTAAACAAAATGACAAACCGAATAAAAATACAATATTAACTCAAATTTGGATGATAAAAATACAAACAAAAAAATATTGTAAATGCTTGAGTTTCCTCATAATTGTTAGTATCAATTTTCACAATCTCCAGTGTTGGATCGGCCATGTTTGTTTTCATTTCTTAATAGTTTTGTTTTTAAATTTTGTTTGGGGTTGATAGGTAGGTTAAATTATTATATAAAAGTAAAATTACTAAACTCGAAGTTAAAAGATAATTTAAAAAAATGAGCTGTGGCATTAACTGTGGTGTATGGCTATTCCTGTTATCCAACGGTCACGATTTACACAACCGCCCTACTGTTGCAGAGTTGCAGTAGAAAAGGAGGAGGGGCCAATCACTATAATAAAACCGAAAATGGAACTGTAGAAGAAGAAGAAGAAGAGAGCTTAAATGGTAGAGCATTATTAACGAAGATTCGCATACGTTTCCTTTCAACCTTTCTCTCTCTCTCTCTTCTTTTCCTTTTCTCTTTCCCCTCGGATTCTGCCTACAGCAGGAGAAATTTGTTCATTTCGAAACCATTTTTTTCCATCTCCTTCCGAATCTGCTTTTAGTTTTACTCTGAAAGAAGAAGCAATAAATGCACTCTAGATACATGATGGACAGATCAAATCTCACTACTACTACTCTTGCTAGAGACAAACGTTCTCTGGATTCGACTTCAACAGACGAAGGCCAACGCGAACCAAAGAGGCCAGCTCTAGCTAGGTATACGCTTCTCCTCTCTTTTTCTTTCTTCTTTTTCCTTCACTCATTATACACAACACATGAATGATAGTTTGAGTTTAATTAGGCTCGTTAATTGTCTTATCATTACTCATTACGCATGGCGTGTAAGAAACTGACATGCATAACCTATAACTTTCTTCAATTCTTTTTCTAAGGCCGAATTCAGAGGAGAACGAACGTCTTCCTTCGATGCATGTCAATAATTTGAGGAAATTGAAACTTAATTTGATCTTCCTTTCTGTATGTATATTTGCAGTGTCATAGTCGAAGCTCTTAAGGTTGATAGTTTGCAGAAGCTTTGTTCCTCGTTGGAGCCTATACTTCGCAGAGTTGTAAGCTACCTAACCTAACCTAACCTAGCCTAGCTAGACTTCAGTCTTCAGATCTAGATTTCATTTGTCTTCTAGTTTCTTGGCCTAAGAATCTCTATGATTAATTTCCTTTCTCTGAAATAAAAGGTCAGTGAAGAGGTGGAGAGAGCTTTGGCAAAGTTATGTCCAGTCAGACATAACCCGAGGTAACTATTTTCTGCCATTATTATCATTTCATAGAAGAATTATTTGTTTGATAATGGCGATGGTGTAAAATTTTGCAGAGCTTCACCAAAACGTATACAGGGACTAGATGGGAGAAACTTGCAGTTACAGTTCAGGTCAAGGTTATCTTTACCTCTTTTTACTGGTGGGAAAGTGGAAGCAGAGCAGGGTTTGGCTATTCACATTGTTCTTATTGATGGAAATACTGGCCAAGTTGTTAAGTCTGGTGAGGAATCTTGTGCGAAACTGGATATTGTAGTGCTTGAGGGCGATTTCAACGATGAAGATGACCATGGTTGGAGTCAGGATGATTTTGACTCTCATATTGTGAAGGAACGTGAAGGGAAAAGACCCCTTTTAACTGGTGAATTGCAAGTGGTACTCGTGGAAGGTGTTGGGACTTTAGGAGATATGTCGTTTACGGATAATTCGAGCTGGATAAGGAGCAGGAAGTTCAGATTGGGTCTGAAAGTTTCTTCGGGATGTTGTGAGGGTGTTCGCATTCGTGAGGCTAAAACAGATGCGTTTACTGTCAAGGACCATAGAGGAGAATGTGAGTTTTCTTGTGTTTTTCTTTCCTTTTCATTTTGGGGTTTTGTGTTCAAATTTGTTTCGTGTTTCGCATATGCAGTATACAAGAAGCATTATCCACCAGCACTCACAGATGAAGTTTGGAGACTAGAGAAGATTGGGAAGGATGGATCATTTCACAGGAGGCTCAATAAGGCTGGAGTTCGCACTGTGGAAGATTTTCTTCGACTTGTGGTTAGAGATGCTCAAAGACTAAGAAATGTAAGATTCTTTTACGGGTTCATTTGAGATTATTTTCAAATAATCCACTGTCCAATTTTTATCCTAATAATCCAAATATACATCAAACAAGACATTCTTCTAAATAATCCAAGATTATTCAAATAAACCCAATATCTAACAAGGCTAAGAGCCGTTTTATCATCTTCTCTTTCTGTTTGTGCTTACTAGATTCTGGGAAGTGGTATGTCAAACAAGATGTGGGATCTCCTGGTGGAGCATGCGAAGACTTGTGTTCTAAGTGATAAGCTCTATGTTTACTACCCAGACGACGTGAAGAACATTGGTGTCGTCTTCAATAACATCTATGAATTTAGTGGCTTAATTGCAGGCACAGAATATCACTCAGCTGACTCCCTTTCAGAAACTCAGAAGGTTTGTAATGTGCCCATGTTTCTTTTGACAGTTTTTATGATAAAACAACTTATTGCTTAATCTAAATAATAAAGTGAGTTAAGCTAAAATTGCTTAATTATTAAGATTCACCTCAATATAAGTTAAAAGCTAAATATTTTAACACAGTAATATAGTAGAGTGTGCCAAAGATAACTTTAATCCCTATTGATTAATCAAATAGTAAAGATAAATAGTCTAATCCACTCAGATTAGCTCAAGTACAAAGAGGGTAAAATAGTCTTTAAGTAGTTCCCGATATTATAAAATTAATTACCTGCTTAATATTCATATATGTTCATTTGATTTATTCAACATGATTTTCTTTATTTAATTTTTGTTTTGTTTTATCAAACCTTTTTTGGTTTCAGGTTTATGTGGATACCTTGGTGAAAAAGGCATATGAAAATTGGATGCATGTTATAGAATATGACAGCAAGTCTCTAGAGAACTTGAAGGAAAACAAGAGCATAGAAGCAACAGCTCCAAACAATGTCACAATGATGCCACAAGACTACTCAAACTCCTTCGAATCTCAATCCGCACTTCCAAGTTTTTCAGCTTCCATCCCTTCTCAGATGCCAATGAATCCGCTTCTTCCGTTGGTTGGTAAGGACACTGTTTATACACATTTTTTTTATTATTTAAAAAAATCTTTACTAATTTCGGAATGCGATAATTTGGATTGAATAGGACAAGACACTCAATATCCCAACGTTCCTCAAAGTGTAAACATCAGCAGTTCTATTCCATTCGACTCAAATCCATACCCATTACACAATCAGATAATGACTCAAGTGGAACCCCAACATCCAATTAACGAGGATCTGTTGTCGAATTTCGGCCCTTATAGTAACTACGACGACTTCAATATCTCAGAGGAGGAGATTCGCATGAGAAGTCACGAGATGCTAGAAAACGGAGACATGCAGCATTTACTTAGAATCTTCAACATGGGTGGTACTACTACTGGTCTAGGCCAAAGCTCCATTAATGGATCTGATTCTAACAACTACCCATTTAACACTCCGGCTGCATATAATCCGAACTCGACCTTCGGCTACGGGCTTGTCGACGATCAGGGTCCTCCTTCAGGCAACGCGGTTCTAGGTTGGCTGAAGCTCAAGGCTGCACTAAGATGGGGGATTTTCGTAAGGAAGAAAGCAGCTGAGAGACGGGCACAACTTGTTGATCTTGATGATTACTGAGTCTGGTAACTTCTCAACTCCACGTCTAGTTTACTAATACTAATAACTGCCACAAGTGTTCCGACATCTGTGGAAGTTGTTCTGGTTCTGAATCTAGTGATAATTATATATGTATTGTATCCTATTGTGTTTTTTCTTGATTTTATGTTTTTTGTTTATTAGTGGAGATTAAATTGTTAGCACGTAATGGTTATATATATATATATATGTGATAGTTTAATAATGGTTGTTGTTTTATGTTGTTGTTGTGAGTTAAACCCTTGTCTTTTGACATTTAGAAGAATAAATTAAAATTATTTCTGTATTATTCTATGTATGTTCTTGTTCCTAATTTAATGTGAAATTATTCGTCAAGTGATGATTTGGATAGCAGATTCTTTTGTCTGCCACGGCAGCTAATAGTTATACAACCGTGATGGGGGACCATAGGCATGGTCTCATATTTTCTCTCAAGTATTGATTTTGCAAGTAGTGGCTAAAGAAACTATACTTTTCAGTTTTGTTTTTGTCGCCATGCTCAATCTGCTGATCACAATACTTTTTGCATTTGTTTATTTCTTTCCATCTATGTTGTAGGCAATGTTTATGAGTCTGAATTTGGATCTTGATAACAAATTGTCAATAAATTATTTAATCTGTATCTGATTAAGTTATGTTTGTAATGTGATTTGATATGGATCCTTATGAATTAGATAGAAATATCAAATAAGGGCATTAATGTGTTTTGAAGCTAAATCGGCCATCATGTTATAACTTTGAAGGGTATATAGTAGATTTAAAGTGGTCTAGGAAAAAGGTGAAAGATGATTGTAACGTTACATGTATATGGTCTTGATAGTTTGGTTGAATTAAAGGGACCACTAAAGAACCTATGAAAAAGTTAAAACAAAGAAGATGATATATGACTATGTAAAATAATTAGCTTGCACCAAATATCACATGCAGACAAAGGTGTCTCTTTTTTGTCTTCCCAACTTGTGATGTTATCCATTTTGATGTTTTTATTTATTTATTTATTTTGAATGGTTCTTAATTTTGATTATGTAACTGATTAACCTGTGACAATTCATGTTATGTTAAGATGATTTTTATTTAATTTTAGTTTTTTTTATCCCAATAGAAAACTTGTTTCCTTCTGCTAATATCACTAGCAACTCTAATCCTCAATTCAACCTTACCACGCTTCTTGGACAATTCTTGATAATGTTTAAGTTCTTGTGAATCCTCTCTTCTAGTCTAACGACAATCAAATGTAGATATCTCTAGTCTCCCTGAGGTCTTGGGTTCGAACCCATCAGACGACAAGTTCTGCGCCTGATCAAATGGTTAAGTATATTTGCGGGCTATATGATTAATCCGCGAGGATTAGTCGCACTCCAAAAGAGAAGCAGAACTCAGCGTTTTAAAAAAAAAGGTTCCTGTGAATAGTTTACTCGAGTTATAGTCTAAAATTGGATTTTTATTACACTCTCAAAACAATTGGCTTTCTATAACATTTACCACCAAAGTAGACATCACAATTATTGTATGTATGCCTATGAAATGAAGAATGATGTTTGATATATATATACTTGTACAAGGATTGGATATAAATAAATATATGCTTACAAACCCTACATCAATACTGTTCAACCAGCTTCTTGACTCAATTTTGTAGTTGTTGAACACCCTATTTTCTTGAATCCCTTTGCCTAGTATGATCATGATACTATATCATGGTCAATAGTTTTTGCCTTCTTTGAATTTTATAGATAATTATTGATGAGCTTGCCTTTTGTGTGTGTGTGTATGTGAGAGAGACTCATGAATTATGATCTCTCAAATCAAATTAGACGTGCACAAGTTGAACCAAAGGTGTTTGAACTTGTCAAGAAATTGTAAAGGGTTCAAATTGTCTTTGGCCCATTGACCTAATTAATCAGAACATGATTATGCATGACATGAATTGGTCATCTCATCTGTCAATTAGAATTGTCAATTAACTATTTGGAGTTTTATATATCCTTGAAAGTCAAGCTATACTTTCATGATCAGATCAATTCATAGATGTTAACTAACTGGTCCAATTGGCCAGCAAATAGGAAATAGGGAGACCCTAAAGCTGACTACCTTTAGCTGTCCCTCTTATTATTCATGCTAAGTGGGGGCTAAGCTTTTTGCTATGGGGCCAAGTTCACCGGCTTGCTTTGAATTGCTTGTCCAAACATTGTATGTATCAATGTATGTAATTATAAGTGGTTTCATTCAATCCTATACACATTTGGAACGTAACTAGCCTGTCTTTCAAGGTGAAAGATTGAGCGTCGAGTTAACCTGGGGGAAAGTTAAAGTGGCAATGATCAAGGTCTTTAGCATTCTTTTTAGTTTAATTTCCATCGATTTCTATTTGGTTTGTCTTTTGATCCCCATTGGGGACTATAATTCTTTCATATTTTTTGTTTTGTTTGTCTATGTTGAGTTTTTTCAACTTTGGTTTTAAAAGTTGAGATTTTGTTTGGTTACGTGTTTAATGAAATCTTTAAAATTTTAACAAAAATAGTAGTTAGTTTTTTTTAAGAAGAAATGATTAAAATGTGTAAATTAACTTTGAAACTAAATTATATGGATTGGAATTTTTCAATATATTAATTGTTAGTTAATTAGTATAATAATAATTTATGGATTCTAGGGATGATAATGAGATGAAATCGAACTCGTGACCTTTAGATCTCTTAAGCTGACTCTTATCACTGGACTATTTTGGTAGGATATTTCGGGGATTTCTTTTAATATCATTCACGGCCCGTTCGGTTTTATTTGGTTTCGGAAAATCTTCATGTGGCATCGTTAATAAAATATTTTTATAAAAAGTAAAAAAATTATACAATAAAATTATATAAATATATTTTTTAATATAATATATAGGGTATATATTGAAATTTTATATTATTTTAAAGAAATAAACTTACTTCTCTTATAAAATATAATAAATAAATAAATATATGAGTGATTTTATATATTTAATTGTGTTTATAGTATTCAGGGGCAAAAATAGGGTGAAATTGGGGCGAAGGACACAAATACCATTCTCGTTCGGTTTCGGGGAAAAACCGTCCCAAACAGGACAATTTAGTTCGGTTTTCACGGGGCAATTTCAAATTGTCATCCTTACTTAATTTATAATACATAAATATGTCAATTATAATTCGTCCAAACATTTTTGGAAGATTTTTTTTCATTGAATAGGTAGTTAATCATCCGTCATATTTTATAAAAGTTTTAAATTTAATTTAAGTAATAATTAATTTTTTTAATATATTACATGGTATAAAAAGATAATTTTATCAAAGAAAAAGTAACACATTGTAAACTAAATCATTATATAGATATCTTGTTATGGAGGATAAAACAATTTATT
The DNA here is from genome assembly GCF_907164915.1 of Impatiens glandulifera. NCBI lineage: Eukaryota > Viridiplantae > Streptophyta > Magnoliopsida > Ericales > Balsaminaceae > Impatiens > Impatiens glandulifera. The sequence continues at coordinate 50,253,648 of NC_061862.1, read as the reverse complement.
TCATTCATTACTTTTGCAAAATTATAAAATCTTCACAAAAATGATAGTGAAAATCTATTTGGATATATATAAAATGGTATAAGCTGTGACAAAAAAAAAATACAAAAATTACCCACATTTGTAATGGCTAAAGATGATAATGAAAAAGCTCACTTCAAAACCTAGAACTCAATTATCATGGTTCTAATACCTCAAAACATATGCGAACGGGGAGATTTAATATCGTCTTTGCTTTATTTATTGTAAATTCTTTAGCTCCTATTTTTGGAAGTAGTGAACTTTACTATGAATTTTGTAGATTTAATATCTTTTGGCACAAGATTTTTAGCATTTCATTTTTTAACCACTTTTTCAATGCATATTAAGCTTGTCATTGACGTAATTTTCTGAAGCCTCCAAATTAAACATTGTGAATAAAATTTTATAAGGTTATGAGTTGTCTCACCTCAGAGCATTCATGCCACTCATGTCTTTGTTTTTTCTTCTGAGAAGATGAGTGCAGCTTCATTGAGACATAACCTGAACTTGATTTATGGAGTCGTAACCTTGAGACTTTCTTATCCTCTGTATAGTTCTCCACCATAAGTTATAGAGTTGTAAACGGTTCGGTTCGATAGTTTTGTACACTGAAATGCACAACTAAAACATTAAAGTTGGTTTGAGAAAATCTCAGATTACGAGTTTCGATTTATTGATCAATTTGGTTTGGTTAGGTAAAAAAATCGATTTACTTTGATCAGTTTTATTCCTAAAAAAAATACTAAATAGTTCAATCATATAAAAATTTGTTTAAAAAACAAATATAAACTATGTAGATTTACTTTTAAAAAACAAATAACAATATATTATAGTTGAACTAAAAACTTAATAATTAAAAAAATGTCTAGGTATCAACTTATAGTTCTATTTAAAAAGTTAATTATGGTTGGTTTGGAGGTTCAAACGTCACTAAAGCAACTAACTGAATCTTCAGTTTGGTTTAACAATTTCATAACCTTTAGTCATTCAATTTGGTCGATTCAGGTTGATTTAATTGATTCGATTGTTTTTTTTGAAAACGGTTAAAACCATTTCATTAAAATCTCAAAAGTGGGAGAGTCAAAAATTAAAGCTAGACAAACCCTAACTATGATTAAAAGATGCCAATCAAACGACCCTAAAGAACCTGATTAATATCAATCAAACATACGAGAAACAGAGATTACAAACAAAGATTACAAACTGTATCAAATCCTAATTATCCTAATTAGGAATTTTATTACCATACCAACCTGATGATTCAACATGTTGTCTTTATCTTCCCTTGTCATTCCTCTTCCCTTTCCCCTTCCTCTTGCAATGAAATGGGGATGAACTGAAGAAGTTGATGAATACTACCTATTCTCATTTATATTTTTTTTCTTTATATGAACCCGTTCTGATTTGATAGAAAGATTTATTTTTCAGGATTACCGGACTCTTCACCTTGTTGTTCTCAACTTGAATTTCTATATCATTGTCTACATTTCCTTCAACTTCAGCTTTGGAATCCTCAACAACTTTAAATTCCTCTGTATCAACCTTGGATTCTCTTCTTTCTCTTGATTAATCTGTGTATCTTGCTCTCTCTTTTCATCAGCAACCACTTTAACTTGATTTGATTGCGATTCCTCAATTATCTCTTCAACATTATTAGGTTGAAGTTCCACCTCCTTCTTCGTACTGCTTTCTTCTTGTACATAATTTTCTTTATCTTTTGTTTCATGTTCTTTAACCACATTTTGCTCTTTGATTATAGACACCCCTGTTTCATTTTCCTGCATCTTTACTTTCTGACTTTTTTGAATTTTTTGATCTTCTTCCTTAGCCAAATCACATTTTGGGCTTGTATGTTGGAAGATATTATAGAAAGAGCATCTGTCTGGCCTCCACTCATAAGTGATTTCCATGACAGTAGGTTTTCCTTTTCTGTCTACTATTGTTGTACTTTTCGGCAGTGTGCTTTTAGGACGCACCTCTATCCTAATTCTAGCAAATGATATGTGCTCTTCTTCTTCAGTAATTGGATCCATTTATAATGGTCTACCCAATAAACCTGCAAAATGACTAAGGCTTTAGAATTGTACATATGTGCAGGTATATTCCAGAGCTTGAACCATATTTGTGCAGTTTCTTTTAGTTTACTCAACAAGTTCAAGTCTTCAAACCATTTTCCCAACTTCATGTAGTTGGATCCTATATATGTATATCCATTTCCTAGAATTTCCTCCAGATTAGATCCCTTCTTGAATTTAAGGAAATATAGATAATGGATATTTGCTAAAATCTTCTCCAGCCTTTTTTCTTCCCATTGTTTCAATAGTGCATTTTTAGTAATTGGGTTTTTCCTATATAGTTTCCCACAACTATATTTTTCCATTTATTTATATAATTTTCCTCTACTTTAATAGGCAATTTAAATTCAAATGGAGAATTCAGCACCTCTACTTTTTTCCGTGTATTGCCCAAGTAGATTTTCCCTTTATAAGCATGATTTTCTGACTTTTTTGCATTGTTCTTCTTCCAGTCTTCATTATTTTTCCATGTCGAGTTTCTCCTGATAGTAAATGACCTAGATTTAGGATCCTTCATCAATTCATTCATCGTATCAACTGAACATTGAATATACTGTACTTTATCCTTATTAATGACAATTTCTCCCCTTTTGGAATGCATAAGGAGATTTGTAATCTAATTCTTAAGCCCAAACATATTAGCTCTTTCATTATAGCGTATCTTTCAAACTCCTTTATTATCTCCCTGTTTTCCTGCATTATTTTATATATGAGTTTTTCAGCAGCAGTTGGAGTAGATTTTTACTTGTGTTGTTATCATGCTGTTCTTTGCTAACTTCTTCAACAATTCTTTTTAATTTCTTTTACCGTTGCTTCCTTAATTCCTTTTAGCATACACTCCCTGACTTTTTAGATTTATTAATTTTATTCTTCCCTTTTCCCATAATGGCAGAAATAGAGTAATAGAACAAAGTAATTGTAGAAACCCTAAAAGATGATTACAGATAAACCGCAATTGAGGGCAATATTTAGCGGCGTTTACAAATATACAAGAAACCCTAGACTAGCAACACTTAATGAATGTCGCAAGACAATACCGGGTCACCCGTGCCGATCGTGCCATGCCACCTGTACCTATCGTGCCGTCCGTGCCGATTGCGCTTCTTTTGATTAATGATGATTTCGGGACCGATTTGATGACTTACGACGCAAGACAAAATCGTGTTTTCTGTGCCAATTGTGTATTTCTGCCTGTACCTATCGTGTCGTACCGCCTATACCGATCGTGATTCGATCGGTTTACCTCCACCCTAATAAGACATTACTAATACATATGGTCTAATCCATATCCTACTCGCGCGAGGTCCGTCTCTTGATCTAATGAGTCTGGCATGTGATAGATTGGAATGTGACTCAACATGTTCTATACCATTATCCTCTTTGACATTATAAATGGGAACGACGTTTGTATGCGAAACTCGAGATCTTTACGAGGTTCTATGCATCACTCTTGCATGTGGTATTACAATCTCCTTGTTAATCTTTTCCATCTTGATTCTTTATGGAATGCGAATGTGATAACACAAGCTGACTCGACTTTGAGCTGCCTGAATCTCCAAATCTATAAGAAAAAGAAACTCATGTTCCCATGTCCAACTATTTGCCATTATTTAATTGTAAATAAATAATAATTTCATGTTTATAATTTATATAAAATAAATAGACTTAACTTTTTTTTTATAAAACTAGACATTGTTTTTTAATTTAAAAAATTCTAATGAGAGATGAGTCTTGGTTAATTACCCGACTTACCCGGGACCAGCCCTGACAATAACCAAATAGTGAAACCACTACGTTGTGTGATATAACAATCTATTTATAGAAACAACCACAACCACACTCGCATTCTATCTATTTTTGCAAAGAAGAAAATATCAAGCCTATTCTTCCCAACAAAACATGTGTATCAAGCTATACGTTGCCCAAGACCTTGTCTCTAAGCTTGCATTGGGCATCGATGATTTCCTTGCAGTCGGCAACGTGAAGAGAGACCCTTCGTTCAATCTTCGACGATAATACACATTGAGATGAAGATCTATAAATTCTAACTGTTGTAATAGAATGGGGGAATGACATAAACAATAAAGAAAATCACAGATTTAACGTAGTTCACGAAGATAAAACTTGCCTACGTCCACCTACCTAGAAGAAAATATTATTAAGAAAATCAAAATATATATTACATCACGATATTTTAGATATGACATGAGTTTAAATAACACTCAGTCTCCTCCGAAACCCTGACATATACAAAACTAAGACCGAAAGTGATGCTCTCAAGGCAACTATTTTAGCTTTCTAAAGTGCTCGACCACACATTTAAATAAGCATAAACTAGGTCAACACAAATATCTTGGCGAAGAGTCACCAAAATATTATCACAATATTTTTCTAGTTATATTACCATAACAAAAGATCATTTTTTTTGTGTTAATCTTATTTTCTTAGATTAAGATTATACACCAAAATGTATAATTTAATTTTTTTTCCAGTATTCTCCTTACTTGTAATAACAATTCAAAACATTAACATTGTTCTTAATTAGATCTAATTGTTTGCACTTTCTTGATACAAAGACTCAAACCACCCTTCAATTTGTTAGAGTATAATATAATATATTTATAAGATATTATTACAATATTATGAATTGTGATAATATCAATATTATATTATTTAATTATTTAATATGTCAATTATAATGTCTATATAATAAACATAATTTATGTATCCATAAATAACAATTCAATACAATCTTTCTCTCTTTAATTTAACATGATATCAGAGCTTTGTTATTGTTCTTCTTGAGTCAATCAAGTGATAGTCTTTCGCTGCCTTCCATCAATGGTTACCTTAGCCATTGATGGAGGGCTCTAATCATTTAGTATTAATATTATTTTTTGTGGTGGTCTTAAACAACTTATTTGGGGCTTTATATTTCATTTGAGTGGATTTGTTTTTGTTTAGTTGGATTGGGGATTTTGGTAGCTTGGTAGAAATGAGTTTGATTGTTTTGTTCTTAAGTGAGGAGGGTAACTTGGACGGATCGAAGGTTGATTTGGTTGAATTAGTTGGTTTATAAGACTATTGGTTTTATTATTAGTCTTGGAGGAGAGGAAATTGGAAATGAGTTTTTGAAGGTTGGTTTGATTGGTCTTTGTTTGATTGGTTTTGGTTTTGGTTGATTTTGTTGAGTATAGAGAGTTAAATTTGGTTTGGTGTTTCCCTATTTTGTGAAAGAGTAATGATAGGGGGAGCGAAATATTTGCAGCGAATGGGGCAGCGAAGGACGTGGAGTGCTGACTAGACAAGCGGACTCAATATATATTTTTCTCTTTATTTTTATTATATATTTTTTAAAATTATTGTACATATGCGATTATTATACACATTTTTAATTATTTCTCTTTCTCTCAATAATTTAATTTCTTTTTATTGAAAAAAATAAAATTTATTTTCAATAATAAAAATTACTCAAATTAAAATAAATAATAATTAATTGTGTTATATTTAATTAAAAATATTTAATTGGGTTAATTTACTATTTTATATTAATAAATTACACAATCTAATTAAAGTACCAAAAAAATATGATCCAAAATTTAAAATAAATTTACCAAAAAAACATGGTCCAAAATGTATTATAACATCTACTTTTACAAAATCAAACAACATAATATAATTGATAAATTGTCTTTAATTATCTCATCGCAATAGTAGTTTTCACTAGTCTTCTATCGTCAAAATATTGACATTGAAACTTTCAAATCTACCAGACAAATTAGAAACAATATATAATTTAGAATAAAAATAATATAATTTAATATTAAAAATAATTGTCTAAAACATAATAAATCAAACTTTTTTTTAGAGCCTTTGTAATTAAAATGATTAATAATTTATTATTATTATTATTAATATATATTATTAAATTAATAGATGATATAATTAATTAATTGAATTTTAAAAAAATATATTTATGATAATAAAAATTAAAGAGATTAATTATTAAGTGTTTTTTAATAATAAAAATTGATTTTTTTTTATTGAATGCATCTTAATTAATATAGAGAAAATGTAAATAGTGAGAGGAGAGAGAAAATTATCAATGAAAATAAAGAGAAAAATAAATATATACCAAGCTTGTCTATTCAGCATTCCACGTCATTCGCTGCCCCATTCGCTGCAAATGTTTCGCTCCCCCTATCATTACTATTTGTGAAACTTGGTTATATTGGTTTTGGATTTGGTTGTTGTTGAGAATAGAGAGTTGAATTTGTTTTGTGTTTTCCCTAAGTTTGGTTTGGTTTAGTTGGTTGTTGTGGGTTGATTTCAGTTTGGTTTTTTGGAGGAGTTTGTGAAACTTGGTTTGATTGGTTGTTAATTTTGGTTTGTCTGAATCGAAGAAGAGCTGTTTTTTTGGTGGATGGTCAATGGATTGGCAGAAGAGAGAAGAGAAGGAAGAGAAAAAGATTAAGAATGATGTGTAACTTTTTATTGATCGCGTTTTCGTTTTCTGATTGTCAAACTCTCAATGTTTTCTGACTGTCAAACTCTCAATGTAACTTTTTATTGATCGCGTTTTTGTTTTCTGACTGTCAAGCTCTCAATTTAATAGACATGATCTATGTAACTATAAATAACAATTAAATACAATCTTTCTCTCTTTAGTTTATTGATATCATAAAAGTCTAATTTTACTAGATATCATGACTTAATTATTTGATGTTGTAGTGAATTGTTTTGTTTCCTCTTCTAAAAAATTATGGATCAATGAGATGGTTTCATTATTTCAAAAAGAAAATGCCCATTTTTTATTTTATTTTCCATTGATGGCTACCAAGCCTTGCTATTGGAGATAGATGTTGCCAAGACTTCACGCCAATTATATATATATATATATATATATATATATATATATATATATATATATATATATATATATATATATATATATATATATATATATCCATATCATTAGTTGAGTCAAACATTTTTAGTCAAAGAAAATTGAGTAACAAGAAAATATATCATTTTTTAAGAGTGCATGAGAAAAGATTTCATATTTACAATATTAGAATAAAAGTTTAAATCTTTGATGAAGGAAACATTACATTCAAACAAATAGTATATGCTTCCTCACCATTTATTTTCTTTTCGATTAAATCCTGAAAATCCTGAAAAGAGAAAAAACGTGAATGTAAAGAAAGCACAAAGCACAAATCACTATAACGATCCAAATGAGCTAAAGAAATGCACAAACACTTAAAAGACATTAACAACATAGAAAATATTTCAATAAAAAAAATACCAAAATTAGGTGACACTAAAATACAATCATAATACTAGTTTCATTTTAATTTATATACAAGTCAAACTAAATTCTTTTATTCGACCTCACAGCAATTGATAAACAATCGATCATCATTTTTGAAATATCAATTCTTTGTTTCATATAAAGTAACATATTTCAAATTGTTTAACTGGTATAAAATAAACTAATAATGGAATAATTAGCGACGAATGAAGGTCAAAATTGAATCAAAATAAATAAAATTCCTATCTTAAATTACCTTCGCTAAATATTAATAACAACGCAATTAGACCCATTCCTAGAGCTTCCATAGCTAATCATAATTAGTTTTTGGTTATTGCTTCCGTCATTGCTCCGGATGCTTTAATAAATATTTGTTGAAATTACTTTTTTTTTTCATGGTCAATAGTGAAGGGAAGAAAAACCATCACTATTTCCTTTTTTTTTTTTTTTACTAATTTTTTATTTTTCAAAATAAGTTATTTTAGAATTATACTATGAAATTTGTGGTGTTAAAAAAACTCTTACATTGATATTCCCTACTAATAGCTAACACCTAAAATTCTCAAACTTAAAGTCTAATAATATTAGTGATAGGGGAGGGAAATTTGGGAAGAATTGACATGACATCACGTTATTGACTGAAAAAAAGATATCATTAGCGACGACATAAACAGTTGCTAAAAATCATAATGCCGTTGCTAATAAATATTAGCGTCAGCTAACAAAACCGTATTCATTTGTCTCTAAAAAGTTCGTCGTATAATTAAAATATCAATGACAACGAATGGGTACCGTCATTGATAATTTAAAATAATAGCGACAACATTATCCTCATCTGGGTTGATAGACACCTCGGGAATGGTGGAATCTGGATCATCCAGTTCCTCAATGTCCGAAGTGATCCCATAAAGCTCATAGGATCATTGGATTATACGTCATCTGTATGAGCTCGGATCTCGTCTAAATGTCTCAATATAGCTTGTTTTGTAGCCCGTTTAGGTGCCATGATATATGCAAGAAAAATAAAGTTAAAATTGTAAAGAGGTCATCCTATTTGACACAAATAAAACCTGTCTAGATGTTCGAATAAGGAGGATTTATTTTTTTGACAATTTTCCATTCATGTCTAGATGCCATATTCGTAGCTAAAAAACCTGTTGTGCTTGACTTGCCATTACAAATGGATCATGAACCTCGAATCATGAATCTGAGTTCTCAATGTCCAGTTCACATTAACACTTACAACCCATATTTATCTACTTTTATACCATGGTCCTTGGAATGTACATCAAACCATCTACACTTGGAAAATAATTACTCAGGCAACCAAATTACTGAACTTCTATGATATCTGTGAGTACTCCATAGTAATTTATTGTTTCGGCCTCATTGTTGCCAATTACTAAGACACAACTATTTTTCGTGATTAACCCTTCGTCATGCTTCTCGTTGTTGAACTTGTACCCGTTTATTTTATATGAGTTATACTTCTTAGCATAAATCATCGGGCCACTCCCAAGAATCTTTAGACTAAAGTTCGATCTGATTCATTAGTCAAATGTCCCCACTTCCTTCTTGAAAAAACTTATGTAAAGTTTATCGTGTTCAAGAATAGAAAGATTGAGTCGCCTTGTATCGTTCAACTCTTGCGTGAATTCGCTGCATATAATGAAATTTAATTGTAATTAGTTAATTACAAAATTCACACTTAGTCTCTAATAAACTTATGAACTCTTACTTGTAATATTGTTCGACTTCGAGACAATTTTTCAAAATGTATACGTGAGCACGCTCCCGATCACCCGGTTCGTATGTGTAAAGTGTTGCAAAAATCTTCCATTGCCAAAAATATAGAAAGTGTTGAAGTTGGTTGTATCGATGTCTCTACTGATTCATGATCTTTTAAATATGGAGCACATAAACTCATAATCTCGTACAAAAGGTAACTCTCACTAATTGATCCTTCATGAAAGTTTTTTGTTCCGAAGGTACTTTTTCAAGGTACCCATAGATTGTTCTATTGGATAAATCCATCGATACTGGACAACCCCCTAGCAAAGCCTCAAATGCCAAGTGTACAAGCAATTGTACCATTATATCAAAGAATGAAGGTGGAAATATATTTTCTAATTTATAAAAGATCAAAACAATATCATCCTACAACTCTTTCCATTCATCTCGATTTAAGGATTTTTGACACAACAATCGTAAGAACCTAGATAAGTGCACTAGAGCATCGTACACATCATCCAGAAGTAAAGAACGTATGGCAAGTGAAATCAAATACTGTAATAGGATGTGATAATTTTGACTCTTAAATCCATAAATTTTCTTATCAATTACGTTTACACCTATAATATTGGAGCAGAACCCGTTTGGCGTTTTTACATCTTTAAGAAACATACATAATCATGTCTTCTGATTCGAGGAAAGTACGTATGTGGCTTCCAAACATTGAAGAACACCATCGACCTCAACGGAATGCAATGATTGTTTTATGTTCAATAATTCCAAATCTTTACAAGCTCTGAGTCCATCCTTCATTTTCTTTAAAATCCATTATAGCGCCCAACACGCTATCACAAATGTTTTTCTCAATATGCATCTCATCCAATAATAACGTTTTCTAGTATGATAGTTCGAAAAATATGTTGAGTTTATTCCAATTATCACCCCGAGATTCATGAGAAATATTTCTCCTTTTAGGACGATATTTAGTCAAACAGATGCCTTTCAAATCTCTTGCATGCATTAATATTTCAGTTCTAGACAAAAGATCAGGTGTCGGTCTTAACTATGTATTACCGTCAAAAGAATCTATTTTCCTGCGCCAATGATGAGTAGATGGAAGAAATCGTCGATGATTCATATAACACTTTTTCTGGTAGTGTACCAATATCAGTGAAGCTGTATTCTTATTACAACACAGACATGTAAGTTTTTCCTTCGTACTCCATCAAGATAAATTTGCATATACTAGAAAATCATTAATTGTCAATGACATAGTTGCCCGCAAATTGAAATATTTTTTACGACTCCCATTGTACTTCATCACACCGGTATGTCATAACTCTTTTAACTTGTCAATCAATGGCTGAAGAAACACGTCAATCAAATCCCCGAGACCTTTTAGCATGGGGATTAGCATGGAAAGAATGAAGTTATTTTTATCCATACAAATTGAAGGAGGGACATTGTAAGGGATAATAATAATATGCCAAATGCTATAAGAAGTCTTTCAATTTGTAAAGGGATGGAATACGTCACTTGCGAGAGAAAGTCTTATATTCTGAGGCTCGGAGGAGAAATCTTTAAACTTTTAATCGAATGACGTCCATATCATTAAATTTGCTAAATGCCTTAAGACTTCATCATTAACATTAATATTATATTTATGCCAAGTCATTTGAGGAGCGGTTTTGGAGCACATGTACAACCTTTGCAACCTCGATGCAAGTGGGATATATCGTAAATTTTTTTTTTTGGAATTAACTTCCCATTCGCCTTTTTCTGAAGCATAACACTTGATTGGTTGATCTTCTATCTAGACACACCATAAACTTTACACTCTTCCAAATATTTATCTTCTTTATGGAAGAGTATACAATAATTATTACAAGCATCAATTTTATTATACGTTAAATCGATGTTTATAATAAATTTCTTACACTCATAGTATGAACTTGACAACTCAGAATTATCTGTCAATATTTTCTCTTTGAGAAATTTTAATAACAAATCAAATGACGTGTTGATCCATTGACCAACATTTTTAAGTGAAGTAATTAAGTAAGGTGGAGGCTTTTGAAATTCGGGATCCTTCGTACAAGTGAAGTTTCGAATCATCCAACAACTGGTAGAATTCCTTGGCATTGTCAAAAGGGTGTTCATTATTTGTGGCTTCAACGGTTGGATACAAATAGTTGATAAGGTGCTCCATAAATTGATCATCGTGATAAATTTCTTCGTTAATTTCATCATTAACATCATTCTCTCCTAGACCACTCTAATTTTCATTTTTAAGGTCAACTAATTCATCATCCTCATCATCATTACCTACATTAATACCGTCTCTTTCATTCGAAGATCTTGTTTCCCCATGAAAGTACTAAAAATTATAATTTTACGGATCCCAAATGCAGTTAAATGATCTTGACCACTGTTCTATTCTCATAAGTTGATTTGCACATTTTACACACGAACAATCAATCGAATTTATGTTAGTAGACCTAATCGCGAAGTCTATGAATATTTCAACCCCTTGCACATAATTTGGATCATATCAGCGTAAAGTCATCCAACTTTTATCGGGGACTTTATTTTAACTAGGAATTAACAACAAATAATGAAATTAACATCTACCTATTTAATTACTATCAACATATAATAAATTATCAACATACTAACTAATTAATGAAATCAATACCTATGATACATATAAACTAACACCAAAACACAATGTAAAAACCTAACATATTAATCCAATTAAGTCATTTATCTAAACATGCAACCCTAATAATTCAAGTAAGTCATTTATCTAAACATGTAACCCTAATAATAAAAAACATAGGCAAATTTTAGAACTTATCAAATGAAGAATGCGCACGAAGAGTAAATCTCGAATACTTGATTCCGACTGATAAAACTGAAAATACAGAACAATGTATTGAAGTAAACAACAAAATAAAAAAATAATTGGAACATAATTTGATTTTATTTCCTGAGGATGGAGCGTTCGATAAAGAGGAGATTGATAGAGCGGCGGAGCGGAGATAGAAAGAAAGGAAAAGAGAGAAGGAAGAGAAAAAGAAAACGATTGGGTGTAACTAAATAACTATAGCGATAGTATTGTCGTGTGCCGTCGCTGATAATCAATCTAAAAACTCGACAAGAAACTAGAATATCAGCGACGGAAAACGAAAATGCCATCGCTGATATTATTCAATCATCAGCGACGACATTATCATGTGTCAACAATGAATATTAGCGTCGACTTTAGGTTAAAACCGTGGCTGATATTATTTTTCCAAAAACGATTCGAATTCAGTAAAAACTTCTCTTTATTAGTGTCGACTTTAGGGTAAAACCGTTCATAATAATATTCATTTAATGAATATTAGCGTCGTCTTTAAGTTAAAGCCGTGGCTGATATTCTTTCCAAAAAACGATTCGAATTTAACATAAACTCCTCTTTATTAGCGTCGACTTTAGGGTAAAACCATCCCTAATAATATAACTTTTTTTTATGTACTAATCAAATTGAATTTGAGTTGATTTAATTTTTTTAAACCATCAAATTATAGATTACACAAATTAATATTTAGTTGACACTTGTAAATAATGTTATATATTTAGATTATTTTCCTATAATAAAATTTACAGATCACTTTATTTTTTCAATTAAGTTATAATTTTAGATTTTAAATCATAAAGAAAGATTTAAACAATAACCAAAGAAAAAATAAATTAATATATAAAATAAGACCATCATGGAATATTATTCAAAATCATTAAATCCCACTTAGTCAAATCTATAATCTCTTTTATCGCACGTCCCTACTGTACAAATGCCTCGCGCATCTGCTTCATGTGATTTCACACATAGTTTTATGTCATTTGATTAATTTCTTATAGCTACGAACACGAATGTGATGACTTATGAAGAACCATTAGAAACTCTTTTAGTTCATGCATGTAATGAAGAAGAAAGTTCAAAAAGAAATGGTGGTGATCCAAGAAGTGAAGGAAGCACTTTATATGTCGATAATAATCATGTAAATAAACCACATTGATGGACGACTTGAAGTCAATAAACCAAGACACTAAAGTTACTGCAGGACTTTGTTTCTCCTTGTCTTCTTCTTCAACCAATGTGCTTCTAACCAATAGACAATCAGGCTCTTCTAGGATATCTTCATCTTCATCTTCAATTTCTTTCTAACCAATAGACAACAGTAACACGTTGAGTATAATTATGATTGTCTATTGCGATCATAATTGTACTCAATGTGTTGATATTGTCTGTAGGCCTTGTCTTCTTCTTATCTTCTTCTTGAGTTTAGAGATTGTTGATCATTGAGAAGCGCCTAATTGGCTATTGGTTGGAATGAAATTAATAGTTTCATTTTTCACCACTAAAGGAAATCTTAAATTCCTAAATGAGAAGCGAGAGAGGAGCGTGCTATTTAACATACCATGAAAACTTTTTTGACAAAGAATGTCAGCGACAACTTTGTCGGTAGCGTCATTGGTATTATAGATTATCAGCGACAGCGATAGCATAATGCAATGACTGACAGTCTTTATAATATCAACCACGACATTATGCTATTTCCATCCCTAATAGTTTTTAGAATATCAGCCACAACAATAGCATAATGCCATGACTAATAATCTATAATATCAGCCACAACGTGATAATATCACCGTCGTTGATAGTCTTTTAAAAAATGGTGGGAAAATGGCGGAAAAACCTGAATTTTAGCGACGACGTTGACAATAAAAACCATATCTGATAATAATTATCATTCACGGTGTAACTTCGTCGTTGCTAATATTTTTTTATCGACCACGGTTCTTTGGTCTCCGTTACTAATAACAATTATCAGCCACGGTGGCCGTCGCCAAATTTTGTTGCTAATAACCCTAATTCTTTTTTTTTGAATAAAGGAGAGCTAGTATGACAACCCCACAATCATGACTCCCCTCTTAAACTCAAAACGCTTCCAGATGGAATCGAACCTGTGATCTTTTGGTCTTTTAAGCCAACTCTTACCACTAGGCTACCTTGGTGGGATTAATAACCCTAATTCTACGAGTGATAAAAGTGTGAGGAGAGAGAAATAATATATTATTTTTTATATTTTTTCAGTCAATTAAATTGCGCCATGTCATTCCCTCTCTCTATCATTTTTCAATATTTAAATTCATCATAACATGACATTTTGATAGAGTTATAGTAACGATATTGGGTTTTGACCGGGTTGAGTCAAGTCCATGGTGTGATAAATGTTTAAAGTCAATTATATGAATTTTAAATATATAATCTTGTAAACACTAAAATTTTACCTGCCTAATTTATAAATGTTAAAATAATTATTTTGAATAAATAAAATTAAAATAATTAAAATTAAGGCCAAAGACACAATTAAATAATATTTTTGAGGCATACCCATGACATTGTTAACTATGTCACATTAGTATGAATCCCATTAAAAAACTATATAAAGATGGACTTATAGAAGATATGGATTATGAATCTATTGATACATGTGAATCATTTTAGGAGGACAAAATGCTAAGGTCATCTTTCAAAGGAAATTTGAAAGGGATACTGAATTACTAAGCGTAATATATTCTGATGTATGTGGGCCAATAAAGACAGAAGCTAGAGATAACTGTAGATACTTAATCATTACTGATGATATAAGTAGATATGAGTATATTACCTTATGTCACATAAATCAGAGTTCTTTGAAAAGTTCAAAGAACTATAAAATGAAGTAGAGACTTAAAGTTGCAAGAAAATAAAAGAACATTGATTTGACCGTGATGGTGAATATGTAAGCAACAAATTTGATCATCATTTGAAAACCTGTGTGATAGTAACACAATTGTCTACCCAGGGAATACCATGGTTGATTGGTGTGTCTAAAATGAGAAAATGACTATGCTAGACATGGTCTAATTAATGATGATTTTTGTTAATCTTCTGATATCCTTTTGAGAATATGCCCTCACTACCGCTATACTTACATACAAAGAACTCCATCAAGAACTGTAGATAAAACTCCATATGAGATATGGATTGGAAATGTTTCAAAGTTGTCTTTTCAAAAAATATAGGAATGTGAAGCTTATGTAAATCGTTTACAAACAAATAAGCTTGTAAAAAAAATCAGATAAATATTTTTTTAGGGTATCCAAAAGGAAGTTTTAGATATTATTTCTATAATCCAATTGAACAAAATGTGTTTGTTGCAAAATATAATGTCTTTTTGTAAAGAAAGTTCTTTTCCAACAAATCAAGTGGGAGAAATATTCATCTTGAAACAATTCAAGATGATGAAGAGCAACAAACTCAACAACAAGACATGGATGATGGAAATGATGAGATGATTACGTTTGAATGCCTAGGACCTCAGATCATTCATGAGATGGAACAAGAAGATCTACAAATAGTTGTTGATAATGTTTCAGATTCAGTTGTTGAACCCACTCGTAGATCGTTCAAGGTACAACTAATATGTTATGATGATTTCATATTTAATGTAAGTCTTGGTGTTCTTATGCTAGAACATTAAGACCTTCTACCTATAAATAAGGAGTGATGGGTTTAGACTCCAATAAATGATCTGAGGCATTAGGTCTAAAATGAGTTCGATGTTTGAAAATCAAGTATGAGACTTGTTAGATTTTCAAGATGGGGGGTAAACCCATATAAGCAAATAAGTTTTCAAACTCACAATTGACAATGTTGAAAATGTATATGTTTAGACAATGATAGTTGCCATATATTTTTGACAAATTCATGGTATGTAAAGAGACATTTTCACGAGTTTTCATTATTAGATTCATTATGATAATTCTATCTATTGCCACATATTATGAATATGAAATATGACAATGAATGTCAAAATTACTTTTTCTAAATTACTTTTGAAAGAAGATGTGTTAATGACACAACATGAAGATTTTGAAGATTCAAATGATGCTTGAAAGGTATGCAAGCTTAAGAATCAATTTATGGACAAAACAAACATTAATGAGTCAGAACTTTCGATTTGATAAAAGAAGCAAAGAGTTTGATTTCATTAGATACAAAGAGGATCCTTGTATTTAAAAGAAGTTTAGTGGGAGTAAGGTAATATTCTTAGCCTTCTATATGGATGACATACAACTTATTGAGAATGACATTATGATGTTAGATTTCGTAAATGAATGAGTAAAGAAGAGAATCCTTGTGTTTACAAGAAGTTTAGTGGGAGTAAGTTAGCATTCTTAGTCTTGTATGTGGATGACATACTACTTATTAGGAAGGACACTCTGATTTTAGATTCCGTAAATAAATGACTAAAAAAGGTTCATCAATGAAAGACTTGAGAAAAGACTGGTACATATTTGAATTAATATCTATAGAGATAGATCCAAAATGCTTCTTAGATTAAGTCAAAGAACTTATAGATAAATGTTTTATTCAAGATTCTAAGAATGGATGTTATCCATTCAACATAATTTATATTTCAACAAGATGCAATATTCTAAAACATCTATTGAGCTTGAGAATATAAACAAGAGCTTAGTGCTTGATATTTGATACAATAAGTAGTGTGAGATAAATTTTATACACTTCTGCTATATGATCTATAATGTATGCCATATTATGTAAACGTCCGGATGTTGCATATGTTCTGAATATTTGTAGCATATAACAATCAAGTTTTGAAGAAGTACAATGGAGTGCATATAAAAATATAATGTAATACTTGAGAAACACCAATAGTAATTTCTTAATATATGGGAAGATGAAAATTTAATCGTACAAGGCTATACCTATGCAAAATTTCAGACTAACCGAGATGACTTTGAGTCTCAATCAAATTATGTTTTCATCCTTAATGGAGAAACAGTGAGATGGAAGAGTTCAAGACATGATATACCAAATTCTACAATAAAGACTCAGTACAATGTTACTAGTGTAACAACAAATGAGGTTATTTAGACGAGGAAGTTCTTAGATGAAAACAATGTTGTTTCTAGTATTTCAACGTATATAGACATTTGTAAACACTAAAAATCCATACTCCCATTTATAATATTAAAATAATTATTTTAAATTATTTTAAAGTAAATAAGATCAAAATAATTAACTCCATGGCCAAAATCCTATTTAAAACAATTAATTAGAATTAATTAATGTGTTAAATAATCAAATTAATTAAGAGTTAAGGCCAATATATAAAAAAATTAAATTATTTGGGATAAATTTTGTAGTCATAATGTCTCAAAATAACTTTAGAAAAATTAAAGGACAAAAATAAATAATTAAGAGTGAATTTTGTATTCAATTTACCTAAAAGAATTATTTATTTAAATCCTAAAAATATACAAATAAAATAAATAAATGGATAAAATATTTGCAATATTTATTTTAATATTTGTGTATATAAAAAGATCAAAATTAAAACCAAAAGGGTGAAAGAAAAATCAATTTCAAACAAACCCTTATGGATTTAAAATAAAAATAAAATTCGTGATCATATGTGGCTGAAACCAAGAGAATCGATTGCAGCATACGCCAGGACCATCGGATCAGCGCTGGATTTTCATCCATCGCCCAAAAAGAGGTCACGTACTCCGTTGTAACGGAAGTAGGCGCGTGCCTGGGCGGCAACGAATCAAGAGACACCCGTTAACCATGATGCTAATGGAACGCATGTTCTTGACAGAACGCTGACGAATTGGCAATAGAACGCTAAAACAGACAAAATGACATCGTTTTTTTCTCCGGTTGACTTCTTCATCGCGATGCCGCAAAGATAAAGATGAAGAACACAAATCAATTTTGGCTTTTTGGAACTCAACCATTTTTTGATGGTTTTGACCGATTCAAAAGCTAGAATGATCACCCTACAATTGTGATCATTCTCCCTACAACCGTAGGCCTCGTCAATTCCTACTCCGACAAGTTGACTAAAGAACAACCAAAATATTTTGGCTGATTCAAGCTGCTAGGCTTCCCTAACCGACTTAGGAGTAGTATAAATACCCTTCTAAGGTCCTTCCGAAGGGAACCAACCAACATAGTCCTCTTATATTTAAGAAATTCGAAATTCGCCATTAAAGCTTTAAGCTTTTGGATTTTTCAAAACTTGGTAAGGTTCCAATAATCCTCAAATTCATATTCATAGTTTGAACTTGAATTTTTTATATTTCAAATTAAAGAAGCTTGTATGGTTTCTGTTTATGTGATTTTATGATTGAATATTAATTCTAGGATCATTTAGAAACTATTTGGATATGATAGAATCGATGAATTGATCTAACAAACAAAAACCCAAATTTGAATTTTCAAAATAAAAAACAGGTTTGTTGTTCTTGGGTTAATTCAATCGAATCATAGCCCAAAAAAACTTCCCAACATAATTGTAATGATGTTGGACAACTATTTGGATCATGTTTGATCCACCCCGATCATGTTTGATCAAAATCAAAATTTTCAAATAAAATGAAATTTGTGATGTTCTTGAATTGGTCAAAATGAACGGTCAATGTTCTTGTTTTGGTACCAATCAAGTACATGTGATATATGAAAGCTATTGCATAACTCTTTTCACTTCAAAACAACTTTTAAATCAAAAACCCAAATTTTGATCACAAACTATTTTGAACAAATTGATCATCTATGTCGATTGATACATTGA
This sequence comes from Impatiens glandulifera, assembly GCF_907164915.1. NCBI lineage: Eukaryota > Viridiplantae > Streptophyta > Magnoliopsida > Ericales > Balsaminaceae > Impatiens > Impatiens glandulifera. The sequence continues at coordinate 50,234,818 of NC_061862.1, read as the reverse complement.
GATGATGATCAACATGTTCCTAAGAGCATTGTGAAGCTACCCAAGCTTTTAGATCAAAGAATTAGAGCTAAAAAAATGAATTTTAAAAAAAATCAGATCCTTGTATTATTGAGGCCCGAGGCCCGTGAGCATAGGAACTAAAGATCCGACTGAGAATCCTCGGTCCGGACCGAGACCAAGGACCGATAAAAATAAACCAGGACCAAAACCTAGGACCGGTGATCTTGAGTTAGGATCGAGACCTAGGACCGATGTATTTGAGCGAGGACCGGAAAATCCGACTGATGATTCTCACTTAGGACCGATGGAATTTGGACCTAGGACCGAGAGGTCTGACATGGGACCGAGAATCCCAAACCTGGAACTAAGTCCCCCGAGACCAAGGACCGAGGAACTTAGCCTAGAGCTAGCCCCGGATCGAGAGATTTATACACCTCGACCAATAAACCTAGCCCGGGCTAGTCTAGGACCGATAGGTTCTTACACCTAGACCGATAAGATTAGCTAAGGACTGAGAGTCCTTAGCATCTCGACCGAGAGACGCCGATACTCAGATCGAGAGCTCTTGAGCCCATAATGAGTGTCTCCAGACCCCGACCGATAAAATTGGACCCAAACCATAGGACTCCAGTCCTAAGGCCTGTTTGGCTCCACTTTTCAAAATAAAAAATTATTTTTGTAATTTTGGGACTTCAAATCATTTTCTAAAAATCCCGAAAAACTAGAAAATACATATTAAATACTTTTGGGATATTTTCATAAAATATTTCAAATAAAGGTTTGTTTGGTGTTTATTTCTAAACCCTAATGCCTTTAAAAATGATTGATATTCTCCAAGTATTTCCACCATAGTTATCATCCGCAATAGGTACTAGCATTTAAATATTAATGTTTTAATATTTTAAATAACACTAAAACCTAGAAGCATGACTATGACCATAAGATTAATCTTTTATTGATTTTTTCTAAAATCAATTGGCGACTTTGTCTTCAAATAAATAATATTTTCTTAAATTAATTATGTTTAATTAATTTAAACCGGATTTCAAATCAAATCGTCATTTGATTATAGCAAATCCCCAGATTATTAAAATTTGAATAACTTAATTATTTTTACATAATTAATTTTAAAAGTTGCCAAGTATAATCCTTTAAAATTAATATTTTATTTTAAAAGATGCCTGGCATACAAACCAAGGTTGAAACCACTAAACCTCGAGTCACCTCAGCCCCCCCGTATTGCTACAATTCCCCTAAATACATGTTAAGTTATGAGAGGTGATTTCCCGGGGGGTTACAACATATATTGTGACAAAATGATGTCATAGCCCAGGCCAAAGAACCGAGTTCGAACTCCAAATCTAGACACATTATGAGAAAGTGTCACCTTATTAGACAATCATCACTATGGGTGAAATTAAGATGTATAAGGTACATATTGACGATAAAATTATAGATCCAATGACAAATCCTATGTTTAGCCCCAAGCGTGAGTCACACTAGGGCTAAGGATCTCAAGCGCATTGGAAAATGACTTTGAGTTTGTTTTTGTATTTATGAGTGTGAACACTAGTTTTATGTTTGACTTGATGATTTATAATATTTCATCCTTATTTATTATCGATTTGATCGATATTAAATAATATTTCCAAATAATTCATTATTAACAAATGAGATCACCTTAAGTGTTCTGGTGAAAATCATTCACGCCCCGTTCGGTTTTATTTGGTTTCGGAAAACCTTCATGTGGCATCGTTAATAAAATATTTTTATAAAAAGTAAAAAAATTATACAATAAAATTATATAAATATATTTTTAATATAATATATAGGGTATATATTGAAATTTTATATTATTTTAAAGAAATAAACTTACTTCTCTTATAAAATATAATAAATAAATAAATATATGGGGTGATTTATATATTTAATTGTGTTTATAGTATTCGGGGCAAAAATAGGGTGGAAATTGGGGCGAAGGACACAAATACCATTCTCGTTCGGTTTCGGGGAAAAACCGTCCCAAACAGGACAATTTAGTTCGGTTTTCACGGGGCGATTTCAAATTGTCATCCTTACTTAATTTATAATACATAAATATGTCAATTATAATTCGTCCAAACATTTTTGGAAGATTTTTTTTCATTGAATAGGTAGTTAATCATCCGTCATATTTTATAAAAGTTTTAAATTTAATTTAAGTAATAATTAATTTTTTTAATATATTACATGGTATAAAAAGATAATTTTATCAAAGAAAAAGTAACACATTGTAAACTAAATCATTATATAGATATCTTGTTATGGAGGATAAAACAATTTATTTCATTCATTACTTTTGCAAAATTATAAAATCTTCACAAAAATATAGTGAAAATCTATTTGGATATATATATAAAATGGTATAAGCTGTGACAAAAAAAAAATACAAAAATTACCCACATTTGTAATGGCTAAAGATGATAATGAAAAAGCTCACTTCAAAACCTAGAACTCAATTATCATGGTTCTAATACCTCAAAACATATGCGAACGGGGAGATTTAATATCGTCTTTGCTTTATTTATTGTAAATTCTTTAGCTCCTATTTTTGGAAGTAGTGAACTTTACTATGAATTTTGTAGATTTAATATCTTTTGGCACAAGATTTTAGCATTTCATTTTTTAACCACTTTTTCAATGCATATTAAGCTTGTCATTGACGTAATTTTCTGAAGCCTCCAAATTAAACATTGTGAATAAAATTTTATAAGGTTATGAGTTGTCTCACCTCAGAGCATTCATGCCACTCATGTCTTTGTTTTTTCTTCTGAGAAGATGAGTGCAGCTTCATTGAGACATAACCTGAACTTGATTTATGGAGTCGTAACCTTGAGACTTTCTTATCCTCTGTATAGTTCTCCACCATAAGTTATAGAGTTGTAAACGGTTCGGTTCGATAGTTTTGTACACTGAAATGCACAACTAAAACATTAAAGTTGGTTTGAGAAAATCTCAGATTACGAGTTTCGATTTATTGATCAATTGGTTTGGTTAGGTAAAAAAATCGATTTACTTTGATCAGTTTTATTCCTAAAAAAAATACTAAATAGTTCAATCATATAAAAATTTGTTTAAAAAAACAAATATAAACTATGTAGATTTACTTTTAAAAACAAATAACAATATATTATAGTTGAACTAAAAACTTAATAATTAAAAAAATGTCTAGGTATCAACTTATAGTTCTATTTAAAAAGTTAATTATGGTTGGTTTGGAGTTCAAACGTCACTAAAGCAACTAACTGAATCTTCAGTTTGGGTTAACAATTTCATAACCTTTAGTCATTCAATTTGGTCGATTCAGGTTGATTTAATTGATTCGATTGTTTTTTTTGAAAACGGTTAAAACCATTTCATTAAAATCTCAAAAGTGGGAGAGTCAAAAATTAAAGCTAGACAAACCCTAACTATGATTAAAAGATGCCAATCAAACGACCCTAAAGAACCTGATTAATATCAATCAAACATACGAGAAACAGAGATTACAAACAAAGATTACAAACTGTATCAAACCCTAATTATCCTAATTAGGAATTTTATTACCATACCAACCTGATGATTCAACATGTTGTCTTTATCTCCCTTGTCATTCCTCTTCCCTTTCCCCTTCCTCTTGCAATGAAATGGGGATGAACTGAAGAAGTTGATGAATACTACCTATTCTCATTTATATTTTTTTTTCTTTATATGAACCCGTTCTGATTTGATAGAAAGATTTATTTTTCAGGATTACCGGACTCTTCACCTTGTTGTTCTCAACTTGAATTTCTATATCATTGTCTACATTTCCTTCAACTTCAGCTTTGGAATCCTCAACAACTTTAAATTCCTCTGTATCAACCTTGGATTCTCTTCTTTCTCTTGATTAATCTGTGTATCTTGCTCTCTCTTTTCATCAGCAACCACTTTAACTTGATTTGATTGCGATTCCTCAATTATCTCTTCAACATTATTAGGTTGAAGTTCCACCTCCTTCTTCGTACTGCTTTCTCTTGTACATAATTTTCTTTATCTTTTTGTTTCATGTTCTTTAACCACATTTTGCTCTTTGATTATAGACACCCCTGTTTCATTTTCCTGCATCTTTACTTTCTGACTTTTTTGAATTTTTTGATCTTCTTCCTTAGCCAAATCACATTTTGGGCTTGTATGTTGGAAGATATTATAGAAAGAGCATCTGTCTGGCCTCCACTCATAAGTGATTTCCATGACAGTATGTTTTCCTTTTCTGTCTACTATTGTTGTACTTTTCGGCAGTGTGCTTTTAGGACGCACCTCTATCCTAATTCTAGCAAATGATATGTTCTCTTCTTCTTCAGTAATTGGATCCATTTATAATGGTCTACCCAATAAACCTGCAAAATGACTAAGGCTTTAGAATTGTACATATGTGCAGGTATATTCCAGAGCTTGAACCATATTTGTGCAGTTTCTTTTAGTTTACTCAACAAGTTCAAGTCTTCTAAACCATTTTCCCAACTTCATGTAGTTGGATCCTATATATGTATATACATTTTCCTAGAATTTCTCCAGATTAGATCCCTCTTGAATTTAAGGAAATATAGATAATGGATATTTGCTAAAATCTTCTCCCGCCTTTTTCTCCCATTGTTTCCATAGTGCATTTTTTAGTAATTGGGTTTTTCCTATATAGTTTCCAAAACTATATTTTTTCCATTTATTATACAATTTTCCTACTACTTAATAGGCAATTTAAAATTCAAATGGAGAATTCAGCCCCTTACTTTTTTCCGTGTATTGCCCAAGGTAGATTTTTCCCTTTATAAGCATGTGATTTTCTGACTTTTGGCATTGTTTCTTCTTCCAGTCTTCATTATTTTTCCATGTCGACGTTTCTCCTGATAGTAATGGACCTATGATTTTAGATCGCTTCATCAATTCATTCATTCGTATCAACTGAACATTGAATATACGGTACTTTATCCTTATTAATGACAATTTCTCCCCCTTTTGGAATGCATAAGGAGATTTGTAATCTAATTCTTAAGCCCCAACATATTAGCTCTTTCATTATAGCGTATCTTTCAAACTCTTTATTATCTCCCTGTTTTCCTGCATTATTTTATATATGAGTTTTTCAGCAGCAGTTGGAGTAGATTTTTACCTTGTGTTGTTATCAATGCTGTTCTTTGCTAACTCCTCAACAATTCTTTTTAATTTCTTTTAACGTTGCTTCTTAATTCCTTTTAGCATAACACTCCCTGACTTTTAGATTTATTAATGTATTCTTCCCTTTTCCCATAATGAGCAGAAATAGAGTAATAGAACAAAGTAATTGTAGAACCCACTAAAAGATGATTACAGATATAAACCGCAATTGAGGGCAATATTTAGCGGCGTTTACAAATATACAAGAAACCCGAGACTAGCAACACTTAATGAATGTCGCAAGACAATAACGGTCACCCGTGCCGATCGTGCCATGCCACCTGTACCTATCGTGCCGTCCGTTGCGATTGCGCTTCTTTTGATTAATGATGATTTCGGGATACCGATTTGATGACTTACGACGCAAGACAAAATCGTGTTTTTCTGTGCCAATTGTGTATTTCTGCCTGTACCTATCGTGTCGTACCGTCTATACCGATCGTGATCGATCGGTTTACCTCCACCCTAATAAGACATTACTAATACATATGGTCTAATCCATATCCTACTCGCGCGAGGTCCGGTCTCTTGATCTAATGAGTCTGGCATTGTGATAGATTGGAATGTGACTCAACATGTTCTACTACCATTATCCTCTTTGACATTATAAATGGGAACGACGTTTGTATGCGAAACTCGAGATCTTTACGAGGTTCTATGCATCACTCTTGCATGTGGTATTACAATCTCCTTGTTACTCTTTTCCATCTTGATTCTTTATGGATATGCGAATGTGATAACACAAGCTGACTCGACTTTGAGCTGCCTGAATCTCCAAATCTATAAGAAAAGAAACTCATGTTCCCTGTCCAACTATTTGCCATTATTTAATTGTAAATAAATAATAATTTCATGTTTATATTTATATAAAATAAATAGACTTAAACTTGTTTTTTTATAAAATAGACATTGTTTTTTAATTTAAAAAATTCTAATGAGAGATGAGTCTTGGTATTACCCGACTTACCCGGGACCAGCCCTGACAATAACCAAATAGTGAAACCACTACGTTGTGTGATATAACAATCTATTTATAGAAACACCACAACCACACTGCGCTTCTATCTATTTTTGCAAGAAGAAGAAAATATCAAGCCTATTTCTTCCCAACAAAACATGTGTATCAAGCTATACGTTGCCCAAGACCTTGTCTCTAAGCTTGCATTGGGCATCGATGATTTCCTTGCAGTCGGCAACGTGAAGAGAGACCCGTCGTTCAATCTTCGACGATAATACACATGAGAATGAAGATCTATAAATTCTAACTGTTGTAACAGAATGGGGGAAATGACATAAAACAATAAAGAAATCACAGATTTTAACGTAGTTCACGAAGATAAAACTTGCCCTACGTCCAACTACCTAGAAGAAAATATTATTAAGAAAATCAAAATATATATTAATTCACGATATTTAGATAGGACATGAGTTTAAATAACACTCAGTCTCCTCCGAAACCCGGCATATACAAAACTAAGACCGAAGAGTGATGCTCTCAAGGCAACTATTTTAGCTTTCTAAAGTGCTCGACCACACATTTAAATAAGCATACACTAGGTCAACACAAATATCTTGGCGAAGAGTCACCAAAATATTATCACAATATTTTTCTAGTTATATTACCATAACAAAAGATCATTTTTTTGTGTTAATCTTCTATTTCTTAGATAAGATTATACCCCAAAATGTATAATTTAATTTTTTTTCCAGTATTCTCCTTACTGGTAATAACAATTTCAAAACATTAACATTGTTCTTAATTAGATCTAATTGTTTGCACTTTCTTGATACAAAGAATCAAACCACCCTTCAATTTGTTAGAGTATAATATATATATTTATAAGATATTAATTACAATATAATGGCATTGTCATAATATCAATATTTATATTATTAATTATTTAATATGTCAATTATAATGTCTATATATAAACATAATTTATGTATCCATAATAACAATTCAATACAATCTTTCTCTCTTTAATTTAACATGATATCAGAGCTTTGTTATCGTTCTTCTTGAGTCAATCAAGTGATAGTCTTTCGCTGTGCTTCCATCAATGGTTACCTTAGCCATTGATGGAGGGCTCTAATCATTTAGTATTAATATTAATTTTTTGTGGTGGTCTTAAACAACTTATTTGGGGCTTTAGATTTCATTTGAGTGGATTGTTTTTGTTTAGTTGGATTGGGGATTTGGTAGCTTGGTAGAAAGAGTTGATTGTTTGTCTTAAGTGAGGAGGGTAACTTGGACGGATCGAAGGTTGATTTGGTGAATTAGTTGGTTTATAAGACTATTGGTTTTATTATTAGTCTTGGAGGAGAGGAAGGAAATTGGAAATGCGTTTTGAAGGTTGGTTTGATTGGTCTTTGTTTGATTGTTTTGGTTTTGGTTGATTTTGTTGAGTATAGAGAGTTAAATTTGGTTTTGGTGTTTCCCTATTTTTGTGAAGAGTAATGATAGGGGGAGCGAAATATTTGCAGCGAATGGGGCAGCGAAGGACGTGGAGTGCTGACTAGACAAGCGGACTCAATATATATTTTTCTCTTTATTTTTAGATTATATAGTTTTTTAAATTATTGTACATATGCGATTATTATACACATTTTTAATTATTCTCTTTCTCTCAATAATTTAATTTCCTTTTTATGAAAAAAATAAAATTTATTTTCAATAATAAAAATTACTCAAATTAAAATAAAAATAATTAATTGTGTTATATTTAATTAAAATATTTAATTGGTTAATTTACTATTTTATATTAATAAATACACAATCTAATTAAAGTACCAAAAAAAGATGATCCAAAATTTAAAATAAATTTACCAAAAAAACATGGTCCAAAATGTATTATAACATTCCTTTACAAAATCAAAACAACATAATATAATTGATAAATTGTCTTTAATTATCTCATCGCAATAGTAGGTTTTCACTAGTCTTCTATCGTCAAAATATTGACATTGAAACTTTCAAATCTACCAGACAATTAGAAACAATATATAATTTTAGAATAAAAATAATATAATTTATATTAACAATAATTGTCTAAACATAATAAATCAAACTTTTTTTTAGAGCCTTTGTAATTAAAATGATTAATAATTATATATTATTATTATTAATTATATTAAATTAATAGATGATTAATTAATTAATTGAATTTTAAAAAAATATATTTATGATAATAAAAATTAAAGAGATTAATTATTAAGTGTTTTTTATATAAAAATTGATTTTTTTTTATTGAATGCATCTTAATTAATATAGAGAAAATGTAAATAGTGAGAGGAGAGAGAAAATTATCAATGAAAATAAAGAGAAAAATAAATATATACCAAGCTTGTCTATTCAGCATTCCACGTCATTCGCTGCCCCATTCGCTGCAAATGTTTCGCTCCCCCTATCATTACTATTTGTGAAACTTGGTTATATTGGTTTTGGATTTGGTTGTTGTTGAGAATAGGAGTTGAATTTGTTTTGTGTTTTCCCTAAGTTTGGTGGTTTAGTTTTGGTTGTGTGGGTTGATTTCAGTTTGGTTTTTTGGAGGAGTTTGTGAAACTTGGTTTGATTGGTTGTTAATTTTGGTTTGTCTGAATCGAAGAAGAGCTGTTTTTTTGGTGGATGGTCAATGGATTGGCAGAAGAGAGAAGAGAAGGAAGAGAAAAAGATTAAGAATGATGTGTAACTTTTTATTGATCGCGTTTTCGTTTTCTGATTGTCAAACTCTCAATGTTTTCTGACTGTCAAACTCTCAATGTAACTTTTTATTGATCGCGTTTTTGTTTTCTGACTGTCAAGCTCTCAATTTAATAGACATGATCTATGTAACTATAAATAACAATTAAATACAATCTTTCTCTCTTTAGTTATTGATATCATAAAAGTCTAATTTTACTAGATCATCATGACTTAATTATTTGATGTTGTAGTGAATTGTTTTGTTTCCTCTTCTAAAAAATTATGGATCAATGAGATGGTTTCATTATTTCAAAAAGAAAATGCCCATTTTTTATTTTATTTTCCATTGATGGCTACCAAGCCTTGCTATTGGAGATAGATGTTGCCAAGACTTCACGCCAATTATATATATATATATATATATATATATATATATATATATATCCATATCATTAGTTGAGTCAAACATTTTTAGTCAAAGAAAATTGAGTAACAAGAAATATATCATTTTTTAAGAGTGCATGAGAAAAGATTTCATATTTACAATATTAGAATAAAAGTTTAAATCTTTGATGAAGGAAACATTACATTCAAACAAATAGTATATGCTTCCTCACCATTTATTTTCTTTTCGATTAAATCCTGAAAATCCTGAAAAGAGAAAAAACGTGAATGTAAAGAAAGCACAAAGCACAAATCACTATAACGATCCAAATGAGCTAAAGAAATGCACAAACACTTAAAAGACATTAACAACATAGAAAATATTTCAAAAAAAAATACCAAAATTAGGTGACACTAAAATACAATCATAATACTAGTTTCATTTTAATTTATATACAAGTCAAACTAAATCTTTTATTCGACCTCACAGCAATTGATAAACAATCGATCATCATTTTTGAAATATCAATTCTTATGTTTCATATAAGTAACATATTTCAAATTGTTTAACTGGTATAAAATTAAACTAATAATGGAATAATTAGCGACGAATGAAGTCAAAAATTGAATCAAAATAAATAAAATTCCTATCTTAAATTACCTTCGCTAAATATTAATAACAACGCATTAGACCCATTCCTAGAGCTTCCATAGCTAATCATATTAGTTTTTGTTATGCTTCCGTCATTGCTCCGGATGCTTTAATAAATATGTGATTGTGAAATTACTTTTTTTTTCATGGTCAATAGTGAAGGGAAGAAAAAACCATCACTATTTCCTTTTTTTTTTTTTTTTTTTTACTAATTTTATTTTTCAAAATAAGTTATTTTAGAATTATACTATGAAATTGTGGTGTTAAAAAACTCTTACATTGATCTTCCCTACTAATAGCTAACACCTAAATTCTCAACTTAAAGTCTAATAATATTAGTGATAGGTGAGGGAAATTTGGGAAGAATTGACATGACATCACGGTATTGACTGAAAAAAGATATCATTAGCGACGACATAAACAGTTGCTAAAAATCATAATGCCGTTGCTAATAAATATTAGCGTCAGCTAACAAACCGTATTCATTTGTCGCTAAAAAGTTCGTCGTATAATTAAAATATCAATGACAACGAATGGGTACCGTCATTGATAATTTAAAATAATAGCGACAACATTATCCTCATCTGGGTTGATAGACACCCTCGGATGGTGGAATCTGGATCATCCAGTTCCTCAATGTCCGAAGTGATCCCATAAAGCTTCATAGGATCATTGGATATACGTCATCTGTATGAGCTCGGATCTCGTCTAAATGTCTCAATATAGCTTGTTTTGTAGCCCGTTTAGGTGCCATGATATATGCAAGAAAAATAAAGTTAAAAATTGTAAAGAGGTCATCCTATTTGACACAAATAAAACCTGGTCTAGATGTTCGAATAAGGAGGATTATTTTTTTTGACAATTTTCCATTCATGTCTAGATGCCATATTCGTAGCTAAAAAACCTGTTGTGCTTGACTTGCCATTACAAATGGATCATGAACCTCGAATCATGAATCTGAGTTCTCAATGTCCAGTTCACATTAACACTTACAACCCATATTTATCTACTTTTATACCACGGTCCTTGGAATGTACATCAAACATCTACACTTGGAAAATAATTACTCAGGCAACCAAATTACTGAACTTCTATGATATCTGTTGAGTACTCCATAGTAATTTATTGTTTCGGCCTCATTGTTGCCAATTACTAAGACACAACTATTTTTCGTGATTAACCCTTCGTCATGCTTCTCGTTGTTGAACTTGTACCCGTTTATTTTATATGAGTTATACTTCTTAGCATAAATCATCGGGCCACTCCCCAAGAATCTTTAGACTAAAGTTCGATCTGATTCATTAGTCAAATGTCCCCACGTCCTTCTTGAAAAAACTTATGTAAAGTTTATCGTGTTCAAGAATAGAAAGATTGAGTCGCCTTGTATCGTTCAACTCTTGCGTGAATTCGCTGCATATAATGAAATTTAATTGTAATTAGTTAATTACAAAATTCACACTTAGTCTCTAATAAACTTATGAACTCTTACTTGTAATATTGTTCGACTTCGAGACAATTTTTCAAAAATGTATACGTGAGCACGCTCCGATCACCCGGTTTCGTATGTGTAAGTGTTGCAAAAATCTTCCATTGCCAAAAATATAGAAAGTGTTGAAGTTGGTTGTATCGATGTCTCTACTGATTCATGATCTTTTAAATATGGAGCACATAAACTCATAATCTCGTACAAAAGGTAACTCTCACTAATTGATCCTTCATGAAAGTTTTTTTGTTCCGAAGGTACTTTTTCAAGGTACCCATAGATTGTTCTATTGGATAAATCCATCGATACTGGACAACCCCCTAGCAAAGCCTCAAATGCCAAGTGTACAAGCAATTGTACCATTATATCAAAGAATGAAGGTGGAAATATATTTTCTAATTTATAAAAGATCAAAACATATCATCCTACAACTCTTTCAATTCATCTCGATTTAAGGATTTTTGACACAACAATCGTAAGAACCTAGATAAGTGCACTAGAGCATCGTACACATCATCCAGAAGTAAAGAACGTATGGCAAGTGAAATCAAATACTGTAATAGGATGTGATAATTTTGACTCTTAAATCCATAAATTTTCTTATCAATTACGTTTACACCTATAATATTGGAGCAGAACCCGTTTTGGCGTTTTTACATCTTTAAGAAACATACATAATCATGTCTTCTGATTCGAGGAAAGTACGTATGTGGCTTCCAAACATTGAAGAACACCATCGACCCTCAACGGAATGCAATGATTGTTTTATGTTCAATAATTCCAAATCTTTACAAGCTCTGAGTCCATCCTTCATTTTCTTTAAAATCCATTATAGCGCCCAACACGCTATCACAAATGTTTTTCTCAATATGCATCTCATCCAATAATAACGTTTTCTAGTATGATAGTTCGAAAAATATGTTGAGTTATTCCAATTATCACCCCGAGATTCATGAGAAATATTCTCCTTTTAGGACGATATTTAGTCAACAGATGCCTTTAAATCTCTTGCATGCATTAATATTTCAGTTCTAGACAAAAGATCAGGTGTCGGTCTTAACTATGTATTACCGTCAAAAGAATCTATTTTCCCTGCGCCCATGATGAGTAGATGGAAGAATCGTCGATGATTCATATAACACTCTTTCTGGTAGTGTACCAATATCAGTGAAGCTGTATTTTATACAACACAGACATGTAAGTTTTTCCTTCGTACTCCATCAAGATAAATTTGCATATACTAGAAAATCATTATTTGTCAATGACATAGTTGCCCGCAAATTGAAATATTTTTTACGACTCCATTGTACTTCACTCACACCGGTATGTCATAACTCTTTTAATTGTCAATCAATGGTGAAGAACACGTCAATCAAATCCCCGAGACCTTTTAGCATGGGGATTACATGGAACGAATGAAGTTATTTTTATCATACAAATTGAAGGAGGGACATTGTAAGGGATAATAATAATATGCCAAATGCTATAAGAAGTCTTTCAATTTGTAAAGGGATGGAATCGTCCACTTGCGAGAGAAAGTCTTATATTCTGAGGCTCGGAGGAGAAATCTTTAAACTTTTAATCGAATGACGTCCATATCATTAAATTTGCTAAATGCCTTAAGACTTCATCATTAACATTAATATTATATTTATGCCAAGTCATTTGAGGAGCGGTTTTGGAGCACATGTACAACCTTTGCAACCTCGATGCAAGTGGGATATATCGTAAATTTTTTTTTTTGGAATTAACTTCCCATTCGCCTTCTTCTGAAGCCTAACACTTGGATTGGTTGATCTCTATCTAGCCACACCCATAAACTTTACACTCTTCCAAATATTTATCTTCTTTATGGAAGAGTATACAATACTTATTACACGCATCAATTTTTATTATACGTTAAATCGATGTTTATAATACCTTTCTTACACTCATAGTATGAACTTGACAACTCAGAATACTGTCAATATTTTCTCTTTGAGAAATTTAATAACAAATCAACTGACGTGTGATCCATTGACCAACATTTTTAAGTGAAGTAATTAAGTAAGGTGGAGGCTTTTTGAAATTCGGGATCCTTCGTACAAGTGAAGTTTCGAATCATCCAACAACTGGTAGAATTCCTTGGCTTGTCAAAAGGGTGTTCATTATTTGTGGCTTCAACGGTTGGATACAAATAGTTGATAAGGTGCTCCATAAATGATCATCGTGATAAATTTCTTCGTTAATTTCCTCATTAACATCATTCTCTCCTAGACCACTCTAATTTTCATTTTAAGGTCAACTAATTCATCATCCTCATCATCATTACCTACATTAATACGTCTCATTTCATTCGAAGATCTTGTTTCCCATGAACGTACTAAAAATTATAATTTTACGGATCCCAAATGCAGTTAAATGATCTTGACCACTGTTCTATTCTCTAAGTTGATTTGCACATTTTACACACGAACAATCAATCGAATTTATGTTAGTAGACCCTAATCGCGAAGTCTATGAATATTTCAACCCCTGCACCTAATTTGGATCCTATCAGCGTGAAAGTCATCAACTTTATCGGGGACTTTATTTTAATAGGAATTAACAACAAATAATGAAATTAACATCCTACCTATTTAATACTATCAACATATCATAAATTCTCAACATACTAACTAATTAATGAAATCAATACCTATGATACATCTAAAACTAACACCAAAACACAATGTAAAAACCTAACAATTAATCCAATTAAGTCATTTATCTAAACATGCAACCCTAATAATTCAAGTAAGTCATTTATCTAACCATGTAACCCCCTAATAATAAAAAACATAGGCAATTTTAGAACTTATCAAATGAAGATGCGCACGAAGAGTAAATCCGAATACTTGATTCCGACTGATAAAAACTGAAACTACAGAACAATGTATTGAAGTAACAACAAAATAAAAAATAATTGGAACATATTTGATTTATTCTGAGGATGGAGCGTTCGATAAAGAGGGAGATTGATAGAGCGGCGGAGCGGAGATAGAAAGCAAGGAAAAGAGAGAAGAAGAGAAAAAGAAAACGAATTTGGTGGTAACTAAATAACTATAGCGATAGTATTGTCGTGTGCCGTCGCTGATAATCAATCTAAAACTCGACAAGAAACTAGAATATCAGCGACGGAAACGAAAATGCCACGCTGATATTATTCAATCATCAGCGACGACATTATCATGGTCAACATGAATATTGCGTCGACTTTAGGTTAAAACGTGGCTGATATTATTTTTTCCAAAAACGATTCGAATTCAGTAAAAACTTCTCTTTATTAGTGTCGACTTTAGGGTAAAACCGTCATATAATATTCATTTAATGAATATTAGCGTCGTCTTTAAGTTAAAGCAGTGGCTGATATTCTTTCCAAAAAAAGATTCGAATTTAACCATAAACTCCTCTTTATTAGCGTCGACCTTTAGGGTAAAACCATCCCTAATAATATAACTTTTTTTATGTACTAATCAAATTGAATTGAGTTGATTAATTTTTTTAAACCCATCAAATATAGATTACACAAATTAATATTAGTGACACTTGTAAGCTAATGTTATATACTTTAGATTATTTTCCTAATAATAAAATTTACAGATCACTTTATTTTTTCAATTAAGTTATAATTTTAGATTTAATTCATAAAGAAAGATTTTAAACAATAACCAAAGAAAAATAAATTAATATATAAAATAAGACCATCATGAATATTATTCAAAATCATTAAATCCCACTTAGTCAAAATCTATATCTCTTTTATCGCACGTCCCTACTGTACAAATGCCTCGCGGCATCTGCTTCATGTGATTTCACACATAGTTTTATGTCATTTGATTAATTTCTTATAGCTACGAACACGAATGTGATGACTTATGAAGAACCATTAGAAACTCTTTTAGTTCATGCATGTAATGAAGAAGAAAGTTCAAAAAGAAATGGTGGTGATCCAAGAAGTGAAGGAAGCACTTTATATGTCGATAATAATCATGTAAATAAACCACATTGATGGACGACTTGAAGTCAATAAACCAAGACACTAAAGTTACTGCAGGACTTTGTTTCCTCCTTGTCTTCTTCTTCAACCAATGTGCTTCTAACCAATAGACAATCAGGCTCTTCTAGGATATCTTCATCTTCATCTTCAATTCTTTCTAACCAATAGACAACAGTAACACGTTGAGTATACATTATGATTGTCTATTGCGATCATAATTGTACTCAATGTGTTGATATTGTCTGTAGGCCTTGTCTTCTTCTTATCTTCTTCTTGAGTTTAGAGATTGTTGATCATTGAGAAGCGCCTATTGGCTATTGGTTGGAATGAAATTAATAGTTTCATTTTTCACCACTAAAGGAAATCTTAAATTTCCTAAATGAGAAGCGAGAGAGGAGCGTGCTATTTAACATACCATGAAAACTTTTTGACAAAGAATGTCAGCGACAACTTTGTCGGTAGCGTCATTGGTATTATAGATTATCAGCGACAGCGATAGCATAATGCAATGACTGACAGTCTTTATAATATCAACCACGACATTATGCTATTTCCATCCCTAATAGTTTTTAGAATATCAGCCACAACAATAGCATAATGCCATGACTAATAATCTATAATATCAGCCACCAACGTGATAATATCACCGTCGTTGATAGTCTTTTAAAAATGGTGGAAAATGGCGGAAAAACCTGAATTTTAGCGACGCGTTGACAATAAAAACCATATCTGATAATCATTATCATTCACGGTGTAACTTCGTCGTGCTAATATTTTTTTATCGACCACGGTTTCTTTGGTCTCCGTTACTAATAACAATTATCAGCCACGGTGGCCGTCGCCAAATTTTGTTGCTAATAACCCTAATTCTTTTTTTTTGAATAAAGGAGAGCTAGTATGACAACCCCACATCATGACTCCCCTCTTAACTCAAAACGCTTCCAGATGGAATCGAACCTGTGATCTTTTGGTCTTTTAAGCCAACTCTTACCACTAGGCTACCTTGGTGGGATTAATAACCCTAATTCTACGAGTGATAAAGTGTGAGGAGAGAGAAATAATATTATTTTTTATATTTTTTCAGTCAATTAAATTGCGCCATGTCATTCCCTCTCTCTATCATTTTTCAATATTTAAATTCATCATAACATGACATTTTGATAGAGTTATAGTAACGATATTGGGTTTGACCGGGTTGAGTCAAGTCCATGGTGTGATAAATGTTTAAAGTCAATTATATGAATTTTAAATATATAATCTTGTAAACACTAAAATTTTTACCTGCCTAATTTATAAATGTTAAAATAATTATTTTGAATAAATAAAATAAAATAATTAAAATTAAGGCAAAAGACACAATTAAATAATATTTTGAGGCATACCCATGACATTGTTAACTATGTCACATTAGTATGAATCCCATTAAAAAACTATATAAAGATGGACTTATAGAAGATATGGATTATGATCTATTGATACATGTGAATCATTTTAGGAGGACAAAATGCTAAGGTCATCTTTCAAAGGAAATTTGAAAGGGATACTGAATTACTAAGCGTAATATATTCTGATGTATGTGGGCCAATAAGACAGAAGCTAGAGATAACTGTAGATACTTAATCATTACTGATGATATAAGGTAGATATGAGTATCTACCTTATGTCACATAAATCAGAGTTCTTTGAAAAGTTCAAAGAACTATAAAATGAAGTAGAGACTTAAAGTTGCAAGAAAATAAAAAGAACATTGATTTGACGTGATGGTGAATATGTAAGCAACAAATTTGATCATCATTTGAAAACCTGTGTGATAGTACACAATTGTCTACCCAGGGAATACCATGGTTGATTGGTGTGTCTAAAATGAGAAAATGACTATGCTAGACATGGTCTAATTAATGATGATTTTGTTATCTTCTTGATATCCTTTTGAGAATATGCCCTCACTACCGCTATACTTACATACAAAGAACTCCATCAAGAACTGTAGATAAAACTCCATATGAGATATGGATTGGAAATGTTTTCAAAGTTGTCTTTTCAAAAAATATAGGAATGTGAAGCTTATGTAAATCGTTTACAAACAAATAAGCTTGTAAAAAAAATCAGATAAATATTTTTTTAGGTATCCAAAAGGAAGTTTTAGATATTATTTCTATAATCCAATTGAACAAAATGTGTTTGTTGCAAAATATAATGTCTTTTTGTAAGAAAGTTCTTTTCCAAACAAATCAAGTGGGAGAAATATTCATCTTGAAACAATTCAAGATGATGAAGAGCAACAAACTCAACAACAAGACATGGATGATGGAAATGATGAGATGATTACGTTTGAATGCCTAGGACCTCAGATCATTCATGAGATGGAACAAGAAGATCTACAAATAGTTGTTGATAATGTTTCAGATTCAGTTGTTGAACCCACTCGTAGATCGTCAAGGTACAACTAATATGTTATGATGATTTCATATTTAATGTAAGTCTTGGTGTTCTTATGCTAGAACATTAAGACCTTCTACCTATAAATAAGGAGTGATGGGTTTAGACTCCAATAAATGATCTGAGGCATTAGGTCTAAAATGAGTTCGATGTTTGAAAATCAAGTATGAGACTTGTTAGATTTTCAAGATGGGGGGTAAACCCATATAAGCAAATAAGTTTTCAAACTCACAATTGACAATGTTGAAAATGTATATGTTTAGACAATGATAGTTGCCATATATTTTTGACAAATTCATGGTATGTAAAGAGACATTTTCACGAGTTTTCATTATTAGATTCATTATGATAATTCTATCTATTGCCACATATATGAATATGAAATATGACAATGAATGTCAAAATTACTTTTTCTAAATTACTTTTGAAAGAAGATGTGTTAATGACACAACATGAAGATTTTGAAGATTCAAATGATGCTTGAAAGGTATGCAAGCTTAAGAATCAATTTATGGACAAAACAAACATTAATGAGTCAGAACTTTCGATTTGATAAAAGAAGCAAAGAGTTTGATTTCATTAGATACAAAGAGGATCCTTGTATTTAAAAGAAGTTTAGTGGGAGTAAGGTAATATTCTTAGCCTTCTATATGGATGACATACAACTTATTGAGAATGACATTATGATGTTAGATTTCGTAAATGAATGAGTAAAGAAGAGAATCCTTGTGTTTACAAGAAGTTTAGTGGGAGTAAGTTAGCATTCTTAGTCTTGTATGTGGATGACATACTACTTCTTAGGAAGGACACTCTGATTTTAGATTCCGTAAATAAATGACTAAAAAAGGTTCATCAATGAAAGACTTGAGAAAAGACTGGTACATATTTGAATTAATATCTATAGAGATAGATCCAAAATGCTTCTTAGATTAAGTCAAAGAACTTATAGATAAATGTTTTATTCAAGATTCTAAGAATGGATGTTATCCATTCAACATAATTTATATTTCAACAAGATGCAATATTCTAAAACATCTATTGAGCTTGAGAATATAAACAAGAGCTTAGTGCTTGATATTTGATACAATAAGTAGTGTGAGATAAATTTTATACACTTCTGCTATATGATCTATAATGTATGCCATATTATGTAAACGTCCGGATGTTGCATATGTTCTGAATATTTGTAGCATATAACAATCAAGTTTTGAAGAAGTACAATGGAGTGCATATAAAAATATAATGTAATACTTGAGAAACACCAATAGTAATTTCTTAATATATGGGAAGATGAAAATTTAATCGTACAAGGCTATACCTATGCAAAATTTCAGACTAACCGAGATGACTTTGAGTCTCAATCAAATTATGTTTTCATCCTTAATGGAGAAACAGTGAGATGGAAGAGTTCAAGACATGATATACCAAATTCTACAATAAAGACTCAGTACAATGTTACTAGTGTAACAACAAATGAGGTTATTTAGACGAGGAAGTTCTTAGATGAAAACAATGTTGTTTCTAGTATTTCAACGTATATAGACATTTGTAAACACTAAAAATCCATACTCCCATTTATAATATTAAAATAATTATTTTAAATTATTTTAAAGTAAATAAGATCAAAATAATTAACTCCATGGCCAAAATCCTATTTAAAACAATTAATTAGAATTAATTAATGTGTTAAATAATCAAATTAATTAAGAGTTAAGGCCAATATATAAAAAAATTAAATTATTTGGGATAAATTTTGTAGTCATAATGTCTCAAAATAACTTTAGAAAAATTAAAGGACAAAAATAAATAATTAAGAGTGAATTTTGTATTCAATTTACCTAAAAGAATTATTTATTTAAATCCTAAAAATATACAAATAAAATAAATAAATGGATAAAATATTTGCAATATTTATTTTAATATTTGTGTATATAAAAGATCAAAATTAAAACCAAAAGGGTGAAAGAAAAAATCAATTTCAAACAAACCCTTATGGATTTAAAATAAAAATAAAATTCGTGATCATATGTGGCTGAAACCAAGAGAATCGATTGCAGCATACGCCAGGACCATCGGATCAGCGCTGGATTTTCATCCATCGCCCAAAAAGAGGTCACGTACTCCGTTGTAACGGAAGTAGGCGCGTGCCTGGGCGGGCAACGAATCAAGAGACACCCGTTAACCATGATGCTAATGGAACGCATGTTCTTGACAGAACGCTGACGAATTGGCAATAGAACGCTAAAACAGACAAAATGACATCGTTTTTTTTCTCCGGTTGACTTCTTCATCGCGATGCCGCAAAGATAAAGATGAAGAACACAAATCAATTTTGGCTTTTTGGAACTCAACCATTTTTTGATGGTTTTGACCGATTCAAAAGCTAGAATGATCACCCTACAATTGTGATCATTCTCCCTACAACCGTAGGCCTCGTCAATTCCTACTCCGACAAGTTGACTAAAGAACAACCAAAATATTTTGGCTGATTCAAGCTGCTAGGCTTCCCTAACCGACTTAGGAGTAGTATAAATACCCTTCTAAGGTCCTTCCGAAGGGAACCAACCAACATAGTCCTCTTATATTTAAGAAATTCGAAATTCGCCATTAAAGCTTTAAGCTTTTGGATTTTTCAAAACTTGGTAAGGTTCCAATAATCCTCAAATTCATATTCATAGTTTGAACTTGAATTTTTTATATTTCAAATTAAAGAAGCTTGTATGGTTTCTGTTTATGTGATTTTATGATTGAATATTAATTCTAGGATCATTTAGAAACTATTTGGATATGATAGAATCGATGAATTGATCTAACAAACAAAAACCCAAATTTGAATTTTCAAAATAAAAAACAGGTTTGTTGTTCTTGGGTTAATTCAATCGAATCATAGCCCAAAAAAACTTCCCAACATAATTGTAATGATGTTGGACAACTATTTGGATCATGTTTGATCCACCCCGATCATGTTTGATCAAAATCAAAATTTTCAAATAAAATGAAATTTGTGATGTTCTTGAATTGGTCAAAATGAACGGTCAATGTTCTTGTTTTGGTACCAATCAAGTACATGTGATATATGAAAGCTATTGCATAACTCTTTTCACTTCAAAACAACTTTTAAATCAAAACCCAAATTTTGATCACAAACTATTTTGAACAAATTGATCATCTATGTCGATTGATACATTGAGATGATGATCAACATGTTCCTAAGAGCATTGTGAAGCTACCCAAGCTTTTAGATCAAAGAATTAGAGCTAAAAAAATGAATTTTAAAAAAAATCAGATCCTTGTATTATTGAGGCCCGAGGCCCGTGAGCATAGGAACTAAAGATCCGACTGAGAATCCTCGGTCCGGACCGAGACCAAGGACCGATAAAAATAAACCAGGACCAAAACCTAGGACCGGTGATCTTGAGTTAGGATCGAGACCTAGGACCGATGTATTTGAGCGAGGACCGGAAAATCCGACTGATGATTCTCACTTAGGACCGATGGAATTTGGACCTAGGACCGAGAGGTCTGACATGGGACCGAGAATCCCAAACCTGGAACTAAGTCCCCCCGAGACCAAGGACCGAGGAACTTAGCCTAGAGCTAGCCCCGGATCGAGAGATTTATACACCTCGACCAATAAACCTAGCCCGGGCTAGTCTAGGACCGATAGGTTCTTACACCTAGACCGATAAGATTAGCTAAGGACTGAGAGTCCTTAGCATCTCGACCGAGAGACGCCGATACTCAGATCGAGAGCTCTTGAGCCCATAATGAGTGTCTCCAGACCCCGACCGATAAAATTGGACCCAAACCATAGGACTCCAGTCCTAAGGCCTGTTTGGCTCCACTTTTCAAAATAAAAAATTATTTTTGTAATTTTGGGACTTCAAATCATTTTCTAAAAATCCCGAAAAACTAGAAAATACATATTAAATACTTTTGGGATATTTTCATAAAATATTTCAAATAAAGGTTTGTTTGGTGTTTATTTCTAAACCCTAATGCCTTTAAAAATGATTGATATTCTCCAAGTATTTCCACCATAGTTATCATCCGCAATAGGTACTAGCATTTAAATATTAATGTTTTAATATTTTAAATAACACTAAAACCTAGAAGCATGACTATGACCATAAGATTAATCTTTTTATTGATTTTTCTAAAATCAATTGGCGACTTTGTCTTCAAATAAATAATATTTTCTTAAATTAATTATGTTTAATTAATTTAAACCGGATTTCAAATCAAATCGTCATTTGATTATAGCAAATCCCCAGATTATTAAAATTTGAATAACTTAATTATTTTTACATAATTAATTTTAAAAGTTGCCAAGTATAATCCTTTAAAATTAATATTTTATTTTAAAAGATGCCTGGCATACAAACCAAGGTTGAAACCACTAAACCTCGAGTCACCTCAGCCCCCCCGTATTGCTACAATTCCCCTAAATACATGTTAAGTTATGAGAGGTGATTTCCCGGGGGTTACAACATATATTGTGACAAAATGATGTCATAGCCCAGGCCAAAGAACCGAGTTCGAACTCCAAATCTAGACACATTATGAGAAAGTGTCACCTTATTAGACAATCATCACTATGGGTGAAATTAAGATGTATAAGGTACATATTGACGATAAAATTATAGATCCAATGACAAATCCTATGTTTAGCCCCAAGCGTGAGTCACACTAGGGCTAAGGATCTCAAGCGCATTGGAAAATGACTTTGAGTTTGTTTTTGTATTTATGAGTGTTGAACACTAGTTTTATGTTTGACTTGATGATTTATAATATTTCATCCTTATTTATTATCGATTTGATCGATATTAAATAATATTTCCAAATAATTCATTATTAACAAATGAGATCACCTTAAGTGTTCTGGTGAAAATCATTCACGCCCCGTTCGGTTTTATTTGGTTTCGGAAAACCTTCATGTGGCATCGTTAATAAAATATTTTTATAAAAAGTAAAAAAATTATACAATAAAATTATATAAATATATTTTTTAATATAATATATAGGGTATATATTGAAATTTTATATTATTTTAAAGAAATAAACTTACTTCTCTTATAAAATATAATAAATAAATAAATATATGGGTGATTTTATATATTTAATTGTGTTTATAGTATTCGGGGGCAAAAATAGGGTGAAATTGGGGCGAAGGACACAAATACCATTCTCGTTCGGTTTCGGGGAAAAACCGTCCCAAACAGGACAATTTAGTTCGGTTTTCACGGGGCGATTTCAAATTGTCATCCTTACTTAATTTATAATACATAAATATGTCAATTATAATTCGTCCAAACATTTTTGGAAGATTTTTTTTCATTGAATAGGTAGTTAATCATCCGTCATATTTTATAAAAGTTTTAAATTTAATTTAAGTAATAATTAATTTTTTTAATATATTACATGGTATAAAAAGATAATTTTATCAAAGAAAAAGTAACACATTGTAAACTAAATCATTATATAGATATCTTGTTATGGAGGATAAAACAATTTATTTCATTCATTACTTTTGCAAAATTATAAAATCTTCACAAAAATATAGTGAAAATCTATTTGGATATATATATAAAATGGTATAAGCTGTGACAAAAAAAAAATACAAAAATTACCCACATTTGTAATGGCTAAAGATGATAATGAAAAAGCTCACTTCAAAACCTAGAACTCAATTATCATGGTTCTAATACCTCAAAACATATGCGAACGGGGAGATTTAATATCGTCTTTGCTTTATTTATTGTAAATTCTTTAGCTCCTATTTTTGGAAGTAGTGAACTTTACTATGAATTTTGTAGATTTAATATCTTTTGGCACAAGATTTTTAGCATTTCATTTTTTAACCACTTTTTCAATGCATATTAAGCTTGTCATTGACGTAATTTTCTGAAGCCTCCAAATTAAACATTGTGAATAAAATTTTATAAGGTTATGAGTTGTCTCACCTCAGAGCATTCATGCCACTCATGTCTTTGTTTTTTCTTCTGAGAAGATGAGTGCAGCTTCATTGAGACATAACCTGAACTTGATTTATGGAGTCGTAACCTTGAGACTTTCTTATCCTCTGTATAGTTCTCCACCATAAGTTATAGAGTTGTAAACGGTTCGGTTCGATAGTTTTGTACACTGAAATGCACAACTAAAACATTAAAGTTGGTTTGAGAAAATCTCAGATTACGAGTTTCGATTTATTGATCAATTTGGTTTGGTTAGGTAAAAAAATCGATTTACTTTGATCAGTTTTATTCCTAAAAAAAATACTAAATAGTTCAATCATATAAAAATTTGTTTAAAAAACAAATATAAACTATGTAGATTTACTTTTAAAAAACAAATAACAATATATTATAGTTGAACTAAAAACTTAATAATTAAAAAAATGTCTAGGTATCAACTTATAGTTCTATTTAAAAAGTTAATTATGGTTGGTTTGGAGGTTCAAACGTCACTAAAGCAACTAACTGAATCTTCAGTTTGGTTTAACAATTTCATAACCTTTAGTCATTCAATTTGGTCGATTCAGGTTGATTTAATTGATTCGATTGTTTTTTTTGAAAACGGTTAAAACCATTTCATTAAAATCTCAAAAGTGGGAGAGTCAAAAATTAAAGCTAGACAAACCCTAACTATGATTAAAAGATGCCAATCAAACGACCCTAAAGAACCTGATTAATATCAATCAAACATACGAGAAACAGAGATTACAAACAAAGATTACAAACTGTATCAAACCCTAATTATCCTAATTAGGAATTTTATTACCATACCAACCTGATGATTCAACATGTTGTCTTTATCTTCCCTTGTCATTCCTCTTCCCTTTCCCCTTCCTCTTGCAATGAAATGGGGATGAACTGAAGAAGTTGATGAATACTACCTATTCTCATTTATATTTTTTTTCTTTATATGAACCCGTTCTGATTTGATAGAAAGATTTATTTTTCAGGATTACCGGACTCTTAACCTTGTTGTTCTCAACTTGAATTTCTATATCATTGTCTACATTTCCTTCAACTTCAGCTTTGGAATCCTCAACAACTTTAAATTCCTCTGTATCAACCTTGGATTCTCTTCTTTCTCTTGATTAATCTGTGTATCTTGCTCTCTCTTTTCATCAGCAACCACTTTAACTTGATTTGATTGCGATTCCTCAATTATCTCTTCAACATTATTAGGTTGAAGTTCCACCTCCTTCTTCGTACTGCTTTCTTCTTGTACATAATTTTCTTTATCTTTTGTTTCATGTTCTTTAACCACATTTTGCTCTTTGATTATAGACACCCCTGTTTCATTTTCCTGCATCTTTACTTTCTGACTTTTTTGAATTTTTTGATCTTCTTCCTTAGCCAAATCACATTTTGGGCTTGTATGTTGGAAGATATTATAGAAAGAGCATCTGTCTGGCCTCCACTCATAAGTGATTTCCATGACAGTATGTTTTCCTTTTCTGTCTACTATTGTTGTACTTTTCGGCAGTGTGCTTTTAGGACGCACCTCTATCCTAATTCTAGCAAATGATATGTTCTCTTCTTCTTCAGTAATTGGATCCATTTATAATGGTCTACCCAATAAACCTGCAAAATGACTAAGGCTTTAGAATTGTACATATGTGCAGGTATATTCCAGAGCTTGAACCATATTTGTGCAGTTTCTTTTAGTTTACTCAACAAGTTCAAGTCTTCAAACCATTTTCCCAACTTCATGTAGTTGGATCCTATATATGTATATCCATTTCCTAGAATTTCTTCCAGATTAGATCCCTTCTTGAATTTAAGGAAATATAGATAATGGATATTTGCTAAAATCTTCTCCAGCCTTTTTTCTTCCCATTGTTTCAATAGTGCATTTTTAGTAATTGGGTTTTTCCTATATAGTTTCCCACAACTATATTTTTCCATTTATTTATACAATTTTCCTCTACTTTAATAGGCAATTTAAATTCAAATGGAGAATTCAGCACCTCTACTTTTTTCCGTGTATTGCCCAAGTAGATTTTCCCTTTATAAGCATGATTTTCTGACTTTTTTGCATTGTTCTTCTTCCAGTCTTCATTATTTTTCCATGTCGAGTTTCTCCTGATAGTAAATGACCTAGATTTAGGATCCTTCATCAATTCATTCATCGTATCAACTGAACATTGAATATACTGTACTTTATCCTTATTAATGACAATTTCTCCCCTTTTGGAATGCATAAGGAGATTTGTAATCTAATTCTTAAGCCCAAACATATTAGCTCTTTCATTATAGCGTATCTTTCAAACTCCTTTATTATCTCCCTGTTTTCCTGCATTATTTTATATATGAGTTTTTCAGCAGCAGTTGGAGTAGATTTTTACTTGTGTTGTTATCATGCTGTTCTTTGCTAACTTCTTCAACAATTCTTTTTAATTTCTTTTACCGTTGCTTCCTTAATTCCTTTTAGCATACACTCCCTGACTTTTTAGATTTATTAATTTTATTCTTCCCTTTTCCCATAATGGCAGAAATAGAGTAATAGAACAAAGTAATTGTAGAAACCCTAAAAGATGATTACAGATAAACCGCAATTGAGGGCAATATTTAGCGGCGTTTACAAATATACAAGAAACCCTAGACTAGCAACACTTAATGAATGTCGCAAGACAATACCGGGTCACCCGTGCCGATCGTGCCATGCCACCTGTACCTATCGTGCCGTCCGTGCCGATTGCGCTTCTTTTGATTAATGATGATTTCGGGACCGATTTGATGACTTACGACGCAAGACAAAATCGTGTTTTCTGTGCCAATTGTGTATTTCTGCCTGTACCTATCGTGTCGTACCGTCTATACCGATCGTGATTCGATCGGTTTACCTCCACCCTAATAAGACATTACTAATACATATGGTCTAATCCATATCCTACTCGCGCGAGGTCCGTCTCTTGATCTAATGAGTCTGGCATGTGATAGATTGGAATGTGACTCAACATGTTCTATACCATTATCCTCTTTGACATTATAAATGGGAACGACGTTTGTATGCGAAACTCGAGATCTTTACGAGGTTCTATGCATCACTCTTGCATGTGGTATTACAATCTCCTTGTTAATCTTTTCCATCTTGATTCTTTATGGAATGCGAATGTGATAACACAAGCTGACTCGACTTTGAGCTGCCTGAATCTCCAAATCTATAAGAAAAAGAAACTCATGTTCCCATGTCCAACTATTTGCCATTATTTAATTGTAAATAAATAATAATTTCATGTTTATAATTTATATAAAATAAATAGACTTAACTTTTTTTTTTATAAAACTAGACATTGTTTTTTAATTTAAAAAATTCTAATGAGAGATGAGTCTTGGTTAATTACCCGACTTACCCGGGACCAGCCCTGACAATAACCAAATAGTGAAACCACTACGTTGTGTGATATAACAATCTATTTATAGAAACAACCACAACCACACTCGCATTCTATCTATTTTTGCAAAGAAGAAAATATCAAGCCTATTCTTCCCAACAAAACATGTGTATCAAGCTATACGTTGCCCAAGACCTTGTCTCTAAGCTTGCATTGGGCATCGATGATTTCCTTGCAGTCGGCAACGTGAAGAGAGACCCTTCGTTCAATCTTCGACGATAATACACATTGAGATGAAGATCTATAAATTCTAACTGTTGTAACAGAATGGGGGAATGACATAAACAATAAAGAAAATCACAGATTTAACGTAGTTCACGAAGATAAAACTTGCCTACGTCCACCTACCTAGAAGAAAATATTATTAAGAAAATCAAAATATATATTACATCACGATATTTTAGATATGACATGAGTTTAAATAACACTCAGTCTCCTCCGAAACCCTGACATATACAAAACTAAGACCGAAAGTGATGCTCTCAAGGCAACTATTTTAGCTTTCTAAAGTGCTCGACCACACATTTAAATAAGCATAAACTAGGTCAACACAAATATCTTGGCGAAGAGTCACCAAAATATTATCACAATATTTTTCTAGTTATATTACCATAACAAAAGATCATTTTTTTTGTGTTAATCTTATTTTCTTAGATTAAGATTATACACCAAAATGTATAATTTAATTTTTTTTCCAGTATTCTCCTTACTTGTAATAACAATTCAAAACATTAACATTGTTCTTAATTAGATCTAATTGTTTGCACTTTCTTGATACAAAGACTCAAACCACCCTTCAATTTGTTAGAGTATAATATAATATATTTATAAGATATTATTACAATATTATGAATTGTCATAATATCAATATTATATTATTTAATTATTTAATATGTCAATTATAATGTCTATATAATAAACATAATTTATGTATCCATAAATAACAATTCAATACAATCTTTCTCTCTTTAATTTAACATGATATCAGAGCTTTGTTATCGTTCTTCTTGAGTCAATCAAGTGATAGTCTTTCGCTGCCTTCCATCAATGGTTACCTTAGCCATTGATGGAGGGCTCTAATCATTTAGTATTAATATTATTTTTTGTGGTGGTCTTAAACAACTTATTTGGGGCTTTAGATTTCATTTGAGTGGATTTGTTTTTGTTTAGTTGGATTGGGGATTTTGGTAGCTTGGTAGAAATGAGTTTGATTGTTTTGTTCTTAAGTGAGGAGGGTAACTTGGACGGATCGAAGGTTGATTTGGTTGAATTAGTTGGTTTATAAGACTATTGGTTTTATTATTAGTCTTGGAGGAGAGGAAATTGGAAATGAGTTTTTGAAGGTTGGTTTGATTGGTCTTTGTTTGATTGGTTTTGGTTTTGGTTGATTTTGTTGAGTATAGAGAGTTAAATTTGGTTTGGTGTTTCCCTATTTTGTGAAAGAGTAATGATAGGGGGAGCGAAATATTTGCAGCGAATGGGGCAGCGAAGGACGTGGAGTGCTGACTAGACAAGCGGACTCAATATATATTTTTCTCTTTATTTTTATTATATATTTTTTTAAATTATTGTACATATGCGATTATTATACACATTTTTAATTATTTCTCTTTCTCTCAATAATTTAATTTCTTTTTATTGAAAAAAATAAAATTTATTTTCAATAATAAAAATTACTCAAATTAAAATAAATAATAATTAATTGTGTTATATTTAATTAAAAATATTTAATTGGGTTAATTTACTATTTTATATTAATAAATTACACAATCTAATTAAAGTACCAAAAAAATATGATCCAAAATTTAAAATAAATTTACCAAAAAAACATGGTCCAAAATGTATTATAACATCTACTTTTACAAAATCAAACAACATAATATAATTGATAAATTGTCTTTAATTATCTCATCGCAATAGTAGTTTTCACTAGTCTTCTATCGTCAAAATATTGACATTGAAACTTTCAAATCTACCAGACAAATTAGAAACAATATATAATTTAGAATAAAAATAATATAATTTAATATTAAAAATAATTGTCTAAAACATAATAAATCAAACTTTTTTTTAGAGCCTTTGTAATTAAAATGATTAATAATTTATTATTATTATTATTAATATATATTATTAAATTAATAGATGATATAATTAATTAATTGAATTTTAAAAAAATATATTTATGATAATAAAAATTAAAGAGATTAATTATTAAGTGTTTTTTAATAATAAAAATTGATTTTTTTTTATTGAATGCATCTTAATTAATATAGAGAAAATGTAAATAGTGAGAGGAGAGAGAAAATTATCAATGAAAATAAAGAGAAAAATAAATATATACCAAGCTTGTCTATTCAGCATTCCACGTCATTCGCTGCCCCATTCGCTGCAAATGTTTCGCTCCCCCTATCATTACTATTTGTGAAACTTGGTTATATTGGTTTTGGATTTGGTTGTTGTTGAGAATAGAGAGTTGAATTTGTTTTGTGTTTTCCCTAAGTTTGGTTTGGTTTAGTTGGTTGTTGTGGGTTGATTTCAGTTTGGTTTTTTGGAGGAGTTTGTGAAACTTGGTTTGATTGGTTGTTAATTTTGGTTTGTCTGAATCGAAGAAGAGCTGTTTTTTTGGTGGATGGTCAATGGATTGGCAGAAGAGAGAAGAGAAGGAAGAGAAAAAGATTAAGAATGATGTGTAACTTTTTATTGATCGCGTTTTCGTTTTCTGATTGTCAAACTCTCAATGTTTTCTGACTGTC
The DNA here is from genome assembly GCF_907164915.1 of Impatiens glandulifera. Lineage (NCBI taxonomy): Eukaryota > Viridiplantae > Streptophyta > Magnoliopsida > Ericales > Balsaminaceae > Impatiens > Impatiens glandulifera. Next base: position 50,204,790 of record NC_061862.1, on the reverse strand, counting down.
AAACTCTCAATGTAACTTTTTATTGATCGCGTTTTCGTTTTCTGACTGTCAAGCTCTCAATTTAATAGACATGATCTATGTAACTATAAATAACAATTAAATACAATCTTTCTCTCTTTAGTTTATTGATATCATAAAAGTCTAATTTTACTAGATATCATGACTTAATTATTTGATTTAATTATTTGATGTTGCAGTGAATTGTTTTGTTTCCTCTTCTAAAAAATTATGGATCAATGAGATGGTTTCATTATTTCAAAAAGAAAATGCCCATTTTTTATTTTATTTTCCATTGATGGCTACCAAGCCTTGCTATTGGAGATAGATGTTGCCAAGACTTCACGCCAATTATATATATATATATATATATATATATATATATATATATATATATATATATATATATATATATATATATATATATATATATATATATATATATATATATATATATATATATCCATATCATTAGTTGAGTCAAACATTTTTAGTCAAAGAAAATTGAGTAACAAGAAAATATATCATTTTTTAAGAGTGCATGAGAAAAGATTTCATATTTACAATATTAGAATAAAAGTTTAAATCTTTGATGAAGGAAACATTACATTCAAACAAATAGTATATGCTTCCTCACCATTTATTTTCTTTTCGATTAAATCCTGAAAATCCTGAAAAGAGAAAAAACGTGAATGTAAAGAAAGCACAAAGCACAAATCACTATAACGATCCAAATGAGCTAAAGAAATGCACAAACACTTAAAAGACATTAACAACATAGAAAATATTTCAATAAAAAAAATACCAAAATTAGGTGACACTAAAATACAATCATAATACTAGTTTCATTTTAATTTATATACAAGTCAAACTAAATTCTTTTATTCGACCTCACAGCAATTGATAAACAATCGATCATCATTTTTGAAATATCAATTCTTTGTTTCATATAAAGTAACATATTTCAAATTGTTTAACTGGTATAAAATAAACTAATAATGGAATAATTAGCGACGAATGAAGGTCAAAATTGAATCAAAATAAATAAAATTCCTATCTTAAATTACCTTCGCTAAATATTAATAACAACGCAATTAGACCCATTCCTAGAGCTTCCATAGCTAATCATAATTAGTTTTTGGTTATTGCTTCCGTCATTGCTCCGGATGCTTTAATAAATATTTGTTGAAATTACTTTTTTTTTTCATGGTCAATAGTGAAGGGAAGAAAAACCATCACTATTTCCTTTTTTTTTTTTTTTTACTAATTTTTTATTTTTCAAAATAAGTTATTTTAGAATTATACTATGAAATTTGTGGTGTTAAAAAAACTCTTACATTGATATTCCCTACTAATAGCTAACACCTAAAATTCTCAAACTTAAAGTCTAATAATATTAGTGATAGGGGAGGGAAATTTGGGAAGAATTGACATGACATCACGTTATTGACTGAAAAAAGATATCATTAGCGACGACATAAACAGTTGCTAAAAATCATAATGCCGTTGCTAATAAATATTAGCGTCAGCTAACAAAACCGTATTCATTTGTCGCTAAAAAGTTCGTCGTATAATTAAAATATCAATGACAACGAATGGGTACCGTCATTGATAATTTAAAATAATAGCGACAACATTATCCTCATCTGGGTTGATAGACACCTCGGGAATGGTGGAATCTGGATCATCCAGTTCCTCAATGTCCGAAGTGATCCCATAAAGCTCATAGGATCATTGGATTATACGTCATCTGTATGAGCTCGGATCTCGTCTAAATGTCTCAATATAGCTTGTTTTGTAGCCCGTTTAGGTGCCATGATATATGCAAGAAAAATAAAGTTAAAATTGTAAAGAGGTCATCCTATTTGACACAAATAAAACCTGTCTAGATGTTCGAATAAGGAGGATTTATTTTTTTGACAATTTTCCATTCATGTCTAGATGCCATATTCGTAGCTAAAAAACCTGTTGTGCTTGACTTGCCATTACAAATGGATCATGAACCTCGAATCATGAATCTGAGTTCTCAATGTCCAGTTCACATTAACACTTACAACCCATATTTATCTACTTTTATACCACGGTCCTTGGAATGTACATCAAACCATCTACACTTGGAAAATAATTACTCAGGCAACCAAATTACTGAACTTCTATGATATCTGTGAGTACTCCATAGTAATTTATTGTTTCGGCCTCATTGTTGCCAATTACTAAGACACAACTATTTTTCGTGATTAACCCTTCGTCATGCTTCTCGTTGTTGAACTTGTACCCGTTTATTTTATATGAGTTATACTTCTTAGCATAAATCATCGGGCCACTCCCAAGAATCTTTAGACTAAAGTTCGATCTGATTCATTAGTCAAATGTCCCCACTTCCTTCTTGAAAAAACTTATGTAAAGTTTATCGTGTTCAAGAATAGAAAGATTGAGTCGCCTTGTATCGTTCAACTCTTGCGTGAATTCGCTGCATATAATGAAATTTAATTGTAATTAGTTAATTACAAAATTCACACTTAGTCTCTAATAAACTTATGAACTCTTACTTGTAATATTGTTCGACTTCGAGACAATTTTTCAAAATGTATACGTGAGCACGCTCCCGATCACCCGGTTCGTATGTGTAAAGTGTTGCAAAAATCTTCCATTGCCAAAAATATAGAAAGTGTTGAAGTTGGTTGTATCGATGTCTCTACTGATTCATGATCTTTTAAATATGGAGCACATAAACTCATAATCTCGTACAAAAGGTAACTCTCACTAATTGATCCTTCATGAAAGTTTTTTGTTCCGAAGGTACTTTTTCAAGGTACCCATAGATTGTTCTATTGGATAAATCCATCGATACTGGACAACCCCCTAGCAAAGCCTCAAATGCCAAGTGTACAAGCAATTGTACCATTATATCAAAGAATGAAGGTGGAAATATATTTTCTAATTTATAAAAGATCAAAACAATATCATCCTACAACTCTTTCAATTCATCTCGATTTAAGGATTTTTGACACAACAATCGTAAGAACCTAGATAAGTGCACTAGAGCATCGTACACATCATCCAGAAGTAAAGAACGTATGGCAAGTGAAATCAAATACTGTAATAGGATGTGATAATTTTGACTCTTAAATCCATAAATTTTCTTATCAATTACGTTTACACCTATAATATTGGAGCAGAACCCGTTTGGCGTTTTTACATCTTTAAGAAACATACATAATCATGTCTTCTGATTCGAGGAAAGTACGTATGTGGCTTCCAAACATTGAAGAACACCATCGACCTCAACGGAATGCAATGATTGTTTTATGTTCAATAATTCCAAATCTTTACAAGCTCTGAGTCCATCCTTCATTTTCTTTAAAATCCATTATAGCGCCCAACACGCTATCACAAATGTTTTTCTCAATATGCATCTCATCCAATAATAACGTTTTCTAGTATGATAGTTCGAAAAATATGTTGAGTTTATTCCAATTATCACCCCGAGATTCATGAGAAATATTTCTCCTTTTAGGACGATATTTAGTCAAACAGATGCCTTTCAAATCTCTTGCATGCATTAATATTTCAGTTCTAGACAAAAGATCAGGTGTCGGTCTTAACTATGTATTACCGTCAAAAGAATCTATTTCCCTGCGCCAATGATGAGTAGATGGAAGAAATCGTCGATGATTCATATAACACTCTTTCTGGTAGTGTACCAATATCAGTGAAGCTGTATTCTTATTACAACACAGACATGTAAGTTTTTCCTTCGTACTCCATCAAGATAAATTTGCATATACTAGAAAATCATTAATTGTCAATGACATAGTTGCCCGCAAATTGAAATATTTTTTACGACTCCCATTGTACTTCATCACACCGGTATGTCATAACTCTTTTAACTTGTCAATCAATGGCTGAAGAAACACGTCAATCAAATCCCCGAGACCTTTTAGCATGGGGATTAACATGGAAAGAATGAAGTTATTTTTATCCATACAAATTGAAGGAGGGACATTGTAAGGGATAATAATAATATGCCAAATGCTATAAGAAGTCTTTCAATTTGTAAGGGGATGGAATACGTCACTTGCGAGAGAAAGTCTTATATTCTGAGGCTCGGAGGAGAAATCTTTAAACTTTTAATCGAATGACGTTCATATCATTAAATTTGCTAAATGCCTTAAGACTTCATCGTTAACATTAATATTATATTTATGCCAAGTCATTTGAGGAGCGGTTTTGGAGCACATGTACAACCTTTGCAACCTCGATGCAAGTGGGATATATCGTAAATTTTTTTTTTTGGAATTAACTTCCCATTCGCCTTTTTCTGAAGCATAACACTTGATTGGTTTATCTTCTATCTAGCCACACCATAAACTTTACACTCTTCCAAATCTTTATCTTCTTTATGGAAGAGTATACAATAATTATTACAAGCATCAATTTTATTATACGTTAAATCGATGTTTATAATAAATTTCTTACACTCATAGTATGAACTTGACAACTCAGAATTATCTGTCAATATTTTCTCTTTGAGAAAATTTAATAACAAATCAAATGACGTGTTGATCCATTGACCAACATTTTTAAGTGAAGTAATTAAGTAAGGTGGAGGCTTTTGAAATTCGGGATCCTTCGTACAAGTGAAGTTTCGAATCATCCAACAACTGGTAGAATTCCTTGGCATTGTCAAAAGGGTGTTCATTATTTGTGGCTTCAACGGTTGGATACAAATAGTTGATAAGGTGCTCCATAAATTGATCATCGTGATAAATTTCTTCGTTAATTTCATCATTAACATCATTCTCTCCTAGACCACTCTAATTTTCATTTTTAAGGTCAACTAATTCATCATCCTCATCATCATTACCTACATTAATACCGTCTATTTCATTCGAAGATCTTGTTTCCCCATGAAAGTACTAAAAAATATAATTTTACGGATCCCAAATGCAGTTAAATGATCTTGACCACTGTTCTATTCTCATAAGTTGATTTGCACATTTTACACACGAACAATCAATCGAATTTATGTTAGTAGACCTAATCGTGAAGTCTATGAATATTTCAACCCCTTGAACATAATTTGGATCATATCAGCGTAAAGTCATCCAACTTTTATCGGGGACTTTATTTTAACTAGGAATTAACAACAAATAATGAAATTAACATCTACCTATTTAATTACTATCAACATATAATAAATTATCAACATACTAACTAATTAATGAAATCAATACCTATGATACATATAAACTAACACCAAAACACAATGTAAAAACCTAACATATTAATCCAATTAAGTCATTTATCTAAACATGCAACCCTAATAATTCAAGTAAGTCATTTATCTAAACATGTAACCCTAATAATAAAAAACATAGGCAAATTTTAGAACTTATCAAATGAAGAATGCGTACGAAGAGTAAATCTCGAATACTTGATTCCGACTGATAAAACTGAAAATACAGAACAATGTATTGAAGTAAACAACAAAATAAAAAAATAATTGGAACATAATTTGATTTTATTTCCTGAGGATGGAGCGTTCGATAAAGAGGAGATTGATAGAGCGGCGGAGCGGAGATAGAAAGAAAGGAAAAGAGAGAAGGAAGAGAAAAAGAAAACGATTGGGTGTAACTAAATAACTATAGCGATAGTATTGTCGTGTGCCGTCGCTGATAATCAATCTAAAAACTCGACAAGAAACTAGAATATCAGCGACGGAAAACGAAAATGCCATCGCTGATATTATTCAATCATCAGCGACGACATTATCATGTGTCAACAATGAATATTAGCGTCGACTTTAGGTTAAAACCGTGGCTGATATTATTTTTCCAAAAACGATTCGAATTCAGTAAAAACTTCTCTTTATTAGTGTCGACTTTAGGGTAAAACCGTTCATAATAATATTCATTTAATGAATATTAGCGTCGTCTTTAAGTTAAAGCCGTGGCTGATATTCTTTCCAAAAAACGATTCGAATTTAACATAAACTCCTCTTTATTAGCGTCGACTTTAGGGTAAAACCATCCCTAATAATATAACTTTTTTTTATGTACTAATCAAATTGAATTTGAGTTGATTTAATTTTTTTAAACCATCAAATTATAGATTACACAAATTAATATTTAGTTGACACTTGTAAATAATGTTATATATTTAGATTGTTTTCCTATAATAAAATTTACAGATCACTTTATTTTTTCAATTAAGTTATAATTTTAGATTTTAAATCATAAAGAAAGATTTAAACAATAATCAAAGAAAAAATAAATTAATATATAAAATAAGACCATCATGGAATATTATTCAAAATCATTAAATCCCACTTAGTCAAATCTATAATCTCTTTTATCGCACGTCCCTACTGTACAAATGCCTCGCGCATCTGCTTCATCTGATTTCACACATAGTTTTATGTCATTTGATTAATTTCTTATAGCTACGAACACGAATGTGATGACTTATGAAGAACCATTAGAAACTCTTTTAGTTCATGCATGTAATTAAGAAGAAAGTTCAAAAAGAAATGGTGGTGATCCAAGAAGTGAAGGAAGCACTTTATATGTCGATAATAATCATGTAAATAAACCACATTGATGGACGACTTGAAGTCAATAAACCAAGACACTAAAGTTACTGCAGGACTTTGTTTCTCCTTGTCTTCTTCTTCAACCAATGTGCTTCTAACCAATAGACAATCAGGCTCTTCTAGGATATCTTCATCTTCATCTTCAATTTCTTTCTAACCAATAGACAACAGTAACACGTTGAGTACAATTATGATTGTCTATTGCGATCATAATTGTACTCAATGTGTTGATATTGTCTGTAGGCCTTGTCTTCTTCTTATCTTCTTCTTGAGTTTAGAGATTGTTGATCATTGAGAAGCGCCTAATTGGCTATTGGTTGGAATGAAATTAATAGTTTCATTTTTCACCACTAAAGGAAATCTTAAATTCCTAAATGAGAAGCGAGAGAGGAGCGTGCTATTTAACATACCATGAAAACTTTTTTGACAAAGAATGTCAGCGACAACTTTGTCGGTAGCGTCATTGATATTATAGATTATCAGCGACAGCGATAGCATAATGCAATGACTGACAGTCTTTATAATATCAACCACGACATTATGCTATTTCCATCCCTAATAGTTTTTAGAATATCAGCCACAACAATAGCATAATGCCATGACTAATAATCTATAATATCAGCCACAACGTGATAATATCACCGTCGTTGATAGTCTTTTAAAAAATGGTGGGAAAATGGCGGAAAAACCTGAATTTTAGCGACGACGTTGACAATAAAAACCATATCTGATAATAATTATCATTCACGGTGTAACTTCGTCGTTGCTAATATTTTTTTATCGACCACGGTTCTTTGGTCTCTGTTACTAATAACAATTATCAGCCACGGTGGCCGTCGCCAAATTTTGTTGCTAATAACCCTAATTCTTTTTTTTTTGAATAAAGGAGAGCTAGTATGACAACCCCACAATCATGACTCCCCTCTTAAACTCAAAACGCTTCCAGATGGAATCGAACCTGTGATCTTTTGGTCTTTTAAGCCAACTCTTACCACTAGGCTACCTTGGTGGGATTAATAACCCTAATTCTACGAGTGATAAAAGTGTGAGGAGAGAGAAATAATATATTATTTTTTATATTTTTTCAGTCAATTAAATTGCGCCATGTCATTCCGTCTCTCTATCATTTTTCAATATTTAAATTCATCATAACATGACATTTTGATAGAGTTATAGTAACGATATTGGGTTTTGACCGGGTTGAGTCAAGTCCATGGTGTGATAAATGTTTAAAGTCAATTATATGAATTTTAAATATATAATCTTGTAAACACTAAAATTTTACCTGCCTAATTTATAAATGTTAAAATAATTATTTTGAATAAATAAAATTAAAATAATTAAAATTAAGGCCAAAGACACAATTAAATAATATTTTTGAGGCATACCCATGACATTGTTAACTATGTCACATTAGTATGAATCCCATTAAAAAACTATATAAAGATGGACTTATAGAAGATATGGATTATGAATCTATTGATACATGTGAATCATTTTAGGAGGACAAAATGCTAAGGTCATCTTTCAAAGGAAATTTGAAAGGGATACTGAATTACTAAGCGTAATATATTCTGATGTATGTGGGCCAATAAAGACAGAAGCTAGAGATAACTGTAGATACTTAATCATTACTGATGATATAAGTAGATATGAGTATATTACCTTATGTCACATAAATCAGAGTTCTTTGAAAAGTTCAAAGAACTATAAAATGAAGTAGAGACTTAAAGTTGCAAGAAAATAAAAGAACATTGATTTGACCGTGATGGTGAATATGTAAGCAACAAATTTGATCATCATTTGAAAACCTGTGTGATAGTAACACAATGGTCTACCCAGGGAATACCATGGTTGATTGGTGTGTCTAAAATGAGAAAATGACTATGCTAGACATGGTCTAATTAATGATGATTTTTGTTAATCTTCTGATATCCTTTTGAGAATATGCCCTCACTACCGCTATACTTACATACAAAGAACTCCATCAAGAACTGTAGATAAAACTCCATATGAGATATGGATTGGAAATGTTTCAAAGTTGTCTTTTCAAAAAATATGGGAATGTGAAGCTTATGTAAATCGTTTACAAACAAATAAGCTTGTAAAAAAAATCAGATAAATATTTTTTTAGGGTATCCAAAAGGAAGTTTTAGATATTATTTCTATAATCCAATTGAACAAAATGTGTTTGTTGCAAAATATAATGTCTTTTTGTAAAGAAAGTTCTTTTCCAACAAATCAAGTGGGAGAAATATTCATCTTGAAACAATTCAGGATGATGAAGAGCAACAAACTCAACAACAAGACATGGATGATGGAAATGATGAGATGATTACGTTTGAATGCCTAGGACCTCAGATCATTCATGAGATGGAACAAGAAGATCTACAAATAGTTGTTGATAATGTTTCAGATTCAGTTGTTGAACCCACTTGTAGATCGTTCAAGGTACAACTAATATGTTATGATGATTTCATATTTAATGTAAGTCTTGGTGTTCTTATGCTAGAACATTAAGACCTTCTACCTATAAATAAGGAGTGATGGGTTTAGACTCCAATAAATGATATGAGGCATTAGGTCTAAAATGAGTTCGATGTTTGAAAATCAAGTATGAGACTTGTTAGATTTTCAAGATAGGGGGTAAACCCATATAAGCAAATAAGTTTTCAAACTCACAATTGACAATGTTGAAAATGTATATGTTTAGACAATGATAGTTGCCATATATTTTTGACAAATTCATGGTATGTAAAGAGACATTTTCACGAGTTTTCATTATTAGATTCATTATGATAATTCTATCTATTGCCACATATTATGAATATGAAATATGACAATGAATGTCAAAATTACTTTTTCTAAATTACTTTTGAAAGATGATGTGTTAATGACACAACATGAAGATTTTGAAGATTCAAATGATGCTTGAAAGGTATGCAAGCTTAAGAATCAATTTATGGACAAAACAAACATTAATGAGTCAGAACTTTCGATTTGATAAAAGAAGCAAAGAGTTTGATTTCATTAGATACAAAGAGGATCCTTGTATTTAAAAGAAGTTTAGTGGGAGTAAGGTAATATTCTTAGCCTTCTATATGGATGACATACAACTTATTGAGAATGACATTATGATGTTAGATTTCGTAAATGAATGAGTAAAGAAGAGAATCCTTGTGTTTACAAGAAGTTTAGTGGGAGTAAGTTAGCATTCTTAGTCTTGTATGTGGATGACATACTACTTATTAGGAAGGACACTCTGATTTTAGATTCCGTAAATAAATGACTAAAAAAGGTTCATCAATGAAAGACTTGAGAAAAGACTGGTACATATTTGAATTAATATCTATAGAGATAGATCCAAAATGCTTCTTAGATTAAGTCAAAGAACTTATAGATAAATTTTTTATTCAAGATTCTAAGAATGGATGTTATCCATTCAACATAATTTATATTTCAACAAGATGCAATATTCTAAAACATCTATTGAGCTTGAGAATATAAACAAGAGCTTAGTGCTTGATATTTGATACAATAAGTAGTGTGAGATAAATTTTATACACTTCTGCCATATGATCTATAATGTATGCCATATTATGTAAACGTCCGGATGTTGCATATGTTCTGAATATTTGTAGCATATAACAATCAAGTTTTGAAGAAGTACAATGGAGTGCATATAAAAATATAATGTAATACTTGAGAAACACCAATAGTAATTTCTTAATATATGGGAAGATGAAAATTTAATCGTACAAGGCTATACCTATGCAAAATTTCAGACTAACCGAGATGACTTTGAGTCTCAATCAAATTATGTTTTCATCCTTAATGGAGAAACAGTGAGATGGAAGAGTTCAAGACATGATATACCAAATTCTACAATAAAGACTCAGTACAATGTTACTAGTGTAACAACAAATGAGGTTATTTGGACGAGAAAGTTCTTAGATGAAAACAATGTTGTTTCTAGTATTTCAACGTATATAGACATTTGTAAACACTAAAAATCCATACTCCCGTTTATAATATTAAAATAATTATTTTAAATTATTTTAAAGTAAATAAGATCAAAATAATTAACCCCATGGCCAAAATCCTATTTAAAACAATTAATTAGAATTAATTAATGTGTTAAATAATCAAATTAATTAAGAGTTAAGGCCAATATAAAAAAAATAAAATTATTTGGGATAAATGTTGTAGTCATAATGTCTCAAAATAACTTTAGAAAAATTAAAGGACAAAAATAAATAATTAAGAGTGAATTTTGTATTCAATTTACCTAAAAGAATTATTTATTTAAATCCTAAAAATATACAAATAAAATAAATAAATGGATAAAATATTTGCAATATTTATTTTAATATTTGTGTATATAAAAAGATCAAAATTAAAACCAAAAGGGTGAAAGAAAAATCAATTTCAAACAAACCCTTATGGATTTAAAATAAAAATAAAATTTGTGATCATATGTGGCTGAAACCAAGAGAATCGATTGCAGCATACGCCAAGACCATCGGATCAGCGCTGGATTTTCATCCATCGCCCAAAAAGAGGTCACGTACTCCGTTGTAACGGAAGTAGGCGCGTGCCTGGGCCGCAACGAATCAAGAGACACCCGTTAACCATGATGCTAATGGAACGCATGTTCTTGACAGAACGCTGACGAATTGGCAATAGAACGCTAAAACAGACAAAATGACATCGTTTTTTTCTCCGGTTGACTTCTTCATCGCGATGCCGCAAAGATAAAGATGAAGAACACAAATCAATTTTGGCTTTTTGGAACTCAACCATTTTTTGATGGTTTTGACCGATTCAAAAGCTAGAATGATCACCCTACAATTGTGATCATTCTCTCTACAACCGTAGGCCTCGTCAATTCCTACTCCGACAAGTTGACTAAAGAACAACCAAAATATTTTGGCTGATTCAAGCTGCTAGGCTTCCCTAACCGACTTAGGAGTAGTATAAATACCCTTCTAAGGTCCTTCCGAAGGGAACCAACCAACATAGTCCTCTTATATTTAAGAAATTCGAAATTCGCCATTAAAGCTTTAAGCTTTTGGATTTTTCAAAACTTGGTAAGGTTCCAATTATCCTCAAATTCATATTCATAGTTTGAACTTGAATTTTTTATATTTCAAATTAAAGAAGCTTGTATGGTTTCTGTTTATGTGATTTTATGATTGAATATTAATTCTAGGATCATTTAGAAACTATTTGGATATGATAGAATCGATGAATTGATCTAACAAACAAAAACCCAAATTTGAATTTTCAAAATAAAAAACAGGTTTGTTGTTCTTGGGTTAATTCAATCGAATCATAGCCCAAAAAAACTTCCCAACATAATTGTAATGATGTTGGACAACTATTTGGATCATGTTTGATCCACCCCGATCATGTTTGATCAAAATCAAAATTTTCAAATAAAATGAAATTTGTGATGTTCTTGAATTGGTCAAAATGAACGGTCAATGTTCTTGTTTTGGTACCAATCAAGTACATGTGATATATGAAAGCTATTGCATAACTCTTTTCACTTCAAAACAACTTTTAAATCAAAAACCCAAATTTTGATCACAAACTATTTTGAACAAATTGATCATCTATGTCGATTGATACATTGAGATGATGATCAACATGTTCCTAAGAGCATTGTGAAGCTACCCAAACTTTTAGATCAAAGAATTAGAGCTAAAAAAATGAATTTTAAAAAAAATCAGATCCTTGTATTATTGAGGCCCGAGGCCCGTGAGCATAGGAACTAAAGATCCGACTGAGAATCCTCGGTCCGGACCGAGACCAAGGACCGATAAAAATAAACCAGGACCGAAACCTAGGACCGGTGATCTTGAGTTAGGATCGAGACCTAGGACCGATGTATTTGAGCAAGGACCGGAAAATCCGACTGATGATTCTCACTTAGGACCGATGGAATTTGGACCTAGGACCGAGAGGTCTGACATGGGACCGAGAATCCCAAACCTGGAACTAAGTCCCCCGAGACCAAGGACCGAGGAACTTAGCCTAGAGCTAGCCCCGGATCGAGAGATTTATACACCTCGACCAATAAACTTAGCCCGGGCTAGTCTAGGACCGATAGGTTCTTACACCTAGACCGATAAGATTAGCTAAGGACTGAGAGTCCTTAGCATCTCGACCGAGAGACGCCGATACTCAGATCGAGAGCTCTTGAGCCCATAATGAGTGTCTCCAGACCCCGACCGATAAAATTGGACCCAAACCATAGGACTCCAGTCCTAAGGCCTGTTTGGATCCACTTTTCAAAATAAAAAATTATTTTTGTAATTTTGGGACTTCAAATCATTTTCTAAAAATCCCGAAAAACTAGAAAATACATATTAAATACTTTTGGGATATTTTCATAAAATATTTCAAATAAAGGTTTGTTTGGTGTTTATTTCTAAACCCTAATGCCTTTAAAAATGATTGATATTCTCCAAGTATTTCCACCATAGTTATCATCCGCAATAGGTACTAGCATTTAAATATTAATGTTTTAATATTTTAAATAACACTAAAACCTAGAAGCATGACTATGACCATAAGATTAATCGTTTAAAACTAAAACGTGATACAAACGATTTTTAAAAGGCAACTTTATAAGTAGAGACCGTCTTCGGACGGGTACGGAGAATGAAGCACGAAAACCCTTTTCCGAGTATCACCAAAAAACGAAACTCTAATATAAGTACGTTTGTACACGTACATCTTTTTATTGATTTTTCTAAAATCAATTGGCGACTTTGTCTTCAAATAAATAATATTTTCTTAAATTAATTATGTTTAATTAATTTAAACCGGATTTCAAATCAAATCGTCATTTGATTATAACAAATCCCCAGATTATTAAAATTTGAATAACTTAATTATTTTTACATAATTAATTTTAAAAGTTTCCAAGTATAATCCTTTAAAATTAATGTTTTATTTTAAAAGATGCCTGGCATACAAACCAAGGTTGAAACCACTAAACCTCGAGTCACCTCAGCCCCCCCGTATTGCTACAATTCCCCTAAATACATGTTAAGTTATGAGAGGTGATTTCCCGGGGGTTACAACATATATTGTGACAAAATGATGTCATAGCCCAGGCCAAAGAACCGAGTTCGAACTCCAAATCTAGACACATTATGAGAAAGTGTCACCTTATTAGACAATCATCACTATGGGTGAAATTAAGATGTATAAGGTACATATTGACGATAAAATTATAGATCCAATGACAAATCCTATGTTTAGCCCCAAGCGTGAGTCACACTAGGGCTAAGGATCTCAAGCGCATTGGAAAATGACTTTGAGTTTGTTTTTGTATTTATGAGTGTTGAACACTAGTTTTATGTTTGACTTGATGATTTATAATATTTCATCCTTATTTATTATCGATTTGATCGATATTAAATAATATTTCCAAATAATTCATTATTAACAAATGAGATCACCTTAAGTGTTCTGGTGAAAGAAACCCCATTAAGTGAATTGAAGTTTTGAATTATTAAAAATCTATAGTCCGAAACTATCAAATGAACATATATGATTTTATAAGTGATTATATTATAAGTTGACTGATAGCGCTAGGTTTCATGGGCTGTAGGGGCATTGAGATGTTTAGTCATTTATATATATATATATATATATGAATGATACATGTAAGAATGAACTACCTTAATACTCTTTAAAAGAGATTGTTGAGTTTTAAGTTGAACCATGAATAGTAGATTCCTCAAACATGAGTATGTTGTGGTCTCACTTGATGATTGATATTTACTTGACATTGTTAAACGCTTTCCATAAAAGGGAGTTATAAGAAAATAGTTGGGAGTGTTAAAAGTTGATTGGGAGCCATAGTCATATATACAAGATTGGAGAAGTCCTCCTACTTCGTGTATATTGTGATATATTGAACAAGAATGATATATCGGCCACTTGAAGAGCGATAACTGAAAATGTATAGCCACACTCGGATGAATTATTTGAATCATCCATTTAATTGACAATTCAAACTCAGAGTTCAAGAAATATATTTTATAATAGATATGAATGTCACCATATCATCAAATAAGACATTAAGAGACAAATGTATCTTATATTGCGTACTTGTTTAAGGACAAGAGGGAGATTGAGAGAATTGTGTCATTTGATTTAATGTGTAATTAATAGGACAATTTATTGAAGATAATTGAATCCAATTATATTAGGAGTCATAGTGCTTTGCTATAAGCCAACTACAATTAATAGGGTAAAACCTATAGCTATCATAACTGGGTCTTACTAGATCACACACTAAGAGTTGACGAATTAGATCAAATCAAATAATGGTTGATAATTAATAAATACTAAGAAAATTCCCGTGCGATGCATTCACACGGATAAAAATATAAACAAATAAATTTAATAAAAAAATTATAATAATATGTATTCAATGTTTAAAATTCTTAATAAATCACGAATAATATATTAAAATAAAAAATAAATCACTCTCATTTCAAAATTTTCACTTTGGTAAAACAATTCATCTTCTTACATATCTCATCACATATTTTGTTTCCAATGAACCTTTCATCTCGTGACCTTACACTCTCACTTTGGTCTATCAAATATTTGATTCATATTTTTTAACATTTATAATCGTGACCTTACACTTTGATCAATCAAATATTTGATTTATATTTTTTAACCACTTTCAATTGTCACCGGCTTATTATCACTCGACAAACCATATCCCAATCACACTTGGTTAAAGAGTTGTACTTATTTTGTTATGTTGCAAGTTTGAAACATACATATGACATTTTAAATTTTATTTTTAACCGTTTTAAGTTTATGGGCGGGTCAACCCACAATTCAACCCAAGTATCCATTTATTCTCACATATATATCCAAATTAACCACAACTCTCGACTCGACAATTCGGACACTTTGAAAATTAAGCATCATTATATATATATTAGTTAGTTAAAAAATTGAACTTATATTGTTAAAAATATCCCGCGTTCATCAAATTTGGTGTTGAATTCAAAATAAAAAGTTTTATTATGCTAGTTGGTTAAAGAGTTGTACTTGTTTTGTTAGGATTCAAGTTTGAAATATACATATAGTATTTTTTAATTTTATTTTTAACCGTTTTAAGTTTATGGGCGGGTCAACCCATAATTCGACCCAAGTATCTATTTACTCTCTCTCTCTCTCTCTCACACACACATATATATATATATATATCCAAATTAACCATAACTCTCGATCCGACAATCCGAACATTTTGAAAATTAAGCATCATTATTTATATATATATATATATATAGATTGGTTAAAAAGTTGTACTTGTTTTGTTAGGTTGCAAGTTCAAAACATACATATAGTATTTTTAATTTTAATTTTTAACTGTTTTAATTTTATGGGTGGGTCAACCTACAATCCGACCAAAGTATCCATTTAGTCTCACATATATATCAAATTAACCACAGCTCTCGACCAGACAATTCAGACACTTTGAAAATTAAGCATTATTATATATATATATATAACATATATTATTAATAATAAATATATTATTTATTAAAAAAAATAAAATAATATATATAATAAAATAGTTTAATTATAGAATTAAGATTTTTAAAATATGTTAATATATAATTAAATAGTTTAATTATGGTGTTAAGATTTTATCGAATATATTATTTATTTATAAAATAATATAATATATAATCAAAAGTTAACTATGAAAAGATTTACAATATTTTTTATATTCTCTCTTTAAATATTTTATATCTTATATGATAGATAAATCAGACCGGTTAAAATAAGAACTTAACAAAAACAAATTTCCTGTGCAGGAATGGTCAAGAACTTTGAACGGTCAAGAATCTAACCGGGCAAGTAATCAAACCGGTTAGAAGAAGAAGCAAATGATGTATCCAAAACCGGAAATTATCCGGTTAACCTGAAGCTATGAACATCCGGTAGACATCCTAAACCGAAATGAAGTATTCAACCTAAAACCGACGAAGAGGCTATTTAAAGAAAGAAGTCAAGATTATCAAACTAAGTACAATCTACAAATTGGTGCAAACGAACACTTTGAGCATCTGCGGAAGATGATATCAAAGGATCAGACTGTGACATTGCCATATCCATACAAGTCTGATGATACTCTGAAGGCTGCAGAAGATTGTCTGAAGAAACAGTTACCATTTTGGTACAAGTCAAAAGTGCAGCTTTCCAGATGCAGGCAACTGGCCAATCGGCAGTTGCCATATTAAGTAAAAGACAAATGAAGCCGGTCTGCTCCATGCCTTGGAAGCTTAAACCGCAATTAATGCAATGTTGAACCTCTACTCAACCAATCAGATTCAAGGATTACCCTGAAGGTATCCGTTGAAGAATTGTGACCGTTGGCACATTTCACCTATAAAAGAAGGAGCTGAAGAGGAGTAGCAGTAGCAACAACAATTAAGAGTGCCAACAACCAAAAAGTTACAAGTTACAAGTTGTGTTTATCTCTCTACAAGATTCAAAGTTTAAGTGTGCATTTGAAGTGTGATTACAATTTCTGTGAGAATTGTAAGAGTGTTTATCGAGCAGTAAATAAGTCTCGATTGTGTAGTGTGGTTGAGTATTCCTTACACATAATATATATATATATATAATATTGAGGCCAAAACTTTTCATAACTAAGAAAAAGAAACAAAGAGACATAACAAAAATATGTGTAGCTAAAGAATTAGCTTATGGGAAGTAATTAAAAGTGAAGAACATAAGTATTACTTTTGAAGTTATTGAGAAAAAGAAACCATAAATCTTTTCAATCAAGCAATATAGATTGCTTCCCCCTTAGTCTTTTCGTCATAATAGTCAAAGTCAAGGAGATCTAACCAGGCTCGTGTGATTATTTAGAGGGGCAACACGTGGAGCTCTCATCTCCATAAATACCACCAATCATGACTCAACTCACACGTAAATATGGACGGATCCAAAAATTAGGTTTAGGATGGGCTTGGAATTAAGTTTTAATTCAATCAAAAAAGTATTTAAATATAAAAAGACAAAACATACATAGTCCAGAGAGACGAGAAGACAAAAGAAACAAATACTCTTGAAAAGATAAATATAACGATAAGACAAAAAGAACGACAAGGAAGACAAAAAGAAAATGGTGTCTGTGAGTCTCAAGGCACCAAGCTGAGGGATGATAGGGCTACCTCATTTTGAGTTCATTAACAAGATCCACTAAGGTAGCCCAGTGGTAAGAGTCATTTTAAAAGACTAAAAGGTTATGAGTTTGATTCCATAAAGAGTTTTGAATTTAAGTGGAGAGTCATGGTTGTGGGATGTCATGCTAATTTTTCTTTAATTAAAAAAAAACAAATTCCATGATGCAACCAACTAAGAGAACCAGTTTTCTTCTACATATTTCTGTCAAGGTGGTGATGAGACAACTTTAAAAGAATCTCTAACTAGATGAGCTTTGTTCTCAAATACTCTAGTATTCCTCTCTTGCCAAGAAATCTACCAAATTATAACTGAAATTGGTAGTAATTTCTTTTGAGAAAGAGTGATTTGCATAGCTCATTCCACACATCCAAAAACTCAACAATGGATCTCGACATAACACAAGTGATATGCAAAGAATTCCATAACAATTCTCAAATAAGTTTTACGAACTCGCAATGAAGCAGAATGTGAACAAAGTTAGTACTCTTGTTAATTTTGCTATAGGATAAATAAAAACATTTTCCGTTGTTACTTAAACTTGGTTGATATTAGTTGTTGAATAAGTCTATGGGGCTTGTGAATAAGTGGAGACTGTCATGGTTGTTGTCCATTTTTTAAGTGCATTTTTTTCTCTTGACATATAGATCTGTGTCTTTATAGAGTTAGAGTTAGAGTTACTGAGTTTTAGTATTTTGTATAATATTAAGATCTAATTTGTAGGATTCACTCCATCTATTTTTTAGTCTATATACAATTTTTGTATCTAATATTAATGTATTCTGTAATTTAAGTTTCACAAATTTTTTAATTTACTTTTAATTTTTTTCTTTAATCCCTTATTTATTTTTAGAAGGGAAAAAGGGATTGGATTATTAAACAAATATTTTATTGTATCTCTTTTCATATTTATTAACTTTCATGTTAATACCTAAAATAAAAAAAATGAGAAAGTTAATGCATAAAAAAGACTAAATTTATATCAAAAATATGTGTTAGGTCTCAAACCACAGAATACTTAGTACCAGTGTCATAGAGATGTCTTAAACCACGCATTAAAAAAAATCTCGCTAAGTCAAAATTCCTAGACCTCTACTTACAATTTTCTCCCGATTTATTTATATTGTTTTTTATTAGGGAATTTGGTGAGGGAATTTGGTGAGGGAATTTGGTGAGGGAATGACTTGCCATAATCTTATTCGTTAAAAAAATCAAATAATTTCTCTCTTTTATCTTTTTCTCTCACTTTTACATTTTCCAACCAATGAAGGTGATGCCAAGTCATTCCCTCACCAAATTCCCTCACCAAATTCCCTCTCTCTATCACTCCTCTTTTTATTATTACTCGGATATTTATTTTTATCAATTAATATTAAAAAATTATTTTACTTTTACATGTTAATGGTGGCTAGTATTTCGAGTCTTTTTGTGGAGTACGTCTTAAATTTACTAAATGATGCAAGAGTCTTTAGGTAGTTGATGTGGAATTTGGATTGAGGTGACTAATATGCCATGCATAAATATTTGGGTTACCATCGCGATTATTTTCTGGTGGACTATCGAATTGAAGAGAAATCGTTAAAGCTTCAATGATCGTAGTCATCCGATACATATTCATAATGAATTATTACGATGTCATGATATTCGTTCCAGAAAGTCAGTGGAGTTATTCATTTTTCTTAAGAATCTATGAGCTCGATAACCTCTTGGGTAACATGTTTGTATTATTTTCTTATTTTTATGTTTTGTGACTTTTATTTTATTTTTATTTTTATTTTCATATCTCATGTTTTGTCGTTGTAATTAAACGATTTTTTTTATCATTTTTAATATACATGGACAATTAGAGATGACAATTAGTATCCGTATACCCGATACCCATGAATATCCGATAGTCGGGTTTGAGTATTTTTAATCGGGTCCAGGGTCGGGTCGGGTCGGACATGGGGAGGGGGAAAATACCCGATCGGATTTAGGGTCGGGGGTGAGTAGTGTGCGAAACTCAAACCCGAAACCTGACTATATTAATATTAAAGATAAAATGTTTTATTATTAAGTTTTAAAATAATTTTTCAATTACCATAGATATATCAAATTTTAAGTCTTTTGTACTTAACCACACTCCACTCCAACTTCATCTTTTTAATATTCCCCAATTTCTTTTCGTTACACTTCATTTTTTATTTTTTTTTAAATAATAAAATATCATTTTTCTCTCTTCACTCTTGATCTTCAATTTTCTTTCTTTAACTTTAGTAAACAAAGTTGTTATTTTTTTCAACATCTACAACATAATATGTAGGTAAGTAATATTTCATTTGTTTTTTAAACATTTCGATATTACTAATGTTAAAGTTATTTATTATTTTATAAAGTTATGATTCTTCTTCTTAAGTGTTTAATCAGGTAACGGGTATCCGTCGGGAATCGGATACCCGATGAATCGAGGATGGAGATAAAAATAAAGATATTCATCAGATCGGATAATAAAATAAAATTAGGTTTAGGAATGAGTACTTCCCTACCTTATGGGAAATATACCCATTGCTATCCCTATGGACCATTTAAAAAAATATATTAAAATTTTATTTTATAACAACAAATTTTAAAATGACCCATCCTTTTAATTCTTTTATCACATGTATATTGGGAACAAACCTCTTTAACTTATTTCTTTAGATTTTGTACATACAAGCTTCAAAATGAATATTTGTATTTGTAAAGATTGATTCTTTAACATCAATCAATTCCTTTAAAATA
This sequence comes from Impatiens glandulifera, assembly GCF_907164915.1. NCBI lineage: Eukaryota > Viridiplantae > Streptophyta > Magnoliopsida > Ericales > Balsaminaceae > Impatiens > Impatiens glandulifera. Next base: position 50,184,197 of record NC_061862.1, on the reverse strand, counting down.
TCCATATTAACAATGACCATCATAATAGGATACCCTTCTCTTTTCTATTATTCCCACCATTTTGACTAATGCCTTGCTCTTACGCACTCTCTTCATAAAGTTGCAAAAAGACTTTAACCCACGAGCCATTGCCTCCAATAACCTCTTTTCCATCTCTCTCTCTCACACTCACACATTCACACAGATACCTTTGTATTTAAGAACTTGACTAAAGCAAACGAATTTAAGTTTATTCAGATGAGTTTTCTCCCTGTTTTTTGCTTTATCAGTTCATCTCTCATCATTGAAAAAAACCCATCGAATTCCGCCAAAGTTACAATGGATGAACCTGCAGCAAACCATCTCTTCTCAAGTTTCGTTACTCTCTACGCTCTTCTTCTAATCTATTTCCCCTGTTACTTCCTTCAAATTGCCTTCTCTCCATTACTAATATCAACAGCAATTCTTTTACTCTCTCTTCTCCGCTTGGGCGCAAACCAAATCCACAGAACAGAAGTAGTAACAGAGTCTTGTTTTCCCGGAACCGACGAAATCCAATCCGATCCAATTGAAAAATGCATCGAATATGTAATATTGCTGGACAAAGAAAATAATGTTTTAGATTTAAATCCACCGATTGGATGGAGCGTCGGAGCGCCATTGGAGGTCATATACGAGGATTATGAAGGGGAAGAAGAAGAAGATGATGATCGCTCTGTTTCAAAGCTGGAGAGATACCCATCTCTGTCACTGTATTATCCTGAAACAGATTCAGATGGGTCGTCGACGAACGGCGAGATTCAGGATTCCGGCGAGTGGGACTCGCCGGAGAGGATGTTTTTCAGGTGGGATGAGGAGGATAGAGATGGGTTGATTGAGATTTCATTGGATTGTAAGAGAAAATGTGATCTTTTTCACGATGAAGATGAGAACTTGATTGAGATTGATATATTTCCGGCGAAGATGCAAACAAATTAGAGTTTTCCGGCGAATGTCAAGTTGATTAATTTAAAGTTAAACAATTACGGATTAATGGTTTTTTGAGAGAGAAAGAGAGATTCTCGGGGTTTGATGTTCTTGATAAAAGAGGAAGATAACCGTTGTATTAGGAGGTGTATGTATATTATTAAATGTAACTTAATTAAAAAAATTTAAACGGGTGTTAGAATGACTCTTATGCCCATAGCTCTATTTTAAGATGGGTTAACTTATCATTTATACACATTTTAATGCATTATTATATCCAATAAATAGTGTTTTTGTTTAATGTTAATATTATAAAAACAATAATAATTCATGTCTAAGAAACAAACCAGAATACTATATTACAATATTTTTTTTTTATTGAGGGAGAACTAGCATGACACCCCTACAGTCATAGACCCCACTCAAACTCAAAGCGTTTTCAGATGGAATCGAACCGAATCCGTGAATACCATATTACAATTATAATGAATAAAAAAACATAAACTAAGAAAACATGTTCTAAAACTTCACATTTATAAGTTTTCATAAGAACATGAACAAGCTGGATTTTTGAAGGTAGTTGTTCAATTTTATAAGATGTTTTTTTTTAGATTAACATCATTTTTAAAATTATACATCATTAAACCAACGTGACATATTGAACGTGTATTTCACCAGAAGATGGTGTTAGTTGCTATAAGTGAATGCCATAGTGACAATTTTTTGGACAATTATGAATTTCCTATATATTTTCTTCTAAAGAAATCTAGATGTTAATAAAAGATGGGATTATGTAGGCCATGAAATATTTATCTTGCTTTGTAGTTCAATAAAAAATATTAATTGGTTTAATTATAAAATCTTTAAACACTATTGATATCAAGAATTTGGAAGTGATAAATTTGGTATCATCATTTTATAAGAAAAAATATTGGGTTATTACTTAATAATGTTTGTATGAGTGTTACAAATGATTGGGATAAGATATAAAGAAAAATAAAGAAAAGTAAGAAGCATTTTGAGTCACATATTTAAGTGTACATAAAGCTTTCATGAAAAAGAAGCTTAACAAATTAACAATAATGGCTCTAGCTAGAGTGTTGACCTCTAAATGCAAATGCATTCAATCTATCATTAGTAATAAGATATCTGAACAATATTTTACAAACCAACAAAATAAGAAGAAATTAAGATGATGGAATGACCCATATTATGGATGTGTGAAATAGACTTTCCATAGTGTAGCAAAGATTGTTCTCATATAATAATAGGTATAAGGAAAGATATAAAATTGTGATCTATAAATAAAAATAATAATTGTTTTTTTACCGGCGTTTATTTTCTGATAAATTAACATGAAATCTCATAATAATAATAATAATAATAACCTCTATTTAAATAAAAGCTATTCATTATTAAGTATGATTCAAACTTAGACAATAATTTTTGTCACTTAAATGATCCTATTATTCATACAAATAATAACTTAATAACCTTAATATTAATAAGACTACCTTAATAATTTTTGTGCAATAATTCAATAAGACTAGCACTAACATTGATCAAGGATAAAGTCAAATATGAGACATCAACGTTTAGGGTTAAAAGTATTAATTACTTATGTTTGAGCTATATATTGAGTGGGTTGATGATTACTTAAATAATTTTGTGTATTCTTATATATGTTTGAGCTATATTAAATAATTTTGTGTAAGATTGCCAAATATATAATTTATATATTTTTTTCACTATAATATTAATTATATTCAAACATTAGTAAGATTTGTGTATTAAATATTATATTTAAAAATAAGTAAGACTTGTGTATATATAAATTTACTAGCTCATGTATAATGTGAAAAAAATATATAATGATGAAAAGAATATTCTTTTAAGGACGAATGCTTGAAAATAGCTTAGCAAAAAAGCACTGAAAAGTGTATATTATATATTTCTCAAATTATAAATTTAATTATTATAACGTTTGATTTGTAAATGAATATAAATTTACGTACATTAATGATGATAGGGGACATAAAAATGGTGTAATTCGCAATTTATTTTAGAACATAAATCTTTTATATTTTTTCTGTATCAAGGTTGTTGTTCAAAAATTAAATCATTATATATCAAGTTACAATTTTAATTATACTTTGTACCTTCCATTTTTTTGTGCTTTCTTTGAGCCTAACTTCCCTAACCGAGGAACATCTCCTCATTTTTTAGGTCACTTACGGTTTAAATAAATAAATAAATATATATATATTTATTTATTTATTTATTGATGATAATTTTAGTGGGTATAGCCTACATTTATGGGCTGTAATAGAGACAACAAAGTTGAGAAAGAAAATAAGGTCTCAGATTACAAATCTGACGTATCGGTCACGTGTGAATGACATGAGAGATAAATAAAAAAAACAAATTATACTAAAAATAAAATAATAAACTAAAAAACATGACAATGTTAAGGACAAAAATTTTCCGAACATTACTATTTTCCCAAAATAAAAATTAATTTTTTCTCTTTTGGCCATGTTTGGGAAAAAAAATTTCCGAACATGACAATTTTCCTGAAAAATAAAATTTAATATATTTTTCTATCTTCCGGTCATGTTTTGGACAAATTTTTTTCTAACATGTCAATTTTTCTGAAAAATAAAATTAATTTTTTTTCTCTCTCCTATAAATGTGATATAGTCAATTTGTGGTCTTTTTTACATTATAACTTTATTGTCCAATTCATTTATCTACATTTATATGATTAATTTTATAATCATTTATGACCATATACATATACCTAATTCTTAATATATGGGATTCCCATTATATATGTGTGACTACATTGGAATAATAAATTTGAAAATTTTCTCAAATCTCTTGGAAAATTACGTGCAGTCTTGATTGAACATTTGAACATGCTTCAAGATGTTTTCATCCACGAATATATATGGGTAGGGAGATGGCAACACTAGCTATGTTCATTGATGGATGTGAACGAAATGGTTGGGGAAAAGTGAGGTCATTGAAGCTCAAAAAAGTTTCATTTTATTTTTCAAAAGTTAAAGTTTGTTTTGGAAAAAGGGATTGTGACTTGTCATTAAAGTGACTTCACTACAAAATAAAGTTTTTATTCAGAAAGATTTAGTGGATGCCTTCAAAAACCAAACTCATGTAACCAATGCTTCTAGCTAAGACAAACTATTTCATTAATCAACAGTTTGAGCATTTTGAGCATGTCGCAAGATTATGTATTTATTTTCAAGAACTTTTTTGAGTTAACAAAAAATAATAAAAAAAAAGGTTTTTTAGTTTGGAGGCTGCCTTTTAATTTAAAGAAGAAATTTCAATATTGAAGATGGACTTATTGCGTTCAAGGCAGCCGGAGGCAAGCCAATGAAAAACAGACCCATTTGCCCAATATCCAAGCTTCCTCTACCATGATTATGATTTTTTTTTTTTTTTATCTCAGAATTTTCCAACAATATATCATCCTTAGATAATGAAACTATTTTGTTCACTTTAGACCAAACCAAATAAAAATAGGTATAACTTCCTCTCGAAAATGACCTCACTTTAATTTAAGATGCTCTTAATGATAATCAAACGCGTGTAGTATTTTAGACCCAACTTTTATCATTTGACATGTGACAGTGAGTTTTTTTAATTACAAATGTATGTTATAAGAATAATGATATTGGGAGCGACTTCCTCAGTGACTCCCCATGTGGCTTCCAACATGTAAATATTTTTTTCAAAAATCAAAGCACGCTATTACCGCATCTTCATATTCCTATTACCCATAGAACCCACAAAACCTCGCGCACCTATCGTCTGGAGATTCAAACCCAAACCCTAGCCATCGTTCGCCTATCGTCCAAAGATTCAATAGTTGCCAATTTCTGTTCTACAATTTCGTTTTCAATCTCTGATCTACGTTTCAGTTCCGTTCTTCTCATTTCGAAATGGTAAGAAATGTCCATTCTTCTAAAATACTTGAGTACAGTTGTGTGTTTAACTTGTGACCTTCTGTGATGTTTATGATTTAGATAAACTAATGGGGTCTTTGATGCATCGAAGAATAAAGAATCTAAGAAGACTAAAAACGAATCAAGAAAGAGTTCGAACAAAGCAAGGAAGAGTCATAAAAAAGTTAGGAAAACTCAGAATGAAGCTAAGAAGAGGAAGTTCTCTGACAACGTTGAAATGTAACAATCGATTAAAACAGTTTAGACAGTGAAATGAAATGTTAGAAATGCTAGACAACGATTGTTAAAAATGTTAGAACACGTTACATTTCAGGTTAAATGACATTACAGTTCAGTTTATCAGACATTACAGTTCATGTTAAATGTCATTACAGTTCATGTTAAATGACATTACAGTTCAAATTATAAGACATTACATTTTAGTTTATAAGACGTTAATTTTAGTTTATAATCATTACATTTTAGTTTGTAAGACATTATATTTTAATTTAAACAATATTACAGTTCAGTTTTAAAGATATTATATTTTTAAATGTCATTATAATTCAGGTTAAATAACATTACATTTCAGGTTATAAGACATTACATTTTAGTTTATAAGACTTGCATTATATATAAAAGGAAGAAAGTGAAGTATTCATTCAGTTTGATGATGAAATTAATTTTAAAAAATCACATGAAAGTAAGAAAATAACTCTAAACAAAATAAATGTCAATTTTTTTACTTCGACAACGAGTTCTAACAACATCAACAAACTAGATAAATATTATATTTTATGTTAAATGTCATTATAATTCAGGTTATAAGACATTACATTTTAGTTTATAAGACTTACATTATATATAAAAGAAGAAAGTGAAGTATTCATTAAGTTTGATGATAAAATTAATTTAAAATTTTCACATGAAAGTAAGAAAATAAATCTAAACAAAATAAATGTCAATTTTTTTTACTTCGACAACGAGTTCTAACAACATCAACAAACTAGACAAATTTTTTTTTTGTTATACTTCAAGTTTAGAATATGATTATTCATCACATAATTGGCACAATTGCCTCGAAAGGAAGAAAAAAGAAACACCATTAGTAAAAACTATAAAAAGAGGTCCTACCGGGAGTCGAACCCAGGTCGCTGGATTCAAAGTCCAGAGTGCTAACCACTACACCATAGAACCTTTTATATTTTGAAATTTTATGTTAATATATTTGTCCATGTATTTGTCTTATTTTATCTTATCTTAATTAGTTTCCTCAACCATTTTTAGAATTGATAATTTTTTTTTTCAAAATTATTTGAAGCTTGAAAAGCATGAATTCTTATCTCTTCCCTATATTTTATATATGTATTATAAGTTTTACTGTTGTAGGGGTGAATGTTTGAATCTAGTGGGTGATGTCTAAATCTCTCCTTAGTTGATGAAAATTTTGGATTGAGGCATCGTATATAGTGGGACTAAATCGTTGAGTTACTCTTTCAATTATCTTTTGGTGGACTATCTTACTCAAAAAGAATCGTCGTACATTTACTTATTGTATTCGACCGATATAAATTATGTGATGAATACTCATATTTTGAACTCTAAAGTATAACAAAAAAAATTATTTATCTAGTTTGTTGATGTTGTTAGAACTCATTGTCGAAGTAAAAGGATTGACATTTATTATGTTTGGAGTTATTTTCTTACTTTCATGTGATTGTTACAATTTTTTATATAAAACATTACATATAAAAGGAAGAAATTGAAGGTATCTAAGAGGAAGCTTTCTTCACCCCGCCCTCGCTTCTTCCATTCCTGTTTTTTCCATTCCCGTTTTTTCCGTTCCTGCAAGGTAAAAATTGTCATCTTCCTAAAACTTGATTGTAATGTTCTCAAAATTGGATTGACATCTTCTTTCTTTTACAGAGTGAAGGTATCTAAGATGAAGTTTTCTTCACCCCGCTTCTTCCATTCCCACTTCTTCACCACCTGCTTCTTCCGTTCATGCAAGCTAACAAATGTCATCTTCTCAAAACTTGATTGTAATGTTCTCAAAATTAGATTCTCGTTTTTTTCTACATAGTCAATGTATCTAAAAGGAATCTTTCTTCATTCCTGCCCCCGCTTCTTCCATTCGTGCAAGGTAACAATTGTCATATTCTCAAAATTTGATTGTAATTTCTCAAAGTTGAATTATCATTTTGATTAATTTACAAAGTTAATGTATCAAAGAGGAAATTTTATTCATCCCGCCCGCGTTTCTTCCATTCCCATTTCTTCCATACGTACAAGGAAACAACCAATTTTAAACATCCAAACTTCTTCAAATGGCCTTTACAAACTCGTCTGACAACTATCGGATATTTAGAAAGTGGTTGTTAAAGCAATTGGTTTCGGCTCCCTCATTTCCTTGGGTATCTCAAAATTCCCTTCGAACTATGTCGTCACCACTTAAGCAAGTTCGATGCTAAAAAGAGTGCTCTAATGCTGAGTAATGGGAAGATGCTTTAAATCGACGAAGTAAACATTTAGTGTGTAATGAACCTCTCTATAGGTGACTTCGAAATAACGAAGTCTAAAGGACATCAATCTGATGGAGCCAAGTACCTCCAAATGTTAAGGATTTAGAGGAGAAAATGGATGAGGAATGATAATGGATGAGCTTCTACAACTCTATCCATGCTAGGGAGAATAATAACAAATAAAGATACATATGACGACTTAAAATGTGATTTTGTTGTATATCTCGTCTCCAAATTTTTGTGGACAACACAAAATGCACAATACAGGTAAACAAGGACTCTTAATAATTAACGTTGCTTAAACTGAATTCTAATGTGTTTTAACTGAACAATAATTTTTGATAAACTGAACTATAACGTTATATAAATTGAAATGTCATATCATTTAAAGTGTACTGTATTATCTGATAAACTGAAATGTAATGTCATGTAAACTGAACTGTGATTTCTTATAAACCGAATTGTAATGTCTTATAAACTGAACTATAATGTCTTATAAACTGCATTATAATGTCTAATAAACTAAAATGTAATGTTCTTTAAACTAAACTGTAATAGGAGAATGCTATAATTTGATATTGTCAATGCTATAGTTTGATCAAAAGAGAAAAAGAGTGCCATTGTGGCTGACAGGCGGGGGAGTCGCTCGCTCCCCTATCCTCACTCATGTTATATATAGTCTTGTTAATTTAGCTTCTTACAAGTTTTATTATAAATGTGGAAGAATATAAAAATATTGGTAAAAAAATGTTTAGTTTCTTCATTTAATTTTAGCTATCATTTTAGGTGTTTGTAAAACATTATTTTTAACTATTGGATGAGCAAATTGAGAGGAACATATTTTTTTTTATAATAAGAGGTTTAATGTTTAAGAACATATCTCATGTCTTGTGTATGTGATGTCTTTCTAATTAAAATTGAGAAATAATACTTTCCTCTGATGGTTATGTTTTATTGTTTGAATAATATGAATGATGTTGTTTCGGTATCATGAAGTCTTCTCCAAGGGATACACTGAATATTTAAAATTAGAAGAAAAAGAATATTAGTTAGTTGTCGCAATACACATTTAGCGATAATATTAAATTCTTGTTACTATAACTATAGTGACGACAATTTATTCATATTGTCATCCATTAGCGACAATATTAAATTCTCATAATTTTCTAGAAATCTTTGGGACCTAATATGGAAGGTTGTATAAGAGTGAATTATTTTAAGGTTTTTAAAAATAATCATGAGCATAACGACAAAAATATAAAATGAGAGTAAATATTAATTATAGAGAAACATTTACACTAGTAAAAAATGGGTCTTTACCGACATAATTTACCGAGAGTTTTAGAAAACTATCGGTATTGGTCCCGAGAGGGAAAAACTTTTCGTTATTAAAAATTTATTCCGAGAGGTGTGTAAAACCTTTAGTGATATGAATCTTTACCTAAAGTTTTGTTTAAAACTTTCGGGTTTGACTCTTCCAAAAAAACAGAAAAAATTCTAAGTGTTTGTGTTGGAGGTAATTGTGAAGGTTATTCAAAAAACCCTCGGTTTTGACTCTGCCCAATTAGACTCTTCGGTTTTGACTCTTAAAAAAATAATTCTAAGGGTTAGGAAGGGGTAATTGCGAAGGTTTATTAGAAAACTTTCGGTTTTGACTCTTCCAAAAAAACCGAAAATAATTCTAAGTGTTGGGAAGGGGTAATTACAAAGGTTTATTGAAAAACCTTCGGTTTTGACTTTTCCCAAAAAACATAGGAAAAAATTCTAAGTGTTGGGAAGGAGTAAATGCGGAGGTTTATTGGATAACCTTCGGTGTTGACTCTTCCAAAAGAAAATGAAAATAATTCTAAGTTTTGAGAAAGGGTAATTGCGAAGGTTTATTGAAAAACCTTCAGTTTTGACTCTTCGGAAAAAAAAAACTGGAAAAATTTTAAGTGTTGGAAAGTGGTAATTGCGAAGGTTTATTGAAAAACCTTCGCTTTTGACTCTTCCCAAAAGTAATTACTGAGAGTTTTAGAAGAACTCTCGGTAAAAACCTTACTAATTAAAATCAGATCCCATTTTTCCCCCAATTATTCTAGACGCTCTCTCCCCGCTCTCTCGCTGCAGAATCTTCAACTTAAGGTTATTATATATTAGATATATATATATATATAAATGTTAGATTTAGATGATTTGTTTTAATTTTGGTTAGTATATGTTAGATTTAGGGTGATTTTGTTTTAATTTTGTTTATTATATGTTAGATTTAGGGTTTTTTGTTATAATTTTGGTTAGTATATGTTAGATTTAGGGTTGATTTTGTTTGATTTTGGTTAGATTTATGGTTGATTTTGTTTGAGTTTTGGTTAGATTCATATATGTTTAGGGTTGATTTTTGTTTGAATTTTGGTTAGATTCATATATGTTTATGGTTGTTTTTGTTTGAATTTTGGTTAGATTCAAATATGTCTTATGTCATTGTATTAATTAGGATTTCATTTTTATTTTTGTTAGATTCATGTATGTTATATATATGAAAAATAGGGAAATGAAAGCTCTTTTTATTAATGATATGCATTCAGGATGACTGAATGGTCGCGTATGCAGAAAACACCAAAGAGACTACACAAGTCATTCCTGAACCTACTAGCACAATCAGATGACCTTACGATCCGAGGAGAGACTTCCAGAGTCGACACAGTGTCTGTCGTGGCAGACCCGATGGCTACTACTGACGTTAAACATGAGGAGGATGCGAGACACTTGACGTTGGCATTGGAGAAAATTCAATTGAGGGATATGGAAAAAGCGCAAATGCTTAGTGAAATCAAAACGAAGAGGATGCAAATGACGCAAAGATTGGAGAAATATGAACAACAAATTGAAATCTTCATGATGCAGAATCAACCCCCCTCCTCCCCCCAACTACGTAGTACATAAAAGTTTTTGAATAATTGTAAAAGTTTTGGTTGGACTAATAACATGTTTTGGATAATTGGGTAGGTTTTGTTTCAACTGATAACATATTATTTGGATGATTGACTTTGGTTTAGAATTTTAGAATTTATAATTATCTTTTGGTTTATGAATGTTATTGTATATGAATTGGTTTTCCTTATTTGAGAAATTTATTGAAAATTTTCGATTTTGACTCTTCCAAAAAAAATGGAAAAAATTCTAAAAGTTGGGAAAGGGTAATTGAGAAGGTTTATTGAAAAACATTCGCTTTTGATTCATCAAAAAAAAAATGGAAAAAATTCTAAGTGTTGGGAAGGGATAATTGCGAATCCAGCTACTTAGTACATTAAAGTTTTTGAATAATTGTAAACGTTTTGGTTGGACTAATAACATGTTTTGGATAATTGGGTAGGTTTTGTTTCGACTGATAACATGTTGTTTGGATGATTGACTTTGGTTTAGAATTTTGAAATTATAATTATCTTTTGGTTTATGAATATTATTGTATATGTATTGGTTTGCCTTATTTGAGAAATTTATTGAAAATTTTCAGTTTTGACTCTTCCCAAAAAAACTGGAAAAAATTTTAAGTGTTGGGAAAGGGTAATTGCGAAGATTTATTGAAAAATCTTTGCTTATGACTCTTCTAAAAAAACTGGAAAAAATTCTAAGTGTTGGGAAGGGATAAATGCGAAGGTTTATTGAAAAACCTTCGCTTTTGACTCTTCCTAAACAAAAACTAGAAAAAATTCTAAGTCTTGGGATTCTTCCAAAAAAAACTGGAAAAAAATTCTAAGTATTGGAAAAGGATAATTGCGAAGGTTTATTGAAAAACTTCGCTTTTGACTCTTCCAAAAAAAAAAACTAGAAAAAATTCTAAGTGTTGGGACTCTTCCCAAAAACAATTGGAAAAAATTATAAGTGCTGGAAAGGGGTAATTGCGAAGGTTTATTATAAAATCTTCGCTTTTGAGTCTTCTAAAAAAGACTAGAAAAAATTCTAAGTGTTGGAAAGGGTAATTGCGAAGGTTTATTGAAAAACCTTCGCTTTTTGACTCTTCCAAAAATAAAACTAAAAAAAATTTAAGTGTTCGGAAGGGGGTAATTGCGAAGGTTTATTGAAAAACCTTCGCTTTTGACTCTTCCCAAAAAAAAACTGGAATAAATTCTAAGTGTTGGGAAAGGGTAATTGTGAAGGTTTATTGAAAAACCTTTGCTTTTGACTCTTCCCAAAAGAAACAGGAAAAAATTCTAAGTGTTGGGAAGGGGTAATTGCGAAGGTTTATTGAAAAACCTTTGCTTTTGACTCTTCCTAAAAAAATTGGAAAAAATTCTAAGTGTTGGGAAGGGGTAATTGCGAAGGTTTATTGAAAAACCTTCGTTTTTGACTCTTCGCAAAAAAAACATTCTGTTAAAGTTCAGGACCGAGAGATATTTGAAAATCTCTCGGTTTTGAATGCTGGTACCGAAAGTTAATTGATTTTTTTTCGGTATTCAATCCCTCTTTTATTTAATTTTTTGCTATTTTGTTTGTCTAAACTACTAAGAACATCAAGTGTTTTTTTAAGAATAAGAATTGTGTTTAATGTTATAATGTATATGATTGTGTTTGATTATATAAAGAAGTGTATATGTATGTTCGTGTTTGATGATCATATAATGTGTGTAATTTGATTATAAGGATGTGTTGGGATTGAGTAATGTTTTAAGGATATCAAATGTGTTAAATTAATGTTGTTCAAAGTTATTAGAAAGTGAAACACCAATTAATTTAACAATTTATGAAGTGGTAATACCGAAAGATATAATTATATCTTTTAGTAATGAGAAATATAAACAAATCTCTCGGTTTTCTCTATTTAAAATTAATTGTGTCATATGTCAAAACTGAGAGAGTTAGACATATCTCTCAGAATCTAAAATGACCAAAACCGAGAGATATGTCTAAATCTCTCGGAATTAAGTTATGTTGATCAAAATCGAGAGTTATATGAAAACTCTCGGAATTAAGTAATATAAAAACTGAGATTTATATGAAAACTCTCGAAATTAACTTGTTTAATTAAAAAAAAACTTCTTTCTTCCCCGATTTTTTCCGCGCTTTCGCTCCTCTCTCTCCCTAATCCTCGATTCCTTCCGTCTGCGCCGCCCTCCCGCCAGCCAACGATTAAAGACGCTGTCGATTGGAAAGACGACATCGCCACTTGGATTGTCGATGCCTCTACCGATTGAATACTCCAGCCACCCGCCCACCATCGGATTGAGGACGCCAATGTTGCCGCTTGGATTGACGAAGTTGTTGTCGCCGCTTGGATCGACGATGCCGCTACAGCCGATTGAAGACGAAAGCCGCCTCATGCCGCCGCCATCCGATTCAAGCTCCTACCACCGCCGCCTACATTTCAAGGTTAGCTTTTTGTTTGATTTTAGGTTATATTAGGTTTGGTTATTTGGTTTTATTGATGGTTATTGAGTTTGATTTTTTATGTTATATTAGGTTTGGTTATTTGGTTTGATTTATGGTTATTGAGTTTGATTTTAGGTTATATTATGTTTAGATTATGGTTATTTGATTTGATTTATGGTTATTGAGTTTGATTTTAGGTTATATTATGTTTGGTTATTTGGTTTGATTTATGGTTATTTGATTTGATTTATGTTAGATATTTGATTTGATTTATGTTTGATTAGGTTTGATTTATGTTTGATTAGGTTTGATTTATGTTAGATTATCTTTGATTTATGTTAGATTTGGTTTGATTTATGTTAAAAATTGGTTTATATTGAGTTTGATTTAATTTTGGTTATTTGGTTTGATTTATGGTTATTTGATTTGATTTATGTTAGATATTTGATTTGATTTATGTTTGATTTAAGTTTGATTATGTTAGATTTTTGTTAGATTTGGTTTGATTAATGATAAAAATTGGTTTAAATTGAGTTTGATTTAAGTTATATTTTGGTTAGATTTATGGATTTAGGTTAGAATTGTGTAAAAGAAATGTAAGCCTAATTTAGATCATGTTAAGTAAATAATAATGCGGGTTTTTTTCCATCTAATTAGAAAGATGGAAGTACCCGATAAAACTTGGATGACCCTACGTCGAGATCATCCAAATTACAAGGAAGGGGTTGACAAATTCCTCGAGTTTGCAGTGAGTAGTACAAGACGATAAACAGTGAAATGTCCTTACATGAAATGCTTAAACACGGTGTCTATGGAAATAGACGATGTGAAGACTCGCCTCATCATTTATGGAATAAATCTTCATTATGAATTCTGGTATTTTCATAGAGAAAAGAGACTTACTACTAACGTGGTTAATGATGATGATGCCGATGACTTGGATGATGATGGTCAATCGGAGGATGTCGTGCTAAAATTCAACGGTCCTAGAACGGAGATGAATAATACATTCAATGAAGAGGTGAATGAAGAACATTGTATGCACGATTTTATAAACGGTATGTTTTCCAACGTTAATGATGGTCCGAACAACCATGAACCAGTCGAAGATGCTTAGAGATTTTATAAATTGCTTGATGATTCTAAACGATCATTGTATGAAGGTGCTCGAATAATGAAATCATCAGCACTACTAAAACTCCTTGATGTTATCTTAACGAAATCAGTAGACATTTATAGGGGAGATACCGAGAGTAATTAAGAAAACTCTTGATTTTTCCCTTTCACACAAAACCGAGAGTTATTAGGACAACTCTCGGGTTTCCCTTTCAAGAAAAACCGAGAGTTATTGGAAAAATCTCAGTTTTCTTGAAAAGGAAAAAGAAAACTCTCGGTTTTCTTGAAAGGGAAAAACCGAGAGTTGTCCTAATAACTCTCGGGTTTATTTGAAAAGGGAAAACTGATAGTTTTCTAAATATCTCTCGGTTTTACTTGAAAAAGAAAAACCGAGAGTTTTACTGATAACTTTCGGGTTTATTTGAAAGGGAAAACTGATAGTTTTCCAATATCTCTCGGGTTTATTTGAAAAGAAAAAATTGAGAGTTTTCCAAACAACCATCAGTTTTCCCTAGGGATGGCAACGGGTACCCTACCCGTCGGGTAGTGAAGTACCCATCCCCGAACCCGATTTTCAAATTACTACCCGGCCCCGACCCCGAACCCGACGGGTATCTTTATTTATATCCCCATCCCCGATTCATCGGGTACCCGATCCCCGACGGGTACCCCATTACCCGATATTAAATATTAAAAAATTATATTTTAATTAATTAAAATTATATAAATTAAATATAATATGTTAATACAAAATATAATTAACTTAAAACTATTAATAAATATTATATCCTTAAACAGAAAATCATCCACACTATAAAATATAAATTCATTCATACTACATAATATAAATTCATCCATATTACAAAAATACAAATAAACTTAAAAGTGATAGAACATAATTTTTTAATTAAACACAAAAACTTTAAAACTCATCAAATTAGTTCTCACAAAAAAACATCCTTCTTGAATACACTTCTTCAACAAATTTAATTACAACCTACAAAATCAATAAAAAATAATCAACATTAAAAAATACAAAATAAACTAATAACATACCTCAAATCTTTGACAAATAATTAATTAATTCTTTCACATGTTCTTATATATTAATATTTTTCTAAAAATATTTATAAAAATAAAATAACTAATATGTTGAACTATTATTCTCTAAATATAGTTAAACATAATATTTAAAAAAACTATTTTATTTTTAAACTAATATATTGAACTAAATATAAAGAACTTTTAATATTCCTTAAAAAACTCTTTTGACTCTTTATTTTTGCCTTTATAAAAAATAAATTTATTTATTGTATTATTTTATTAAATTATAAATTATTTCATAAAAAATATTTAATAATATTAATATTCTATTATAATTTAGAACCCTAGTTTGTTAGTTGTGAAAATTCATCTAACACTTGGATAAATTTATATAATGTTTGATGCGGTTTATTTAATTTGAATCAAATAATTGATAGACATATTATATATAATGAAACTATGCCTAAATCTCTTGTCGTATACATCAGTTATGTCTAGTATCGAAGAGATTCCACATATTAAATAAAAATTCTATAAATAATGAAAGTATTACTTACCTACTTGTGTTGTATACTTGTAGTCACGTAGATCTTATAGAAAAAATCAACTTTGTTGCTGTTAAAACGAAGAAGAAGCTACAAAATAAATATTAAAGATTAAGTAAATAAATAAATATAAGAGTGTAAAAGTTGAAGAACATATTAAAAACCTTACTTACTTGCATATCTATGTAAGTTATATTGAAGAAGAATAAGTTGAAGAAAGATAGAAGTTGAAGAAGATAGAAGTTGAACTCTTGAAGACTTGAACTCTTGAAATAAGGTTGAATGAAGATATATGAGAGGGAAACATTTATTACAAATTAATGAAATTATGTTAAGCGTGCTTGATGTAGGTAGGAAATGATGTTAAGAGTAAAGATAAAATAATTAATATATTTATTTAATGATAGTTAATTAGTTAGTAGTTGGAATTTGATAAGTCACTTAAATTTTATTAATATATATTAATATTTAATATATTCGGGTATCGGGTTTGGGTTTCCAACACTCCCCATCCCCGACCCCAAACCCGATCGGGTACCATTTTTCACTCCCCATCCCCGATCCCGACCCCGAACCCGATTTAAAATACCCGAACCCGATCATCGGGTACCCACGGGTATCGGGTATACGGGTACCCATTGCCATCCCTAGTTTTCCCTATCAAGAAAAACCGAGACTTTTCCAAATACCTCTTAGTTTCTCTCTTTGGTATCTAAACCGTGAGATTTAAATCTCTCGGTAAACACTCAATTATATTTACTGAGAGTGGCAATACCGACGAATGCCGAGAGTTACTCAAACTCTCAGTATTATATATTTACCGAGAGATATAGGGTCGTTACCGTGAGATTGTACTCTCGGTAATGACCCTTTTTTCACTAGTGTTAATTGACTCGAAAGTCTTTGACAGAGCAATATGGTCTCTACATGAATTATTCCCAGGACTATTCAAGAGTTTTTTAATATTTGGATGAATTGGGAAATGTGTTCTTCATTTAGCAATAAATTTTTACTTCTAATTATATCATGCTTAGCATAAGACAAAGAAAATTTTGGCAAGTTCTTTCCTTAAGATAAACAAACACATTAATTCTAGTTCCCCAGATTTATCTGAAGGGGATCTCTTTAAATACCTTATGTGTAATTTTTTTTAATACTTTATTTTGAATCGTTTTTCTCATAACCCTTATGATTTTTTTTTAAATGTAGATTTGTGTGAATACATTGGGTTTCGTTTTGGTGAATTTTTCTCCCTTATCGACAATAATCTCTCATGTTCAAGCCATCAATTGGCGAACTTAGGATGGAGTTGGGTTTTCGGTTTCTTTGATTTTTGTAGGTTATTATTTTTCCTAGCTTGTCTTTGTCTGGTTAGAATTATCATAATTTAATGTGTGAGAAATTAAATATGAATGTGACGAAACGTACCTTAAATCATAATTTTAATATTCTCTTTCTTAGACTTTGCATGGATGAAATGATTCTTTAATCTTCTCTTTCCTTAGACTTTTTTAGATGAAATGGTTCTTCCAATTTAATGAGTACGTCAATGATTTTCTCTCTTTGTTGATGTGAATGCAAAAGAGAATTGTTTGTACTTCAAATGTGACCATTACCGTTACATATAACCAACAATAAGTTAATTATTATAGTTTGGTATTTTTAATTAGTCCCTTCATAAAATTAGAAATGTTACTTAGATATCCTAACTTTATATTAATGACAAATACACTAATAAGATATAAACTTAATTTCACATTAGATCACATTATTTTGGTTTATATTAAATAAGACATTTGCATAATTATTTATTATACTAATGACCCTATAAATTGCAACATATCTTTCATTTCATATCGCTTTCTTTCTCTTGTTTTTTGTATCGTTTTCTTATGAAATCATGTTTTATTTAAAAGAAAAAGAGTTTTGAATGTTAACTTTGCTTTCAATAAAAAAAATAAAATAAGTATGTGTATATAAAAATTAAGTATGTGTATATATAATATTTAAAAGTTGAAAGCACCGTTAACATTCAAAACTCTTATTCTTAAATAAAACATACCACTAAAATCCACCATGAAATCTTCTTCCCAGCAAACTTACAAATCCATCAGCGTTGAATTGAAACATAATAAAAATTAAAATATCAAATTATGACATAAAACTTTTGTGATTCTTTCAAATCGGGACCTAAAGTTTAAATGTTTTTTACCAAGATATTCATAGTCAAAATTATAGGTGAATTTAGTGGTGTTAGATTAATTAGTTGCACCAAATATGGCCAAGTGAATTGAATAAACTCAAATTTATTAATAATCTAAAATCAATACATAAATTTGTAAAAGCAAAACTCTTCATTAATCAAACATGGAAAAAAACTTCCAAACGTATATATCCTTATATTTACCGCCATTGATCGAAGTTCCAACTTTTTTGACTCATCATGTACCAAAATGTATTTTTTCTTGTTGTTCTTATCTTTCTTTTGTTGCATTGCATTCTTTTATGCTCTTTTGACACATCTACACTGTCTATTGAATAAATTAATCATTGTACACTCTTATTGTGTAATTATCCAAATGAGAATGTTTAGGACAGGCTAGTTAAACATTTAATTGGTAATTAAGATACCTAATTATTAGGAACCAATCAATTGGTGGCATGATGTTTTGGTTAAAGGTCTTTGAAAATTAATTTTTTTTTTCAGGTTTGGAGTTTAGAGTTTAGAATTTGGGATTTAGGATTTAGGGTTTAAGGTTTAAAGAATTTTTCTCCCCCTTAATCATATAAATATAATAATTAGTAGCCTACTACCTACTAAAGACAAGACTATTAGTTTATTTGTGGGGCATTTCTCATAAGGAGATTATTTTTAACTTAAAATATAGTTTTGTAGTTTGTCACATGGGTGAAAAATAAATTTTTAAAAGAGGATTGATTATGCAAAATAAGAATCCTTAATAATAAATAATAATGGGTCATGGACCTTTTAAAATAAATAAATAATAATAATGAGTATTTTGTATGTTTCACATTGACACAACCTTAAACACCAAACTTAATTATATGTCTTAGATCGCCCCATTATTAGTTATTTATAATACCTCATTCCTCATTAACAATTTTAATAGATTACTCCAAATATGCAAACTAATATTTTTTATTTAGTTAAGAAGTTAATACGATTCTTTTAATAATAACTTCAAACTTAAATTTAAAGTGTTTTTAGTGAGAATTAAATAAATAAAAATATATGTTAAAAAAGAGAATACTTTTTTCAATTGATCCAAAGGTGCATATATAATTACTCATCATTGAGTTTTTTAAGAAAAAGAAAAAAATAGATTATATTAATGCAATTTTAAGATAAAATAATTTAATGAAAAATGTTTACATCTTATATATAATGAAAAAAAAAGAAAGGAAATCCACTCTTTCTTTATATTAATCGATTACATATTATTGTTTTAAAATGAGTACTATATGTTCTCTTTTTAAACTCGATCCAAATTTAAAAATTCAAGTTTTTGTAAAGCCTTTTATTCAGTTATTATTATTATTTTGTTAGATTTAATTCAATATCAGCTCTTCCAATTTATAACTTCATAGGAATATCACATTGTTTATCTTAATTAACCTTAGTTATGAAAGATAAAAGCAACTTTTTTTTATTGTAAATCTTCAGTTGTATTTGTGTAAAATGATTAAGTGGAGATGATTACATTGAACGGATTTATGTAGGGTTGTACACTTGCACTGGGCTTAAACCCAGTTTAAATACAAAAATTGTATTAGACTTAATCCAAGCTCAAAAATAAAGAAAATTTATTCTCCTCAAATTATTTTTTTATTTTGGAATTTTTTTTACATTAAGTTTAAATCTTAATTTATTGTTCAGTCTCTGATTACATTTTCACATGACAAAAACATGATGTCAGAATCATGAGATGTCCGATTTTTCGATAATAATAATATGAAATCAGCCCAATAAAGTTATGGATAATAATAGGCCCAACCTCTCTGCAAATTCGAAGCATATGAAATTATATATATATATATATATATATATATATATATATATATATATATATATATATATATATATATATATAAGACTAGGAATCACAATGTTATTCGTATACTAAATATTCGTGAGTACCTGATGATTTGGAGTCGGGTATTTTGAATCAGGGTCGGGATGAAAATGATCGAGATGGAGATGGAGATGGGGAGTGTGTCAAACCCAAACCCAAACCCGATACCGACTAAATTAATAATATATATATATATATATATATATATATATATATATATATATATTTTGTGAAATAGATGACTTTTTTTTACAATTAATATTTATCATTTATTATACTCAATTACATTTCACATCAACCAAAATATTTATTACTTATCACTATCTTCTTATGTTTTAATAAATGTTGTTTTAATAAATGTTATTTTCCTCTCCATCTATATGTGTTCTTCATCTTCAACATTATTCTATAGTTTTTCAATATAATTTCTATAGTTTCTTCAACATTATTTTTTCTAGTTTTTTTTTCCAATAATGTTGTTATATTCTTCAACCACTACAACATAAGTATGAGTAAGTAATGTTTTTATTTTTTATACCACTAGTGTTAAAGTTATATTTATTTTCAATATTTAAAATCTTATAAATATTTAATTGAGTAATGGGGTACCCATCGAGAATCGGGAACCCATCGGAGATCGAGTACCCGTTGGGGATTGGGTACCCAACGAATCGTGATGGGGACACACATATAGATACCCGTCGGGTTCGGATTCGGGTATAGTAAAATGTAAATCGGAATCGGAGATGTGTACCTCACTACCCCGCGAATAGGATACCCGTTCCTAGGGAGACTCATATATCTGTAGGCGAATTAATCAACTAAACACTATTAATTTATAAATTTTAGTTATAATATTATATATATATTTTTTTTGTTTTAAGAAACACAAAAATATATTAACATAAAAATCTTTATAATAAAATGGTTTAGGTAGTTCATGAACTTCTGACATTTTCAAAATGATGGAATTTGATTATGGTTGAGTTCATAACGTTTCACGTCTTCTTTTATTTTTAAACAAAATACAAAATTTATAATCATTTTTAATTTCAAAATAAAATAAATGATTGAAGACTCATTTAGAGTAGTTGTAGGGTGTGAGGCTCAGAATTTTTTTTACCGAAAAACAATTATTCGACATTTATATTCATACAAATCATACCCAACCTGGTTTCTTTAAAAAATCTCAACCCTTATCTTGTATGTGTTTATTGAGGCTAATGTTTTGATGATTTATAATGTTTTGGATGTTTGTAATTATTAATATGTATCAATTTATTTCAGTAACATTTAATTATTTTTTATTCATTTTTATTTGAATTTTTTTAATTAAGTAAATATTACATTTTGTATTTATGTATCTTATATTAAAAAACATTATTTTAATTTGTAATGTAATTATAATTATTCAGTTGGGGGTAAAAGAAACAACTAGGTCGTGGTGAAGGTTAGGCGACCCAGAATTCTATTTCGAATGTTAATCTGGAGGTCAAAATCTCTTAGTCGCATGTGAAGTTATCGGTCACGAGAATCTAGCCATTAAGGAGTTTATGAGAATTTAAAAATTGGAAGAATTTAATTTTTTTAGCACGTCTAAATTTTAAATAAAATTTATCTTATAACATAATTTTATAATTATACTTTACTAATACCTCACTTAGCTCCTTTTGTTTAAATTTTTAATAAATTGCAATAGTAAAATTTAAATTGCTTGTAAGATTAAACTTTTACGTTAACTTAAAATTGAACTTGATAAAATTTTGAATTTAGTTTACTTTTCATCCAAATATTTTAAAATTTTCAAAATAATATATATATATATATATATTAAAAAAATAAAATAACATATAAAATATTGTATTAAAAATTTAAATAATTATTTGAAAATTTATATTATAAAAAACTATATACAATTACTCTATATTTTAGCCTAGTTAAAGTTTATGGGAAAGGAAAGATGCATGTGAAATGTCAATACTTAAATGCACGTCTCTCACAAATTAACCCCTAGTACCCAATTATAGTAGTTGACACAGTCTATTTTTTATTTTAAAATTTATTGATTTAATTTTAATTTTAATTTTAAATTTTGTTGATTCCGAAGAAAATCAAATTTTAAAAGAGAAAAATATGCATTAATTTATTATATTTATTTATTTTATGAGAAATAATATAATAATTTTAAATTATTATTAATCAAATATATATCACATTAATATTATCGTAATTTATTAGTCATTAACAAAATCATAATTTAAAAGTATCATATATATATATATATATATTATATAAAATAAATTAATGCATATTTTTCTCATTTAAATTTGATTTTATTCATGACCAATAAATCTTAAAATTAAGAAAATACAATGTCAACTATAGTTTACTTGGGGTTGACTTCGGTTAATTTGCGAGAGAAATAAATTTAAAGACAACACTGTCCATTAATTAATGTGTATGATCTAACCAACCTTAAATATAATACATATTTGTAATTGATCTAATTTAGAAACATTCTCTTTAGTTTCTTAAGTTACTTTAAAAATATATATAATTAACCAAACTAATTAAACCTACATTTTCTCAATTAGTTCATCACTAGTAAAATGTAAATTGGAACCGCTACTAATTAATTAAATAAATAATTTCTTACATAACTATTTCCTTATACAAACATATATAGTTTATAAAAACATAATTGGAATAATTAAAGTAATTAAACTCAAACATAACCTTAAAAGCAAACAGTCTCAACCTGCAAACATTACTGCCATTGAAAATGCATGCATGCATGACTTAATGAAGCCAAAATGGTTTGTTTGTGCTGTACAGAAAATAACAAACGTGCAATTTAGGGCGAAATATGAATCCCAATATAGAAAATGACCGGCCAGGCCAGGCCAGGCCAGGCCAGGCATGCATGCATGCAGAAGGAATGCTGTTTGGAATATGTGAAAATAATAAATTAAGGTCCCTCATCCATCCATGGATAATCATTCACTACCAGTCTAAGATAAAGAATCGTGAAGAGTCACATCATCCGAGTAAGATACACACAAAGATATATGACCCCCTTTCTCTCTCTCCCCATCCTGATTAATCACATCCATGTGCTCGTGTTTTCACATTTTATTCGGAGGGTATATAATTGACTATAAATGAATGTGGAGAGAAATTATGGTAGAAAATGGTGGTGGGTGGGGGAGAAAATGACCTGATATCAACTTATTAGCTGGAAAAAGAAAATAATGTTAAAAAGAAAAGAGAATTTTTTTAATTATTTTTTTTAATAATGTTATTTCATTTATATAGTATATACATTATAATAAATTAATGTATTAATATTGTGATAATATATTATTTTATATTATAACATTCATAAATAATTTAAGTTTTGAAGACAACTTTAAAGTAAATTCAATATTTTGATTAGGTTCACAACCAATTAAAATAAGTGGAGGTATTAAGGGAGGCCATGAACTCTTTTGATATATACCACTTTGATTAGGATATTGCTTTTAATCTTTTTGGATTATATCATTTTCACTTGAAACCAATCCTTAATCTATATTTTTCTCTATTATTTTTTATCTGCAAGGACGGATCTATCTTACGGGCTGGGTAGGAGCGGAGTCAGGATGAAAAATTACCTGGACTGACTCATTTGCCCGGTTTATTCACTTAAATTGCCCCATTTTTTTTTTAAATTTAGGTGGGGCGGAACCCATACTAACCAAAGGGCGAATCTAGGTTTTTCACTGAACAGTAAGATTTTTGGTATTATACTATTACGTGTATTAATACGTGAACATATTAATCGAATTTTTCTACAAATACCCTTACTAAATAGATCTTCGGCCAACACTTCCTTAAAATAAAATAAATAAACGAAATTTTAAGAGTGATTAGATTACTCGATTTAAAAAATAAAATTATACATGTTAAAGAAAAATTTAGTTAAGAAAACGTGAAAAATTAAATTAATTAGATTTTAAATAAGTGAAAATAAATATATAAATAAAGAAAATATAAAAATCTAATTTAGTGGATTTTCGCATATTTGATAAAAATATACAAAAATGGAAAAGATGATTATAAAATATTAATGTAAACTGTTTTGAAAAAATAAATAATATATAAATATTTATTTATTTATTTATTATTATATAATAAAGAAACTAACATTATAATAGTTTTTGTTCCATAAGTACAATTTGTTTGCTATTATTGTAGTTCAGATAGATTTTGTGATTTTTTTTATCCGCATAAATTTCAAATCTTACCTCCATCCTTGCTGGTATATAAACGTAAGAATTCTCACTCATTATTTGGGACATATACATTACCTTCTTGTGTGGAAACAACTAACACATCTCTTAGCCTTTTTCATCCTTAAGACAAATTTATAAACACATCACATATTAACTTCTCCACACCCACATCATGGTCTTTATCTAGCCACGAACAATTATGCCTCTTACCATGACAACATTCTTGGATGGTAGTTGTGTGACTTGTGTCAAATGATTATGATTCCACCATTGACTAATTTTATACTATTGGGTGGTAATCTAATATTATCACGGATCTCTATGCAACAAGATACATTTTTATGTCAAACGATAAAATTTATCGGCTTTTGATTGTTACAATAGTTGTTAAGCAGCTGATAATTAATTAAGTAGCTATGTTGTTACCCCTCCAATTATATTGTGCAACCATATTTGTAGGGGTGAGCATAATTTGGGTTTACCTAAACTCAACCTTAACCCAAACCCAAAATATTAATTTGGGTTGGTTAATTTGAGTTGGGTTTAATTTGGGTTGGGTTAGGGTTACCCAAATTATATAAATTTAATTTAATTCTCTATTATTAATTCAATATAAATTAATCATTTTCCAACTTTAAGTCGAACACGTTTTTCACACGTTTAACAGGTTTTTCAATGTTTAACATGTTCTTAACATTTTTAACACGTTTTCACACTTATAACACGTTTTCACATTTTTGGCACGTTTAACACGTTTTTGACATGTTTAACATGTTTTCACATTAATAACACATATTTTTTTTACATTTTTTTCACGTTTAACACGTTTTTGACATGTTTAATATGTGTAACACGTTTTTGACAAGTTTAACATGTTTTTTCACGTTTTTGGCACGTTTAACACGTTTTTGATATATGTAACACGTTAACACATTTTTGATAAGTTTAACACAGTTTTCACATTTTAGGCACGTTTGTGACATTTTAACACGTTTAACACATTTTTGATATGTTTAACACGTTTTCCACACGTTTAACATGTTCTCACATTTTTGACATGTTTAACACGTTTTTGACATATTTAACACGTTTTCACACATAAATACATTTTTCACATTTTTGGCACGTTAAACACGTTTTGACATGTTGAACACGTTTTTGGCTCATTTAACACATTTAACATGTTTTGGTACGTTTAACATGTTTTTTCACATTTTGGCACATTTTTCATGTTTTTATAGCACGTTTAACACGTTTTTGACATTTTAACATGTTTAACACGTTTTTGCACATTTAACATATTTTTGATATGTCTAACATATTTTTTGCACGTTAACACGTTTTGACAAGTTTTAACACGTTTTGAAACGTTTAACACGTTTTGGACGTTTAACACGTTTTGGAATGTGTAACACGTTTTTGGCATGTTTAACACGTTTTTCACATTTTTGACACGTTTAACACATTTTTCACGTTTTGGCACATTAGATGTGTGAAAAACGTATTAAACGTGTCAAAAATGTGAGAAACATGTTAAATGTGTTAAAAACATGTTAAACGTGTCAAAACGTGCCCAAAATGTGGTAAACATGGAAAACGTGTTAAACATGCCAAAAACGTGAAAAATGTGTTAAATGTGCCAAAAACGTGAAAAACGTGTAAAAAATGTGTTTAACATGTTAAAAATGTGTTAAACATGTTAGGATTGTGAAAAACGTGTAAAAAAAATGTGTTTAACATGTTAAAAATGTGTTAAACATGTCAAGATTGTGAAAAACGTGAAAAACATGTTAAACATGTCAAAACGTGTTAAACATGCCAAAAATGTGAAAAATATGTCAAAATGTGTTCAATCGTGAAAATCATGTTCAACGTGTTAAAAATGTGTTAAACATGCCAAAAAATGAAAAACGTGTTCAACGTGTCAAAAATGTGTTAAAAGTGCCAAAAACGTGTTAAACATGTGAAAACCGAATTAAACGTGAAAAACATGTTAAACGTGTCAAAAATGTGTTAAACGTGCCAAAAATGTGAAAAATGTGAAAAATGTAGAAAACGTGTTAAACATGTCAAAAACGTGTTAAACAGATAAAATGTGTTAAATGAGTCAAATACATGTTAAATAAAAAAATAAATAATAAATAATTTGGGTTACCCAACCCAACCCATACCTAACCCATATTAGTAAATAATATGAGTTGGGTTATGAGTTGTGTAAATTTAATTTGGGTTGAATATGGGTTGGATTTACCCGTTTGCTCACTCCTACCTATTTGTACTTTTATATGAGACAATCTAGTCTTCCATGCCCCTTCAATAAATTGTGATTGGGTTTTATTTTCTAACAAATTGTTAGGAAGACTTATTATTCAATATTTCTGATATCATTGGGGCTTTGTAATGTATGCATTGGGCCAACAGATAACTAGTATTTACCTAACTTTTTTTTTTGTTGTTAGTTCTTCTGTTCCCTTGCATTTTCTTTTATCACATATCTGGTCTTTTGTTTTTTACTATCTCTTATATCCAGAGGCTGATGGAGCTTAGGCTGAGGTGGGCTTAAGCCCACCCTAAACTCATATCCAATTTCTTTTAAGGACAATAAAAACTCAAATTTTAAAACTAAATGAAAAGAAATGTAGTTTTGATTTTCAGATAACAGGGATATGGTTGTAAATGCAATTATTTGTGCAATTATAGTGAATATGAAACAATTAAATCTCCTTGATACCATTCTTTGAGAAACCCAATCAACGTTGAGCATTTTGTAAGTCATAAGTTCAAATACTTGACCATGAATCCTTGATTTGACAAAAATGTTAAGGTGATTAAGGTTGTCGAACTTCAATCATTTCACACATTTGCTGCCTTCCATACATATATGATTTTTTTTTTTTACTTGACGCCATTGAAGGTGAACAACCATTCTTTAATTTCACATATTATCTAGTTAAGTTTTTAACAATTTTGTGCCCAATAATAAAAGTAAAATCAAGAGTATTTTTGTTAACCGAACCTGTTTTGCAATTGGTGAACAAAGTAACACGGCCTATTGATAATAGAAAGCACATACACCAACCTTAATAAAAGTATCAATTTTGTGATACGGCTCGCTGATGTATACCAACCTATCTGTATTTCAAGTTGATGTATGCCAAAATTATTACCATTTTTTCTGTTTATATTGTTTAATTTGATAAAGACAATATTTATAATTAATTTATACACTTTTGAAGACATCAACACCGAAAAATTACAAGAGGAGGTGAGAAGAATCTACAAGATAAATGAAAGTTATTTAATTTTCATCTAAAGTTTATTGATTGAGATGATTATTTTATGAATACACAGTTTCTGGTCACAGTGAAAAAGTTCTTATAAAACTATTGAGTTCTTCTTCTCTTCTTACCTTAAATAAATTTGTATTGGTTAGTTATTTTCATGTATGTTTCTTTGAATGCATCAAAACCTATTTCCTCTATACTTCTATCTATTACTTCTATCTATTGTTTCCTTTCAATATCTTCGTGCTACCAAAGTTGTGCTCCTAATAAAAACAATTATCAATAGGCTACTGGTTGGGTTTTTGGCTCATATTTTATTAGAATTTATATATTGTAATGAGTTTTAAGCCTTTATTGGGCTTATGAGTAGTAGTTTAGTTTTTTGTCTTTTAAAGTGCTCCTATAAATAGAGACATTGTAACCTAGGGTTACTTGGACCATTATTCCATGGAAAATCAATAGAATGGACGACTCCCGGAGTATGTAGGCATTGTTGGCCGAACCTCGTTATATCTTGTGTTCTTTATTATTCTTTACCACTTTATCTTTATATCTTCTTTTATCGTGTATTTAGATTAGATCTTTTCTCAACAAGTGGTATCAGAGAATATTTTGAGAGTATTTATCTTAATCTATTTTTGAAGATATTATAGAAACCCTAACCACCATTGAAGAAGTTGTTGCAATTTGTGTTTTTGTTGAAGATTGTTAGCTATTTGAGAAAACGACATTAGTTACAGAAGAATTAGCTGTTGTGAAGATTTGAGTCAAAATCTTCAATTGCTAAGAAGATGTCAACTGTCATTAAAATATTTCTTAGTTTTGGGTGACGCTCTCTTGAGAAGAAGAGAGAAGAAGACAATGAGTCTTTTGTTCTTCTCGAAGGCGCCAATGGGTGCAGGTGACGAAAAATCATCGTGTAGGCAGCGACACCAGAATGAAGAAGATGATATTAAAAATTAGAGTTGAAAAAGAAGGTGGAGTGCTTATTCGATGTTGCAGATTATGGAAGACAATTGATGCAACATGTAAAGGGTTTTCTGATTAAAGTAGGTTGTTTTACTGTTTGTTTGCAAAAGTGTGGTTTTGATATGTGTGTATAAGGTACGAATTTGGATTTGCATCAAACATTGTGAGTAAGTTTTGATTAGCAATCCCGGTAAGTTTGGTACGAAGTTTTCAAGTGGGTGTTGATGTCTCAAGGGTTCTACCAAGAATGATAATTTCTAAGGTATGTGTTGAGGGTGTACTAATCATATACATAGTTTGTTAGATTCTTTCTATGAAGAATTTGGCTAGAAGAATGGGGAGAACAAACATTACATCTTCATGTTTGTTGAAAAATAGTTGAGGGTTTATTATATCCGATTGTTGTCTTGGCATACATGAGTGACATAATTTCACTATGTCAACTGCTTTGACTTGAAGAATTTTTCGGCTAAAATGAGTTTGGAGAGATTTTTCTTTGGAAAACGGTTATTGAATAAGTCAAATTAAAAGAGAGGTAGAGAGAAAATCTAGCAGCAGATTTTTTCCTACAGTTGCGCAGAGTTTATCAAACGGGGTCCGATTTTGCTGAGATTTTGTCGAGAGGTTGGTAACTCATTCCTCTACATTTTCAACGATCGGATCAAGGTTTGGACATCTCAAAGTTTTTTTTTCTGGGGCTTAAAGTGTCTACCTAATTTTAGTTTTATTTGACTTGTTTGAGACCAAAAAGTTTGTATCTTTTTGGTTATGACCTTATCTTATTGGAAGAGCTAATCCAGATTAAGACGATGGTGAGATTAAGTGCTTTACACTTGAAAAAAACATGATCGAGTATGGAAGTTGTTATCAAAATGGTGTTTACCGATTACAACAATGTCGACATGTTGACAGGATAATCCTTCGGGCCAAATTGCAAGATTGTATTGAGTTGACGGGTGATTAAGGATTGATAAAATTCCAGTTAAAACACAATATAAATGAAAGACCAAGAAGAGGAAGACTAGTGAAAGACACTTATAAGTTGAGGTGGAGACATCTTAAGAGCAACTCTCAAACGAACCAAGAAAAAAATCATTGCATTATCTTCTAATGTGAGAAGATAAATAAAAATCTTGAGTGGGATTCCTAGTCATGAAAAAGAGGCTAGATGGAAGACTCGGTTAATTCGAAGGTAATCATTTTGTTACTTCTTTTATTCTATTTTAACTATATATATATATATTGTGGATCATAGTTTAGATGAATGAGATGATTGATTTGTCATCTTATTGATGAGATGATTGAGACCTTGAATGAGATTCCTAGTCATGAAAAAAGGCTAGATGAGAGGTTCAATCAATTCAAATGAAAGGATATTCGACTTTTTCAAAGAAACTATAGATGATCTTTTGAAGCATTAGTGAAGACAATTGAAGAGAGATAGTGAATCTTGAAATAATATTCTTGGATTGCTAGGCATTTTTGGATTCAAGAAACTAGTAGATTGCAAGCTAATTTGTTCAAGAAGAAGTATGAGGTTCAAGTTGGTTGAGTATGCAACGTTCAAGGCAAGATGGGTGACAATTACTTTGTCAGATCTTGAGCTAGAGAAAAGAGATGTCGCGATAGCCTAATTTATTTGTTATGAAGTAGACGATAAAAGTTCGTCTTGGGTCTTCTCGCTTTCAATCGATATCTTATTTTGAGGAAGTAGACAATGGAAGTTCATTTTGGGTGTCATAAGTTTTTGATAGATATCTGATTTTGAAAAGTAGACGATAAAAGTTCGTCTTGGGTCTATTCGGTATTTTGGTTTCAGTCGATTGTTGGACTTGAAAAATAAGACATTCGGTTTGTGGAAAACAAAGGTAAAGTTTATTTTGACACAATAAAGAATTATTAATTCTAGTTTCCGCATATGTCAATGGGTATGGACAAAGATTGGGGAGAGTTGTTGAATGTCTCTAGTCGCTGAAGTAACGTAGTTGCCAAAATTACTTTATATTATAAACTCTATAATTTTATCTTCTAAGTGGCTTTTGAGCGAAAGTGGAGGTATAATGATTTATCTCATGAATGGCTCGAGCAGTGAAGATTGATGTGTGGCTCATAACATTTTGATGGCGTGATATACATGATGGCGGGAATTGTTATTCTTCTAAGGGCTCTTGAGTGGAAGTGAAGGTACGAAAAATTATTTGATAATGGCTCGAGCAAAGGCGAAGAGTGAAGTGTTGAACCCATTTATTTTTGTTGGCTTGAATTTTGTTATGACGGAGATTGATGGGTACGACTCGTGTATTTCCTAAGGGACGTGAAATTCGTCAAGGTGGAGATTGTTGAATTTGTAGTTTATTCATCAAATCTCAATAAGCGCAGTATTCGCCCAAGGAGGAGATTGTTGGGTTTTTGACTCATATTTTATTAGAGTTTATATATTGTAATGGACTTTAAGCCTTTATTGGGCTTAGGAGTAGTAGTTAAGTCTTTTGTCTTTTGATGTACTCCTATAAATAGAGACATTGTAACCTAGGTTTACTTGGACCATTATTCCATGGAAAATTAATAGAATGGACGATTCTCCGAGGATGTAGGCATTGTTGGTCGAATCTCGTTATATTTTGTGTTCTTTATTATTTTTTACCATTTTATCTTTATATATTATTTTATCATGTGTTTAGATTAGATCTTTTCTCAACATTACTTATTGTCTTAACTACTTAAATTAGTATGGATTTTCACTTTTGTGACCTATTTTGATTTGTTTGTATTTCTTTATTTTTGGATGTACTAAATGTTATAATTAAATTTTCATAATTTTTATTTTTCTAAATTGTGACAATCCATATCACAATTTTGTTTGTATTAGTGTATATAATTAGGCCACAAAACATATAACAACTTGGTTTTCATTAACAAATATTGAAAATCATATGTCGCTAAAAGTTGGTAGGTTGGATTGATACTAAAATTATATATCTAAAATTTCTAGAAAACGTTATTATAACACACTACTAAATATAGTAAAGAAGAGGTCTATTCCATTTTCTCCGCCATCACTATTGCTTAGTAATAATTATCACATCTCTTGGTTGATAATAGGCAAGAACGTATGCCCTCCTCAAGGTAATTAGTTAGTTGAGTCTTCACACTTAAACTATTTTAAAATAGTAACAATAATAATTCAAGAAAAAATCACTTATTTTCACACGGTTATAATCTTTAATATAGATTTTTAATCATTAAGTCTATAATTTTTATACTCTATGTCGACAAATTGAGATAAATTATAATTGCGGAAATATACTTAAATCTGAAATGAAGAACGGTTCATTAAGTCATTCTTCGTTATTCTTTGGATCTTCTCTCGATCATAGATCTAGACCTGGACCAAAATGTCTGATGTGGGTGGGATTTAAGTCTTCCAACCTTCTATCGATAGTCCCTCTTGAGTACTTTTGATAGATAAACATAAACTTTTTTTATGAGAGAAACATAATAGATAAGTTATCTATATGGGTTGAGGACCTGGCCCTAATATATCAATTTACTATTCGGCCCATCAACGAAATAGTAAATGATATTTCTACTTCTACACAAATATTTCTCCACATTTATTATAAATATACAAATAAGCCCATAACATTTATACTTTAATAGATCATTAATTTAATTGAGCTTTAATTTTTATATGATAATAACTAATATACAATTACTAAATAATATATTACACAAATGTTGAAATTAATTCCAACAATTTCTCACTTGGGTCAAATATATATTTCCTTTAATTGTATTGCGATGCTTGTATAGAATTAAAGCGATCTTTGTTACATTAATTCATAACTAAACCCTCAATATTCACATATGTCAATACAATTAAATGACATAGAGAAAATATGACTGTGTAGTGTGGATTAACATGTAGTGTGATCTTTAACATGTCTAATACCAATTGATTTTCCTTTAATCTTATTGAGATCAATCTGAATAACTTTATCATCTTGATTTCTTTAAAAATTAAAATTTTATATTATTTAGAAACTGAATTGTTAATGTGCACATAAATTCAAAATTATATCTATACAAACATCTCAATACAAACTCCCACTAAAACTGTATATCATCTAAATATGCAATATCCATATGAATAATATGTTCATGAAAGACCTCAGATATCAAATTTTTAGAGAACTAATCCATACCTTTAGAGTTTGCCCAAGTATTTTCAATAGATAACTAAAAAATCCGAATTTTTATTTTCCAAATAGTTAAACTTAGTCTCATATTACTCTTAAAGTAATAGAACTATAGATTATTGTCACGTAATATCTTTAGTGGTCTTTCTATATCATTCATAATTTGCAACTTTGTGACAAAATTTTGCAGTTAGATTCTTTAATTGGATGTCACCAAATACCTAATAAATTTTTCCATCATGTTGAAATAATTTGAGTGTCTGCTTAACACACTCTTACAAGAATTAATTCTTTCAACTAATAAATAAACTAAATTATATGGCACGAATTTCCGACTGTTTTGGTATCCAATGAAATTTGAATCAAAATACAAAATGATCTCTATCTAATTCGATTTTACTATAGGAATATGTAAGGTTTTGTTCTTAAAATATTACATTACTTGTTTGGTTGCTTTATAATGATCCTAACTAGGATCTTTTAAGTATTTGTCCAACATCATAAATACACTTAATTTCTTGATGCATATATCATTGAGCATACATTATACTCTTGTTTAATGAGTCTTTTGTATTTAATTATTTTTAAGGCTAATCTTGAAATACTTATGAGACTAAATTTGTGTCTAGATCTTTTAGAATATCCAACAATTAACATCTAACAATTCTTTAGTCTAATTTATTTTCTTTTGACCTATAAAGTCTAACCTTAACTGGACAACCCCAAAAGAATTAACTAGTTATTTTAGTTGAAATTTTATTCCGTATATAAGTTGTAATTCTTAATTTTTATCTCCAAATAAATTAATTATATGGGAATATTCCATAAACGTTTGTTTCCAAATAAAGAGTATCTGAAGTAATTCTTTATATCTTCATATTTAATATGAATTGTCATTGTCTCCACCGATGTTTCTTTCAACATCAATTTCGTTTTGACAACTAACTCAATCTTCATAAAAAAGAGTATCTAAAATATTTTTTTATTTTCTCATCTTTAATTTGAACTGTCAATGCTCACACCGATATTTATTTCACTATCAATTGACTTTTGACAACTAACTTAACCGTACATCAAAACATCTACTTTTGATAGTAATACTGAAGTTCACCATCAAATATGTATGAGTACCAAAGTTAAAAATTACTCTTAGAAAAAATAAAAAATTGTAATATGTATTCTTTTATGCACCACTTTCTTTAGTAATTTTCTTTTAGGTGCAACATCTGCAATTCCTACAACTTCATTATTTATTATATTTTAAGGTTTTTGCTAAATGAACACTATTTATGTTATTTTTGTTTTAATCTTTTATTTTCTTACACACAATATGATGTGAGTTCATATAGAGACTAAGACTCCCTTTAAACAACTGCAATTCACATCAATTAACTTACGTGTGAATAAAAAAAATCTAAATTAGATGCATGAGAATACATTAGTGTAACTATAACTTTAATGCATTTAATTTTAAAACAAAATAAAACATATATTATGATGTAATTCTTATGATATATTTATTCTAATAATACGCTTAGAAAGTTTAAATCTTTTAGATATAATTCTTAAAAAAAACAAATTATAGATACGCCTTAAAAACTTTATCATATAATATGAACTTAAGATGTTGATAAGAAAAAATGTATAAGAAGAAGTGTTAACTTAATTAGATAACAAAACAATTGAACAACCATACTCATAAAAAAATAATAATCACAATTCAAAATAATGGTACGTCTCATCATAAGATATTAAACACATCATTAATATTTAGTCTTTGGATATTAAATATTAACTTGCAAACGATACTCTTTTGTAGTAATCAAATATCAACAATAAATCTTGTCAAACAATTGCTAATCTTTGGATAGTCCAATTATTCACATGGAAAACCGAATAATTGTTACATATTTATTACCATATGTGCATAATATTATTCTGACTAATTATTTATCTTTCTTTGGGCCTAAATAACCGCATGAATTACATACACACTAACTTTTTAATTATAAAATATTAACCTACACAAGAGAGCCTACTTTGGTAGGATGTTGCTTAAATTAATTTATTTAATAAATTAATATCTTATGTACATATTTCAAGTGTGTAACTCGACTAATTATTAAACTTTATTTTGTCCGATTAATAACAGCATAGTTATAAATACAACCGTCTTAATCTTATAAAACAAACATGTTTTAAAAATTAATAACTTGTACATTATTTAAATTTGTAATTCGGGTAATTATTAACCTTTCTTTGGGCCGATTAACAACCGCATAAATATAAATTTAAGTGGACCTAAAATTGTACCAAATTTTGAATGTGTCATAAATGTTAAAAATCCGAATATTGTTTTATGTGTCAAAATCACAAAAATTCATATATGTGACAAAATAAGTGATTGTGATTTTACTAATAACCAAAATATTTCTTAATACCAATCATATATATATAATTAATTATATATGAATAAGAACGATTTTTAAATTTCTAAATTTATCAAATAGATTAGTTGATATATCATGATTTATTTCTTTAATTATTGAGAAAAATAATAAAGAGTTATTTATATTTTTTATTTATTATTTCATTATAAATTATTAATAATAATAAATAATAATGAACGTTTTCTTTCTTTAGTCATTAAATATATTTTAATATTTTTTTTATTTTACATAATGTAATCAATATTTATAAAATAATAATATTAATAAATAACTTTAATTTAATTATGAATCCTAATTATATATGTTATATAAATATAAACAAATATTTTTTTCTTATTTCATTCTTAAATCATAATTGTAACCCGGAAAATCCCTGCTAGCTTAGCACGTCCCGTTGCACACGTGGCACTACGGGGTCCGGGGTAGTTCGAGGTTCAATGATTTCAACCTTGTTCTGCGTGTTAGATATCTTTTAAAATAAAACATTATTTTTAAAAGATTTTGATAGTACCTAGCAACTTTTAAAATCAATTATGTAAATATAATTAATTTTACTCAAAGTTTAATAATCTGGGATTTGTTGTAATCAAATGAGGATTTAATTTGAAATCGATTTAAATCAATTAAACATAATTAATTTAAAAATATATTATTTATTTGAAGACAGAGTCGCCAATTAATTTTAGAAATATCAATAAAAGGTGTACGTATACAAACGTATTTTACATTAGAGTTTTGTTTTTGGCTCGAAGTTTGGTGATACTTGGGAAAGAGCTTTCGCGCTTCATCCTCCGTACCCATCCGAAAACAGTCTCTACTTATAAAGTTGGATTTTGAAAATTAGTTGTATAACGTTTGAGTTTTAATCAATTATTTTTCCGGGCCTAGTCATGCTTCTAGGTTTAACGTTATTTAAAATATTAAAACATCAATATTTAAATGTAGGCACCTGTTGCGAATGATAACTAGGGTGGAAATATCTGAAAAATATCAGTAGTTTTTAAAGGCATTAGAGTTTAGAAATAAACACCAACCAAGCCCTTATTGAAATATTTTTTGTGGAAATATCCCAAAAATATTTTAAATGCATTTTCTAATTTTTTAAAATTTTTAAAAAATGATTTGGAGTCCCAAAATTACAAAATAATTTTGGATTTGAAAAGTGCAACCAAACAGGCCTTAGGACTGGAGTCTCCTTTTCTAGGCTCGAGAGCTCTCGGTCTGAGTACTAGAGTCTCCCGGTCGAGGTGCTATGGACTTTCGGTCCTTAGCTGATCTTACCGGTCTAGGTGTAAGAA
This sequence comes from Impatiens glandulifera, assembly GCF_907164915.1. Classification (NCBI taxonomy): domain Eukaryota; kingdom Viridiplantae; phylum Streptophyta; class Magnoliopsida; order Ericales; family Balsaminaceae; genus Impatiens; species Impatiens glandulifera. The sequence goes on along the minus strand of NC_061862.1, from coordinate 50,148,143 downwards.
CCTATCAGTCCTAGACTATGTTTCTCGGTCGAGGTGTATAAACCTCTCAGTCTAAGGCTAACTCTAGTTTAAGTTCCTCAGTCTTTGGTCTCGAGAGTCTCAGTCCCAAGTCTGGCATTCTCTGTACTCGGTTTGGACCCCTCGATCCTAGATCTTGAGATTCTCGGTCCCAGGTTTGTGTTTATCGGGCGTGAGTCCTAAGAGTCTCTGATAGGATCGGCGACACCAATAGAGACAGGGGTCTGGCTATTGATGACGACTTTAGATAAACGGTTTGATAGAAATCCTGTTAGGGATTAATATCTCTTTCTATTTTTCGCAAATCCTTCGAACTCTTGAAGCAGATTCAAGTGAGGAAATGTTCGTCGAATTTGAAGTTTTGAACCACTGAAAGATGAATTGCAGAAAGTAAAGAACACAAGAAGTTGTTTATGGATGTTCGGAGCAAACTCTCCTAAATCACCCCTTCTTCCAACCAACGGAAGGATTCACTATACTTCTTTGAATCAAATACAGTTCATTAATCTAACTAACTCTCTATTGAACAAAACAACCTTTGTTCAACTTACAGCACTGAAGTTTTCTCACAGAAAAGACAGTCTGTAATACAATGTATTCACAGTTATATGATAAGTGAGATATTTGATTTCATGAACTTTCTTTTATGAAAAATGAAGTAGCTCTCTCTTTCTTGTATTTTTCAACCATGAATTTGTCCGTTGTCTTAGATAGTAATTTATTCTTGAAAAGCTTTAACGATCAAATCCTTCTTTTGGACACATGTCATCTTTTCGTTGGATGTACTATCCATGAGGTACTGGGTAGCACAACAGAAAAAGGTTCTTGAGATCGTGGGTATTACAATGCAGTATAGGCAGGCAATTTGAATTATGACATACGTGACGGTTATTCATTTGTTGGGCTCTGCTTTCAGCTGCCTGGAAGACTCTACTGCTGCCAGCTGTCTGGAAGAGCATCTGCCTTCAGATGCCCATCTAATCATCTTGTCCGTCCATCTGCTTAGACGCCCCCATCTGATCATCTTGGACGTCCATCTCCTTAGATGCCCCCATCTAACAGTCTATTAGACGCCTCACCTCGGTCGTTAATCTGATTAGACGCTCCACATCTAACATTAGACGTTTCCATATAATCGGTCTAACTACGCGTTGACTTTGAGTTGTGCCTGCAAATTAACAAAACTCTAATTATTAATCATGCACCTGGTGAGATTGGAACCCAGGTCACCTATATGACAGGTGGACATGCTTACCAATACACCACTTAATATGTTAATATCTAAATATATATTTATATATTTGATATGACTAACAATTATTGAACTTAGTTTTATCCATTTATTATCAAAAACTATTTCATCAATCATCAAATCGAAGTTGTTAATTTATTTTAAATTAATTAAAAATCTCAACCCAACAATTTCTCCCTTTTTGATTATTTAAACTAAATTATCAAAACTAGTTTAAACATTAAAAATTTCAACCCAACAATTTCATCCTTTTTGATTATTTAAACTAAATTATCAAAACTAGTTGAGTTCATGATTTAAACATAATCTAGGAATTATCATAATCTAACAATCCTAAAAATATTTCTAAGGTAAGAAAACTTAGACTCAAGAAGTGGCTTTGAGAAGATGTCAGCCACTTCAGGCTGCTGATTGTCATATGCTATGTCCGAGCAGCCGACTGTCTAGATGCCGTTTGGCTCTTCGAAACTTCTTTCCTATTTTACCTGCATTTAAAGACAATAAATCTGATTCCCAATTTTCTTTGGGTCCATGGCTTATTAGTCCCTTGGGAATCCATACTTTGATTATTTTTATGGATTTCTCATGTTGCGTTGTGATCGGTGCGTATGATTTAGGCTTAGTAGACGTCTTCCTACTAGCAGTTGAACTGTTAATCTTAGAGTATGATTTTTGTCTAAAACTCCTTGACTTCCTGTCAAGTTTTAATATGCCAGACTTACTGCCTGCTTCCATCTTAAATTTCAGCCATCTAACAGTTGGCAGAACATAAGTAATCTCATCCTTTAAGGTTAGCTCATCACAACTTGCATCAGTTTCATTCTCAGTTAAGCTCCATTTGACAAATTTTCTAGACTTAAACTTGTCAGTTTCTGGGTTTAACTTTTCACAAGACTTGTCTGAGTCATTTCCATCAAATCCTAAACCGGATTTGCATCCGGTAGGCCTCATCATACTTATCTGCTGTCTGACTGCATCACCAGACTTCGTCCAGGAACCGACCACATATGTCAAACGTTGATTTTTGGAAAATAGAGTTTGAACATTTTCCTTGAGCTTTTCATTCTCGAATGAGAGCTCATCCATTTTGTTTTTAAAAACTTCAGAATCACTGTTCCGAGATGAAGAAGAGCTGTCAGATTTATTTTTCAAATTTAGTTCATCAAAAGAGTTTGACAGTTTCTTGTACTCAATGACCATGTCATTGAGTGCAGTAATTAACTCATCTCTTGAGAATTTTTCAGAGGAGAAATTAAATACCTCAGAGTCAACTTCTTCTTTTGCCATGAAGCAAGTGACTTCTTCTTCATCACTAACGCTGGATGATGAATCATCTGAGTCGCTGTCGGCCCAGGCTTTGTTTTCAGCCGCCATGAGAGTCTTCAGCTCTTTCTTGTTCTTTTTCTCATCAAGCTTCGGCTTGCTGTTTCCTTCCTTGAAGTGTCTCTTCTTCATGAATTTGCAGATTTTCTTAATGAAAAGAGCCATGGCATCGCTGCTAATCTGCTTAGCAACAGCCTTCACAGCAGTGGCAGTAGGTGGCTCCTCAGCGGTCACCAATGCCTTTGTTATGATGGTGGATGTGGAATGTTCCTCTTCATTCCTAAATTTTATTTCAAACTCGCAGGCCTTCAAATCAGCTAACAAATCATAGAGCTCCATCTTGTTGAGGTCTTTAAATGATCTACACCTAATGAGATTCGAACCCAAGTCACCTGTATGATAGGCGGGCATGCTTACCACTACACCACTTAAGATGTTGATATCTAAATATATATTTATATATTTGATATGACTAACAATTATTGAACTTAGTATTATCCATTTATTATCAAAAATTATTTCATCAATCAACAAATCAAAATTGTTAATTTATTTTAAATCAATTAAAAATCTCAACCCAACAGTCTCGGTCCCAAGTCAGACCTTTCGGTCCTAAGTCGGACCTCTCGGTCTTAGGTGAGAATCCTCGGTTGAATTTCTCGGTCCTAGCTCATGAATATCGGTCCTAACACAAGAACACCGGTCCTATGTCTCGGTCCTAGTTTATATTCGTCGGTCCTTGTCTCGGTCTGGACTGATGATTCTTGGTTGGATCTCATGGTCTTAGGCTCACAGGCCTCGGTCCTCTAGAACACAAGTATTCAGTTTCATTTTTTTTTACCTTTGATTCATTGATCTAAGAGCTTGGGAAGAAAGCTTCCAGGAATATGTTGATCATTATCTCAAGGTATGGATCGACTTAGATGATGATCATTTTGTACAAAATAGTTTATGATTAAAATTTATGTTTTAAATTTAAAAGTTGGTTTGAAGTGAAATAAAATATGAAATAGCTTCCTTAAAATACATATACTTGATTGGTACCAAAATAAGAACACTTGCTGCTCAATTTGACCAATTCAAGAAATAAAAAAATTCATTTTATTTTATAATAAATTGATTTTGATCAAACATGATCAGGATGATCAAACATGATCCAAATAGTTTTCCAACATCTTTACAATCATGTTGGGAAGCGTTTTGGGCCGTAATTCGGTCGTAATAACCCAAGAATAGCAAACATGTTTTCTTGATTTTTGAAATTCAAATTTGGGTTTTTGTTATTTAGATTGATTAATTAGTTCTATCATATCCATATAGTTTATAAATTGTCTATGGATAAATTATCAACTATAAAACACTATAAACAATAAACATACAAGCTTATGCAATTTGAAATATAAAAATTTCAAATTCAAACTGTAAATTTGAATTAAATAGTTATTTGAACCTTACAAAGGATTGGAGAACACTCCTTGATTTTTAGGGAAGCTTTCTGGATGCACAGATCTGGGGTTGAAGGCATTAAACAAAATATTCGAAAAATTCGAAGCTTCGAAGCTTTAATGGCGGATTTTTTATTATTTTATTTTAGACTTCTGTGTTGGTAGGTTACCTTCAGAATGAGTTAAGGCGGTATTTATATTTATCCTTTCAATAGCTTTGTGTACGAACGATTTCTCACACCTATCGACATATATGGTTTCTTGACTAAACCATATACAAATGATGTCTCGACCTATCATCATATATGGTTTATTAACGGAATCATATAAAAGCGGTCCATCGCACCTATCGACATATAGGGTTTTGGAGACTTAATTACAATTAGGATTTAAACGGGATTGTGTACGAACAATCTCACGTACCTATCAACAAATAAGGTTTAGATACCTAACTAGAACCAGGGTTTAAACGATATTGTGTACGAACAATCTCACGTACATATTAATAGATAAGGTTTAGATACCTAATTACAACTAGGGTTTAAATTGGATTGTGTACGAACAATCTCACGTACCTATTAACAAATAGGGTTTAGATACCTAACTACAACTAGGGTTAAACAGGATTGTGTAGGAACAATCTCATGTACCTATTAGCATATATGATTTCAAGAGACTTGATTTTGCTTATTTTTCTTTTGCAGTATCGGTTGTGCCTCAATGCCTTTTAAGGGAATATTTCAATAGAATCCTTATTTCCCTTTATTTTTTAAAGTGTCCTTCACATATAATTGAAATTCGTCATTCGACAGTTTCTAGCTTTATTTATGGACAAATGACTAATGCTTTTGGAAAAAGAAACATTTTTTGTTTGCTAAGTTCATATCCTTGTTAATTTTTTTTAGAGATTGAAATGGACCTTGATCCTTTAAAATGAATCATGACGTTTTCAAATTCGAAATGTATTAAGGGGCCAGATTTTAAACATCTTTTTCGTCATTTGTGATGATTTTTCATTCATCAATGAATAAGATTTCTTTTTCTCTAGTTTTCTAGATTTTGACTATAAATTTGATCTCGTGTACAAACGATTATCCATGATCATAACCCTCGAGGAAGGCGGTCAATACTTTGACCTTCTCATAAAAGAGTGAAACTTGTTTTTGGTTGCTCGATCCTGAATCACATTTTTTGAAAGTTCAACTCATCGCAAAAATATTTGGGAGAGATTTTCGACTTTATTCTTTGGGTTTTCATATGTCATTTTCTCTTTATTGTTGGCTCCCAGGTGTATCTGGTAGAATCGGTACATCCATGTCTTTTTCACATGAAATCAAGATTCAGATCTTGGGTAGGCCACAGATGGTGATTTTAACACCTCAACCACTTGATCCTTTTCTTTGTTCCATTCTTGGGGCATATCTAGTAGAATCAATACATCATGTTCTTGCCGTAGCAATCCAAATTAGAATCTGAGTGAGTACGAATGGTGATTTTAATACCTCAACCAACACAGGAACACTTTTTTAATGTTATTTAGAGATTTTTGGAGTTTATTCTGGTTCTCTTTTTGACATTTAGATTTTTTTGGTTTTTCTTCCCAAAGTATAAGTTTCAAACCTCTCATTCTTAAACAAAAGTAGCGATGATATGTCCTTTCTCAATTTGGGGCTCTAGACCTTACTTTTATGGAGTTTATTCACGCTATTTTTTTAAAAACCTTCGATGGGGGATTGTTGTCAAGATAATCGTCTACAAACGAAAAAAAACTTATGACCGATATCTTTTGAATCGGGTTTATTGTGAAATCCTCATTTTGTTTTTGAGAGCTTACTCGAAAAGAAGCAATGCTCTTGACTTTGCCTCTACTTATTTCCTAAAATCAGAAACATCAGCTCTAGAATGGGATCGAGGTTTTCTTCATTTTCTAAAAATATTTTCTTTTTCTTGAGGAAGGACTGGGGTTTTATTTATATATTTGAGACCGGGCCCACAAACATGTGGGTTGCCTACGTATCTTCTCGGTATATTTTTCTACAATAGAAGAATCAAGTCTTTGTAGTTCTAACCATGATTCCTTTGTCTATGTTGCAAGTTATACAAAACTTGGGATTTGATTTTGTTGAGATAAGCTTCTTTTGAGGTCGAGCTTTAAACCATTCTGCACATACTTAATATTATACAAAATATCTTTTAAGCACGTCGAGATTTCTTGACGCAGTGAATTCTTCGCCATCTCAATTAGATAGGCGGAGAACTCTTCTAGAGATGATTTTCTTAAGTAGGAAGGGTCCTTCCCATTGGGATCGAACTTATCTTTAGGGTCTAGGAGTTCCCAGGTTCATTTGAGAACTAGATCACCTTCTTTGAGGTTTCTAGGTTTTATCTTTCAATTAAAGTTGTTTGACATGCATTTTTAGTATGCACGGGTTTTTCATAAAGCGTTCAACCTCTTATCCTCCATTAATGTCAATTGGTGATATTAAGATTTGAGTTAGTCTTCTTTTATGACGTGACTCTCTAAGAGCACTCTTAGAGTTGGAATCTTGATTTTGATGGGTTGAACGACGTCCATGCCGTAAAGTAAATAGTAGTGATTTTAGTCAGTCGAAATTCGAGCGGGTTTACGATATCCCCATAAGGCGTATGGTAGATTTTTTTTGCCAATCCTTATATGTATTGGTTATCTTCTTGATGATCCTAATCAAGTTTTTGTTTGCCGCTTAGACCACACCATTGGTTTGGGGTCTATATGACAATGATTTGTGATGCTTAATCCTGAATTCATTGAGCAATTGAAACATTTTTCCTTGGAAGTGTCGAACATTATCTGAAATTAGGGCGTGAAGAACTCTATATCTAGCGATGATGCTAGTTTGGATGAACTTTGTTACTTGTGATTATTTCAAGACTATGTAAGAGGTTACTTCAACCCATTTGGTGAAGTAGTTTATAGCAACGTGTATGAACTCGTGTCCATTTGACGTGTGGGGATAGATTTTCCCGAATACCTCATTGCCCCATGTGGAAAAGGGCTAGGGGATGTCATGTTGTAGAGGAGCGATACTAGTGTATGCTTCAGGTTAGCATAGATTTTACACTAATGACAACTACTTCATAACTCACACATTCTTGTTCGAAGTTTTTCCAATAATATCCTAAACGAATTACTTTATTGGCTAAAGTCATTTCATTCATGTGTGGGCCACAAGTCCCTACTGCACTTCTTCCATGATCCTCTTGGACTCATGATTGTCTATGCAGAGCATGTTTTTACCATTGAAAGATCGACGGTAAGTCTACTGGCAATCCAAACACAATTGATGGAATACTGGCGCAATGCCCGTCATTCCTTATCTCGGAATTGAAAAGGGTATTCTCCATACTCAATGTACTTTTGCAGATATCATATTAGGGTTTAGCAACATTCACACAAAAAGTGACTACTCCCGATTCAAAAGTAGGTCGTTGTTTTTGTCGGATTTTCAAAGGTTTCTTTGATTCCGTTGAGAATTTGAGTGATGGCTGCTAAAATAGCCAAAGCATCCGTGAAGCGATTTTGGCTTCTTGGAGTGTGAACAAAGATACTTGATCGAATTTACTCATGAGTTTGCTCAAGTGGGCGTGGTAGGGTTTCAAGTTTTCACTTTCACTTACCACATGCCATTGGCTTGGGATATAACCATGTTAGAGTCACCAACGACTTCTAGCTTGGCTGCCCCTTATTCATATGCCAATATGAGACCTATGAGGTATACCTCGTATTCGGCCTCATTATTGATGACAAGATATTCAAGTTTTATGGATATTGGGTTGTACGTCCCTTTTGGGTCAACTAACAAAATCCCAAATACGTAACTTTTCTTTCCGGAAGCTCCATTAAACATCAGTTTCCATGTGTTTTATGTTATACTCATAATTTCCTCATCGGAAAATTCGAGTTTGTCTTCTGTCTTAACAATGTTGGGTTGGTCAGCAAGGATGTCCGCAACAACGATTATTTTCACAAACTTTTGTACCGTATAGGCTATGTCGTATTCGGATACAACCATCCTCCATTTGGCTAGATTTGGTGATAGAAGAGTTCGTTGGAATAAGAAATGGATTGGGTCTAGTCTTGATAACAACTTGATAGGGTGGGCTTGCATGTACTGTCTCAACCTTTTGGTGACCCATTCTAAGGTCCAATAGATTTTCTCAACTAGAATGTAATTAAGTTCACACCCAATCATTCATTTACTAAAGTAGTGCACACTTGTTTCAAGTTTATCCTCATTTTCTTGAGCCAACAGGCTTCCCATGGTTGTGTCTGTTACAATAAGGTATAAAATGAGAGGAATACCGACTCGGGTGGCATGAGTATGGGAGGAGAATTTAAGTAATCATTGATTCTATCAAAGGCTAGTTGACAATATTCATCCCATACGAATTTTTGATTTTTCTTCATAAGCTTAAACAACGGATCGCATGTTATAGTAAGCTTACTGGTGAATCGGCTAATAAATTGGATTTTAGACAAAAAAAATCCGCGGACCACTCTTTCGTTTCGAGGAACCGGCATAGCCGTGATTACTTCAATCTTAGAGGGATCGACTTTGATGCCCCTCTGTGTGATTAAGAAGCCAAGAATGTTACCAATTGGGACACCGAATGTGTATTTATTCAGGTTGAGTCATAACTGATATTTCCTAATCTGTTGTAAGAATTTTCCGAGGTTTAAGACATGACCATCTCGATCATTTAATTTGACAATCATATCGTCGACATATACTTCAGCCTCTTTGTGGATCATATCGTGAAGGATCATAGTGGTTGCCCTTTGATAAGTAGCTTTTGTGTTCTAAAGACTGAAATGTATGCCCCTATAACATGAAGTTCTTACTTCTATTATAAACATTGTCTTTTCCCTGTCTTGCGGGGCAATTAAGATTTTATTGTATCTTGAAAATTTATCCATTAATGATAACAATTCATGACCGACAACATGATCAACCAATATGTTGATGTGTGGTATTGGGAAATGATCTTTAGGGCTGACTTTGTTCATATCCCAATAATCTACACACACACGTAATCTTCCGTCTTTATTCAAGACAGGGACTACATTAGCAATCCAAGTAGGATATTCCACTACCTTGAGAAATTCAGCTTCAAGTTGTTTTTGGACTTTTTCCCGGATTTTATTCATGCCTTCTCTTTCATTCGTCTGAGCTTTTTGTTCACAGGCTTAGCATTAGGATACAGAGAACTATGATATCGTGTAATCTTTGGATCGATGCCTAGCCTATCCTTGTATGACTAGGCGAAAACGTCTTTGGTTGCTTTCAGAAATTCAACAATCTCCAAACGCTCTTGGGGTTTAAACTTGGCCAATCAGTACGATCTAAGGATCGTCGGGCATGTTTAAGTTGATTTCGATTGTCTTTTCTACGGGGTAGAAAATATCATCCTCGGTTTCTTATAAGTGTTTGGTTTCGAAATTTAAGTTAGAGTAAAAGGAAAGATCATTTTTACTCAAAGATTCGAAATCTACTTCTTGTATTACATTGAGTGATTTATTACATGTAAGAGAAGATGATCCAACAAGATCATTAATCTTAGGTTTCTTACAATGTGTAGTATTCAACATCTATCTACACATGAGAGGAGAAAGAGTTATAATTTCATCGATCACAATATCAATGGATAAAAGGGAGTCAGTTTCTTGAGAACCGAGATAGCTAGATTCTTGAGTTAGAGTAGCTTTCTTGGGAATCCGAGCCAAGTTTTGGATGGTGTCGTGCCAATAGTTTATTCTTTTCCTAATCATGAAAACAAAAGAGTTAGCCCATGCCAGGGGAATATCTCATTTGGCGCATCATTTTGATTGAAGAGATACTAAACATATTAAAGTCAGGGTATTTGGATGAGTCTTTACCTTCTGAGAGGATTAGACATATCTCGAACCCTCTTAGTTCAACCTCAGGGGTATCAATATGGGTAGACCCTATGATTGTTGTGGTGTCTATCGCGTCGTTGACTATGATAACTTGGTCGTTGGCGATGAACCTAAGCTTTTGGTGTAACGTAGAGACTAAAGCATTGTCCTGATGAATCCATGGTCTTCTTAAGATTAAGTTATAGGAATATTGCATGTTAATAACAAAAAAGTCAACCTGGAAGGGGGTACTGGCCACTCGAACGGTGCACTTGGAGAGAGCTATCGAAACCTCTTACACATAGTTCGGATAGTATAATTTTATCTCGGGGTATACCTATCTTCTCAAGAGTCCTCCAAGGACATATGTTAAGAGATGATCCATTGTCCATCAAGACCTTTTGGACAGTCTTTTCACCATTTGCACATAAATATAGAGAGTTTTGTCATGATTTCTTTCGGCTAATGGAAGATCCTTGTCTTCAAAGCCAATCATGTTGTGTTGCGAGCTAGCGGATATGATCCCTACTAGCTCTTTAGGGTGGTGTTCGTAGAGACAGTAGCCTTTCTTAAATCATTGAGGACTTCTTTCTTGTGCTTGATGGAGTAAATCAGAATTTCCCATAAGGAAATGTTAACATTTGTCCTTTGTAGTTGATTAAGGAGACTGTTTCTTGGGGTAAAATATTTGGTCTCATCTTCGCTTCTGGTTCCAACGGGAAACTAGGAGGTGGACGGTACATTGGTTGGTGTAGTTTTCATGAAACTAGGTTGAAAATTCGTTCCACCACGTGTTACCACGATATCAATCGGGACATAGATGTGGATAGTTGTATTTGACTTCCACCATTAAGAAGTCTCATCGAAGTGGGCTTTGGACCTCTCTTTGGGCCAGGAATCGAACATGTTGATCTTTGGTTCAGTGTTATGGATCAGGTCTAATAACACATTATAGTCCATGAATGCTTCATTAGTGGTGAGCATATTGACTTCATGATCCGGTTGCGAATTCTTGACTATTTTTAGTTTAGTGATCACGTTTTGATCGATCAAGTCTTGAAATAGGTGTTTCAGGGAACTACAACTATTAGTAGTGTGGCCTTTTGCTTGATGATAGTCATACCAAGCGTTCTCATACTTTTCCAATAAAGGTTTGTCTATTATTAGGGAAAGTGGTTTGACGAGATTCTTTTCTTGGAGAATATTCATCACTTGACTTAAAGGAATCCCTAGGTCTTTAAAGACTCTAGGGGGTTTAGGCGCCTTTGGAGGTGTGCCCTTGTTAGGATTAGTTGTATCTACTTTGGCTAATGTAGACTTACTTGGGCTCGCCTTTTGAGGTGATTGCTCTTGCTAGGCAGTAGTTACCTGGTGTACTTGCATCTTTTCCTTTCTCAGGTAACGACTTAAATGTGGGGTAGCTTTGACTATTTTTCCCTTTTTCCTTCCTTCTCGATAGCGTCATCAAGGTTAATGCCAGTTTTCAGTAATTTCTTCACTGTTTGGAAAGTTTTGACTAAGAGTCCAACAGAATATCGTTCGTTAACATTTTCCAATATCATGTCAATTTGACGATGTTCGCTCGGGAGGGAATCAATTTCCTCGACGACAATTTTCTATCATTCGATAAACATATAAAATTTCTCATTTTCCCCCTGTTTTATCTTCTTCAACCTCTTTTCTGATCGTTCGAGGTTGAAATGCATTGAGAAGCGTTCTATGAACGCTATAGTCAGTTCTTCTATGCTCCACAGATATACTATCTTTTGTTGGTGATACTAGCGTAGAGAAGCATCGTCAAGATACCGTGGGAATAGGTAGAACAGTTGGTTCTCCAAGTCGCAATGAGATCATTACAGAAGTGTACATTTTGAAAAAGATAGACGAATCACTTTTTCCTATGTACTTAGAGAGAGCTAGACTTTTGACACATATTGGAATAATTGCTAATCGAAAAACTTTCATAGAGTCCTTCCAGTCATGATGTCCTTTAGTGCTTTTCCCTTAGCTAACTTGTTTAGCTGAGTTTGCATCTATACCTATATGGCCTAAACTTGATCCGTTTGTAGTTCATATTCCATTAGCGGTGGTTGGTCAGCCGCTAAAATTTGTTTTTTTTGTGAACCCAAGGGAGGGGGTTCATTACTTCCTCGTATTGTATCTGTGTAGTTTGGTCGATATGTTCTTTAGAGTTTTCATAGAGAAAGACTTCTTCTTAAACCTTTTGACTAGTGGGATAGGGGTTAATGGGAGTGAACATAACCGGGATTGCCTAATTAGGAAAATGAGGAGAAAGAGGGATGTTTTGGGATGTAGGTATAATTCTAAAAAACTTGTGATCAACGCGAATTGCTCCGTTATATGTTGTAGAGTTCCCTTCACTTCTCTAAATTCGATCATTAAGATCGATTCAGGTATAGAGGGTTCTTTGGCCATCTTGTGGCATATAAAATGTCCGGTTTTTGGATCACTCTTTCTTGGGATCATGTCGACTTGTCGTAGTCGTGGACTGTTGCGAAGAAAAAGAGGTGAGAGTTTGCAGATGTAAGAAAGTACAAATGCAATACATCTCTTTTGTGATTCGATTAGAGAAACATAGAGTTGTATATGAACATACTCGCAAAGTTTGTTACATACATGACTCTTTTGTTGATATTTTACAGAGAGAGTCTAAAAGGGAAAAAGTGTTTGGCGAAGAATAAAGGCTTTAAGTCCAACTATAGTCAGTTCAACATCTAACATATTATTTCGCATCATTTTTCTGAACTTTCTCGTAATGTTTGAAAATGTAATTTAGGTATTTCGTTCACTTTGACAAGATATTCATTTGTAAAGCATCATGCCATTTTTTGAGATATCATGCGTAGGCCACACGGTCGATGGGCTTATCCACAGCGAAGGCAGCTTCAAAAAAGTTGTATACAAAATTCTTGAATAGCCTATGGGTGTAGTAGTAAGTAACTCATTCTAGACCCATAAACAAGATTAGCGGCTTGTCATCCATCATGAAAGTCATTTTCTTTATAGGATACAATGGGAGAAAGTCTCAGATTTCATCATTGCCCTATAACGGAGGTCCAGGTTAGGCTTCCTTCATTCTCCGATATTGGATAAGAGGGGACATGGCGCCATCAGGCAAAACTGGTGGTAAGCGATTAATCTTGTCAAGCAGCAAAATGTAGAGGATTAAGGGGGAGCCCCTTTTACTCATGGTAGAAGATATACATGAGTTGTTCATACCCATTAGAGTTTCCTCTAGGATAAGACTAGAGGGATCTTTGTTGCCTCTTCACATTTGGTGTGCTACCTTGATGATTCTCGAGGAGGCTTTACCGTTTGCTAGTGTTAGAAAGAAATGAGCTAGTATGATTGAAATTGTTATCATGGATGATCCTAGCGTTAGAGGAATTTCTTCATTTCTTATTTCCATCTTAGTCTAAGTCTAGAAATTGATGTACGACCTTGCGAGAATAGTATCCGATGTGACTTTGGAGTATTCGTAGTCCTCTTGCAAGAGTTTTCTGATGGGAATTGAGTCTACAAATGGCCTTAAATGTAAAATCATTTTTGTTGTCCGTCATAAGAATAGCCCGAAATTCCTTTATGGTTGGGCACATACATCGTTCATCGAGGGAGTAAGCTCGTTTGACAGGGTTCCACCTTCGTTGCATTTTCTTCATGAACGTGGAGTTTGTTTTAAAGTTTATGAACCCCGTGATGGGAATGAGGCCATAAGATTGATAATTTAATTCATTAGCGTGAAAATTATCGATCTAGGGAACCATCACGACATCCGTTAGCATGGAATCGTATGTGATTATGAATTAAAAACATTTACAAACATGCCTTTGTTTTGAAAAGGAATGAACATGCTAAAAATGCTCACTTATTCTATACATGCATGCACATAATACATATATAGTAGTCGCATAAGGGGTGTAGTGATGAGCTCTTTTGATTTTTTTAGGCACGACAAACAATCGACTTGGTGATAGTAACCATGTTTTTTGTTCTAAGGGTAGAATTGGTAAGAGAGTCTCATTCACTGATAGTGGAAGGGGTAAACCCCCTCCATAAACCATAGAATATCAACTCAATTAAGAATTTACCCCAACCTCCACAATGTATGCGTCCTATCGAACGACTCATCGCCAAAGGATGGGTCTATCCCGGTTACCTAGTTTTTCCACTCGCAATATCACTCGGTTTATAACAAGTTGTCATTCCACATTAACAATCTTTTCACGTAATCGTAGAAGTATCGATCTCAGTCGAGTACTTCTTCGCAAGAAGAGGGTGATGTACCCTTAACACATAAAGGATAAAGACTTTAAATTGGGTAAAACCTATGTGTCTTTTAAGATGTTGTATTTTGTATGACAAACCTATTAAGTTTGAAAATTAGATACAAATGTTTAAAAAACCAACTTTATATTTTTGAGTTAAACATTTTAGTCCCCAACAGAGTAGCTAGAAAAGTTGGAACTCCCCCAAGAAATCTCTTATAGCTTAGCACGTGGCAATAAGGGGCCATAGGGTGGCTTGAGGTTCGATGGTTTCAACATTGGTTTGCGTGTCAAACATCTTTTAAAATAAAACATTATTTTTAAAAGATTTAATAGTATTGGAAGCTTTTTTTAAAATCAATAATGAAAAAATAATTAATTTTACCCAAATTTTAATAATTTGAGGATTGTTGTAATCAAATGATGATTTGATTTGAAATCCGATTTAAATCAATTAAACATAATTAATTTTAAAAAAATTATTTATTTGAAGACAAAGTCGTCAATTGATTTTAATAAAATCAATAAAAAGGTGTACGTGTACAAACATATTTTGTCCAAAAGTTTTGTTTTTGATTCGAAGTTTGGTGATATTCGGGAAAGGGCATTCACGCTTTATCCTCCTTACACATCAGAAAACAGTCTCTGCTTATAAAGTTGGTTTTTGAAAATCGGTTATATAACGTTTGAGTTTTAACCAATTATTCTTCCAGGCCTAGTCATGCTTCTAGGTTTAGCGTTATTTAAAATATTGAAACATCAATATTTAAATACTGGTACCTGTTGCGGATGATAACTATGATGGAAATATCTGAAGAATATCAGTCATTTTTAAAGGCATTAGGTTTAGAAATAAACACCAAACAAGTCATTCTTAAAATATTTTTGTGAAAATATCCCAAAAATATTTAAAATGCATTTTCTAATTTTTGGGATTTTTAGAAAATGATTTGGAGTCCCAAAATTACAAAAATAATTTTGAATTTTGAAAAGTGGAACCAAACAAGCCTTAGGACCGGAATCCTAAGGCTTGGGTCCGATTTTATCTACCGGGTCCGGAGACCTTCGGTCTGGGCTTAGGAGCTATCGGTCTAAGTACCGGAGTCTCTCAATCAAGGTGTTAAGGACTCTTGGTGCTTAGCTGATCTTACTGGTCTAGGTGTAAAAACATATCAGTTCTAGAATAGCCTAGGGCTAGTTTTTTCGGTCGAGGTGTATAAACTTTTCTATTTGGGACTAACTTTGGGCTAAGTTCCTCGGTCCTTCGTCTTAGGAGTCTCGGTCCCGAGTCTGGGATTCTTGATCCTAGATCATGGAAGTATCAATCCCAGGTTTGGGTTTCTCGGTTGTGGGTCATGAGAGTCTAGGTTTCA
This sequence comes from Impatiens glandulifera, assembly GCF_907164915.1. Taxonomy (NCBI): domain Eukaryota; kingdom Viridiplantae; phylum Streptophyta; class Magnoliopsida; order Ericales; family Balsaminaceae; genus Impatiens; species Impatiens glandulifera. Next base: position 50,132,529 of record NC_061862.1, on the reverse strand, counting down.
GGTCAAACCTCTCGATCCTATGTCCAAACTTTATCGGTACTAGGTCGGACCTATCGGTCTTATATGAGAATCCTCGGTCGAATTTATCGGTCCTAGCTCAAGAACATCAGTCATATGTCTTAGTCCTAACTCAAGAACACACCGGTCCTGGTTTATTTTTGTCGGTCCTTAGTCTCGGTCCGGACCAAGGATTCTCGGTCGGATCTCTCGGTCCTTAAACATCTCAAGGTAGCTTCACAAAGCTTTCAGGAACATGTTAATCATCATCTTAAGGTACCAAAATAAGAACACTAGCTATTCGTTTAGACCAATTCAAAATATCAAAATTTTCATTTTATTTTGAAAAAAAATGATTTTTATCAAACATGATCAGGATGAATTAAACATGATCCAAATAGTTGTCCAACATCATTACAATTAGGGCTGCAAACGAACCGAAACGAACCGAATAATACAAAAAAAATGATATTCGAGCTCGAGCTTGAAAATTATGAATGGTATTCGAATTCGATTCGAAGTTCGAAAATTTAATAAAATTTGGCTCGAGCTCGATTCGAAATAAAGTTCGAACTCGAGTTCGATTCGAATTGTTCGAACCTTGATTCGAACAAATTCGAATCATAGCTCGAAATAATTCAAATTCGAGTTCGATTCGAAATATGTGAACATATTTGAATTAAATTAAGTACAACATAATAAACATTTAGAATTACACCAAAATAAGAAAGTGCATTTAATACAACTTTCACCCTTACATTTTCATCAAAAAAAAGAACTAAGTCCACCATTATATTTTCATCCAAAATACACAAAAATCCCATGAGAAAAAAAGCTCAATGCTTTCATCCAAAATAAACAAAAGTCTCATGAGAAAAAAAACTTCATGCTTTCACCTCTTCAACCTATACAAAACCAAATAGATAGTCATAAATTCATAATAATATAGCTAATTAATTAACATGAACTTAAAGGATATTCAAAGGCAACTCACTGGCCATGCAACTAAAATATGAATATATTTCTTAGGGCCCAAATTAGCTTAGAGTTCAATATTGGGTAATACAATTGCTTACCTTCAAAATGTAGGATTAGAATGGAGATGGATATTAGGCTTAGCATCTTCTTTGGTTCTTGTCTGTTTTCATATCAGTATTAATTAAAGATTAGATTAGTAAATTCAAATAAAACATTAAAAAATGTATGAAAGTTATAAATTTGTAATACAATTGCTTACCTTTAAATTGTAACTGATTTTTTCAAGTTCCAATGATCAATTTAGTCTATAGGTAGATCAATTGTCAAATGTTGTTTATCAGCCTACAAATATAATGACAAATATAGTTATCATTTATTTTTCAAACACTACTTTCTAATTCGATAAAGAGAAATAAATATAAGCAAAGCAAAACAATCATTACCTTAGTTTTTTTTTTCACTCCATGTCGTTTTCGACACCAATCTCCACCGCACATCAACATTTCGACTGTTGTAGGAGCTAAAGAAGCACGATACTTATCAATAACACGACCTCCAGCACTAAAAGTTGCCTCTGAAGCTACTGTTGTAATGGGAATTGCTAATATATCTCTAGCCATAGTTGATAACACTGGAAATTTGTATGTATTGAGTTTCCACCGACTAAGAGCATCAAATTTATCACTTGGATCATGCCTGTGACACCCTTCCTCTAAATACACATCTAACTCAGATTTTTCAGGTTGTACTGTTTCAATTTCTTTCAAATAAGAAGAGAATTCAGACCATCCTGAAGAAAGGCTAGTAATTTCTCTACTAGTTTGACTTAACCTGCTACCTTGAGATTCAGAACTAGTTGTTGACCCTTGAAGTTTTTTAGCAGCTGCGTCTGAATATTCTTTGTAAATTACATACAAAAGCCTTTGAACCTCTCTAATATTACTTTCTGATTCAAATGGGGTATAAAGTTTAGGAAAAGTGAATTCTAGTGCTCGCATTTTGCATCTAGGATCCAAAACACAACCAACCGCCATTAATAAATTGCACTCACCCCAATATTTATCAAACATTTCCTTCATTTTTTGCACCATTTTTCTAATAAACTCTTCTTCGTCACAAGATCTCTCATCCAAAACCACTTTCACACGATAAACTTCATTTAGAAAAAGGTTAGAAGTAGGATACTCACTTCCTGAAATGATTTTGGTTGCTTCATAAAATATTTTCAAGATTGAAAATACTTTATGCAATTTCTTCCAATCATCTTCTGTTGGACAATGAACGTAGCTTGGTTCCCGGTCTTTAAATCTTGGAAAAACTTCTTTGAAAGCTATTGCTGTTCTCAACATTTCATAAGTTGAATTCCATCTCGTCTTACAGTCATCAACCAACTTTCTTTCGTGTAACTTCAATTGCTTCACAATGTCAGCAAATTGAATGAGTCTGGCATCTGTTCTTCTAATGAAATCCACACTCTGACAAATTACTTGAACAATTTCCCTAATTTCATTGAGTCCATCTTGAGCTATAAGGTTTAGAATATGTGCACAACACCGGACATGGAATAATTTTCCCCCACAAACCAAATTTTGGTTTATTCTCAAGAAATCTTCTTTCATATACCTAATTGCAGCATCATTAGCACTCGCATTATCAACAGAAACAGTGTACACCTTATTTTCAATTCCCCACTCCCTTGCACACTTTAAAAGAGTATCGGAAATTTGAGGACCACCACGAGGAGGAGGGATATGAAAAAAATTGAGAACGCGTTTATTCAATTTCCAAGATAAGTCAATCCAATGATCGGTGATGACCATGTACTCTATTTTTTGATTCTTGGACTTCCATAAATCTGTTGTGAGGCTAATCTTACTTGCACTTTTTAGCAAACCATGCAACTTTTTCTTCTCAGCTTCATATATAGCAAAACAACTCTTTTTTCCTGTTGTTCGTGATATACGATTCCACTCCGGCATTCCACGTCTACAAAACATATTAAAACCTTCTTCTTCCAATAACGTAAATGGATGTTCATGCATTAGGATCCAACTGGCAGCTGCTTCTTTCATGCGTTCCATACAAAATTTGCCATCAAGTAACAAATGTGACATAGTTGTGTCTACAATTTCGAAGCCTAACAATAGTTGTTGTTGTTTGATTGTTTCCTGAAGCTTCTTTTTAGACTCCAAGTGTTGACCACAATGATCTAAGTGTCGTTTTAAGTGTGATGTAGTACCTGACTTCATTTTTGCGAGGAGTAGATGACAATGTTTACACTTGTATTTGTCTTCAACCTCAATCATATCTGACCATACTTGAGATCTTTTCTGTCTCTTAGCCTTGTGTAATAAATTATCATTCTCTATCACAATATCCTCTTGATTTGCAATCTCATTTGAATCCAACGAAGCTTGAACATTGGCTGAATTTGTTGCTGGAGAGGAATCAGACATACCTGAAAAAGTTAATCATCAAGACATTAGAAAATGCAATAATGACAAAGATGAAGCTCATTATGCAGAAATTATGCATAAAAGCTCATTTATATAAGGCTTTGAATACAATCTGTATATTCACTAAAATAAATCCCACCCTAGAGTATAAAATTTAAGAAGCACAATGAAATCAACCATCATAGGAAGTAAAACAACATTAGGTATCTAAATGTGCATAAGTAATTGACAAGACTGGCAAAAATTAAGATCCATGTTTGCAAAAACCCACTATAGGCAACAGGGAAAAAGAGGAAATCTACAATTATTTGATCACCTCGGCAAAGTTGCCATGAATACATATCTTAAAAAACTTCAAAGAAAAATGTTAAACAAAACAAAGAGAAACCAGTAACAAACTAAACCCAAGAAAAACTTTTGGGATGATTTACCTATCAGAGTAACTATGACAATAAAGCATCATCTGGATGTAAATCCATAGCCTTTTAGGAATGTAATCATCATGTAGGTAACAATTATAGTTCTCAAAAACATTATAAACAGACCCAAATCAGTTATCAATATGAAATCACAACAATTCTTATACCTGAATGATTTTTTAGAAATATCTTAATATGAAACCATAAATCACTGAAGATGTTAAATGAATGATAATATTCAGTTCCCTATCAGAGTAACTAAGTAACTATGACATTAAAGCTTCATCCAGATGTAAATCCATAGCCTTTTTGGAATATAATCATCGTGTAGGGAACTATTATAATTACAAATGCAACATTCAACCAAAAACGTAGATCTATCAAATTATGCATAAATCTTCACTGATAGAGCTCTTAACTTTCAAAAGATTGTAATACCATCGGAAGAATGAAAATGAGATTTATCTATCTGTATAATTCATCAAAACACAATCAACAATCATAAAATGCACATGTACACAATTCAAAATACCGAAAGCAATGTTTTCTGTATAATGATGCCCAAAAAGTTTAATCGAAAACAGATAGATATAGTACCTGGACCGCTGGACGGCGATTTGGTTGTCTTGGCCGTGACTGTCATAGGAAGTAAAACAACATTAACTATCTGAAATGATACCTAATAGGGAACTACTTAGTATAAGTAAATGTCTTAATGATTTGTACAGTTAGGTTAAAAATAACAAAAACGGGTGTTCATATAAACCCTTATGCTATTATAGCTCTTTCAGAACAACAAAAACATAAAACGGTGACTAAACAAATGAAAGTGAGGAGAAAAAAGGGATGCATACCTGGGATGGTGGATTTGGATCGGTGAAAACCTAGGATCGGTGGAAACCTAGGATCAGTGGGATTTGGATTTGGAGTCGATCGGTGGAATGGTGGGATGGTGGGATCTGGATTCTGGATTTGGAGTTGGATCAGTGGGATTTGGATTTTGGATGGTGAGAATCGTGAGATGGTGGGATGGTGGGCCGCGGAAGAGTTTGACAGAAAGGAGGAGAGAGGATAGAGAATAGAGATTAACAATGTATAACAAATAACAATGTATAAAGTATAAATTAATAAAAATAATAATAATAATAAAAATATAAAATGAAAGTTCGCGAGCGGCTCGCGAATAATCGAACAAAATAATTTGGGTTCGAGTTCGGCTCGAAATATTATCGAACATATTCGAATTCGGCTCGAATTCGATAGATTCGAACTCGAATCAAATATATATAGAGCCGGCTCGAAAAGCTCGTGAAACAGCTTGGTTCGTTTGCACCTCTAATTACAATCATGTTGGGAAGCTTTCTAGGTTGTGATTCGATCGAATTAACCCAAGAACAACAAACCCGTTTTTTTGATTTTTTAAATTCAAATTTGGTTTTTGTTATTTAGATTGTTGATCGGTTCTATCCTATCTAGATAATTTATAAATCATCTAAGGATGAATTCTCAACCATAAAACACCATAAACAACAATCATGCAAGCTTATGCAATTTGAAATATAAAAATTTTAAATTCAAAATGTAAATATGAATTAAAGGTTGATTTGAACTTTACCAAGGATTGGAGAACACTCATTGATCCTTAGAGAAGCTTTCTAGATGCATAGATCTGAGCTTGAAGGCATTAAACAAAAATTCGAAAAATTCGAAGCTTTGAAGCATTTAAGGTGGATTTCAATTTTTTTATTTGAGGCTTCTGTGTTGATAGGTTACCTTTAGAATGAGTTGAGATGGATATTTATACTCATCCTAGGTCGGTTGGGGGAGCCTAGTGGCCTTAATTAGCCAAAACTCATTAATGGTGTTTGACTGTTCTTGGCTGGTAGTCAACGAAATAGGTTGTGACAAGGCCTATTCTTGTAGGGAGAATGATCACCATTGTAGGGAGATCATTATGGGCTTTGAATCAGCCAAAATGGTGGACTGACGGAAGACTTCCACTATGACTTGAAGATCGAAGGCGGCTGTTCTTATCCACTCCAGCATCGCGATGAAGAAGACAATCGCAAGGTGAAACGACGTCGTTTTAATGTCGATGCGCATTCCGACTTGATGTTGTAGCGTTTGAGCGGTCCGTTAGCGTTTCAGCTAACGGTCATCTCCTGATCCTCTATGGCCCCGGGCGCGCGTTCTTCGGCTACTACCGGCTACGTGGAGCTCTCTTAGGCGTTGAATGCATTTCTAGCGTCCATCCAATGAACGCGGTTCCTTCTGCACTAAATTTGCAAATTTATTTTTTTAATAAAACTTAAAGTTTTGTTTCAAATTGATTTTTCTTTCACCCTTTTGACTTTAATTTTGATCTTTTTAAATACACAAAATTTTAACATAAATATGACAAATATTTTACCAATTTACTTATTTTATTTTTTTTATTTTTATTTTTTTATATACTTTTGGGATTTAAATAAATAATTCTCTTTAGATGAAATGGTTACAACAAATCATTAAAATTATTTATTTCTGTTCTTTAGTTTTTTTAAAATTATTTTGAGACATTATGGATATAAATTTTATTTTGTTTGTTTTGGTCTTTTAATTAATTTGATTAATTAGTATAATAATTAATCATAATTAATTGTTTTAAATAAGTTTTTGGTTAATAAATTAATTGTTTTGATTTTATTTATTTAAAAATAATTTAAAATAATTATTTTAATATTATAAATTAGAGTTTAGATTTGTATTATTTACATTAATGTATATACATATATTAAATTCTATAAATCTTTAATTTCATAATATATTTTATTCAGTATATTTAATTCTTAATCTTTAATCAAATTCTGAAGTATATTTATATCAAAATATATATAATTGTGCTTTCTCTTAATTGTATAGGAATATATTAATAGTTAAAATAAATATTATTTAAATCCTTAATTACTTAGAATAATTATTACCTTTATTTTAACTAGCATGCATCCCATGTATTTACACGAGTAATAATATAAAAAATTGTGAAAAATTATTACGGTAAAAAATTTATGGGCGGGTCAACCCACAATCCGACCCAAATATCCATTTACTCTCACATATATTCAAATTAACCACAGCTCTCGACTCGGCCGGACACTTTAAAAATTAAGCATCATTATATATATATATATATATATTAGTTAGTTAAAAAGTTGAACTTATATTTATAAAATGTCCCGCGTTCATCAAATTTTGTGTTAAATTTAAAATATAAAAGTGTTATTAGCCTAGTTGGTGAAAGGGTTATACTTGTTTTTGTTAGGTTGCGAGTTCAAACCATACCTATAGAATTTTTAATTTTATTTTTAACCGTTTTAATTTTATTGGCTGGTCAACCCACAATTTGACCTAAGTATCCAAATTAACCACAGCTCCCGACTCGGCAATCTAGACACTTTAAAAATTAAGCATCATTATATATATATATATAGATTTCTTAATTAATTATTATTCTAATTAAATTCTGAATTCTTTAATTAATTATAATGTTAATTAATTATTATTCTAAATTTGAATTTCTTAATTAATTATAATAAGTTACTTATATAATTAATTCCTTGTAATTCTTTAATTCTTTAAAGTTTATAAATAATTAATACTTTAATTAAATTATGAAATTTAATTCCTTCTTCCACCATTAAATATATGTTTATATTGGTTTATTTCTTATTTTTCTTTAAGAATAACTTCATAAGAATTAAAATATTATATTATATAGGCATATATAATCATAATTTTTCATAATTTTTCCTACTAGTTATATAATATAACTTTAGTTATATAAAAGTCATAATAATGATTTAATTCTTTCTACATTCACTAATTTCTTAATTACATATTATTTAGAATTCTATAATTAATTATTAACATATAACTACAAATGTCCAACTCAAATAAATCTGTATGAACCAAATAATATATAATCTGATTTGTTCTTAACTAGATTATATACGGTTCATCTTCCCCATTCATCAATAAATATGTTTAGATATCATGATGTATTTCTTCTTTCTCTTACTTGAATCAGATTTCAGACATATCAACATATACATCAAAATGTTTTATCATTTTTAATTCAATAATCCATTATATCTTTATCCGTTCTAGTCGAAATAGATCAAGAACATAAAAAAAATTATATGTTCATATTCTTAAAAAATCTTATAAACATATACCTCAATAAGAGTCTTTAACATAATCGATTTTATAAGTTATAAATGATTTCATTTGATTTTGATAATTTAGTTTAAATAATAAAAAAATGGAGAAATTATTAGATTATAATTATTTTGATAATAAATGAATAAACAAAGTTTTAATTATATATAAGTTAAATTATATATATATATAATTGTTAAGTCATATCAAATATATTAATATATATAAAGATAACAACAAGGTGTTGTAGTACAGTGGTAAGTACTCCCGCAGCGTCCGGCTGGATGTCTAAAAAGCGCGTCCGGTTCGGCTGGATGCAAGTTCGGTTGTGCGCGTTCGGTTCAGCTGGATGCAAGTTCGGTTGTCTCTACAGTGCATTTGGCTGGATGTCAAGAAATACCGAAGTTGAGCAAAAATCAGAAGCGCTTCTAAAATACCGAAGTTGAGTAAAAATCAGAAGCACTTTTAAAATACCGAAGTTGAGAAAAAACCGAAAGCACTTCTAAAATACCGAAGTTGAACAAACCGGAAGCGCCTCTAAAATACCGAAGTTGAGCAAAATCCGGAAGCGCTTCTAAAATACTAAAGTTGAGCAAAAATCGGAAGCGCCTCTAACATACCAAAGTTGAGCAAAAACCGAAAGCCTCTAAAATACCGAAGTTGAGCAAAAACCGAAATCCTTCTCTAGCGCATCATCAATCCGTTATTGGCAATCTGACACAGTAACTGATCTAAACCTATAGAATACTGCCATGTGCCAAACTAATTCAAATTTCATGTGTTGTACGTTCCTAGTACACCACGATCTCCTGAAGAATATTCGGCGCACTATCTTCATCCAGTACATCCATTATCAAAAACATATTATCTAATGTACTATCCTGGCACACATTCAACCAAAATAGGACAGGTGTCCTCTGAAGCAAATTTGTCCGTTGAGAAGCTATCTATTTAAGAAGAAGATGGAGGACAATTTGCAGTCACCTTTTACCTTAACATTTTAACTGATTTTACGAGTCTTAAGCTTTTCTATAATCAAGCGCTCAAGCTTTCAAGCTCTCAAAGTCTACAGCTCTCAAAGTCTACAGCTTGCTAGATCATTAAGTTTTATTACATACTACTCTTTCTGTGTGAGATTTCAGTATTATAAGTTGACAAATATGTTCGGTTCAACAGAGTGTTGTGCGCTAGGAGTTCAGAAATAGACAGTGTCTAAGTCCTAGTTGTCCGACTGGGTTTGTGTAAGTGTTGTACTCAAACCAAATCTTCTAGTGAATATCCTTCTCAAGGTTGAGAAGAAGGGGTGACGTAGGAGATTTTGCTCCGAACATTCATAAACAAATTTTGTGTCTAGTGTTATTTACTTTCTGAATCTTCCAACATTTATATGCCGCTTCAAGTCTAAACAAACAGTTCCACACTTGACATAGCTCAAGAGTTTGTGAAGACTTGTGAAAAATAGAAACAAATATTAACTTCTAACAGCGTTAATATCAAACAAAGGTTTTCGCGGTTAACAATATTTGGTAAACCCCGTGCTATTGTTGACTCCTTTCCTAACATTTAATCTAAATTTTTATTTTTTAGTTTTATGATCTTAATACTCTATGTTGATAAATTGAGATAACTTTTAGTTGTGGAAACGTACCTGAATTTGAAATAAAGAACGATTCATTAAGTCGTTGTTCGTTGTTCTTCGGATCTTGTTCGATCTTGGATCTTCCAGCTCTCGATCTGGACCTGGATCGGTAATGATTGATGTGGGTGGGGGCTTAGGTCTTTCAACCATCTATTGATAGTCTTTGAGTGTTCTTGAGAGATGAACAGTCATCTACCTTTTGTTTGATGAGAAACATAATAGGTAGGATATCTATATGGGTTAAGGACCTAGACCTAATATATTCATTACTATTCGGCTCATCAACGAAATAATAAATGATATTTCTGGTTCTAGACAAATATGTTCCCACATTTATTATAGATATCCAAATAAACGCATAACATTTATACTTTAATAGATCACTTTAATTGGGATTTAATCTTTATATGATAACAACTAATATACAATTACTAAATAATATATTACGCAAATATTGGAATTAATTTCAACACACACTATACAAAATTATCCACAAGCCTAGTCACATTTGTGATACATCTTCACTCAAGGACGGAGCCAGAATTTAAAATCTACCCGGGTTAAAACTTTTAACAAAAACTAATATGGAAAATAATATAATGCATCATTCGAAAAAGAGCACTTCAACAATGATATTTTTTTAAACCAAGAGTATTAAAATCATTGTTGTTGCTTTGAGAAGTTCTCGGATACTCTGACAATATAGGTTGATTGATATGACCCCATTTTAAATATTAACAAAGTGATGCTACATAAAAATAAAAATACACAATCTAAGAAATCGTTGTTGAATAATAGTTTCATCAACTTTAACTCTTTAAGATTTTGAAGGAGTCTATATTCTCATCAGAAATGAATGTATTTGTTTTGATCACAAAAAAATATCAATTATTGAATGGTAGAATATCATTTATTCGTTTTCTTTCCAAATTTGAAATTAAAATAAATTTCAAAATTAATATATATATTAGCTACTTAAAAAAAATATCATTTAAATATTAAAGTATAAAAACATTCAGACAAAAACACAAATAATTATAAAATTAAAGTTATATAAACTCAAAGCTGTGAGATAATGAATTTCATTGTAGAGCCAACAAAATGGAACCTCTTTGTCTAATTAGAATTAAGATAAACAAATTAAATAAGTGATTGGTGGGCCACCAGGCTATTTAATTAGAATTATATAATATTTAATAGTCGGCTATCAAAATTAATTAATTATATGCTATTGATTAGAGACAACCACCCGGGCTAGGAGATCAGTACGTGGCTCCGCCCGTCTTCACTTACCTTACCAAGGACATTAATAAAATACATATTTTTGAATTCGATTTTTATTTTACTATTTGATCTCGACCTAGAACCGGATGGATAACTGTATTTATATTCTCATTTCTGATTCGTCGGATATTCGATCCACGACAAGTATTACATTATCCAATTATAATGTGAATTATATTTATTGTTTTTTAAATATACTAAATATTAAAAAAAATATTATATTATAATTAATACTTTTAAACTAAAATTATATAAAATTAAATCTAATATTTTAACTAATATATTATTACAAATATAATTAACCAAAAAATATTAATAAATATTTTATCCTTAAACAATATACAATTAATCATCCATATTACTACATAATATAAATTCATCCATACTATAAAAATATAAATAAACTTTGAACGGATAAAACATAATACTTAATTAAATACAAATTTTAAAATATTAAAAAATCATCAAGGCAGTTTTTTCATAAAAAAAAAAATATCTTTCTTGAATAGTCTTGTAGAGGTTGAAAAATATAACAACTTTTTGTTATTGGAGACTTGAGTTAGAACGAAAACTAAAAAAAAATGTTGGAGATAAAAGATAAAGTAAGCTTAAAAATAAGATGAAAAATAAAGAGGGAAGATTAAGAGGCATGACTCATGAGAGGAAAACACTTATTACAAATCATGTTAGGTGTGATCAGAGTTGTATCCTATTTTTTTTTTTTTTTTTTTTTTTTTTTTTGTCCTTGGTCTAGTTTAAAATATTGATAATAAATTTTTTTTTTTTTGAGATTTGACTCATAACAATCATATAAAATTTTTAAGTTTGTATATTGAATCACTAAGTTACAATATTTTATGCTTAAAATTAAAATAAAATAAAATAAATAACTTACTATTTATAATAAATGGGCTCCCTGGGGAATGGGTACCCATTGCCATTGTTAAATTTCACCATTTAAGGTAAAACAAAACAAGGCTAAGATAAGGTAAACGTCGACAAAAGTTTATTTATTGTCGGTAATAAATATTTTTGTTCTAGTTACTCTGCACACACCTCCACACTTTGTTGAAAGATCCAAGACAACATTTTAAAATAATTTAAAACATGATCAAACATTATTTAATTCTCTTTTTTATCAATCATATCATATTATTTATTGACTAAAATATTAAATTATTCATTATATTTTTTAAATTATTTTTATCATTATATAGTATTATTTTTTAAAAATAATTTTACCCCAAAAAAAATCTAAAATCTTAAAATTTATAACAACAAAAATTATTTATAATTTCTAAATAGTACATAACAACTGGCAAATACATTAAATAAGTTAGATAGCATTAGTGAATCACTTTCAATAATAAATATGATCATCTTGGACATCCTGCTCCCACCTAAATGAGTAATTATTAAACTCTTCATCAATGCGTCTCTACCCAACATAGTTAGATGAGATGACTGCCACTGGTTTCTTGGCTAAACCAACTATCTATCTCCATTACATATGTCTTTAAATACTTATTTATTATTTATTATGCATGCATGTATAATTATAAATTCAATATTATTAATTTCCGGTAGTATTTGTGAAGAAGATAGTGAGAACTCAGACAAATATCAAGAAAATGTTTTTTTTTTAATAAATGCAAATTATATTTCATCAACAAATCAACGCCTTCAAAATGAGGTAATTAATTATAATAATAATTGTTTTTTTCTCTTTTTAAAGGACGGAATACACTTATCAAAACAAAAATATATAACAATAATAATTATTAAATAAATCATTTCATATATAAAAAGGATGGTTCCAAAATATAAAAATACAATTAATATATTATATATATGAGTAATGATATTTTTCTCTATAATATGAAAAAAAAATATTAATATATAATATGAAAGGAGAAAATGAAAAAAAATAAAATAATATATAATATAATTAATAGTATTATATACATATATTTAATACCCTAACTCCCTAAATTATTTTGGGTTATATAATTTATTCAAACTTAATTAAAAATATTTATACCCTAACTCCAATAAATTCCTACCATTAACAGTATTTTCTAAAACTATAACTTCAACGAACATTTTTCGCTATAAATTATATTAGAAGAGTTTTTTTATTCATCATCTACCACTAATAAACCATTTTTTTATCGTTATTAATATATAACTTCTTGTCTTTAAAATGTAATTACGACGGTAAAATTATCAGAGTCAACAACCATTAAATATTTTGTTGTTAAAGAAATTTTGACAATAAAGGATGATAATATTATTGCAGTTAATAGTCTCTAACCGCGGTGTGTAAAATCTCTTAAGCATTAAATACGGTTTCTATAAACCACCGTTAATAGTGAGACTTTTAACTATGGTTAAAAGTATCTGATAGGATCGGTGGCACCAATAGAGACAGGAGTCTAGCTATTGATGACAACTTCGTACAAAATCAGTTTGATAAAATTTTTGTTAGGGATTTAAATCACTTTCTATAATTCACAAACCTTGCAAAGTCTTGAACGATTCAAGTGCGGAAACGTTTGCTCAGGTTTGAAGCTAAGAACCAATGAGGGAGAAATTGACAGAATGTAAATGACACAAAGAGATGTTTATGGATGTTCGAAACAAAACTCTTCTACGTCATCCTTTCTTCCAACCACCGGAAGGATTCACTATACTTTCTTAGAATCAAATACAGTTGCACGGCTAGCTCACTATTGAACAGAACAGACTCTATCAAACTTACAATATATTAAAGAATATCACTCAGCTAGAAAATACTTTGATTCTATCTCTCTCTTGATGTACACACAGTAAAGCAAAAAAGCAATTTGTTCGTTCATGTATCAACTTGTATGTTCGCGCCTGGTAGACTAGTAGTTCGATAATTCTTCCGTTGTCCTTGAGGATCCTTAAATAGAGAACATGTATCAACAGTTGAATCTTCTATAATGACACGTGGCGAGCACCCATTGGAAAGCCTCCATGGTACACAGGTACAGTAGACTCTGAGCACCATGATCGTGGCCGTACCAATTTGGTAGTGCGCCAAATATTCTTCTATGATTTTCCTGCAACAAACAAGTAGTGGGAAGAATATTTGCTTACGTGGCATTAATTCATTGGATGTAATTGGTTGTCGTACTGATCTGCACGGAATAGTGGAGCGGGAGTAGTACACAACTAGTTGATCGTGGGTAGATAGATGCTAGCTTCAAGCAACTTCTTAAGCATGACATTAGACGTGCTCCAATTAGACTGACAAGTCTAATGAAGTTAGACGTCCCCGTCTAATAGCAGGATCCATTAGACCACCAGGTCTAATGAAATTAGACGACATGTCTAATTACGAATCCCTTCAAACTAATCTGATGGAAAAAGACTGCACGTCTAACTCTCATCTGTTAGACGACACGTCTAACTACGTTTCCCTTCAGACTAATCTGAAGGAGTTAGACTGCACGTTTAACTCTCATCTGTTAGACGACACGTCTAACTACGTTTCCCTTCAGACTAATCTGAAGGAGTTAGACTATACGTTTACCTCTCACCTGTTAGACGACACGTCTAACTACGTTTCCCTTCAGACTAATCTGAAGGAGTTAGACTACACGTATAACTCTCATCTGTTAGACTGCACGTCTAACTACGCATCTGTTAGACTGCACGTCTAACTACGCATCTGTTAGACTGCGCGTCTAACTACGTCTGTTAGACTGCACGTCTAACTATGTATCTGTTAGACTGCACGTCTAACTACGTATCTGTTAGACTGCACGTCTAACTACGTTAACTACGTCTCTTAGACTGCATGTCTAACTACATCTATTAGACTGCACGTCTAACTACGTAACTACTTATCTATTAGACTGCACGTCTAACTACGTATCTGTTAGACTGCACGTCTAACTACGCTTGTTAGACTACACGTCTAACTACGTATCTGTTAGATTGCACGTCTAACTACGTCTGTTAGACTACACGTTTAACTACGTCTGTTAGACTGCACATCTAACTACGTATCTGTTAGACTACACGTCTAACTACGTATCTGTTAGATTGCATGTCTAACTACGTATCTGTTAGACTACACGTCTAACTACGTATCTGTTAGATTGCACGTCTAACTACGCATGTTAGACTGTACGTCTAATTGCGTATATGTTATCTACACGTCTAACTACGTCCGTTAGACTGCGCGTCTAACTACGTATCTGTTAGACTGCACGTATAACTACGTATCTGTTAAACTGCACGTCTAACTACGTATCTGTTAGACTGCACGTCTAACTACGCCTGTTAGACTGCACATCTTACTACGACTATTAGAATGCACGTCTAACTACGTATCTGTTAGACTGCACATCGAACTACACGTCTAACTACTTATCTATTAGACTGCACGTCTAACTACGTATCTGTTAGACTGCACGTCTAACTACGCTTGTTAGACTACACGTCTAACTACGTATCTGTTAGACTGCACGTCTAACTACGTCTGTTAAACTACACGTTTAACTACGTCTGTTAGACTGCACGTCTAACTACGTATCTGTTAGACTACACGTCTAACTACGTATCTGTTAGATTGCATGTCTAACTACGTATCTGTTAGACTACACGTCTAACTACGTATCTGTTAGATTGCACGTCTAACTACGCATGTTAGACTACACGTCTCACTATGTATTTGTTAGACTGCATGTCTAACTACGTATCTGTTAGACTGCACGTCTAACTACGTATCTGTTAAAATGCACGTCTAACTACGCCTGTTAGACTGCACGTCTAACTTAATGCGTCTAATAGCACGTAGGTCTAATGAAGCTCATTTAGACTTAGTCTAATTTAGCACGTTTTAATGCACCTGCACCAAAAACAATTAGAAGGTTTAGTTTATGTTTTACACAAACTCATCATCAAAATTTCGATAGTCAAAATGATTTGACCCTTAGTCAAAATAATTTGACCCAACAATATTATCGTAAAATTGAAACATTAAATTGATTTTTATAAACTGTTGTTAAATTGTATGTTTTTTAACTACGATTTTAAATAACACCTTTAATTTTCACCTTTAATAATTTTATAGTGAACATTGTGAGAGAGCTTATATTATTATGTTAATGAATTAGTCCGAGTAAAATTTAAATCATGGCTTTGTCCTTCTCTTTGTATGCTAAATGAGATAACCATGAGAACTAAATGAGATAACAAACGGTAAAATTAAGTACAAAAAGACAAATCAATTTTTAACGTGTAAAATTTAGTAATGATAAAAAATTATGGGACCCATAAGTCTCTTAAAAACACATTCACTATATTATAGTGAGTTACATCAAAGTCTTCTCTATCACCCTAAAATTTACCATACATTATTTTTCAAAGATGCATTATTAACACTCATCTATCAAATTTGCAGCCACATATATCACATTAATTGTAATTTTAATCTTTATAATACTCATTTGCTTGAAAACTCATTTCTTACAAATAATGGGAGGATACCCGTAAGAGGTCATCCATACAAAAGATCAAATCGAGTAACTATTTATTAAAAAAATGAAAATTTATTTTAGATCTGATTATGTCGTCTTCTTTGTTGCAAAGAAGGGGACGAGTACGGACTCGGGAAATGATCACCAACACAATCGAATGTCATGATGAGCAAATGACCCTCGATGATTGTCATTATTGTTCGGACTATAAAAATCCGAGACAAAAAAATTAATCTGATGTCAGACCGAACAATATACAACATAAACTCAAAACTAAGTAATGAAAAAAAAATAATACACCCTCCTATATTAAAAAAAAATATTCTAGTATAAATTAAGGGAAATAAATTAAAATATACAAATTCTTATTATATATATCTTACACTTCCAACCAAACAATAATAGTATATATAACTTATACATTCTTATACTACCTTACAATTTATATCTATATATATAATTTATACCTTATATATTATAATGTAACAAACGCAGCCTTCTTCACAACTCTTTAATGATCCAGCCTCCATGTGTAACATAAATGTCAATTAGTAGTTAGGTTTGGTTGTCTTTTTATTTTTAAAATAATTCAAACAAAATTAATTTTCATAAATCAATTTTCAATAATTATATCATTTATTTTATTAATCAAAATATTAAAATACTTTTTATTTTATTTATATATATCAATATCTTTTAAGTATTTTTATCAAAAATAATCACTACCTTCTCAAAATAATCAAAAATCATTATTTTTTTCTCTCTCTAAATTAAAAAAAAAAAATCATAATCCAAACTAGGCCTTAGTTTCAATAATGTGTAAAGCGGGCTAGCTTTTAAATTGAATTTTATTTTTTTATTTTTTTATTTTTTTCAAATAAATAAATGAATCAAATTTATCATTTTTTTAAAAGACAATATTTATATATATATATATATATATATATATATATATATATATATATATATATATATATATATATATATATATATATATATATATATATATATATATATATATATATATATATATATATATATATATATATATGATCCTCATCTATCTTCCACATAAATTTGTATCCTTCTTTCCTACCTACTATCTAGCTAATTAAACTCTATTCTTCTTCAATGGCGTCTCTACCAGTAGATCAGCAAAATCTTCATCTTTTCCATAATATGACCATTTTGGTCACTGGCGCTACTGGTTTCTTGGCTAAATGTACGTACTCTTTAACTCCATTATATATGTCCTTATTTATTTATTAATATTAATATATTCAATATTATTAGTATTTGTGGAGAAGATGGTAAGAACTCAGTCAGATTTCAAGAGAATGTATCTTCTAATAAGAGCAGATGATATTTCATCAGCCAATAAACGCTTACTAGATGAGGTAATTAATTATAATTTTAATGGTACGTAAGAGTTTATGAAATCTAAAATCACATACGAACATGTTATAACAGGTCATAGAAAATGAATTATTTCGAGTTGTTGGAAAATTGGGGGCAGAGGGACTTAGGTCTTTTATTTCGGAAAAAATAGTTGCAGTTCCTGGGGACATCAGATCATTCGATCTCGGGATCATTAGGAATGATGACTCCAACTCCAATATTATGTTACATAATATGTTTACACATATTGACATTATTGTTCATTCCGCTGCCACCGTGAGATTTGATGAAAGGTAAATAACTAATCATATATGCATTTAGATATGTATAAAATGTATAATGGATAATGTATAATGCAGATATGATACTGCAATAAACACAAACCTGAAGGGAGCTATGAACGTATTGAGCTTTGCCCAAAGATGTACAAACTTAAAATTGCTTCTTCATGTCTCCACTGGTCAGCACCCTTTGCCCACAGCCCTCTTTTCATGACTTTGGCTAAATAACTCACAGTTTTTGTCTTTGTGATCAGCCTATGTATGTGGAGAAAAGGAGGGATACATACTAGAGAAGCCCTTTTATATGGGTGAAAGCCTTAATGGAATTGATGGATTAAACATTGAAACCGAAATTAGAATGATGGAAGATCATCTGAGTGAACTAAAAGTAAAAAAAGCTAATGAAAAAAAAATTACTTTAGCTATGAAAGACATGGGCATGCAAAGGTTATTATTAGATTAGATATCATTATCCTCATCACGGATTCAAGTTCTTATATATAATGATCAATATCATTTATTTGGATTTGGACATGCAGGGCAAGAAAGTATGGGTGGCCAAATACATATGTATTTACAAAAGCAATGACTGAAATGTGGTTAGGACAATGGAAAGGTGATATTTCTTTGGTTATTATGCGTCCAACTATGATCTCGAGCACGTTCAAAGACCCTTTCCCTGGTTGGAATCAAGGCATCGGGTACATTTTCATCATATCATTGATTAGTTTGGAGTAATTAATATTTAATATATTAATGTTTTCTTATAGAACAATCAATGGATTCATCCTTGGTTATGGCAAAGGAAAGATGAAATGTCTAGCATTTGATCCACAATCAATTTGTGATTTGGTAATCATATTTACTTCTACTATATATATCCATCATCATTTAACATCAAGAAAAATGAACATTTTTTTAAAACAAAAGAATATAAAGAAGTTTTTTTTTTCAGATCCCAAGTGATATGGTGGTAAATGCAATGATTTGTGCAATCATAGTCAACATGAAACAAATGTATCTTCGTGATACAATAATTTATCACATCGGCTCTTCTATGAGAAATCCCGTCACTTACGGTTGTCTTGCAGTCAGCCTGTTCAAGTACTTCACCATTAATCCTTGGGTTGACAAAAATGGTAAGATTGTTAAGGTTGGCAAACTCAGGTCATTTAGCACCCTTAAGGCCTTCCATGCATACATGAATTTCTATTACTTGATACCATTGAAGGTGAACAAATTCCTTCATTTCACCTATTATATATGTTTTCTAATCAATTTTGTATTGAAAGATCCATTTTTATAATTAAAACAAATAATGCAGGGCCTGAAATTGGTGAACAAAGTAACTTTTTTATCAATAAAAGGAAACACTCACGAACAACTTAGTAGAAAGATCAAGTTTTTGATAAGGCTGGTTGATATGTACAAACCTTACTTGTATTTCAAATCAATGTAAGTATAAATTAAATTAATTTTTTTTTATTGTGGACATTGTTTGATTTGATACATTCAATATTTATTTATCTTATAAAGATTCAAAGATAACAACACTGAGGAACTACGAGAAATGGTAAGAAGAATGTACAAGATAGATGAAAGTACGTTTAATTTCCATTCATCGTCTATTGATTGGGAGGAGTATTTCATGAATACACATATTCCCGCAATCGTCAAGTCTCTTTTCTAAAAGGATTTTTCTTCTTCCTTCAATAAGCTTAAGCTTGTTAATTTCTTGTGACATTATTAATTATTCTCAAGAGACTTAGTTTCTTCCTAAGAAGTCATTATATATCTTCTTCCAACGTTCTCATCTACTTCCTTAATAATTTATTGTCCAATAAATATTTATGTAATGCTCTCTAAAAAATTATCACAAAATAAGAAATTAATATATCAAGATCTACTTGTTCCATCCCTTATAATTTTTATTTATTAGCTTCATCATAGAAGACTAATCTTAATATTAATTATTGCTTCCAACGGCATTAATATTTTTTAAATTGTCTTCATTCAACTGCTCCCACTAGTAAAACAATAACCATTAATAGCCAGAAAACTGTTTTAACTAAAAAAAATGAGGTTTATCTGAATATTGGGCTGAACATTAGAACTTCTTAATCTCGAATAAACCAAAATTCATTGAATTATAATGAAAAATGGGCAGCAATTTAACTTTGAGCCAACTGCTAGTGAATCTGCCTCTATTTTGATATCTACTGATCAGATATGTTTGCTAATAAAATCTGACTCAATTTTGATATTTTTTTAAACTGCTTCAATAGAATCTCTTTAATACCGTACTACAAATGCATACCATCACCAAACCAATATTACATCCAATATCATGAACATCCACAAACATTCTTCTAGTAATTGCTTGATCAATCGAGGATCGATCATGGTGGAGACTTGGATTGAACGGCGGGGAAATCAAGCATGACAATCTTGTCAATGACTTGGGAAAATTAGCCGAGAACTCAACATGTTTGGGATGGGAAAGGAAGGAATTGTAGTCATCCTTTGCTCTTGAATGTCATCACAAAGGCATGTGTATCCTTTGTTGGTAACAAGATGGCAAAATATATTTTTCTTATTCATCTCAAATGAATTCTTACAAGTCTTTATATGAAAGCATAGACTTTTCATATGCTTGACTCTTCAAATGACAAAATAATTATTGTGAATATTAAATAGTTCCCACCCAAATCTCTTGGTTATCTCACTCACCCCTAATTATTTCTCTAGGAATATTAAACATCAAAAAACCAAAAACCTTAGTAATTTAAGTTTATTCAACAAATCCCCCTTAAACTTAAATAATCTTCCCATCTCTCATTCCAATCAGTCTTTTATAACTCTCCAGTAGTGTGGTCGTTAGTGGGTTGGTGAATATGTCAGTGGCTTGAGCTCGGCATTCAACATGCTCCAGCTCAACCTTTCCTTCTTTGACTTGTTCTCGAATAAAATGAAATTGGACATCAATGTGCTTGCTCCTTCCGTGATTAACCGGGTTCTTTGCCAACTCGATCGCCGACTTGTTATCAACTCGAATCACAGTCCCTTCATCTTGGATCACTCCCAAATGCCTTAATAAATTTGAAAGCCAGACTGCATGACACACACTCCAAGTGGTCGCCACATACTCTGCCTCGCAGGTCGACAAAGTTACAATAGGTTGCTTCATTGACAACCAAGTAAAAGCCGTATTTCCGAGTAGGAATACATAACCCGAAGTACTTTTCTAGTCATCAATATCACCACACCAATCGCTATCAGAGTAACCCACTAATCGGTAGTCATCTTATTTTGAATAGAAAA
This sequence comes from Impatiens glandulifera, assembly GCF_907164915.1. NCBI lineage: Eukaryota > Viridiplantae > Streptophyta > Magnoliopsida > Ericales > Balsaminaceae > Impatiens > Impatiens glandulifera. The sequence continues at coordinate 50,111,046 of NC_061862.1, read as the reverse complement.
CACCAAGTGAAAGAGTTTCTCAAAGATATCTCAGAATTCTCTTCAAGGCCTTCCAATATGTATAGCTTGGATCCTCCATGAATCTTCTTGTTATCCCAACACTCCACATTATGTCGGGTCTCGTGCTTGTAAGATACCTTAGACTTCTGACTAAGCTTCGATATCTCCCAGCATCAGCCCGTTCTCCTCCATCAAACTTTGAGAGTTTAGTGCCTCTCTTGGGATATAAAAATCCCTTCCTCCGACTACTTCACTTTTAGGCCAAGAAAATATTTCATCAAATCCAAGTCTGTCATCTCGAACTCCTTCTTCATTACCACGTTGAACTCCTTAACCAAATATGTGTTACTCCCGGTGAATATGAGGTCGTCGACATAGAGAGCGACTACCATCATATCATTTTCTGATTTCTTTATGTACAAAGCATGCTCGTACGGACATTGTTGGTACCCATTTTCTTGAAATACTTGTTAATTCTCTCATTCTAAGAACGAGGAGCCTGCTTCAGCCCGTAGAGGGCTTTTCTCAATCTCAACACCTTCTTCTCATCACATCTCTTGATATACCCGAGTGGTTGCTCGACGTACACCTCCTCCTTCAACACTCCATTTAGAAAGGCTGATTTCACATCCATCTGTAGAATCGACCATTGGTTATGAGCAGCTAATGAGATCAGAAGTCGGATTGACTCCATTCTCGTGATAGGAGCAAAGACTTCATCATAAATGATTCCCTCCTTTTGTCTATAACCGTTCACCACAAGTCAAGCCTTATAACGCTCAACCTCTCCCTCGACATTCATCTTTTTTTTGTACACCCATTTTACTCTATTGGGTCGAGCTCCTTCAGGAAGGTGGGATAGTTCCCAGGTTTTATTTCGTTCAATTGCCCTAATTTCTTCATCCATAGCCGATCTCCACTTCTCGTCTTCTAAAGCTTTCTCAAAATTCAAATCTTCTAAGTCAGCGAGGAGACATACAATGTGAACTTCATTTGTAGTATCATATATCTCCCGTAAACTTCTCATTCTTGGTTGTAGAGGCTCGGACTCATCTTCTGAAAGTTCGGTGGTTGTTGATATCAGAGGCATAACAACCTCTAAACTTGTTTTTTCCTCAATTGGGTTACTCCAGTTCCATGTCATTGATTCCTCCACGTGAACATCTCGAATCACCATAAATTTCTTGTTAACAAGATCAAACAATTTATATGCTTTAGATTTTTCATCATCTCCGATAAATATGTACTTCTTTCTTCGATCTTCTAACTTTGTCTTGTGCTGACTTAGTACTTGCCCATAGGCCACACTACCGAACACCTTGAGATGAAAGACACTCGACTTCATACCACACCAAATATCTTGAGGCGTCATCTCTCCTAGATTTTCATGTGGACATCTATTTTGCACATAGACTGCGCACTACACTACCTTTGCCCAAAACTGTTTCGACATATTCTTTCCTTCAATATAGATCGAACCATATCGAGAATAGTTTGGTTCTTTTGTTATGCTACACTGTTTTGCTGCGGAGAATATGGAGTAGTCAAGAAACGTTTGATTCCATGTTCATCGCAGTATTTGTTGAACTCATTAGAAGTGAACTTTCCTCCTCTGTTAGATCGGACTGCTTTGATAACTTTGTTTGTTTCTTTCTCCACCATCACTTTAAATTTCTTGAAGGTTTCAAACACTTATGACTTCTCTTTCATAAAATAAACCACGTCTTTTTCGAAAAATCATCAATTAAAGAAAGGAAGTATCTCTTACCACTAAATGATTCTGGAGTTATTGGCCCACATAAATCAGTATGAATCAATCTCAATTTCTCATTTGCTCTGTATTCAGAATTTCTTGGGAAAGAAGTCTCACTCGCTTCCCAACCACACATTCTTCACAGAACCTCTTTTCAAATATAATGTTAGGCAGTCCAAGCACCATCTCCTTTTTCACCAGCTTGTTCAACCCCCCGAAGTGAAGATAGCCGAACCGATAATGCCACTTCATGACCTCATCCTCTAAATCAAGTTGCATATATTTATCTTGAACTATTTTAAGCTCAAGTTTGTACATATGATTTTACTTCATTTCTACCTGGGAAATGAGTCTCCCAAGTTTATCCTTCGTTGCAGTTCTTGGTCCTTCATTAGAACCGAGTATCATTTCTCCATCAACTGTCTCATGCTCAAGATGTTGCTTTTGAGATCAGGTACGTAGTAAACATATATGATCTCTCTAATTCCCCCATTTTTCTGTTGATACCTGATCATTCCTCGACCTTTGACGCTTACTTTTGAAGCATCGTCGAAAGAAATGGATCCAGACTCCACCTTTGAGAGTATTTTAAATAAGCTCTCGTCGCCACACTTGTGGTTATTTGCGCCAATATACAAGTACCAAAACGAGTTATCAGAATAGCTTAGTGTGATCTCGGTTTTTGAAATTTTTGTCACTAACAGTAATCCTTCATCTTCTTTCTCAGCAAAGAATTTGGTTCCTCCTTTCTCTTCTCGGATCTACAGTCTTTGGAAATATGACTCAACTTTCCGCAATTGTAGCATTTTATCAAGTAACAATTTTTGGCAACATGCCCATTCTTTCCACAGTTATAACAATCAATATTATTGTTTTTGTTTGTTCGGCCACCCCAAGCTTGACCTCGGCCGTGCCAATTTTGTTGGCCGACTTGCCCACTTCCTCGTCCTCCTCTTCCTCCACCATTTAGGCCTCTTCCTCTGCCTTTGGTACTCTGAGCATAGAGCACCTTCTCCTCTTTTATTGTTTCCTTCGCTTGGAGAGTCTGTTCAAGAGACTCCCCCTTCTTGTTTTTCCTTCTCTTCTCATGTGCTTCCAGGGACCCAACAAGCTCTTCAATAGTGAGCGTTGATAAATCCTTGGATTCCTCTATTGCGCACACGATATTTTCGAAATTATTTTTCAATGACCTTAGAATCTTTTCAACAACTCGATTTGATGAAAGACTCTCACCATTCCAATTTAGTTTGTTCACCACGGTCTCCACCCGAGTAATGAACTCAGATACACTTTCAGACTCTTTCATCCTCATGCTTTCTAGATCGCCCCTTAGAGTTTGAAGCCGGACTTGCTTCACTCGTTCGTCTCCTTTGTTTGTTATTTCGAGTATATCCCATGCCACTTTGGAAGATTTCTCGTCAGCTATCTTCTCAAAACTAGATTCGTCGACTAATCTGTATAGTAGATACAAAACCGCCCTATCTTTAGGTCGAACGACCTTCAACGTGTTCAACTGGGCATTTGAATATCCATCTGTGTTCTTCGGTTACTCATACCCAGTCTCAACCACATCCTAGTTATCTTGGGAGCCGAAAAGGGTCTTCATCTGCACCTTCCAATTGTCATAGTTGACGCCTTTTGTCAACTTGGGTAGCGGGATGCCATTGGTTAGACCTGCTATTTCTCTCAAGTGTTTACACTCAACACACACCTCACAAAGCTCTCGATCGCTCTTTTTTCTCACTCAATAATCGCACACCGCGACGTTCTCTTTTGAGACTAACAGATTTTCTCACGCTCACCTCACACACAATAGCTCTAATACCAATTTGTTGGTAACAAGATGACAAAATATATTTTTCTTATTCATCTCAAATGGATTCTTACAAGTCTTTATAAGAAAGCATATACTTTTCATATGCTTGACTCTTCAAATGACAAAGTAATTATCGTGAATATTAAATAGCTCCCATCCAAATCTCTTGATTATCCCACTCACCCCTAATTATTTCTCTAAGAATATCAAACATCAAAAATCAAAAACCTTATTAATTTAAGTTTATTCAACATCCTTGCCTTAGCATTTCCAAGCTTTCAATGTCAAGTCCCCTATTCAATTAACATACATGAATACATGATTGAAAGGAATTGAAATGAAAAGGGTAAAATTAATATATAATTATAGCTAGTTTACCATTCAAAGGAGATGAGAACATCAATATCAGAAACAAGCTTCTCCATTCCACTCAAAATCTCCTCCACCACTATTCCTTCTTTAACTTAGCCACCACCAAATGCTTGAAAAGATGATCAGCCATGGACACCCATAAATATTATACGCAAGGGGGGAGCCAAGTACAAGCCGGCCCGGGCCGTAGCCCGGGTAGCCTTAAACAACCTGTATGTATTTTATCAATAACGACGGTAAATTACCGTCGTTACTGGTTCTTTTCCGTCGCTAAAAGGCATTATTATAAAACTAACCCGGATAGATTTTTTTAATAAAAAATTAGCCCGGGTAGGTTTCAAATTCTGACTCCGCCCCTGATTATACGAGCTTTTAATAAAACTAACTCTCCAAGTTAAGGCATGGAGGATCAATGAATGAATTTATATGGGCTAGCTATATTAATATCTGTTCACATGTGAAAAATAGTCTTTCGTACCATTTATGAAAGTCAGTCAATCTCAACTTTATTGGGATAACATCTACTGCCTAATATTGATGCAAATGTCCAGCTGCATGCATGCTTCTTTCTGTACTATACTACCTAATTATTGAGACCCACTACTTGACCTTTTGTGACAGTCCAACCATCACACATATTATGTTCTTTTGCTTTTATTCTTCATTAATTAATAATTTCTCGCAATTCATTCTTAAAATATCATAAGCTGAGATGGAAGTCATTAGAATAAAGTTTGTGTTAAATTCTTAAATTCAAAAAACTAATTAATGATTTCCCACTACAATATATTTGATTACGCTGAGATTATTTGAAAAATCTCAACTGAAAAAGACAGGAAAATAATTAATTCCCCTTTGAAAAAGATTGATAAGCACCAAACAAGGATGGCATAGAGTTTGAAGAAATTAGTGTAATGAATTGATTTTTTTTAATGAGAGTAGAACTAGCATGACACTCCATAGTTATGATCCACCACTTAAACTCAAAGCGCTTTCAGATGGAATCGAACGGACTGATTTTCATACCGCTTAAATTTAAAGCGCTTTTAAATAGAATCAAACATACTAATTTTTATAATAGTTATATAGACAGAGACACTGTACCATCACTTCACGTGTGGGGACTGAAATATTCAAGTATGACTGCTAGTAATCGATAAATATAGGACCATTTCCACATTAATTTAAAGTATAACATAAAACTTCTAAGTGGTTTTAGTTTTACCTTTTCAAAAAAAGTTGAACAATAATAACTTATGTGGATAGTGCTCTTAAATGACGTGATAATAAAACGTCATTTTCTATTGAACATTAACGTTTCTTTTGGTAAATGATCAATTGACATCTAACTACACTAGTATAGTTTATTAGATATAATTTTGTCGATAACATGCTTATAAATGAAAATGGTACTTGGACCGAGTCATTGAGTACAAGGTACACTGAAATATCCCAAAGGGTTTCTCAATTTTGAGATGCTGGTATAACATTAAAATGTACAAGAAAATTGAGTTTGGACAGGGTAGAGCAATTGCATGCATACGCATTCCATTAATAGAAGAATATGATCAACCTTTGAATGATCTACTTGAGTAGAGCCATCAATTTGGGTTAGGCCCGTTAAGTTGGCCCACCCCGCCAAACAATTTAGACGGGTTTAGTTGAAATATTAGCAACCCATTTGGAAGTGAGTCTACACGGGCCAGCCCACTCGGGTCGTGGGCCTAGGCGGGTCGGATTTGTGTTGGCCCGCGGGTTGGCAACAAAAAATCTAATTTGATTTATAGAGTAATAGTCATATGCTGCATAGTCCTAGTTTTTTTCTCCCCAGGCATCACTACAACAGTCGATACTCAATACTTCGCCCATCGACTGTCGGCTTCTTATTTGTTCCGTCTTTTTTCTCTTTGTTCTCGTCTTCAAGGGTTCATGGATTCAAACTTGGTTCCAGACTGCAGCAGTCAATACTCAACCTAGATGAAGCATGTAAATCATGATGGTGCTTTTATTTTTAGAAATAATGTTATTTCTGATATTAACCGATTCTACATGCATGAGGGAGAAAGAGAAACTTAAGCATGTTTTCGCTACCATTAAAAACAGAGTTTGTTTAACTTCATATTTGTGGACAGCATGTACTAGTGAGGGGTATATTTGTTTGACTTCTCATTTTGTTGACAGTGATTGGAAACTGAACAGCAAGATACTTAACTTTTTTCATATGCCTCCTCCACACTTAGGAGTTGAATTGCATCTAAATTGTTTACTAGTGTTTTTTACTTGTACTCTCTAATTAGTTTATATTTTCTTATTATAACTATTTAAATTAATGTAGGAAATGATGGCATATGAGAGCCGAACAATTACAAGTGCTGGAAAATGTCAATTGAATCTCTATTTGGAGGAGCCAAAACATGAATTTGTATATTATCAAGATTTGGATGTTTTGGAGTATTGGAAGAATCAAAAGAATCGGTACCCAATCCTTTCACTTATGAAATGTGATGTTTTGGCTATTCCTATAACTACTATTGCATTAGAATTAGTTTTTTCCATTGGTGCTCGAGTGCTTACCAAGTATAGAAGTAGTTCAACTCTTACTGAAAATGTGCGATCTCTTATTTGTACTAGCAATTGGTTATATGGATATGATATCGGTAATTTTATTTACAAATTTTTAATTATTTTCTTGAATTATTTGTGACTTGTAACTTCATATATTAGTTTATTTTGATTTGAATTTTTAACTACCTTCATTTTTGTGTATTTCATATGTAGATAAAAATCAAGAAGGCAACGTAATAGTTACATCAATATTGTCCAAGCAATGATCAAATGTTCTAGAGGATGCTGATGCAGACATTGAAGAAAAAGGCGATGAAGAAGAAGAATTTGACATGGATTATATCATGATTGGTGATATTTAAAGAATGTTGATTTTACTGAAATTTATATTTTATGAATTTTTCAAATTTTAGTTATTTTGTTGAACTATTTGGTCAATTAATGTGTAACGATAGACAAGACTCTTGTTTGGTGTATTATGACTATTTGATCATGTTCTTGAACTCTTGTTTTCTATAACTATTAATGATTTTTATTTATTTTTATTTGTAGTGAGAGAACCCGCTGACTGGCATGTCTAACCCGCAACCCACTTTGGGTTGGGTTGGGGACAAAATTTGTTAATTCTAGCTATACACATGTTTTTAAAAAATTGAAAATTATTCACCAAAACACGTATTTCACCCCACAATAAAAGGGTTGTGGAGAGAAAACACAGACATTTAACCGAAATAATTAGATGTTTGTTGAATAATTTGAATTTACCAATAAAATTTGGTCATTATCACTTCTCACTTCAACATTTTTATTAAATAGATTACCAACAAAAGTGTTAAATTGGAAAACTCCTATTTAATATTGAACAAGTGTGAAGTTAATTATAAAATTCTCAAAGTTTTTGAATGTTTATGTTATATGATTAAGAATAATTTTCAAAAAGAGAAACTTAAACCTACACAAATCAATGCATATTTGTAGGATATCCTTTAAATAAAAAATGATACATATATTATATCAAATTGATTCAAATAAAATAATGACATCAATGGATGTGACATTTTATGAAAATAATTTTCATTCAATGAGAAAATAAATGAAAAGATCGAAAGTCCTCGAAAAAATGATAATATATCATCATCTTGAGACGAAGATAATGAAGAGTTTGCCTAATGATTTAGTGACTGAGTTACAAATTAATAAAAATCGAAATATGATCATTGTCTATATATTAGACATAATGATCAAAACAATTACATTCCTACTCATATAAGTAGATGACAGTTTAATGACTGAATATGATATATTAGACATTACAGAAACCAAATTTTTAATTAATTAAAATTTTTCTATAAAAGATCTCGAAATTGTAAAAAAATAATTGTCTCAAAATCGAACATGATGCTGATGATATTCATGTATGATGTAACCAAAAAAATATTAATATGGATACTTATAAGATACACCGATTCTAAATCTAAATCGAAGATCTTTGATTTGCAAAATTCATGCTTGGTCTTAAAATTGAACATAATACCGATGGTATTAATGTAATCAAAGAAAGGAAATATTATTATGGATGCTGGTAAGATTCATTGATTCAAATTCAAAATAAAAGACCTTGAAATTTAAAAAAAAAATTATTAGTCTCGAAATTACAAATGATACTGATAGTATTTATCGATAATGTTGGCCTAATGAGTAATAAATCTAGTAATATACCCATTGTTATGGGTATCAAATTACATAAAATAAAATTTGCAAATTATGAACCTATGCTTAGGATATTAAAATGTATAAAACAAATTGTATAAATCTAATTATAACCCATTGAGGGGTATCAAACTCTATAAAAAAATGTTGATATCTATTTATGAATCCATTGAAAAATATTAAACTGCATGGAAAAATTGTAGAATTTAATTATGAACCCATTGAGGGTATCAAACTGCATACAAAAATTGCAAAAATATAATCGAACCCATTGAGAGTATCAAACTGCATAAAAAATTATAGAAATCTGTTAATGATGTTAATGAACTGAGTAAGTCGAGGAGACATATTAAAATATGGTTATATCTAAATTAGAGCGAGCATAATATTTCATATAATGATGTATAACAACAATCTTAACTAACGAATGAATCATCTATAACTTATTGGAAAGTTGCACTCTATATTGTGAGGTATTTAAAACATATTTTCAAAAGTCTAGACTTTTTAATTTTTCGAGAATATGAGATAAGAGTTTTTTCTCCAAGATATTCATCTTGAAAGGGGAGTATTGAGATACGTATTTATCATATTTTATATATTGTGAGAAGCATCTATAACTGATCAAGTTATTTCTTAGATAGAAGTTGATGCCGAACAAATAGTTAGTCGAAACCCTAACTCAATTTGAACAAAAACTAACACGGTTTTTTAGCAATCAATGGTAAAAAAGAAAACGTGATCGAATTGATCATCTGTATCTACATGGAGAAGATTCAATTGTTCTCACATTAACGATTATTACTTTAATGAACTACTTCGAATGGAATATTAGTATTTGGCTTGGTTTTGATCTACTATTGAAAATGAAGACATGCTTCATCGACCATCGACCGTTCTTGCCAGATTCTTGAGGACCTTAAAAGAAAAAACAATGCTTTGGTGCAGCAGTAAGGACTTTAATAATGAACACATACAACAAAAAAGAATAAGGTCCACTTTTATTAGGGGTGAGCATTGGGTGGATTAATCCGAAATCCAATCCAATCTGAATTCTAAATACTAATTCGGATTGGATATTTCGGATTGGATTGAGATCGGATCGGATTGGATTGAGATCGGATCGGATTGAGTTCGGATTGAATTAAATCGGATTGGATTAGGATTATCCAAATTATCCAGACTATCTAAATAAAAAAATATTTTTTAATATACTTTTCTTTAAATAAAATTTCATCTCAATATAATATATATTTTAGTTATCATCACTTTGACAATGGTATTTTTTTAATAATTATATTTTTTATTATTTTTTTAAATTCAAATTTAATAATAATAAAAAAGTCGATTTTTTTTTAAAAAAAATTTGTTGACTAATTTCAAGTTGATATATATAAATATTTTTTTAGTTTGGATTATCCAAACCATTTTCAATCCAATCCGTATCCGATCCGTATTAATTATTAAAATGGTTTAGATTACGGATTGAATAAATTTAGTTTGGTTTTAATACGGATCGGACAAAACGGATTGGTTTTACCCATTTGTTCACTCCTAACTTTTATAGTATTGTACTTCACAGTAATTATGAGATGATATTAAAGCTCGATATAAAGGCAATAACAAACCAACCCAACTTGAGGAAGAATGTCTACACCATACAATCAATACTTCAATGATGAAGATGCACCATACAATCAATACTTCAATGATGAAGATGCACCATCGGAGATAACTAATGGATAATATAAAACAATTTAAAAGTTGCTCAAAAGATTGATAGATTAGAGACAAAATTTCTAAAACTTTGTCTTGAACAGGGAACTCCAAAGGAAATAACATCGACTTCAAATTAGATTTTTTTTTTTAAAAAAACTTGAGAGTTTCCAACATTTGAACATCTCCAGTCCAAACTTTTCTTCAATATGTCCATCTTGAGGGGAGATATTGAGACATTATCTATTTAAGAACTATTTTATTTAATAGAATATTAGGATAGTTTTATACTTACTAATTAAGGTTGTTTCTTAAATTCATGTATATAAATCGATTTGGTCATTAATTCTCAAACACACAAATAGATACTAACATAATAAATCATTCTTTTGTTTCTTATTCTCTACTTTATATCTTTTTTAAATCTTCTTCGTTTGTGATCGATCTTCAACTAATTTACGCTTATTTTTCGCATAAGTTATCAACAATTAAGGAGTATAATCTTTTATCACTTATAAAGAATAAAGTGAAGTCTTTCTCCTATTAAGAGATTGGTGAAATCTTGATATGCTAGGTGCATTCACCAAAATGTTTTTTTATTGCTTTTCATTTTCATAATTTCTTTGTTATCGCCGTCTTTATTGCTTTTAATTTTCATGTGTTTGGTTTAAAAGTTATGGTGAGTAAGAGATTGGATTATGATTTCTAGATATAATTAAAGTTTAGATTGTATTACAAGTTAGATAATTAGGCTGGATTGGATTTTTTAAAATTGACTTTAAAACCCAAATTCAAGTACAATACAAGAGAACGTCATTTGTTTGTGTGATAAAGAAAAATTAACAATTTAACTTAGCCATTTGACAAAACATGTTCTGAATGTAGTCGGAAATTCAACTTATGTAAAAAAAATGTGGTAGTGTTCCTGAACAAGTTTTTGTGTACCAATGTTTTGTGTGCAATTTAAAATATGTTCTAATTATAATAGCAAATTGTATTTTTTTTTTTTTTTGTTCCTTTATGTAATTGCTGCTCCAATTATCATAATAAGCTGAATTTGAGTGATAATTTGGTTTAGTCTCATGTCGTCTCAAATCTTATAAGTTATTTTGTTCAGTTTCAAAATGCTACATTTTTTTTTCTAATATTGTGTGATGAAATCTGGTGCATACATGCTACATTTTTTTTCTAATATTGTGTGATGAAATCTGGTGCATACATGTAGTTATTTTTTAGATTGATTTGGATACAATGTTAACATTGTTTTAAGTTCTAATTTATAATACTTGGTAAACTATTTTATAATTTTTTTTATGAAAATGATTGGTTATATATTATGTTAATTAAAGTTCTTACTTATTTAAGCTCAAAATTTATGCTATGAAATATACTTGAACAATGTTGAAATTGAGTTCAGTTATTGTCAATTTTAGATCTAAAATTGAGGGCATAGTTTTGAAGGATTCTTTCACCCTATTTGAAAGTTGATTGGAAGGCAAAATTTGATTAAAATTATCTAAAGTGTCTTGCAAAATATGAATATAGAGTTAGTTTTTTTATAAAAATTATGCAGTGAGACCTTCATATCTATCTTCATCTTTTCGTAGCAGAAGTATTTACCGGAACCGGGAAAATATGTTGGTCTAGCCGAAACAATTAGGGCTTTCAATTAATTCTTTCCGGAGAATTAGATGGTCTTCCTGAACAGGCTTTTTATTTGGTAGGAAACATCGATGAAGCTATTGCGAAGGCTATTAAATTAGAAATGGAGAGTAATTTGAAGAAATGACTTTAAATCTTTGTGTACTGACCCCTAACCGAAGTGTTTGGAATTCCGAAGTGAACGAAATTATTTTATCTACTAACAGTGGCCAAATTGGCGTATTACCAAATCACGCCCCGATTGCCACAGCTGTAGATATAGGTATTTTGAGAATACGCCTTAAGGATCAATGGTTAATGCTGGCTCTAATGGGTGGTTTTGCTAGAATAGGCAATAATGAAATCACTGTTTTAGTAAATGATGCGGAGAAGAGTAGTGATATTGATCCACAGGAAGCTCAAGAAACTCTTGAAATAGCAGAAGCTAATTTGAAGAAAGCTGAAGGCAAAAGAAAAATAATTGAGGCAAATATAGCTCTCAGACGAGCTAGGACACGAGTAGAAGCTCTCAATGCAATTTCATTTCTCCGACGGAGTAGAAGCTCTCAATGCAATTTCATTTCTCCGACGTTTTCCCAACCGAGCTATCCCGCTTTGATTATTTTTTATATTTCCATGTATATTATATATATATATATATATATATATATATATATATATATATATATATATATATATATATATATATATATATAATGTTTAAAGATAAGACATAAATTGCTGTGTGATTATTATTGGAACCAATAAATAATAAAATTGAGGGAATATGTTGAATCAAATTAACTAAAAGCTTGTTCGGTTTGGGTTATTTTAAAAATCGGTGATAATTTGGTGATAATTTTGAAGAATTGATGATTATTTTTGATAAAAAGACTTAAAGGGTATTAATATATATTAAATAAAATACAAAGTAATAATTTAAAATAAAGGGTATTTTATTATTTTAGTTAATAATTTGAATAATGTAATTGATAAAAATGAGTGAAGTGATATTTGATTTTGTATAAGTTTTTTTTAAAATTTATACCGAACCAGGCTTAAGTTTATTTTTTATTATTTTTTTATTTCATATCTTTGACTTTTATAGCTTTTTAGTAGTCATTTGGATCCGTTGCAAAAACATTTTTACCCACTTATAGTCTGTTGTAGAGATTCATAGCTATCTGATAATATATTCTGGAGTTCTATAAATATTTATTTTTTTGCCTAATAAAATTTTTGAGTATATTAATTTTTTTTAATTCATTAACAGACTAATTACACGACATTGAAAATAAAATTAATTAGTTCGGAAACAGTGTTGTATGGGATCCTAAATTAATTAAATGTCGAACAAAATAAATAAATAAATAGAATATAATTGGTGATTAAATAAATAAAATAAATGATATAAAAATTAAATAAAAATAAAAATATATTTTGTATTAATTTGTGTTTGATTTTATTTTTTAGAAAATAAAGTCATGTAGATAAAAAAAAATAGTAAATCAAAATGACCTTAAGTTGAATTGGGACTCAGATCTAGTGTAGCCAAAAGCAATGAAGAGCGTGTAGTTGCCATCGGATCAATCTAATCTAACGGGCTAGATAGGAAGAGACAAGATTACGAATATATGTTTGATCCAGCGGCTAAGAAAAGAGGCACTTAAATGGACTCGTCCAAATTCCAACACTCTCAAAATGGACCCACTATCAATTGAAACTTTAGATCATTGTTTTGGGAAAGAATTAGAGAAGAAAATTCTTTAAATTGAAATCCTTCATTGGAGCCAAGCGAGCTGATTTGAAAATTTGAAATTCTCGGAGAAGTCCTCTAAACCATATTCTCCTTCGGCTAATAATTGCATTAGTTGCCCACAAAGGTAGTTAGTGGTAAGAGTCGTCTTAAAATATAAAAAATGTCACGGATTCGATTTTATCTAAAAACGTTTTGAGTTTAAGCATGAAACCATGATTGTGGTGTCATGCTAGTTCTCCTTTAATTCCAAAAAAAATATAAATAGTTGCCCAGTTGTCTAGGAGTTCTCACGAAGCGTTTGTAAGTCTCAATCCACGAAATATTACGAATTATGAACTCATATTGATTTTTAGCATATTTGAGTTTCTGTCATTTGTGTAATTTGATTTTGGTCGCGATATTTCATTATAAAGGCTGTTTGGTTGAACGACTCCGAGCATGCTTTGTGTCCCAGACCTGTTGTCTAGCCTCTCTAAGATTACTAGGTCTTCTGATGTCTCCCGAGCCTGGCTCAAACATCCACAGCAGAAAGATTTCATCCAATATAACCTCAAGCCTAGCTTAGGTCTTGTTTGCTTCCTATTTCCATTCCTTTAATTATTTTATATTATTAAATACTTCAAATAATTTTATAAAATTTCTACAAATATATGAAATGGTTTTAAATATTTTTCTTAATAATTATGCAACTTATTTTTATTTGAGGGCTCTTTGAGTTTATTTTTCGAATTTGACAAATTTTGTGTTAAAACTCAAACCAAATCAATTTTCCAATCAATCACTTCTCACCAATCACATTACTCATTTCATTAACAAAAATACTAAAATACTCTCTAATTTAAATTATTATTTTATATTTTATTTATATATATCAATACCTTTAAGTCTTTTTACTTAAAATAATCATTACCTCCTTAAAATCATCCCCATCATTCAATTTTTCTCTCTTTTCATTTTTTTTTCGTTCTCTCTTTACATGATGTATTGAGCCTACCTTGTATTAATAACACTTTGATATAATATATTATTTACATATGGTGAATACATTTTTGAGACAGGTAGAGGAGTTGTATGGAAGGTTTGTGGGCTTGGTACATGTTAGTAGGCAAAGTCTTGATTTATCCACTTAGCATTAATGGCCAACTCTCCACTTTCCCCCACCTTCTCGATGTAGTAGCTCCCAGTCTCGCCTATGTTGCTCTTGACCACGTAGGGTACAAACTCGCTCCTTGCTGCTAATCTGGCTGATGAAATTGTTACCGTCATTATGTGAGAGGAGGGGGTTTGTATCACTCCCTTCTACTTCGTATACTAAGGATTTCCTAATACTTTTGTGATAAAATCTGATGCATACATATGGTTCTTTAGATTGATTTGGATACATGTTAACATTTTTGTAAGTTCTCATTCTGTTACTAGATAAACTATTTTATGAAAATGATTGATTATATATTTTGTTAATTCAAAGTTCTTACTTTTTCAAAGCTCAAAATTTATGCTATGAAATATTCTAGAACAATGTTGGAATTGAGTTCAATTATTGTCAATTTATATCTAAAATTGTGGGGTAAGTTTTGAAGGATTCTTTCACTTTTTGAAAGTTGATTGAAGGCAAAATTTGATTAAAATTATCTTAAAGTATCTAGCAAAATATGAATATCGTCATATTTATGTAATAGATTGACTAATAAATGCTTGAAAAATGATCCAAGTTAATATGGTTAATGTCCTATTGGACTTTATCAAACGATGGCCTAAAATTATCATTTTCTTTTTTGAAGGACATAAAATGTTTTAGGTATATTAACTCACTTTCTATATACTTTATCATGAGGAATGAAATGTAAATAAAAAGTGGATTTTTTATATAGATAGGTTTTGTTAAAAATAAATGCGGTGAAGGTTGATCGAACACCTGACCTTTAGAGACGCTCTCCCAACTGAGCTATCCCCGCTTTTGTTTAAATAAAATTTTGTGTATATTCATGTATATTACAATATCGGTAGGATTTCCTCTCTTCGGTCCTTCTTCTTCAGCGTACGTAAAACCTAACCTAGCTAATTGAAATTTGAAGTATAATTGTATTAGTTTCTCATACTTTTGAATACAAATTGGAGAAATTAGGAGGATTAGAATGGAGTAAGATAGTGAATGAACATCAACGGTGGAAATTGATTAGTTGTGTATGGTTACATGCTGGACTTATACATCTGTTTGCGAATATGTTAAGCCTTGTTGTCATTGGAATTCGACTTGAACAACCATTTAGATTCCGTTTGTTTTCTTTGATTTGTAATGAATTGATTAGTTTCTTGTGGAGTTTGTTTATGATTGTTTATTTGTTTGATTTTGATGAACAGTTTGGATTGGAGGAATTTATCTATTGTCTGGATTTGGTGGAAACATATTATCTTCATTGTTTATATAGAAGAATATTTCAGTTGGTGCTTCTGGAGCTTTGTTTGGTTTTCTTGGTGCTATGTTATCTGAACTTTTCACTAACTGGACTATTTCAGAAGGTTTTTTAATGGACTTTCACTTCTTGGTGCTATGTTATCTAAATTCATGGTTAGTCCGTCTATTTCCAAGTTTCTTTCATTGTTTCGAAACGTGCAAATTTGTCAATATTGTGAAGTATTGTTTGTTAAAAAATGTAGTATATCTATCACTTCTTATATAACTCTTGATGAGATTCCTTGTTGATTTATAATCAATGATTTGTTGGTTTGCTTATAGTGTTTTACATAAACATATTAAGTTGAAATTTGTTGACAGGAAAATGTCATCTTAATCTGAAGGTATATTTTGGAATCAAATCAATCGGGCTTAAGTAAGTCGATATGTCATTTCCTTATAAGTACAATATTTTTGATTAATTCTGGATAAGGAAGGTTGCATATGATGCGAGAAAAAGTAACACAAAACAATTGTTCATTAACCAAGATAATTGGGAGATAATACAAATAATTTTTGTCGGTTTTGAATACAAGAAAAAAAAGTGATGAAAAGTGTTATTTATGAGTTCTCTACTTAGTTAGAATATAAGACATTCATTTTTTTTTGCAGGATGATATGATAGGCTTGCATAATTTTGTTTTTTCACAAGTTCCTCTAATGCATATTGATGGAAGTGATGAGAGTTGGAGTAAATGAGTTATAGATAGATGACTACTAAAATGGGAGTAGAGCTCTAATGCATATGGATGAGAAGTGATGTTTCAGTTTTGTGTATTAATAGAAACTATTGAGTCACACATTTTGTTTCTAAGTGAATGGTTTTTTTATAGTAAATTTTTACTACTTTTAAAATATAGTTAGTTATTTTTTAAATTCTTATTATTAAATACAGTTGATAATTAAGAAAAATATGTAATATAATATGATAAATAATTAGGAAAATAATTTTTTAAGGAAATATATTATTTTTCGACGAATATTGTCACGGGCTCAGTCTTTTCACTGACGATCCGTGCGGCACTAGTTACGATCTTCGCAAGAACGAGTAACTAGTCAGCCTTACTCGACGCAACACTCGGCGTTTAATAGAATTGACACAAGAATTCTAGAGAGAGGGAGTAACTCTTACAAAGAATAGTATATTACTCGAATACTTGGTGATTTACAATGTAATACTTCACAGGTATTTATAGGACTAATTTAGCTGTTACATTGATTGTACACTAATTTAGGGATTCTTTATAATTATCAATCAAGGACATTCCTTTTATATGTCAATTATGATGCACTAATCAAGGAATTCCTTCTAACTCTCAATTAGGTGCGCTAATCAAGGACCTTCCTTCCAGCTTCCTTCCAGTCTAGAATCTTCCTTGGGTTGGGCTTAAGAGGGCTCATGCCTCCTCCTCTTCTTGGGCCAGGAGGATTGGGTCGTGACATTCTCCTTAAGCCTCCTCTTCTTGGGCCAGGAAGATTGGGCTGTGACAATATTCTATGAAGTTATCACAAATTTTTTGACGGAATTAGCACAAATTTTCCGACGGATATTCCTACGGAATTAACTTGAACTTTCTGACGGATATTCATACGAAATTATCACGAAGTTTCCGACGAATATTCCTACAGAAAGTTTCCACAAAAATTTCTGACGAATTATGTATTCGTCGAAAGATTTATTGACGAGCGATATTCCGACGTTTATTATAAAAATGGAAAATATGTCACTAACTATAAATTCATCAGAAATTATGTCGGAAATATACGTCACAAATGACACTTAACAATAATTTTGCGATAAGTCTTGGTCTATCAAATGCACCAATGTGATTAATAAATTATATGGATCCATTAAATAATAAAATGGAGTGAAAATGTTGAATCAAATTAACTATCGTTTTTTTTTTTGTTTTATATTTCTGATCTTAATCTTTTATAGCATTTTTAACTAAATGTTTTCTTTATTAACAAAAAAAAAAAAACTTTACAATAGTCATTTGGATCCATTATAACAACATTTTCAGCCACTTATAGTCTGTTGACTCGTAGATAGCTTGTAACTTGTTCTGAAGTACTTTACGAGGCAACATAATAAATACCAACACAAGAAGCAAAAATTTAGATGAACATTAGAGGAAGAACAAAATCAGTAGTTAAAAGACTTGTATTGAATTTTAATTTCCTTGACGAACAATATTACAATTACAATGAGGAGTATTTATATACGGAAAACAGTAAATGAAAGATTAACAATTTAATGCATGATGATGCTGGCCTTTTTTTAGTAGATGATTCACATGAGTCTCAAGTTGGATGGAATTTAAGTGTTTGTTAACTAAAATAAAATTTGACTTTACTGACTCGTGTCCTCAACCGATCGAAGGAGCTGGAGCTGAATGCTCGAGACATAGACTATGAATACTATTGAACCATGAATCGCAAGGAGGCTTCAATAAAAAAATTAAAAGTCGAGATTTATGGCTTGAGGTGAAATCTCATAAAGAAACAAATAACCTTGAAAATTGGTATACATAAGGACATCAGTTTGGTGCAGTAGGTGAAATAATGAGGCTGAAACATGTTTTTTTTTTTTTTTGTTACAACCCATCTATCTCGCATATTAAAATCAAAAGAAAATAATGTTTTAAGTCTATGAGAGTCTCGATCGTTTTAAGAGATTAAAATAGTCAAAGGGGTACTAATCTCTAATTCAAATCTTAATTTTAAGATTGATTACAAAGTTTTAATTTTAAACCCTAAACTAAAAAATGAATAAGTCTAGGTATGTGTTCGGTTACGACAAGAGAGAATGATTTCGAATATTTAATTCGCCTACAGGTACATCCTAATCGTCCATAAGATGAACTCTACTGATGACATACATTTGGCATAAAATTTATAATTCATTTACTTGTAATTAAGCTTTGTGATTACCTAATCAACAAAATTAATATTTTCATTAGTTTATTATAAAGTGTTTTTTGATGTATGAAAGATGTTAATTATATTTTTGGGATTTAGTATGCCTATATTCTAATGGCCTAAAGGTATTGATATAAGGTTAATTCATTGTCGTATCATCTGATTGTAAATATTTGTTGAAATTTAAGGGGAGATGATGCGTGATTATTTGAAATAATGTTTAAATGATTTTTTTTTTTTAATTAAACATAACGTTACTAGTTTACTATTGAATTAAGTTTTATCAAGTTTTTATAATTATTCAATTATTTAATGAAATGACATTATTTTATCATTTTTTAAAGTGTTAAATTATTCACTTGTGTAAATTGATTTGATGTTGAGAAGAGTTTGAAAGAATTATATGTTTAAAAATAATTTAATTATTAATGAAATAATATTATATTTTATCTATTTATGATGCATAAATAATGAAATTTATGAATGAAGAAGAGTGAAAGTGAAAATATGGTTATGAATTATGATGTGAAGATGAAGAATGTATATGGTTCTAGGTTATAGGTTCATTTAATTCTATTATTAAGAAGATAAGTATGATTAGAAGATAATTCGTAAATTTAATTCTTTCTTTAAACGTTCTAAATTGGGATGAGAGTCATATTTTATAATAAAATGACATTTAAACTAATAGAAGGCGAGAACTTTGGGAGAATGACATTTAAGTATGAGAGTCATAACTTTGGGAGAATACTACTCTTAAATTGTGGTTGTTTTAAAATTTTCACTAACAAAATAATCTATAAAAAAAAATCAGGATTAAATAAATAAATTATGTAAGAATACAAAAAGAAGGCGTATTCATAAGGGACTAATTAAATCAATAATCCAAATATTTGATGCCATATTTTTTCTATAATAAAAAAATATTATTGAAATTAACACTTTTTAACTCTAACCAACATAATGTCTGCCTTACAAATAAATAAAATTCATATTAACAAAGTTGAAACAGACAATACTTATATCTTTGTCGTCGCCATCATCATTATCGTTTTCATCGTCTTTATCATCTTTTTCGTCGACAATATTTAGGATCTGAATATGAGGGATCTGAATATGAGGGACTTCAATGGTTAGGACAATCTAGTGGTCGTCTTACTACTCTCATTCAACGTTGTTTTTGTTATCCATCCAAAAAAGAAACATGATAACATATTTGATAATGAGACCTTCATTTAACTATTTTCTCATCAATTCACTGATTTTACCCTCATTTCTCGGTCAACCAAAAGTATCATTTCTTACATAATAGACATCTCATATTACTAATTTTGTAACCTCATTTTTTCACCCAACTATCCTAACAGTACCAATATCTTTTAATTTCACTTCAGACAAACCAACAATCTCATCACATCATTAACCTCTTTACTTTAACTTCTTCGGTAGACCAACAATCTCATTCATATATTTAGCCACCAATATTTGTAGTTTTCCAATTAGTCTCTCATATTACTAATCTCTCATCTTATCCCTGGGCAAACCAACAACAAATCTCTTATCATTGACAAACCAATGTTACTGACTTCTTATCCCTCAGTAAACCAACCACCAAACTCAATCAGACTTTCACACGCCTTTTATCCCTCAATAAACAATTTCACAAGTCTCTTATTTTTGGCAAACCAATGTTATTGGCCTCTTATCCCTCTTAGAAAACCAACCACAATTTATCACAATCGACCTCTTATTCATGAGCAATCCAACCACCAATCTCAATCGACCTCACGATCCTTTGTTACCGACCTCTTATCCCTCGGCAAACCAACCACAAATCTCAATCACACTTTCACATGTCTCTTATCATTAGCAAACAAATATTATATGCCTCTTATCCCTCTTCAATCAACCATCACCTCATGATCATTTATTACCAGTCTATTATCCCTCGGCAAACCAACTGTCAATCTTAATCGACATCACAATCCAATGTCATCAGACTCGTATCCCGCGTCCAATCAACTACCTCTCATTTATTACCGATCTCTTATCCACACATACAATTTACTTAAATTTGCATTTTCAAATATTTGAACTCTTATCTAGAGTGTGGCCGAGCCTCTTATCCACAAATATAATTTACTTAAATTTGCATTTGCAAGGATTTGAATTACGATGTTCAATAGGTCAGTTAACCGGTTAAATAGTTCCGGTTAAGTTCGGTTTTACCTTTTATTTTACAAATCGGTTAACCGGTCAATATTGGTATTAGTTTTACTAGTTTCAGTTTTACTTGTTCCGGTCAGTTAACCAGTTTAACCGTTAACTGATAATTCAATTTTTTAAATTAAGTATTAAACTTATTAAATGATTTCTTTTTCAAAATTCTTTATTTGTACCTTACTTTTATGTATTCTCCCTTATCTATCTTATAATATATTATATTTTATATAATATAATATAATATATTATAATAATATTTCCTAGATATATTTAGAAATATATTATAATATATTATATTATTATAACAATATAATATTACACTAATATAATATATTTCAAAAGTCTCCGTTTTTATACTAATAGCCATATAAATTATTTTTTTTTTAAATAAATATACAAATTATAATTTAAAATTTAAAATAACTTATATATATTATTAAATATTATTTATAATATATATAATATTTACAAAATAACTAATATAAATATATGATTAAATTATTACCGGTTTATCGGTTAAACCGCTAAAAATTGTTCCACCAAAAACCAAATCATTTAATCGATAAAAAACCGGTTAACCGGAACCATTAGAATCGGTTAAGCAATATACCGATAATATGAAACCGGTAAGCTATCAATTTGGTGAGGTTATCGGTTTTTAGGTTTTTTTGCATAGTCCTACTTCGAACTATTGTTTCAAGTGTAAAAGATGATCATTTTAACCATCAAAACACTTATAATTATTGATATCTTTTATTTATAATTTTGTGTATGCAAAGTGATATATATATTTTATAACATACAAAATTTCGAATTTTTAATTTTTTTTAGTGAAATTCAAAAAAAAAAAAAAACATTACACCTTTCTTATATTAATAAGCTAAAATTATATTTTCAATATATAAATATTATTTATCATTTTGTGTTAAAATTAAAATATAAATAAATAATAAAAAAAATTAATTAATTTTTAACAATATTTTTAATAAAAAAATATTAGTTACCATCAAATATAAATTTTAGACAAATAATCATAAATAATAATTTATTTTTATTTAAATATATCGCAAATTAATTTTTAAATAGAATATTATTATTATTATATATAATATAATTTTAAAAAATAATTCATATATATATATATATATATAATATAATAATATAAAAATAATTAATACAAATATTTATTAAACAAATTATAGAAGAACATGTTAATATAATTAAATTAAATTTTTATTTTTAAAATTGATTAATTCTTAAATGGTTAATGTTTCATTTATTTTTTAAAGATAAAAATAAAAAAAGTTATATAATTTTTAAAAATGGATGCTTATTATTCTTATATAACTAAATTTTTTTTTTTTTAAATTTATTAAATTGTTAAGGTTGATTATACATTTTATTTATTAATTAGAGAGAGAAATGAAAAAGGAATATAAAAAGTTTTGTGTGTTTCTTATTCGAAACGATCCACAGTTTGAGACATCACGATCCTTTGTTACCGATCTTTTATACCTCGGCAAACTAGTCATAAAACTCAATAGAGATCACAATCCAATATTAACCGACTCTCTTGTCTCGAGTGTAGGTCTCTTATCCACAAATATAGTTTATTTAAATCTGTATTTGCAAGGATTTTAACTCTTGTCTCTAGTGTGAAAAATAATCACTTTAACCATTATAAGTAATTTATGTGTTTTATTTATAATTTTGTATAAGCATTGCATGTTATTAAAAAAAATAGATTTTTATTTTTTTTTTATAAAATTCACATATAATATTACACCCTTTTTATTAATAAGCTAAAGTATATTTTCAGTATAAACTAAATTATTTATTATTTTGAATTAAATATATAATGTAGATAAATAATTAAAAATATTAATTTATTTTTGACTATATTTTCAGTATAAAAATATTAGTTACCCGTCAAATATACAAATAATCAAAAATAATATTTTATTTTTATAAAAGTATATCGAGAATTAAGTTTTAAATAGATTCTTATATATATATAATATAATTTAAAAAAATATATATATAATATAAAAAAATATATATAATATAAAAATATAAAATTATAAATACAAATAGAATTATATATATATATATATATATATATATATATATATATATTACAAATTTTATAATATGTGTTAATATAATTAAATTAATTTTTTATTCTTAAAATTGATTAATTCTTGAAATTTTAATTATTTGTTTAATTTATTAGTTTAGAAAGAAATAAAAAATAATAATAATATATATATATATATAATCCTATAACATTTTTTAAAATTATATAATTAAATTATTTTTTATTCTTAAAATTTTTTAAATTATTAATATTTGACAATTCATTTTATTTATTTTATTTATTAATTAAAGAGAAATTAAAGAAGAAATATAAAAAGTCTTATTAGTTTTCTTATTCAAACCTACTCAGGACTCATACATAAAATGTACCCATTTACTTTCAAGCTAAGATCCAAACACCCATTTATTCTTAGGCTAAGATTCAAATGGCAAATCAATATTTAACTAATATATATATATATATATATATATATATATATATATATATATAAATGAAATAATATATATAAAATATATTATTAATTAATAATAATTTAATCTATTACTTATCTATTCTAATATTATCCAATATAATCTATTATCTACTGTAATATTATCTCTTCTATCTAAGTCAGATATTATAAAATTTGGTTACTGATCTAGAAAGTTAAAATTTAACTGTAGCCAATTATTTTATTCTTAAAATGTCCTACTAATTATAAGTTATTAAAAACATACAGAATAATTGTTATTTTAAAATTGAGATTCTATCATTTTTTTTCAATGTCTCTAATTTAAGTTCATATGAGTCTATGACATGTCTTAGAGAATATATGCATGCACCAGAAAATTATAATTTAGTATTACCAATTAAAGCAACATGTTTGCATGTAAATAAAATTCCATGAAACTTGATTTTGATCATATATATAACATAGATAATTAAACCCCATCATACAATTTTGTGAACTTATTTTAACTATATATAATTTGCTTGATTTGGCGGCTAAGTCTCTTTCGGTGGTATATCGTGATGCTTAGGATCTGGTCCTCCTGGTGCCAACCTTTGAGTATGTATGTCTAATGACCGAAAATCGGCATTATTTTGGTGATTCTTCTCCCATTCAGTTAGTTGGAACCCATATTTTCGTGAAAGGATGTGGCTCTCTAGTGTCATAGACTGACCGAAGTTTACTGTGAATATCAAACTTATAACCATCACCATCAGAATGAGAGCTTTTGATAATATGAGATTTGTCATAGTGTTAGTTTGATGAGATTTTAAGGATTAACTTCAAACTATTTATATTGAAAAAAAAAGTAAAAGTCGTTTTTGTTAGTAAAAAATATAAAATAAAAAGGATAAAAAGATGTGGTTTACACATGGATGGAAAAGATTGTGTGAATCTACATTAAGTCTAGTTTGGTTTGAAAAATTATTCTAACAACATGAATAATTATATTAAATTTGAGTTATTTTTCTTTTCAGTAACATAAATCCTATTAAGATATTTTTTTAAAGTGAATAATTTTTTTTTATTAATCCCAATATCTCAAATAACACATATACTTTACTTGATGAATCAAATCATGATAATTTATACATTCACTAATTAGAGACAGAAATGAAACAAGAAATATAAAATGTGTTATATGTTTCTTATTCAAACCGATTCACACTCTTTCGCTAAAATCTAAATTAACAACGTGTCTCAACCCAATTATCCCATTTTTATTATTATTATTATTATTTTTATATATATATCCAATGTTACCCGAGCTCTAATTATTCACAAAGAGAAGTACCTTACTATATTCATGACCAATCGGATCTAACCAGTTCTCATTTGCAAACAAGGATTCTAACTCAGGTTCTTATCCACAAATATAATCTATATATAATTATATATATATTTATATATATATATATTTAATAATATCTAATCTAATATTTTAGAGATTTACCACACGCTGCATGTACAATCATTGATTATCTCTTCTAAACTAATAAATATTCTCTCTTAAAATAAATTTATCTTTCTTAATTAATTTTTTTTTTATTTTTTATTTTCTTTCTCCTACAATATATTATAATAATATATTACTTTTTATATTTTATCTCTCATTATTTATTTATATATATATATATATATATATATAAACTTTAATTTTTCTTAAATATATTTTATCTCTAGATAATAAAAATGAATATCTATAATTTATATATAATGAGAGAAAAAAATTAATGATGGAACGTTTAACTTCCCAAACTAACATACTTTGTTCATTAATTCCAAAACTAACCTATTTTACTATTTAAACTAAGTTATTTTTTTTAAAATTTATTAATTTATTACATTTAAATTCATTATATATATATATTAAAATTATTATTTTTATAAATTTATTATATTTAAATTATTATTTTTATAAATTTAATTATTTATATTTTGATATATATATTTTAAATTATTATTTTTATAAATTTGATTATTTATATTTTGATATATATTTTAAATTATTATTATTTATAAATTTAAACTATTGTCTTGAGTGTGGCCTCTTATCCACAAATATAATTTACTTAAATTTTCATTTGCAAGGATACGAATTAGGGTGTTCAATAGGTCGGTTAACTGGTTAAACAGTTCCGTTTAAGTTCAGTTTTACATTTTATTTTACAAACCGGTTAACCAGTCAATATTGGTATCAGTTTTACTAGTTTTTGTTTTACTTGTTTCAGTCGGTTATCCAATTTAATCGTTAACTGATAATTCAATTTTATAAATTAAGTATTAAACTTATTAAATGATTTCTTTTTCAAAATTCTTGTTTGTACCTTACTTTTATGGTATTCTCCATTATCTATCTTATAATATATTATCTTTTTATATAATATATTATAATGATATTTCCTAGATATATTTAAAAATATATTATAATATATTATATTATTATAACAATATAATATTACAATAATATAATATATTTCAAAAGTCTCCATTTGTATACTAATAGTTATATAAATTAATTTTTTTAAACAAGTATACAAATTATAATTTAAAATTTAAAATAACTTATATATATTATTAAATATTATTTATAATATATGTAATATTTACAAAACAACTAATATAAATATATGATTAAATTATTACCGATTTATCGGTTAAACCGCTAAAAAAATAGTTCAACCGAAAATCGAACCGTTTAACTAATAAAAAACCGGTTAACCGGAACCATTAAAATCGGTTAACCAATAAACAGATAATATAAAATCGGTAAGCTATCGATTCGGTAAGGTTATCGTTTTTTTGCACAGTTCTACTTCGAACTCTTGTTTCGAATGTGAAAGATGATCATTTTAACTATCGAACCACTTATAATTATTGATATCTTTTATTTATAATTTTGTGTATGCAAAGTGATATATATCTTTTATAACTAACAAAATTTCGAATTTTTGCTTTGTTTTAGTGAATTTAACAAAAAAAAAAAATATTAAACCCTTTTTATATTAATAAGCTAAAATTATATTTTCAATATATAAATATTATTTATTATTTTGTGTTAAATTTAAAATGTAGATAAATAATATAAAAATAAATTTATTAATTATTAAATAATTTTTCAATAAAAAATTATTAGTTACAGTCAAATATAAATTTTAGACAAATAATCATAAATAATAATTTATTTTTATTTAAATATATCGCAAATTAATTTTTAAATAGATTATTATATATATATAATATAATTTTTAAAAATGGTTCATATATATATAATATAATAATATAAAATAATTAATATAGATAGAATTAAATATATACATATAAATATTTAGTAAACAAATTATAGAAAAACATGTTAATATAATTAAATTAATTTTTTATTTTTAAAATGGATTAATTCTTAAATGGCTAATGTTTCATTAACGTTTCTTTTGGTAAATGATCAATTGACATCTAACTACACTAGTATATTTTATTATATATAATTTTGTCGATAACATGCTTATAAATGAAAATGGTACTTGGACCGAGTCATTGAGTACAAGGTACACTGAAATATCTCAAAGGGTTTCTCAATTTTGGGATGCTGGTACAACATTAAAATGTACAAGAAAATTGAGTTTGGACAGGGTAGAGCAATTGCATGCATACGCATTCCAGTAATAGAAGAATATGATCAACCTTTGAATGATCTACTTGAGTAGAGCCATCAATTTGGGTTAGGCCCGTTGAGTTGGCCCACCCCGCCAAACAATTTAGACGGGTTTAGTTGAAATATTAGCAACCCATTTGGAAGTGAGTCTACACGGGCCAGCCCACTCGGGTCGTGGGCCTAGGCGGGTCGGATTTGTGTTGGCCCGCGGGTTGGCAACAAAAAATCTAATTTGATTTATAGAGTAATAGTCATATGTTACATAGTCCTAGTTTTTTTCTCCCCAGCATCACTACAACAGTCGATACTCAATACTTCGCGCATCGACCGTCGGCTTCTTATTTGTTCCGTCTTTTTTCTCTTCGTTCTCGTCTTCAAGGGTTCATGGATTCAAACTTGGTTCCAGACTACAGCACTCAATACTCAACCTAGATGAAGCATGTAAATCATGATGGTGCTTTTATTTTTAGAAATAATGTTATTTCTGATATTAACCGATTCTACATGAGGGAGAAAGAGAAACTTAAGCATGTTTTCGCCACCGTTAAAAATAGAGTTTGTTTAACTTCATATTTGTGGACAGCATGTACTAGTGAGGGGTATATTTGTTTGACTTCTAATTTTGTTGACAGTGATTGGAAACTGAACAGCAAAATACTTAACTTTTTTCATATGCCTCCTCCACACTTAGGAGTTGAATTAGCTGCTAAGTTGTTTTCTAGTGTTTTTTACTTGTACTCTCTAATTAGTTTATATTTTCTTATTATAACTATTTAAATTAATGTAGGAAATGATGGAATATGAGAGCCGAACAATTACAAGTGCTGGAAAATGTCAATTAAATCTCTATTTGGAGGAGCCAAAACTTGAATTTGTATATTATCAAGATTTGGATGTTTTGGAGTATTGGAATAATCAAAAGAATCGTTACCCAATCCTTTCACTTATGAAATGTGATGTTTTGGCTATTCCTATAACTACTATTGCATTAGAATTAGTTTTTTCCATTGGTACTCGAGTGCTTACCAAGTATAGAAGTAGTTCAACTCTTACTGAAAATGTGCGATCTCTTATTTGTACTAGCAATTGGTTATATGGATATGATATCGGTAATTTTATTTACAAATTTTTAATTATTTTCTTGAATTATTTGTGACTTGTAACTTCATATATTAGTGTATTTTGATTTGAATTTTTAACTACCTTCATTTTTGTGTATTTCATATGTATATAAAAATCAAGAAGGCAACGTAATAGTTACATCAATATTGTCCAAGCAATGATCAAATGTTCTAGAGGATGTTGATGCAGACATTGAAGAAAAAGGCGATGAAGAAGAAGGATTTGACATGGATTATATCTTGATTGATATTATTTAAAGAATGTTGACTTTACTGAAATTTATATTTTATGAATTTTTCAAATTTGAGTTATTTTGTTGAACTATTTGGTCAATTAATGTGTAACGATAGACAAGACTCTTGTTTGGTGTATTATAACTATTTGATCATGTTTTTGAACTCTTGTTTTCTATAACTATTAATGATTTTTGTTTATTTTTATTTGTAGTGAGACAACCCGCTGACTGGCATGTCTAACCCGCAACCCACTTTGGGTTGGGTTGGGGACAAAATTTGTTAATTCTAGCTATACACATGTTTTTAAAAAATTGAAAATTATTCACCAAAACACGTATTTCACCCCACAATAAAAGAGTTGTGGAGAGAAAACACAGACATTTAACCGAAATAATTAGATGTTTGTTGAATAATTTGAATTTACCAATAAAATTTGGTCATTATCACTTCTCACTTCAACATTTTTATTAAATAGATTACCAACAAAAGTGTTAAATTGGAAAACTCCATATTTAATATTGAACAAGTGTGAAGTGAATTATAAAATTCTCAAAGTTTTTGAATGTTTATGTTATATGATTAAGAATAATCTTCAAAAAGAGAAAATTAAACCTACACAAATCAAATGCATATTTGTAGGATATTCTTTAAATAAAAAATGATACATATATTATATCAAATTGATTAAAATAAAATAATGACATCAATGGATGTGACATTTTATGAAAATAATTTTCATTCAATGAGAAAATAAATGAAAAGATCGAAAGTCCTCGAAAAAATGATAATATATCATCATCTTGAGACGAAGATAATGAAGAGTTTGCATAATGATTTAGTGACTGAGTTACAAATTAATAAAAATCGAAATATGATCATTGTCTATATATTAGACATAATGATCAAAACAATTTCATTCCTACTCATATAAGTAGATGACATTTTAATGACTGAGTATGATATATTAGACATTACAGAAACCAAAATTTTAATTAATTAAAATTTTTCTATAAAAGATCTCGAAATTGTAAAAAAATAATTGTCTCAAAATCGAACATGATGCTGATGGTATTCATGTATGATGTAACCAAAAAAATATTAATATGGATACTTATAAGATACACCGATTCTAAATCTAAATCGTAGATCTTTGATTTGCAAAATTCATGCTTGGTCTTAAAATTGAACATAATACCGATGGTATTAATGTAATCAAAGGAAATATTATTATGGATGCTGGTAAGATTCATTGATTCAAATTCAAAATAAAAGACCTTAGAATTTAAAAAAAAAAATATTAGTCTCGAAATTACAAATGATACTGATAGTATTTATCGATAATGTTGGCCTAATGAGTAGTAAATCTACTAATATACCCATGGTTATGGGTATCAAATTACATAAAATAAAATTTGCATATTATGAACCTATGCTTAGGATATTAAAATGTATAAAACAAATTGTATAAATCTAATTATAACCCATTGAGGGGTATCAAACTCCGTAAAAAATGTTGATATCTATTTATGAATCCATTGAAAAATATTAAACTGCATGGAAAAATTGTAGAATTTAATTATGAACCCATTGAGGGTATCAAACTGCATACAAAAATTGCAAAAATATAATTGAACCCATTGAGAGTATCAAACTGCATAAAAAATTATAGAAATCTGTTAATGAACAGTGTAAGTCGAGGAGACATATTAAAATATGGTTATATCTAAATTAGAGCGAGCATAATATTTCATATAATGATGTATAACAACAATCTTAATTAACGAATGAATCATCTATAACTTATTGGAAAGTTGCACTCTATATTGTGAGGTATTTAAAACATATTTTCAAAAGTCTAGACTTTTTAATTTTTCGAGAATATGAGATAAGAGTTTTTTCTCCAAGATATTCATCTTGAAAGGGGAGTATTGAGATACGTATTTATCATATTTTATATATTGTGAGAAGCATCTATAACTGATCAATCTCAAGATTGATCAGTTATTTCTTAGATAGAAGTTGATGCCGAACAAATAGTTAGTCGAAACCCTAACTCAATTTGAACAAAAATTAACACGGTTTTTTAGCGATCAATGGTAAAAAAGAAAACGTGATCGAATTGATCATCTGTATCTACATGGAGGAGATTCAATTGTTCTCACATTAACGATTATTACTTTAATGAACTACTTCGAATGGAATAATAGTATTTGGCTTGGTTTTGATCTACTATTGAAAATGAAGACATGCTTCATCGACCGTTCTTGCCAGATTCTTGAGGACCTTAAAAGAAAAAATAATGCTTTGATGCAGCAGTAAGGACTTTAATAATGAACACATACAACAAAAAAAGAATAGGGTCCACTTTTATTAGGGGTGAGCATTGGGTGGATTTATCCGAAATCCAATCCAATCTGAATTCTAAATACTAATTCGGATTGGATTGAGATCGGATCGGATTGAGTTTGGATTGAATTAAATCGGATTGAATTAAGATTATCCAAATTATCCAGACTATCTAAATAAAAAAATATTTTTTAATATACTTTTCTTTAAATAAAGTTCCATCTCAATATAATATATATTTTAGTTATCATCACTTTGACAATGGTATTTTTTTTATAATTATATTTTATATTATTTTTTTAAATTCAAATTTAATAATAATAAAAAAATCAATTTTAAAAAAAATATTGTTGACTAATTTCAAGTTGATATATAAATATTTTTTTTAGTTTGGATTATCCAAACCATTTTCAATTCAATCTGTATCCGATCCGTATTAATTATTAAAATAGTTTGGATTACGGATTGAATAAATTTAGTTTGGATTTAATACGGATCATACAAAACGGATTGGTTTTACCCATTTGGTCACTCCTAACTTTTATAGTATTGTACTTCACAGTAATTATGAGATGATATTAAAGCTCGATATAAAGGCAATAACAAACCAACCCAACTTGAGGAAGAATGTCTACACTATACAATCAATACTTCAATGATGAAGATGCACCATCGGAGATAACTAATGGATAATATAAAACAATTTAAAAGTTGCTCAAAAGATTGATAGATTAGAGACAAAATTTCTAAAACTTTGTCTTGAACATGGAACTCCAAAGGAAATAACATCGACTTCAAATTAGATTTTTTTTTAAAAAAAACTTGAGAGTTTCCAACATTTGAACATCTCCAGTCCAAAATTTTCTTCAATAGGTCCATCTTGAGGGGAGATATTGAGACATTATCTATTTAAGAACTATTTTATTTAATAGAATATTAGGATAGTTTTATACTTACTAATTAAGGTTGTTTCTTAAATTCATGTATATAAATCGATTTGGTCATTAATTCTCAAACACACAAATCGATACTAACATAATAAATCATTCTGTTGTTTCTTATTCTCTACTTTATATCTTTTTTAAATCTTCTTCGTTTGTGATCGATCTTCAACTAATGTACGCTTATTTTTCGCATAAGTTATCAACAATTAAGGAGTATAATCTTTTATCACTTATAAAGAATAAAGTGAAGTCGTTCTCCTATTAAGAGGTTGGTGACATCTTGACATGCTAGGTGCATTCACCAAAATGTTTTTTTATTGCTTTTCATTTTCATAATTTCTTTGTTATCGCCGTCTTTATTGCTTTTAATTTTCATGTGTTTGGTTTAAAAGTTATGGTGAGTAAGAGATTGGATTATGATTTCTAGATATAATTAAAGTTTAGATTGTATTACAAGTTAGATAATTAGGCTGGATTGGATTTTTTAAAATTGACTTTTAAACCCAAATTCAAGTACAATACAAGAGAACGTCATTTGTTTGTGTGATAAAGAAAAATTAACAATCTAACTTAGCCATTTGACAAAACATGTTCTGAATGTAGTCTGAAATTCAACTTATGTAAAAAAAAAATGTGGTAGTGTTCCTGAACAAGTTTTTGTGTACCAATGTTTTGTGTGCAATTTAAAATATGTTCTAATTATAATAGCAAATTGTATTTTTTTTTTTGTTCCTTTATGTAATTGCTGCTCTAATTATCATAATAAGCTGAATTTGAGTGATAATTTGGTTTAGTCTCATGTCGTCTCAAATCTTATAAGTTATTTTGTTCAGTTTCAAAATGCTACATTTTTTTCTAATATTGTGTGACAAAATCTGGTGCATACAGGCTACATTTTTTTTCTGATATTGTGTGATGAAATCTGGTGCATACATGTAGTTATTTAAAAGATTGATTTGGATACAATGTTAACATTGTTTTAAGTTCTAATTTATAATACTTGGTAAACTATTTTATAAATTTTTTTATGAAAATGATTGGTTATATATTTTGTTAATTAAAGTTCTTACTTATTTAAGCTCAAAATTTATGCTATGAAATATACTTGAACAATGTTGAAATTGAGTTCAATTATTGTCAATTTTAGATCTAAAATTGAGGGCATAGTTTTGAAGGATTCTTTCACCCTATTTGAAAGTTGATTGGAAGGCAAAATTTGATTAAAATTATCTAAAGTGTTGCAAAATATGAATATAGAGTTAGTTTTTCAATTTAGCAAAATATAAAAATTATGCGGTGAGACCTTCATATCTATCTTCATCTTTTCGTAGCAGAAGTATTTACCGGTTCTCCGGGAAAATATGTTGGTCTAGCAGAAACAATTAGGGGCTTTCAATTAATTCTTTCCGGAGAATTAGATGGTCTTCCTGAACAGGCTTTTTATTTGGTAGGAAACATCGATGAAGCTACTGCGAAGGCTATTAAATTAGAAATGGAGAGTAATTTGAAGAAATGACTTTAAATCTTTGTGTACTGACCCCTAACCGAAGTGTTTGGAATTCCGAAGTGAACGAAATTATTTTATCTACTAACAGTGGCCAAATTGGCGTATTACCAAATCACGCCCCGATTGCCACAGCTGTAGATATCGGTATTTTGAGAATACGCCTTAAGGATCAATGGTTAATGCTGGCTCTAATGGGTGGTTTTGCTAGAATAGGCAATAATGAAATCACTGTTTTAGTAAATGATGCGGAGAAGAGTAGTGATATTGATCCACAGGAAGCTCAAGAAACTCTTGAAATAGCAGAAGCTAATTTGAAGAAAGCTGAAGGCAAAAGACAAATAATTGAGGCAAATCTAGCTCTCAGACGAGCTAGGACACGAGTAGAAGCTCTCAATGCAATTTCTCCGACGTTTTCCCAACCGAGCTATCCCGCTTTGATTATTTTATATATATATATATATATATATAAAATTGCTGTGTGATTATTATTGGAACCAATAAATAATAAAATTGAGGGAATATGTTGAATAAATTAACTAAAAGCTTGTTCGGTTTGGGTTATTTTAAAAACTTAAAGGGAGAAAAAAAAATTATGATTGGTGATCATTTTGAGAAGGTGATGATTATTTTTGATAAAAAAAATTTAAAGGGTATTAATATATATATATAAATAAAATAAAAAGTAATAATTTAAAATAAATAGTATTTTATTATTTTAGTTAATGATTTGAGTAATGTAATGGATAAAAAAGAGTGAAGTGATATTTGATTTTGTATAAGTTTTTTTTAAAATTTATATCGAACAAGGCCTTAGTTTAATTTTTATTATTTTTTTATTTCATATCTTTGCCTTTTATAGCTTTTTAGTAGTCATTTGGATCCGTTCCAAAAACATTTTTACCCACTTATAGCCTGTTGTAGAGATTCATAGCTATCTGATAATATGTTCTGGAATTCTATAAATATTTATTTTTTGCCTAATAAAATTTTTAATTTTTAAAATTTTTGAGTATATTAATTTTTTTTAATTCATTAACAGACTAATTACATGGGATTAAAAATAAAATTAATTAGTTCGGAAACAGTGTTGTATGGGATCCTAAATTAATTAAATGTCGAACAAAGTAAATAAATAAAAGTCAAAAATAAATAAATAGAATATAATCGGTGATTAAATAAATAAAATAAATGATATAAAAATTAAATTAAAATAAAAATATATTTTGTGTTAATTTGGTTTGATATTTTTTTTAGAAAATAAAGTCATATAGATAAAAAAAAAAAAGTAGTAAATCAAAATGACCTTAAGTTGAATTGGGACTCAGATCTAGTGTAGCCAAAAGCAATGAAGAGCGTGTAGTTGCCATCGGATCAATCTAATCTAACGGGCTAGATAGGAAGAGACAAGATTACGAATATATGTTTGATCCAGCGGCTAAGAAAAGAGGCACTTAAATGGACTCGTCCAAATTCCAACACTCTCAAAATGGACCCACTATCAATTGAAACTTTAGATCATTGTTTTGGGAAAGAATTAGAGAAGAAAATTCTTTAAATTGAAATCCTTCATTGGAGCCAAGCGAGCTGATTTGAAAATTTGAAATTCTCGGAGAAGTCCTCTAAACCATATTCTCCTTCGGCTAATAATTGCATTAGTTGCCCATAAAGGTAGTTAGTGGTAAGAGTCGTCTTAAAATATAAAAAATGTCACGGATTCGATTTTATCTAAAAACGTTTTGAGTTTAAGCATGAAACCATGATTGTGGTGTCATGCTAGTTCTCCTTTAATTCCAAAAAAAATATAAATAGTTGCCCAGTTGTCTAGGAGTTCTCACGAAGCGTTTGTAAGTCTCAATCCACGAAATATTACGAATTATGAACTCATATTGATTTTTAGCATATTTGAGTTTCTGTCATTTGTGTAATTTGATTTTGGTCGCGATATTTCATTATAAAGGCTGTTTGGTTGAACGACTCCGAGCATGCTTTGTGTCCCAGACCTGTTGTCTAGCCTCTCTAAGATTACTAGGTCTTCTGATGTCTCCCGAGCCTGGCTCAAACATCCACAGCAGAAAGATTTCATCCAATATAACCTCAAGCCTAGCTTAGGTCTTGTTTGCTTCCTATTTCCATTCCTTTAATTATTTTATATTATTAAATACTTCAAATAATTTTATAAAATTTCTACAAATATATGAAATGGTTTTAAATATTTTTCTTAATAATTATGCAACTTATTTTTATTTGAGGGCTCTTTGAGTTTATTTTTCGAATTTGACAAATTTTGTGTTAAAACTCAAACCAAATCAATTTTCCAATCAATCACTTCTCACCAATCACATCACTCATTTCATTAACAAAAATACTAAAATACTCTCTAATTTAAATTATTATTTTATATTTTATTTATATATATCAATACCTTTAAGTCTTTTTACTTAAAATAATCATTACCTCCTTAAAATCATCCCCCATCATTCAATTTTTCTCTCTTTTCATTTTTTTTTCGTTCTCTCTTTACATGATGTATTGAGCAGCTACCTGTAATAACACTTTGATATAATATATTATTTACATGTGGTGAATACATTTTTGAGACATGTAGAGGAGTTGTATGGAAGGTTTGTTGGCTTAGTACATGTTAGTAGGCAAAGTCTTGATTTATCCACTTACCATTAATGGTCAACCCTCCACTTTCCCAGCTTCTCGATGTAGTATCTCTCTGTCTCGCCTATGTTGCTCTTGACCATGTAGGGTACAAACTTGCTCCTTGCTGCTAATCTGGCTGATGAAATTGTTACCGCCATTATGTGAGAGGAGGGGGTTTGTATCACTCCCTTCTACTACGTATACTAAGGATTTCCTAATACTTTTTGTTATAAAATCTGATGCATACATATGGTTCTTTAGATTGATTTGGATACATGTTAACATTTTGTAAGTTCTCATTCTGTTACTAGATAAACTATTTTATGAAAATGATTGATTATATATTTTGTTAATTCAAAGTTCTTACTTTTTCAAAGCTCAAAATTTATGCTATGAAATATTCTAGAACAATGTTGGAATTGAGTTCAATTATTGTCAATTTATATCTAAAATTGTGGGGTAAGTTTTGAAGGATTCTTTCCCTTTTTGAAAGTTGATTAAAGGCAAAATTTGATTAAAATTATCTTAAAGTATCTAGCAAAATATGAATATCGTCATATTTATGTAATAGATTGACTAATAAATGCTTGAAAAATGATCCAAGTTAATATGGTTAATGTCCTATTGGACTTTATCAAACGATGACCTAAAATTGTCATTTTCTTTTTTTAAGGACATAAAATGTTTTAGGTATATTAACTCACTTTCTATATACTTTATCATGAGGAATGAAATGTAAATAAAAAGTGGATTTTTTATATAGATAGGTTTTGTTAAAAATAAATGCGGTGAAGGTGCCTGACCTTCAGATCTTCAGTCTGACGCTCTCCCAACTGAGATATCCCCGCTTTTGTTTAAATCAAATTTTGTGTATATTCATGTATATTACAATATCTGTATATCAAACACTACAAAAATAAGAAGGCATTTCTGAAAGAAAAAAAAAATAATTCGACGATTTTACCCACAAAATTTGAGACGGAATTAAAAAACGTCAAAAAAATTTAATATAACAAAGAAAAACCGTTGAAAAGAATTAAGAAAATTTTGCCATATCCATTTTCATATCTAATATAGAAGGTAAACATATGTCACAAAATATATGGAAATTTTCCTATGGTACTTTTGATTTGATGTACCTTCCAACGGATTTTAATTCCATTAGAATTCTTGATTAGTGTCAAATTTTTTTGACAAATATATCTACGAAATTGAGGAAGTTAATTTCCGTCCAAAAAGTTCCATCGCAAATACTATTTATATTTATAATTAACTCTCTTTTATTATCACCAAACCCACGTTTCAGCCTCTCCCTCCAAATTTATATTTATGAAATCAGGTTTTCCTTACATATGTATTTTGATTCCTTCTTTGTTTCTTCTCCTTCTTCACATATATTAGCAAACTAAATAAAAAAAATTGAAGAAATAGCAAGCAATAATGGCGAATCGAGATCCAGAGAATGGAGTAGGATTGAATAAGAACAGAGTAAGTAACTTCCTTGATTCATACGAGCGTCAATGGACGTCCTGGCTGGTACCGATGATCGTCGTAGCTAATATCGCTATGTTTATCGCCATCATGTTCATCAACAACTGTCCTAGTAACAATAAATATATCGAAGATGAACGGAACTTGTGTTGCTAGATTCCTCGGTAGGATTTCATTTCAACCTCTCAAAGAGAATCCTCTCTTCGGTCCTTCTTCTTCAGCGTACGTAAAACCTAACCTAGCTAATTGAAATTTGAAGTATAATTGTATTAGTTTCTCATACTTTTGAATACAAATTGGAGAAATTAGGAGGATTAGAATGGAGTAAGATAGTGAATGAACATCAACGGTGGAAATTGATTAGTTGTGTATGGTTACATGCTGGACTTATACATCTGTTTGCGAATATGTTAAGCCTTGTTGTCATTGGAATTCGACTTGAACAACCATTTAGATTCCGTTTGTTTTCTTTGATTTGTAATGAATTGATTAGTTTCTTGTGGAGTTTGTTTATGATTGTTTGTTTGATTTTGATGAACAGTTTGGATTGGAGGAATTTCTCTATTGTCTGGATTTGGTGGAAACATATTATCTTCATTGTTTATATAGAAGAATATTTCAGTTGGTGCTTCTGGAGCTTTGTTTGGTCTTCTTGGTGCTATGTTATCTGAACTTTTCACTAATTGGACTATTTCAGAAGGTTTTTTTTATGGACTTTTCACTTCTTGGTGCTATGTTATCTAAACTTTGTTTGTTTGGTCTTCGCCATTTCTTCTCCTTCTTCTTTGTTTTTTATGGAAACATAAGGTTTTTTATTTAGTTTTCTTATAAAGTAGAAATTTCTGGATTTTCTCTTTTCAGAAAGAAGAGGTAATTGTCATATTTTAGTTTTCTCTTCAATATGGTTCTCATTTACAGGTTCTCTTCATGGGATTCCTTATGGGTTGTGAAGGACACAATAGCTGTACCAGAATACAAGACCACATGGGGCTCAAAAACCTTCAAAAATCAAGTATTGGAACTAACTCCCAACTTTGTTTGCTCAATTCCGGGTAATACTGTTTTTGTTTATACATTAATTCACTACGCAGAGCTGCTTGCTTATTATATGAAAGAAATATACAATTACTGTTATGATCTTTTCATGCATCTCGACATCTCAATTAATATACACTTTCTTGTCAATAGAGATATATTGTATTGAACTTTATTCGATAAGAAAATTTAGTCATCCATGATGATACATTATGTTGTCCTAGTATTGACGTTTATTTATCAAACACATTTATCTCTTTTGTCATCATATTTGAGCATAAGTAACAACACAAAGGTCTAATATTACTGCAACATTAATTACATTGTGTCATCCTTCTGTACATAATCAATATTATCTTTTGATTCCTGAAAATGAAAACTAACTCACTCAATGGTCCTCAATATATATTTTATTCTGCAAGAGTACTTATTTCTATTGTCACCATATTACAAAATAGTGTGTTATATAAATTTTTTATTACTATATCAGGTACACTTTTATGACTGCATCTCAACTCTTTGCACTATTTTCTTGCTTTCTCTTTATTGAAATGAAAACTACATCACATGCATTAGTTTACTTTTTAATTTTTTGATTAGTCATTCTTTTCTAAATTTCTTTCATTGTTTTGACAATTATAATGCTGAATATTTTCAATCGATAAAGTGTGTGAGTACTACTAGGAAAAATTCATATTTTTTTTTGTCATATATATAGGTGATGAATTTATCTTTCTTATTTATTTTTCAGTTTCAATATATATATATATATATATATATATATATATATATATATATATATATAATGAGATATTTCATGGTTAAACACTTATGTTTGATGAACTACTGGATCTAGGAAATCAAATTCATGGTTAGTCCGTCTATTTCAAGTTTCTTTCATTGTTTTGAAATGATAATGCAAATTTGTCAATATTGTGAAGAATTGTTTGTTAAAAATTGTAGTATATCTATCACTTCTTTTATAACTCTTGATGAGATTCCTTGTTGATTTATAATCAATGATTTGTTGGTTTGCTTATAGTGTTTTACATAAACATATCAAGTTGAAATTTGTTTACAGGAAAATGTCATCTTAATCTGAAGATATATATTTTGGAATCAAATCCATCGGGCTTAAGTAAGTCGATATGTCATTTCCTTATAAGTACAATATTTTTGATTAATTCTGGATAAGGAAGGTCGCATATGATGCGAGAAAAAGTAACACAAAATAATTGTTCATTAACCAAGATAATTGGGAGATAATACAAATAATTTTTTTCGGTTTTGAATACAAGAAAAAAAAGTGATGAAAAGTGTTATTTATGAGTTCACTACTTAGTTAGAATATAAGACATTCATTTTTTTTTGCAGGATTATATAATAGGCTTGCATAATTTTGTTTTTTCACAAGTTCCTCTAATGCATATTGATGGAAGTGATGAGAGTTGGAGTAAATGAGTTATAGATGACTACTAAAATGGGAGTAGAGCTCTAATGCATATGGATGAGAAGTGATGTTTCAGTTTTGTGTATTAATAGAAACTATTTAGTCACACATTTTGTTTCTAAGTGAATGGTTTTTTTATAGTAAATTTTTACTACTTTTAAAATATAGTTAGTTATTTTTTAAATTCTTATTATTAAATACAGTTGATAATTAAGAAAAATATGTAATATAATATGATAAATAATTAGGAAAATAATTTTTTAAGGAAATATATTATTTTTCGACGAATATTGTCACGGGCTCAGTCTTTTCACTGACGATCCGTGCGGCACTAGTTACGATCTTCGCAAGAACGAGTAACTAGTCAGCCTTACTCGACGCAACACTCGGCGTTTAATAGAATTGACACAAGAATTCTAGAGAGAGGGAGTAACTCTTACAAAGAATAGTATATTACTCGAATACTTGGTGATTTACAATGTAATACTTCACAGGTATTTATAGGACTAATTTAGCTGTTACATTGATTGTACACTAATTTAGGGATTCTTTATAATTATCAATCAAGGACATTCCTTTTATATGTCAATTATGATGCACTAATCAAGGAATTCCTTCTAACTCTCAATTAGGTGCGCTAATCAAGGACCTTCCTTCCAGCTTCCTTCCAGTCTAGAATCTTCCTTGGGTTGGGCTTAAGAGGGCTCATGCCTCCTCCTCTTCTTGGGCCAGGAGGATTGGGTCGTGACATTCTCCTTAAGCCTCCTCTTCTTGGGCCAGGAAGATTGGGCTGTGACAATATTCTATGAAGTTATCACAAATTTTTTGACGGAATTAGCACAAATTTTCCGACGGATATTCCTACGGAATTAACTTGAACTTTCTGACGGATATTCATACGAAATTATCACGAAGTTTCCGACA
This sequence comes from Impatiens glandulifera, assembly GCF_907164915.1. Lineage (NCBI taxonomy): Eukaryota > Viridiplantae > Streptophyta > Magnoliopsida > Ericales > Balsaminaceae > Impatiens > Impatiens glandulifera. The sequence continues at coordinate 50,070,170 of NC_061862.1, read as the reverse complement.
AATATTCCTACAGAAAGTTTCCACAAAAATTTCTGACGAATTATGTATTCGTCGAAAGATTTATTGACGAGCGATATTCCGACGTTTATTATAAAAATGGAAAATATGTCACTAACTATAAATTCATCAGAAATTATGTCGGAAATATACGTCACAAATGACACTTAACAATAATTTTGCGATAAGTCTTGGTCTATCAAATGCACCAATGTGATTAATAAATTATATGGATCCATTAAATAATAAAATGGAGTGAAAATGTTGAATCAAATTAACTATCGTTTTTTTTTTGTTTTATATTTCTGATCTTAATCTTTTATAGCATTTTTAACTAAATGTTTTCTTTATTAACAAAAAAAAAAAAACTTTACAATAGTCATTTGGATCCATTATAACAACATTTTCAGCCACTTATAGTCTGTTGACTCGTAGATAGCTTGTAACTTGTTCTGAAGTACTTTACGAGGCAACATAATAAATACCAACACAAGAAGCAAAAATTTAGATGAACATTAGAGGAAGAACAAAATCAGTAGTTAAAAGACTTGTATTGAATTTTAATTTCCTTGACGAACAATATTACAATTACAATGAGGAGTATTTATATACGGAAAACAGTAAATGAAAGATTAACAATTTAATGCATGATGATGCTGGCCTTTTTTTAGTAGATGATTCACATGAGTCTCAAGTTGGATGGAATTTAAGTGTTTGTTAACTAAAATAAAATTTGACTTTACTGACTCGTGTCCTCAACCGATCGAAGGAGCTGGAGCTGAATGCTCGAGACATAGACTATGAATACTATTGAACCATGAATCGCAAGGAGGCTTCAATAAAAAAAATTAAAAGTCGAGATTTATGGCTTGAGGTGAAATCTCATAAAGAAACAAATAACCTTGAAAATTGGTATACATAAGGACATCAGTTTGGTGCAGTAGGTGAAATAATGAGGCTGAAACATGTTTTTTTTTTTTTGTTACAACCCATCTATCTCGCATATTAAAATCAAAAGAAAATAATGTTTTAAGTCTATGAGAGTCTCGATCGTTTTAAGAGATTAAAATAGTCAAAGGGGTACTAATCTCTAATTCAAATCTTAATTTTAAGATTGATTACAAAGTTTTAATTTTAAACCCTAAACTAAAAAATGAATAAGTCTAGGTATGTGTTCGGTTACGACAAGAGAGAATGATTTCGAATATTTAATTCGCCTACAGGTACATCCTAATCGTCCATAAGATGACCTCTACTGATGACATACATTTGGCATAAAATTTATAATTCATTTACTTGTAATTAAGCTTTGTGATTACCTAATCAACAAAATTAATATTTTCATTAGTTTATTATAAAGTGTTTTTTGATGTATGAAAGATGTTAATTATATTTTTGGGATTTAGTATGCCTATATTCTAATGGCCTAAAGGTATTGATATAAGGTTAATTCATTGTCGTATCATCTGATTGTAAATATTTGTTGAAATTTAAGGGGAGATGATGCGTGATTATTTGAAATAATGTTTAAATGATTTTTTTTTTTTAATTAAACATAACGTTACTAGTTTACTATTGAATTAAGTTTTATCAAGTTTTTATAATTATTCAATTATTTAATGAAATGACATTATTTTATCATTTTTTAAAGTGTTAAATTATTCACTTGTGTAAATTGATTTGATGTTGAGAAGAGTTTGAAAGAATTATATGTTTAAAAATAATTTAATTATTAATGAAATAATATTATATTTTATCTATTTATGATGCATAAATAATGAAATTTATGAATGAAGAAGAGTGAAAGTGAAAATATGGTTATGAATTATGATGTGAAGATGAAGAATGTATATGGTTCTAGGTTATAGGTTCATTTAATTCTATTATTAAGAAGATAAGTATGATTAGAAGATAATTCGTAAATTTAATTCTTTCTTTAAACGTTCTAAATTGGGATGAGAGTCATATTTTATAATAAAATGACATTTAAACTAATAGAAGGCGAGAACTTTGGGAGAATGACATTTAAGTATGAGAGTCATAACTTTGGGAGAATACTACTCTTAAATTGTGGTTGTTTTAAAATTTTCACTAACAAAATAATCTATAAAAAAAAATCAGGATTAAATAAATAAATTATGTAAGAATACAAAAAGAAGGCGTATTCATAAGGGACTAATTAAATCAATAATCCAAATATTTGATGCCATATTTTTTCTATAATAAAAAAATATTATTGAAATTAACACTTTTTAACTCTAACCAACATAATGTCTGCCTTACAAATAAATAAAATTCATATTAACAAAGTTGAAACAGACAATACTTATATCTTTGTCGTCGCCATCATCATTATCGTTTTCATCGTCTTTATCATCTTTTTCGTCGACAATATTTAGGATCTGAATATGAGGGATCTGAATATGAGGGACTTCAATGGTTAGGACAATCTAGTGGTCGTCTTACTACTCTCATTCAACGTTGTTTTTGTTATCCATCCAAAAAAAGAAACATGATAACATATTTGATAATGAGACCTTCATTTAACTATTTTCTCATCAATTCACTGATTTTACCCTCATTTCTCGGTCAACCAAAAGTATCATTTCTTACATAATAGACATCTCATATTACTAATTTTGTAACCTCATTTTTTCACCCAACTATCCTAACAGTACCAATATCTTTTAATTTCACTTCAGACAAACCAACAATCTCATCACATCATTAACCTCTTTACTTTAACTTCTTCGGTAGACCAACAATCTCATTCATATATTTAGCCACCAATATTTGTAGTTTTCCAATTAGTCTCTCATATTACTAATCTCTCATCTTATCCCTGGGCAAACCAACAACAAATCTCTTATCATTGACAAACCAATGTTACTGACTTCTTATCCCTCAGTAAACCAACCACCAAACTCAATCAGACTTTCACACGCCTTTTATCCCTCAATAAACAATTTCACAAGTCTCTTATTTTTGGCAAACCAATGTTATTGGCCTCTTATCCCTCTTAGAAAACCAACCACAATTTATCACAATCGACCTCTTATTCATGAGCAATCCAACCACCAATCTCAATCGACCTCACGATCCTTTGTTACCGACCTCTTATCCCTCGGCAAACCAACCACAAATCTCAATCACACTTTCACATGTCTCTTATCATTAGCAAACAAATATTATATGCCTCTTATCCCTCTTCAATCAACCATCACCTCATGATCATTTATTACCAGTCTATTATCCCTCGGCAAACCAACTGTCAATCTTAATCGACATCACAATCCAATGTCATCAGACTCGTATCCCGCGTCCAATCAACTACCTCTCATTTATTACCGATCTCTTATCCACACATACAATTTACTTAAATTTGCATTTTCAAATATTTGAACTCTTATCTAGAGTGTGGCCGAGCCTCTTATCCACAAATATAATTTACTTAAATTTGCATTTGCAAGGATTTGAATTACGATGTTCAATAGGTCAGTTAACCGGTTAAATAGTTCCGGTTAAGTTCGGTTTTACCTTTTATTTTACAAATCGGTTAACCGGTCAATATTGATATTAGTTTTACTAGTTTCAGTTTTACTTGTTCCGGTCAGTTAACCAGTTTAACCGTTAACTGATAATTCAATTTTTTAAATTAAATATTAAACTTATTAAATGATTTCTTTTTCAAAAATTTTTTTTTACCTTACTTTTATGTATTCTCCCTCATCTATCTTATAATATATTATATTTTATATAATATAATATAATATATTATAATAATATTTCCTAGATATATTTAGAAATATATTATAATATATTATATTATTATAACAATATAATATTACACTAATATAATATATTTCAAAAGTCTCCGTTTTTATACTAATAGCCATATAAATTATTTTTTTTTTAAATAAATATACAAATTATAATTTAAAATTTAAAATAACTTATATATATTATTAAATATTATTTATAATATATATAATATTTACAAAATAACTAATATAAATATATGATTAAATTATTACCGGTTTATCGGTTAAACCGCTAAAAATTGTTCCACCGAAAACCAAATCATTTAATCGATAAAAAACCGGTTAACCGGAACCATTAGAACCGGTTAAGCAATATACCGATAATATGAAACCGGTAAGCTATCAATTTGGTGAGGTTATCGGTTTTTAGGTTTTTTTGCATAGTCCTACTTCGAACTATTGTTTCAAGTGTAAAAGATGATCATTTTAACCATCAAACCACTTATAATTATTGATATCTTTTATTTATAATTTTGTGTATGCAAAGTGATATATATATTTTATAACATACAAAATTTCGAATTTTTAATTTTTTTTAGTGAAATTCAAAAAAAAAAAAACATTACACCTTTCTTATATTAATAAGCTAAAATTATATTTTCAATATATAAATATTATTTATCATTTTGTGTTAAAATTAAAATATAAATAAATAATAAAAAAAATTAATTAATTTTTAACAATATTTTTAATAAAAAAATATTAGTTACCATCAAATATAAATTTTAGACAAATAATCATAAATAATAATTTATTTTTATTTAAATATATCGCAAATTAATTTTTAAATAGAATATTATTATTATTATATATAATATAATTTTAAAAAATAATTCATATATATATATATATAATATAATAATATAAAAATAATTAATACAAATATTTATTAAACAAATTATAGAAGAACATGTTAATATAATTAAATTAAATTTTTATTTTTAAAATTGATTAATTCTTAAATGGTTAATGTTTCATTTATTTTTTAAAGATAAAAATAAAAAAAGTTATATAATTTTTAAAAATGGATGCTTATTATTCTTATATAACTAAATTTTTTTTTTTAAATTTATTAAATTGTTAAGGTTGATTATACATTTTATTTATTAATTAGAGAGAGAAATGAAAAAGGAATATAAAAAGTTTTGTGTGTTTCTTATTCGAAACGATCCACAGTTTGAGACATCACGATCCTTTGTTACCGATCTTTTATACCTCGGCAAACTAGTCATAAAACTCAATAGAGATCACAATCCAATATTAACCGACTCTCTTGTCTCGAGTGTAGGTCTCTTATCCACAAATATAGTTTATTTAAATCTGTATTTGCAAGGATTTTAACTCTTGTCTCTAGTGTGAAAAATAATCACTTTAACCATTATAAGTAATTTATGTGTTTTATTTATAATTTTGTATAAGCATTGCATGTTATTAAAAAAAATAGATTTTTATTTTTTTTTTATAAAATTCACATATAATATTACACCCTTTTTATTAATAAGCTAAAGTATATTTTCAGTATAAACTAAATTATTTATTATTTTGAATTAAATATATAATGTAGATAAATAATTAAAAATATTAAGTTATTTTTGACTATATTTTCAGTATAAAAATATTAGTTACCCGTCAAATATACAAATAATCAAAAATAATATTTTATTTTTATAAAAGTATATCGAGAATTAAGTTTTAAATAGATTCTTATATATATATATATAATATAATTTAAAAAAATATATATATAATATAAAAAAAATATATATAATATAAAAATATAAAATTATAAATACAAATAGAATTATATATATATATATATATATATATATATATATATATATATATTACAAATTTTATAATATGTGTTAATATAATTAAATTAATTTTTTATTCTTAAAATTGATTAATTCTTGAAATTTTAATTATTTGTTTAATTTATTAGTTTAGAAAGAAATAAAAAATAATAATAATATATATATATATATATAATCCTATAACATTTTTTAAAATTATATAATTAAATTATTTTTTATTCTTAAAATTTTTTAAATTATTAATATTTGACAATTCATTTTATTTATTTTATTTATTAATTAAAGAGAAATTAAAGAAGAAATATAAAAAGTCTTATTTGTTTTCTTATTCAAACCTACTCAGGACTCATACATAAAATGTACCCATTTACTTTCAAGCTAAGATCCAAACACCCATTTATTCTTAGGCTAAGATTCAAATGGCAAATCAATATTTAACTAATATATATATATATATATATATATATATATATATATATATAAATGAAATAATATATATAAAATATATTATTAATTAATAATAATTTAATCTATTACTTATCTATTCTAATATTATCCAATATAATCTATTATCTACTGTAATATTATCTCTTCTATCTAAGTCAGATATTATAAAATTTGGTTATTGATCTAGAAAGTTAAAATTTAACTGTAGCCAATTATTTTATTCTTAAAATGTCCTACTAATTATAAGTTATTAAAAACATACAGAATAATTGTTATTTTAAAATTGAGATTCTATCATTTTTTTTCAATGTCTCTAATTTAAGTTCATATGAGTCTATGACATGTCTTAGAGAATATATGCATGCACCAGAAAATTATAATTTAGTATTACCAATTAAAGCAACATGTTTGCATGTAAATAAAATTCCATGAAACTTGATTTTGATCATATATATAACATAGATAATTAAACCCCATCATACAATTTTGTGAACTTATTTTAACTATATATAATTTGCTTGATTTGGCGGCTAAGTCTCTTTCGGTGGTATATCGTGATGCTTAGGATCTGGTCCTCCTGGTGCCAACCTTTGAGTATGTATGTCTAATGACCGAAAATCGGCATTATTTTGGTGATTCTTCTCCCATTCAGTTAGTTGGAACCCATATTTTCGTGAAAGGATGTGGCTCTCTAGTGTCATAGACTGACCGAAGTTTACTGTGAATATCAAACTTATAACCATCACCATCAGAATGAGAGCTTTTGATAATATGAGATTTGTCATAGTGTTAGTTTGATGAGATTTTAAGGATTAACTTCAAACTATTTATATTGAAAAAAAAAGTAAAAGTCGTTTTTGTTAGTAAAAAATATAAAATAAAAAGGATAAATAGATGTGGTTTACACATGGATGGAAAAGATTGTATGAATCTACATTAAGTCTAGTTTGGTTTGAAAAATTATTCTAACAACATGAATAATTATATTAAATTTGAGTTATTTTTCTTTTCAGTAACATAAATCCTATTAAGATATTTTTTTAAAGTGAATAATTTTTTTTTATTAATCCCAATATCTCAAATAACACATATACTTTACTTGATGAATCAAATCATGATAATTTATACATTCACTAATTAGAGACAGAAATGAAACAAGAAATATAAAATGTGTTATATGTTTCTTATTCAAACCGATTCACACTCTTTCGCTAAAATCTAAATTAACAACGTGTCTCAACCCAATTATCCCATTTTTATTATTATTATTATTATTTTTATATATATATCCAATGTTACCCGAGCTCTAATTATTCACAAAGTGATATATATCTTTTATAACTACCAAAATTTCGAATTTTTGTTGTTTTAGTGAAATTCAAAAAAAAAAAAATATTACACCCTTTTTATATTAATAAGCTAAAATTATATTTTCAATATATAAATATTATTTATTATTTTGTGTTAAATTTAAAATGTAGAAAAATAATATAAAAATAAATAAATTAATTATTAATTATTTTTTAAATAAAAAAAATATTATTTACAATCAAATATAAATTTTACACAAATAATCATAAATAATAATTTATTTTTATTTAAATATATCGTAAATTAATTTTTAATTAGATTATTATTATATATATATAATATAATGTTTAAAAATGGTTCATATATATATATAATATAAAAATATAAAAATAATTAATACAAATAGAATTAAATATATACATATAAATATTTAGTAAGCAAATTAGAGAAGAAATGTTAATATAATTAAATTAATTTTTTATTCCGTAAAATTAATTAATTTTTGAAATTTTAATTATTTGTTTAATTTATTAGTTTAAATAGAAATGAAAAAAGAATAATTTTTTTTATATAATTTTAAAAAATGTTGTAGAATTATATATATATATATATATATATATATTTATTTGTAAACATTTATTATTCTAATATAAATAAATTATTTTTTTATTTTTAAAATTTATTAAATTATTAATATTTGACAATTCATTTCATTTATTAATTAAAGAGAAATTAAAGAAGGATTATAAAAAGTCTTATTCGTTTTCTTATTCAATTCTAATCAGGTTTGACTCATACCTACAGTGCCCATTTATTTTCACGCTAAGATCCAAACACCAATTTATTCTTAGGCTAAGATTCAAATGGCAAATCAATATTTAACTATTATTATATATATATTTGAAATAATATATTAAAAATATATTCTTAATTAATAATAATTTAATCTATTACTTATCTACTCTAATATTATCCAATATAATCTATTATATAATGTAATATTATATCTTCTATCTAAGTCAAATATTATCAAATTTGGTTACTAATATAGAAAGCATATAACTGTAGCCAATTGTTTTTATTCCGAAAATGTCCCATATAACTGTAGCCAATTGTTTTTATTCCGAAAATGTCCTGTTAATTATAAGTTATTAAAAACTTACAAAATAATTGCTATTTTAAAATTGAGATTCTATCATTTTTTCAATCTCTCTAATTTAAGTTCATATGAGTCTATCTCTATGACATGTCTTAGAGAGTATATGCATGCACCAAAAAATAATGATTTAGTATTACCAATTAAAGCAACATATTTGCATGTAAATAAAATTCCATGAAACTTGATTTTGATCATTTATAACATAGATTATTAAACCCCATTATACAATTTTGTGAACTTATTTTAACTATATATAATTTGTTTGATTTGGCGGCTAAGTCTCTTTCGGTGGTATATCGTGATGCTTAGGATCTGGTCCTCCTGGTGCCAACCTTTGAGTATGTATGTCTAAGGACTGAAAATCGGCATTATTTTGGTGATTCTTCTCCCATTCAGTTAGTTGGAACCCATATTTTCGTGAAAGGATGTGGCTCTCTAGTGTCATAGATTGACCGAAGTCTACTGTGAATATCAAACTTATAACCATCACCATCAGAATGAGAGCTTTTGATAATATGAGATTTGTCATAGTGTTTGTATAGATGTGAAATAGGAGAAAAGTTTGATAAGATTTTAAGGATTAACTTCAAACTATTTATATTGAAAAAAAAGTAAGAGGCACCTACTAATATAATATTAGTTTTTGTTAGTAAAAAATATAAAATAAAAAGGATAAATAGATGTGGTGGATGGATAAGATTGTGTGAATTTACAATAAGTCTAGTTTGGTTTGAAAAATTATTCTAACAACATGAATAATTATATTAAATTTGAGTTATTTTTCTTTTTCAGTAACATAAATCATATTAAGATATTTCTTTTTATTTTTTTTAAAGTGAATAATTTTTTTTATTAATCCCAATATCTCAAATAACACATATACTTTACTTCATGAATCAAATCATGATAATTTATACATTCATTAATTAGAGACATAAATGAAAAAAGGAATATAAAAAGTGTTATATGTTTTATTATTCAAACCCATCCACGAATCGAATTGACTCATTGCTCTTTCGTTAAAATCTAAATTAACAACTTGTCTCAACCCAACTATTCCATTATTATTATTATTATTGTTATTATTATTTATATATATATATATATCCAATGTTACCCGAGCTGTAATTATTCGCGAAGAGAAGTACCTTACTATGTTCATTACCGAATCTAACCACTTCTCATTTGCAAGGATTCTAACTCTGGTTCTTATCCACAAATATAATCTATATATAATTATATATATTTAATAATGTCTAATCTAATATTTGAGAGATTTACTACACGCATACACAATCATTGATTATCTCTTTAAACTAATAAATATTCTCTCTTAAAATAAATTTATCTTTCTTAATTAATTTTTTTATTATTATTTATTTTCTTTCTCCTACAATATATATTATAATAATATATTACTTTTTATATTTTATCTCTCATTATTTATTTATATATATATAAATATATATAAACTTTTATTTTTCTTAAGTATATTTTTTCTAATGATAATAAAAATTAATATCTGTAATTTATATATAATGAGAGAAAAAAATTAATGAAGGGACATAAAGTTAAATATAATATATAAATATATATAAAGTGAAATAAAATATTTAAATAAATTAAAAAAAATTAATTATTATTATTATTATTTTATTTTCTCACTCTTACCATATATATAATAATAATATATTATTTTTTTTTATTTTTCTCTCACATTTTATATATATATATATATATATATATATATATATATATATATATATATATATATATATATATATATAAACTTTTATTTCTCTTAAATATATTTTATCTCTTGATAATAAAAAATAACATATATAATGAGATAAAAAAAAATTAACACACACTCCCTCCACGAACTAATTCCCAAACTAAGTCGTTTAACTTCCCAAACTAACTTACTTTGTTCATTATTTCCAAAACTAACCTATTTTACTATTTAAATTTAGTTATTGTTTTAAAATTTATTAAATTATTACATTTAAATTCATTATATATATATATATATTTTAAAATTATTATTTTTATAAATTTAATTATTTATATTTTGATATATACATTTTAAATTATTATTTTTGTAAATTTGATTATTTATATTTTGATACATATTTTAAATTATTATTTTTTATAAATTTGAACTCTTGTCTCGAGTGTGCCCTCTTATCCACAAATATAATTTACTTAAATTTTCATTTGCAAGGATTCGAATTAGGGTGTTCAACAAGTCGGTTAAACAGTTCCGTTTAAGTTCGATTTTACCTTTTATTTTACAAACCGGTTAACTGGTTAATATTGGTATCAGTTTTACTAGTTTTTGTTTTACTTATTTCGGTCGGTTATTCAATTTAATCGTTATCTGATAATTCAATTTTTTAAATTAAGTATTAAACTTATTAAATGATTTCTTTTTCAAAATTCTTGTTTGTACCTTACTTTTATGGTATTCTCCATTATCTATCTTATAATATATTATCTTTTTATATAATATATTATAATGATATTTCCTAGATATATTTAAAAATATATTATAATATATTATATTATTATAACAATATAATATTACAATAATATAATATATTTCAAAAGTCTCCATTTGTATACTAATAGTTATATAAATTAATTTTTTTAAACAAGTATACAAATTATAATTTAAAATTTAAAATAACTTATATATATTATTAAATATTATTTATAATATATGTAATATTTACAAAACAACTAATATAAATATATGATTAAATTATTACCGATTTATCGGTTAAACCGCTAAAAAAATAGTTCAACCGAAAATCGAACCGTTTAACTAATAAAAAACCGGTTAACCGGAACCATTAAAATCGGTTAACCAATAAACCGATAATATAAAATCGGTAAGCTATCGATTCGGTAAGGTTATCGTTTTTTTGCACAGTTCTACTTCGAACTCTTGTTTCGAATGTGAAAGATGATCATTTTAACTATCGAACCACTTATAATTATTGATATCTTTTATTTATAATTTTGTGTGTGCAAAGTGATATATATCTTTTATAACTAACAAAATTTCGAATTTTTGATTTGTTTTAGTGAATTTAACAAAAAAAAAAAATATTAAACCCTTTTTATATTAATAAGCTAAAATTATATTTTCAATATATAAATATTATTTATTATTTTGTGTTAAATTTAAAATGTAGATAAATAATATAAAAATAAATTTATTAATTATTAAATAATTTTTCAATAAAAAATTATTAGTTACAGTCAAATATAAATTTTAGACAAATAATCATAAATAATAATTTATTTTTATTTAAATATATCGCAAATTAATTTTTAAATAGATTATTATATATATATAATATAATTTTTAAAAATGGTTCATATATATAATATAATAATATAAAATAATTAATATAGATAGAATTAAATATATACATATAAATATTTAGTAAACAAATTATAGAAAAACATGTTAATATAATTAAATTAATTTTTTATTTTTAAAATGGATTAATTCTTAAATGGCTAATGTTTCATTAACGTTTCTTTTGGTAAATGATCAATTGACATCTAACTACACTAGTATATTTTATTATATAAAATTTTGTCGATAACATGCTTATAAATGAAAATGGTACTTGGACCGAGTCATTGAGTACAAGGTACACTGAAATATCTCAAAGGGTTTCTCAATTTTGGGATGCTGGTACAACATTAAAATGTACAAGAAAATTGAGTTTGGACAGGGTAGAGCAATTGCATGCATACGCATTCCAGTAATAGAAGAATATGATCAACCTTTGAATGATCTACTTGAGTAGAGCCATCAATTTGGGTTAGGCCCGTTGAGTTGGCCCACCCCGCCAAACAATTTAGACGGGTTTAGTTGAAATATTAGCAACCCATTTGGAAGTGAGTCTACACGGGCCAGCCCACTCGGGTCGTGGGCCTAGGCGGGTCGGATTTGTGTTGGCCCGCGGGTTGGCAACAAAAAATCTAATTTGATTTATAGAGTAATAGTCATATGTTACATAGTCCTAGTTTTTTTCTCCCCAGCATCACTACAACAGTCGATACTCAATACTTCGCGCATCGACCGTCGGCTTCTTATTTGTTCCGTCTTTTTTCTCTTCGTTCTCGTCTTCAAGGGTTCATGGATTCAAACTTGGTTCCAGACTACAGCACTCAATACTCAACCTAGATGAAGCATGTAAATCATGATGGTGCTTTTATTTTTAGAAATAATGTTATTTCTGATATTAACCGATTCTACATGAGGGAGAAAGAGAAACTTAAGCATGTTTTCGCCACCGTTAAAAATAGAGTTTGTTTAACTTCATATTTGTGGACAGCATGTACTAGTGAGGGGTATATTTGTTTGACTTCTAATTTTGTTGACAGTGATTGGAAACTGAACAGCAAAATACTTAACTTTTTTCATATGCCTCCTCCACACTTAGGAGTTGAATTAGCTGCTAAGTTGTTTTCTAGTGTTTTTTACTTGTACTCTCTAATTAGTTTATATTTTCTTATTATAACTATTTAAATTAATGTAGGAAATGATGGCATATGAGAGCCGAACAATTACAAGTGCTGGAAAATGTCAATTAAATCTCTATTTGGAGGAGCCAAAACTTGAATTTGTATATTATCAAGATTTGGATGTTTTGGAGTATTGGAAGAATCAAAAGAATCGGTACCCAATCCTTTCACTTATGAAATGTGATGTTTTGGCTATTCCTATAACTACTATTGCATTAGAATTAGTTTTTTCCATTGGTACTCGAGTGCTTACCAAGTATAGAAGTAGTTCAACTCTTACTGAAAATGTGCGATCTCTTATTTGTACTAGCAATTGGTTATATGGATATGATATCGGTAATTTTATTTACAAATTTTTAATTATTTTCTTGAATTATTTGTGACTTGTAACTTCATATATTAGTGTATTTTGATTTGAATTTTTAACTACCTTCATTTTTGTGTATTTCATATGTATATAAAAATCAAGAAGGCAACGTAATAGTTACATCAATATTGTCCAAGCAATGATCAAATGTTCTAGAGGATGTTGATGCAGACATTGAAGAAAAAGGCGATGAAGAAGAAGGATTTGACATGGATTATATCTTGATTGATATTATTTAAAGAATGTTGACTTTACTGAAATTTATATTTTATGAATTTTTCAAATTTGAGTTATTTTGTTGAACTATTTGGTCAATTAATGTGTAACGATAGACAAGACTCTTGTTTGGTGTATTATAACTATTTGATCATGTTTTTGAACTCTTGTTTTCTATAACTATTAATGATTTTTGTTTATTTTTATTTGTAGTGAGACAACCCGCTGACTGGCATGTCTAACCCGCAACCCACTTTGGGTTGGGTTGGGGACAAAATTTGTTAATTCTAGCTATACACATGTTTTTAAAAAATTGAAAATTATTCACCAAAACACGTATTTCACCCCACAATAAAAGAGTTGTGGAGAGAAAACACAGACATTTAACCGAAATAATTAGATGTTTGTTGAATAATTTGAATTTACCAATAAAATTTGGTCATTATCACTTCTCACTTCAACATTTTTATTAAATAGATTACCAACAAAAGTGTTAAATTGGAAAACTCCATATTTAATATTGAACAAGTGTGAAGTGAATTATAAAATTCTCAAAGTTTTTGAATGTTTATGTTATATGATTAAGAATAATCTTCAAAAAGAGAAAATTAAACCTACACAAATCAAATGCATATTTGTAGGATATTCTTTAAATAAAAAATGATACATATATTATATCAAATTGATTAAAATAAAATAATGACATCAATGGATGTGACATTTTATGAAAATAATTTTCATTCAATGAGAAAATAAATGAAAAGATCGAAAGTCCTCGAAAAAATGATAATATATCATCATCTTGAGACGAAGATAATGAAGAGTTTGCATAATGATTTAGTGACTGAGTTACAAATTAATAAAAATCGAAATATGATCATTGTCTATATATTAGACATAATGATCAAAACAATTTCATTCCTACTCATATAAGTAGATGACATTTTAATGACTGAGTATGATATATTAGACATTACAGAAACCAAAATTTTAATTAATTAAAATTTTTCTATAAAAGATCTCGAAATTGTAAAAAAATAATTGTCTCAAAATCGAACATGATGCTGATGGTATTCATGTATGATGTAACCAAAAAAATATTAATATGGATACTTATAAGATACACCGATTCTAAATCTAAATCGTAGATCTTTGATTTGCAAAATTCATGCTTGGTCTTAAAATTGAACATAATACCGATGGTATTAATGTAATCAAAGGAAATATTATTATGGATGCTGGTAAGATTCATTGATTCAAATTCAAAATAAAAGACCTTAGAATTTAAAAAAAAAAATATTAGTCTCGAAATTACAAATGATACTGATAGTATTTATCGATAATGTTGGCCTAATGAGTAGTAAATCTACTAATATACCCATGGTTATGGGTATCAAATTACATAAAATAAAATTTGCATATTATGAACCTATGCTTAGGATATTAAAATGTATAAAACAAATTGTATAAATCTAATTATAACCCATTGAGGGGTATCAAACTCCGTAAAAAATGTTGATATCTATTTATGAATCCATTGAAAAATATTAAACTGCATGGAAAAATTGTAGAATTTAATTATGAACCCATTGAGGGTATCAAACTGCATACAAAAATTGCAAAAATATAATTGAACCCATTGAGAGTATCAAACTGCATAAAAAATTATAGAAATCTGTTAATGAACAGTGTAAGTCGAGGAGACATATTAAAATATGGTTATATCTAAATTAGAGCGAGCATAATATTTCATATAATGATGTATAACAACAATCTTAATTAACGAATGAATCATCTATAACTTATTGGAAAGTTGCACTCTATATTGTGAGGTATTTAAAACATATTTTCAAAAGTCTAGACTTTTTAATTTTTCGAGAATATGAGATAAGAGTTTTTTCTCCAAGATATTCATCTTGAAAGGGGAGTATTGAGATACGTATTTATCATATTTTATATATTGTGAGAAGCATCTATAACTGATCAATCTCAAGATTGATCAGTTATTTCTTAGATAGAAGTTGATGCCGAACAAATAGTTAGTCGAAACCCTAACTCAATTTGAACAAAAATTAACACGGTTTTTTAGCGATCAATGGTAAAAAAGAAAACGTGATCGAATTGATCATCTGTATCTACATGGAGGAGATTCAATTGTTCTCACATTAACGATTATTACTTTAATGAACTACTTCGAATGGAATAATAGTATTTGGCTTGGTTTTGATCTACTATTGAAAATGAAGACATGCTTCATCGACCGTTCTTGCCAGATTCTTGAGGACCTTAAAAGAAAAAATAATGCTTTGATGCAGCAGTAAGGACTTTAATAATGAACACATACAACAAAAAAAGAATAGGGTCCACTTTTATTAGGGGTGAGCATTGGGTGGATTTATCCGAAATCCAATCCAATCTGAATTCTAAATACTAATTCGGATTGGATTGAGATCGGATCGGATTGAGTTTGGATTGAATTAAATCGGATTGAATTAAGATTATCCAAATTATCCAGACTATCTAAATAAAAAAATATTTTTTAATATACTTTTCTTTAAATAAAGTTTCATCTCAATATAATATATATTTTAGTTATCATCACTTTGACAATGGTATTTTTTTTATAATTATATTTTATATTATTTTTTAAATTCAAATTTAATAATAATAAAAAAATCAATTTTAAAAAAAATATTGTTGACTAATTTCAAGTTGATATATAAATATTTTTTTTAGTTTGGATTATCCAAACCATTTTCAATTCAATCTGTATCCGATCCGTATTAATTATTAAAATAGTTTGGATTACGGATTGAATAAATTTAGTTTGGATTTAATACGGATCATACAAAACGGATTGGTTTTACCCATTTGGTCACTCCTAACTTTTATAGTATTGTACTTCACAGTAATTATGAGATGATATTAAAGCTCGATATAAAGGCAATAACAAACCAACCCAACTTGAGGAAGAATGTCTACACTATACAATCAATACTTCAATGATGAAGATGCACCATCGGAGATAACTAATGGATAATATAAAACAATTTAAAAGTTGCTCAAAAGATTGATAGATTAGAGACAAAATTTCTAAAACTTTGTCTTGAACATGGAACTCCAAAGGAAATAACATCGACTTCAAATTAGATTTTTTTTTAAAAAAAACTTGAGAGTTTCCAACATTTGAACATCTCCAGTCCAAAATTTTCTTCAATAGGTCCATCTTGAGGGGAGATATTGAGACATTATCTATTTAAGAACTATTTTATTTAATAGAATATTAGGATAGTTTTATACTTACTAATTAAGGTTGTTTCTTAAATTCATGTATATAAATCGATTTGGTCATTAATTCTCAAACACACAAATCGATACTAACATAATAAATCATTCTGTTGTTTCTTATTCTCTACTTTATATCTTTTTTAAATCTTCTTCGTTTGTGATCGATCTTCAACTAATGTACGCTTATTTTTCGCATAAGTTATCAACAATTAAGGAGTATAATCTTTTATCACTTATAAAGAATAAAGTGAAGTCGTTCTCCTATTAAGAGGTTGGTGACATCTTGACATGCTAGGTGCATTCACCAAAATGTTTTTTTATTGCTTTTCATTTTCATAATTTCTTTGTTATCGCCGTCTTTATTGCTTTTAATTTTCATGTGTTTGGTTTAAAAGTTATGGTGAGTAAGAGATTGGATTATGATTTCTAGATATAATTAAAGTTTAGATTGTATTACAAGTTAGATAATTAGGCTGGATTGGATTTTTTAAAATTGACTTTTAAACCCAAATTCAAGTACAATACAAGAGAACGTCATTTGTTTGTGTGATAAAGAAAAATTAACAATCTAACTTAGCCATTTGACAAAACATGTTCTGAATGTAGTCTGAAATTCAACTTATGTAAAAAAAAAATGTGGTAGTGTTCCTGAACAAGTTTTTGTGTACCAATGTTTTGTGTGCAATTTAAAATATGTTCTAATTATAATAGCAAATTGTATTTTTTTTTTTGTTCCTTTATGTAATTGCTGCTCTAATTATCATAATAAGCTGAATTTGAGTGATAATTTGGTTTAGTCTCATGTCGTCTCAAATCTTATAAGTTATTTTGTTCAGTTTCAAAATGCTACATTTTTTTCTAATATTGTGTGACGAAATCTGGTGCATACAGGCTACATTTTTTTTCTGATATTGTGTGATGAAATCTGGTGCATACATGTAGTTATTTAAAAGATTGATTTGGATACAATGTTAACATTGTTTTAAGTTCTAATTTATAATACTTGGTAAACTATTTTATAAATTTTTTTATGAAAATGATTGGTTATATATTTTGTTAATTAAAGTTCTTACTTATTTAAGCTCAAAATTTATGCTATGAAATATACTTGAACAATGTTGAAATTGAGTTCAATTATTGTCAATTTTAGATCTAAAATTGAGGGCATAGTTTTGAAGGATTCTTTCACCCTATTTGAAAGTTGATTGGAAGGCAAAATTTGATTAAAATTATCTAAAGTGTTGCAAAATATGAATATAGAGTTAGTTTTTCAATTTAGCAAAATATAAAAATTATGCGGTGAGACCTTCATATCTATCTTCATCTTTTCGTAGCAGAAGTATTTACCGGAACTGGGAAAATATGTTGGTCTAGCCGAAACAATTAGGGGCTTTCAATTAATTCTTTCCGGAGAATTAGATGGTCTTCCTGAACAGGCTTTTTATTTGGTAGGAAACATCGATGAAGCTACTGCGAAGGCTATTAAATTAGAAATGGAGAGTAATTTGAAGAAATGACTTTAAATCTTTGTGTACTGACCCCTAACCGAAGTGTTTGGAATTCCGAAGTGAACGAAATTATTTTATCTACTAACAGTGGCCAAATTGGCGTATTACCAAATCACGCCCCGATTGCCACAGCTGTAGATATAGGTATTTTGAGAATACGCCTTAAGATCAATGGTTAATGCTGGCTCTAATGGGTGGTTTTGCTAGAATAGGCAATAATGATGCGGAGAAGAGGAGTGATATTGATCCACAGGAAGCTCAAGAAACTCTTGAAATAGCAGAAGCTAATTTGAAGAAAGCTGAAGGCAAAAGACAAATAATTGAGGCAAATCTAACTCTCAGACAAGCTAGGACACGAGTAGAAGCTCTCAATGCAATTTCTCCGACGTTTTCCCAACCGAGCTATCCCGCTTTGATTATTTTATATATATATATATATATATATATATATATATATATATATATATATAAAATTGCTGTGTGATTATTATTGGAACCAATAAATAATAAAATTGAGGGAATATGTTGAATAAATTAACTAAAAGCTTGTTCGGTTTGGGTTATTTTAAAAACTTAAAGGGAGAAAAAAAAATTATGATTGGTGATCATTTTGAGAAGGTGATGATTATTTTTGATAAAAAAAACTTAAAGGGTATTAATATATATATATAAATAAAATAAAAAGTAATAATTTAAAATAAATAGTATTTTATTATTTTAGTTAATGATTTGAGTAATGTAATGGATAAAAAAGAGTGAAGTGATATTTGATTTTGTATAAGTTTTTTTTAAAATTTATATCGAACAAGGCCTTAGTTTAATTTTTATTATTTTTTTATTTCATATCTTTGCCTTTTATAGCTTTTTAGTAGTCATTTGGATCCGTTCCAAAAACATTTTTACCCACTTATAGCCTGTTGTAGAGATTCATAGCTATCTGATAATATGTTCTGGAATTCTATAAATATTTATTTTTTGCCTAATAAAATTTTTAATTTTTAAAATTTTTGAGTATATTAATTTTTTTTAATTCATTAACAGACTAATTACATGGGATTAAAAATAAAATTAATTAGTTCGGAAACAGTGTTGTATGGGATCCTAAATTAATTAAATGTCGAACAAAATAAATAAATAAAAGTCAAAAATAAATAAATAGAATATAATCGGTGATTAAATAAATAAAATAAATGATATAAAAATTAAATTAAAATAAAAATATATTTTGTGTTAATTTGGTTTGATATTTTTTTTAGAAAATAAAGTCATATAGATAAAAAAAAAAAAAGTAGTAAATCAAAATGACCTTAAGTTGAATTGGGACTCAGATCTAGTGTAGCCAAAAGCAATGAAGAGCGTGTAGTTGCCATCGGATCAATCTAATCTAACGGGCTAGATAGGAAGAGACAAGATTACGAATATATGTTTGATCCAGCGGCTAAGAAAAGAGGCACTTAAATGGACTCGTCCAAATTCCAACACTCTCAAAATGGACCCACTATCAATTGAAACTTTAGATCATTGTTTTGGGAAAGAATTAGAGAAGAAAATTCTTTAAATTGAAATCCTTCATTGGAGCCAAGCGAGCTGATTTGAAAATTTGAAATTCTCGGAGAAGTCCTCTAAACCATATTCTCCTTCGGCTAATAATTGCATTAGTTGCCCACAAAGGTAGTTAGTGGTAAGAGTCGTCTTAAAATATAAAAAATGTCACGGATTCGATTTTATCTAAAAACGTTTTAAGTTTAAGCATGAAACCATGATTGTGGTGTCATGCTAGTTCTCCTTTAATTCCAAAAAAAATATAAATAGTTGCCCAGTTGTCTAGGAGTTCTCACGAAGCGTTTGTAAGTCTCAATCCACGAAATATTACGAATTATGAACTCATATTGATTTTTAGCATATTTGAGTTTCTGTCATTTGTGTAATTTGATTTTGGTCGCGATATTTCATTATAAAGGCTGTTTGGTTGAACGACTCCGAGCATGCTTTGTGTCCCAGACCTGTTGTCTAGCCTCTCTAAGATTACTAGGTCTTCTGATGTCTCCCGAGCCTGGCTCAAACATCCACAGCAGAAAGATTTCATCCAATATAACCTCAAGCCTAGCTTAGGTCTTGTTTGCTTCCTATTTCCATTCCTTTAATTATTTTATATTATTAAATACTTCAAATAATTTTATAAAATTTCTACAAATATATGAAATGGTTTTAAATATTTTTCTTAATAATTATGCAACTTATTTTTATTTGAGGGCTCTTTGAGTTTATTTTTCGAATTTGACAAATTTTGTGTTAAAACTCAAACCAAATCAATTTTCCAATCAATCACTTCTCACCAATCACATCACTCATTTCATTAACAAAAATACTAAAATACTCTCTAATTTAAATTATTATTTTATATTTTATTTATATATATCAATACCTTTAAGTCTTTTTACTTAAAATAATCATTACCTCCTTAAAATCATCCCCATCATTCAATTTTTCTCTCTTTTCATTTTTTTTTTCGTTCTCTCTTTACATGATGTATTGAGCAGCTACCTGTAATAACACTTTGATATAATATATTATTTACATGTGGTGAATACATTTTTGAGACATGTAGAGGAGTTGTATGGAAGGTTTGTTGGCTTAGTACATGTTAGTAGGCAAAGTCTTGATTTATCCACTTACCATTAATGGTCAACCCTCCACTTTCCCAGCTTCTCGATGTAGTATCTCTCAGTCTCGCCTATGTTGCTCTTGACCATGTAGGGTACAAACTTGCTCCTTGCTGCTAATCTGGCTGATGAAATTGTTACCGCCATTATGTGAGAGGAGGGGGTTTGTATCACTCCCTTCTACTACGTATACTAAGGATTTCCTAATACTTTTTGTGATAAAATCTGATGCATACATATGGTTCTTTAGATTGATTTGGATACATGTTAACATTTTGTAAGTTCTCATTCTGTTACTAGATAAACTATTTTATGAAAATGATTGATTATATATTTTGTTAATTCAAAGTTCTTACTTTTTCAAAGCTCAAAATTTATGCTATGAAATATTCTAGAACAATGTTGGAATTGAGTTCAATTATTGTCAATTTATATCTAAAATTGTGGGGTAAGTTTTGAAGGATTCTTTCCCTTTTTGAAAGTTGATTAAAGGCAAAATTTGATTAAAATTATCTTAAAGTATCTAGCAAAATATGAATATCGTCATATTTATGTAATAGATTGACTAATAAATGCTTGAAAAATGATCCAAGTTAATATGGTTAATGTCCTATTGGACTTTATCAAACGATGACCTAAAATTGTCATTTTCTTTTTTTAAGGACATAAAATGTTTTAGGTATATTAACTCACTTTCTATATACTTTATCATGAGGAATGAAATGTAAATAAAAAGTGGATTTTTTATATAGATAGGTTTTGTTAAAAATAAATGCGGTGAAGGTGCCTGACCTTCAGATCTTCAGTCTGACGCTCTCCCAACTGAGATATCCCCGCTTTTGTTTAAATCAAATTTTGTGTATATTCATGTATATTACAATATCTGTATATCAAACACTACAAAAATAAGAAGGCATTTCTGAAAGAAAAAAAAAATAATTCGACGATTTTACCCACAAAATTTGAGACGGAATTAAAAAACGTCAAAAAAATTTAATATAACAAAGAAAAACCGTTGAAAAGAATTAAGAAAATTTTGCCATATCCATTTTCATATCTAATATAGAAGGTAAACATATGTCACAAAATATATGGAAATTTTCCTATGGTACTTTTGATTTGATGTACCTTCCAACGGATTTTAATTCCATTAGAATTCTTGATTAGTGTCAAATTTTTTTGACAAATATATCTACGAAATTGAGGAAGTTAATTTCCGTCCAAAAAGTTCCATCGCAAATACTATTTATATTTATAATTAACTCTCTTTTATTATCACCAAACCCACGTTTCAGCCTCTCCCTCCAAATTTATATTTATGAAATCAGGTTTTCCTTACATATGTATTTTGATTCCTTCTTTGTTTCTTCTCCTTCTTCACATATATTAGCAAACTAAATAAAAAAAATTGAAGAAATAGCAAGCAATAATGGCGAATCGAGATCCAGAGAATGGAGTAGGATTGAATAAGAACAGAGTAAGTAACTTCCTTGATTCATACGAGCGTCAATGGACGTCCTGGCTGGTACCGATGATCGTCGTAGCTAATATCGCTATGTTTATCGCCATCATGTTCATCAACAACTGTCCTAGTAACAATAAATATATCGAAGATGAACGGAACTTGTGTTGCTAGATTCCTCGGTAGGATTTCATTTCAACCTCTCAAAGAGAATCCTCTCTTCGGTCCTTCTTCTTCAGCGTACGTAAAACCTAACCTAGCTAATTGAAATTTGAAGTATAATTGTATTAGTTTCTCATACTTTTGAATACAAATTGGAGAAATTAGGAGGATTAGAATGGAGTAAGATAGTGAATGAACATCAACGGTGGAAATTGATTAGTTGTGTATGGTTACATGCTGGACTTATACATCTGTTTGCGAATATGTTAAGCCTTGTTGTCATTGGAATTCGACTTGAACAACCATTTAGATTCCGTTTGTTTTCTTTGATTTGTAATGAATTGATTAGTTTCTTGTGGAGTTTGTTTATGATTGTTTGTTTGATTTTGATGAACAGTTTGGATTGGAGGAATTTCTCTATTGTCTGGATTTGGTGGAAACATATTATCTTCATTGTTTATATAGAAGAATATTTCAGTTGGTGCTTCTGGAGCTTTGTTTGGTCTTCTTGGTGCTATGTTATCTGAACTTTTCACTAATTGGACTATTTCAGAAGGTTTTTTTTATGGACTTTTCACTTCTTGGTGCTATGTTATCTAAACTTTGTTTGTTTGGTCTTCGCCATTTCTTCTCCTTCTTCTTTGTTTTTTATGGAAACATAAGGTTTTTTATTTAGTTTTCTTATAAAGTAGAAATTTCTGGATTTTCTCTTTTCAGAAAGAAGAGGTAATTGTCATATTTTAGTTTTCTCTTCAATATGGTTCTCATTTACAGGTTCTCTTCATGGGATTCCTTATGGGTTGTGAAGGACACAATAGCTGTACCAGAATACAAGACCACATGGGGCTCAAAAACCTTCAAAAATCAAGTATTGGAACTAACTCCCAACTTTGTTTGCTCAATTCCGGGTAATACTGTTTTTGTTTATACATTAATTCACTACGCAGAGCTGCTTGCTTATTATATGAAAGAAATATACAATTACTGTTATGATCTTTTCATGCATCTCGACATCTCAATTAATATACACTTTCTTGTCAATAGAGATATATTGTATTGAACTTTATTCGATAAGAAAATTTAGTCATCCATGATGATACATTATGTTGTCCTAGTATTGACGTTTATTTATCAAACACATTTATCTCTTTTGTCATCATATTTGAGCATAAGTAACAACACAAAGGTCTAATATTACTGCAACATTAATTACATTGTGTCATCCTTCTGTACATAATCAATATTATCTTTTGATTCCTGAAAATGAAAACTAACTCACTCAATGGTCCTCAATATATATTTTATTCTGCAAGAGTACTTATTTCTATTGTCACCATATTACAAAATAGTGTGTTATATAAATTTTTTATTACTATATCAGGTACACTTTTATGACTGCATCTCAACTCTTTGCACTATTTTCTTGCTTTCTCTTTATTGAAATGAAAACTACATCACATGCATTAGTTTACTTTTTAATTTTTTGATTAGTCATTCTTTTCTAAATTTCTTTCATTGTTTTGACAATTATAATGCTGAATATTTTCAATCGATAAAGTGTGTGAGTACTACTAGGAAAAATTCATATTTTTTTTTTGTCATATATATAGGTGATGAATTTATCTTTCTTATTTATTTTTCAGTTTCCATATATATATATATATATATATATATATATATATATATATAATGAGATATTTCATGGTTAAACACTTATGTTTGATGAACTACTGGATCTAGGAAATCAAATTCATGGTTAGTCCGTCTATTTCCAAGTTTCTTTCATTGTTTTGAAATGATAATGCAAATTTGTCAATATTGTGAAGAATTGTTTGTTAAAAATTGTAGTATATCTATCACTTCTTTTATAACTCTTGATGAGATTCCTTGTTGATTTATAATCAATGATTTGTTGGTTTGCTTATAGTGTTTTACATAAACATATCAAGTTGAAATTTGTTTACAGGAAAATGTCATCTTAATCTGAAGATATATATTTTGGAATCAAATCCATCGGGCTTAAGTAAGTCGATATGTCATTTCCTTATAAGTACAATATTTTTGATTAATTCTGGATAAGGAAGGTCGCATATGATGCGAGAAAAAGTAACACAAAATAATTGTTCATTAACCAAGATAATTGGGAGATAATACAAATAATTTTTTTCGGTTTTGAATACAAGAAAAAAAAGTGATGAAAAGTGTTATTTATGAGTTCACTACTTAGTTAGAATATAAGACATTCATTTTTTTTGCAGGATTATATAATAGGCTTGCATAATTTTGTTTTTTCACAAGTTCCTCTAATGCATATTGATGGAAGTGATGAGAGTTGGAGTAAATGAGTTATAGATGACTACTAAAATGGGAGTAGAGCTCTAATGCATATGGATGAGAAGTGATGTTTCAGTTTTGTGTATTAATAGAAACTATTTAGTCACACATTTTGTTTCTAAGTGAATGGTTTTTTTATAGTAAATTTGTATTTACTACTTTTAAAATATAGTTAGTTATTTTTTAAATTCTTATTATTAAATACAGTTGATAATTAAGAAAAATATGTAATATAATATGATAAATAATTAGGAAAATAAATTTTTAAAGAAATATATTATTTTTCGACGAATATTCTATGGAATTATCACAAATTTTTTGACGGAATTAGCACGAATTTTCCGACGGATATTCCTACGGAATTAACTTGAACTTTCTGACGGATATTCATACGAAATTATCACGAAGTTTCCGACGAATATTCCTACAGAAAGTTTCCACAAAAATTTCTGACGAATTATGTATTCGTCGGAAGATTTACTGACGAGCGATATACCGACGTTTATTATAAAAATTGAAAATATGTCACTAACTATAAATTCATCAGAAATTATGTAGGAAATATACGTCACAAATGACACTTAACAATAATTTTGCGATAAGTCTTGGTCTATCAAATGCACCAATGTGATTAATAAATTATATGGATCCATTAAATAATAAAATGGAGTGAAAATGTTGAATCAAATTAACTATCGTTTTTTTTTTGTTTTATATTTCTGATCTTAATCTTTTATAGCATTTTTAACTAAATGTTTTCTTTATTAACAAAAAAAAAAACTTTACAATAGTCATTTGGATCCATTATAACAACATTTTCACCCACTTATAGTCTGTTGACTCGTAGATAGCTTGTAACTTGTTCTGAAGTACTTTACGAGGCAACATAATAAATACCAACACAAGAGGCAAAAATTTAGATGAACATTAGAGGAAGAACAAAATCAGTAGTTAAAAGACTTGTATTGAATTTTAATTTCCTTGACGAACAATATTACAATTACAATGAGGAGTATTTATATACGGAAAACAGTAAATGAAAGATTAACAATTTAATGTATGATGATGCTGGCCTTTTTTTAGTAGATGATTCACATGAGTCTCAAGTTGGTTGGAATTTAAGTGTTTGTTAACTAAAATAAAATTTGACGTTACTGAATCGTGTCCTCAACCGATCGAAGGAGCTGGAGCTGGATGCTCGAGACATAGATTATGAATACTATTGAACCATGAATCGCAAGGAGGCTTCAATAAAAAAAATTAAAAGTCGAGATTTATGGCTTGAGGTGAAATCTCATAAAGAAACAAATAACCTTGAAAATTGGTATGCATAAGGACATCAGTTTGGTACAGTAGGTGAAATAATGAGGCTGAAACATATATTTTTTTTTTTGTTACAACCCATCTATCTCGCATATTAAAATCAAAAGAAAATAATGTTTTAAGTCTATGAGAGTCTCGATCATCGATCATTTTAAGACATTAAAATAGTCAAAGGGGTACTAATCTCTAATTCAAATCTTAATTTTAAGATTGATTACATAGTTTTAATTTTAAATTCTAAACTAAAAAAATGAATAAGTCTAGGTATGTGTTCGGTTAGGGAAATTGGACTAAATGACCCTAAAGATATGGTTATTTGCGTCCATGGTCACTTATAATAATATTTGATCCGGTGACCACTTAATTTGTTTTGGACAAATTTACCCTTTTCGCGTAACACGAATAGAGTTCGCGTTTCGCGAAGTGAAACAGTACTGATATATATACTCAAATTTTTTCATTTCTCTCATTTTGTTTCTCTCTCAAGGTGTCCTCTCTCTCATTTTGTCGGCGGCGGCGTAAACTCCGGCGACGGCGTAAACTCCGGCGACGGCGACTACTATGACCTAAATCTACAAAGATAAGAAACCTCATCCCTGAATCTATGTTTATATAACAGATTTATGTTCTTATTTGTATTTCTTCATTCGAAACCCTAACCCTAACCCAAATGGTTTTATTTTCATGTTTCCAGTATCTTTATCTAAAAACCCTAAATGGTTGTATTTCCGGTTTGCATAACACCTTTTCCCTTTACCGTAGAATCTTCAAGTAAAACCTCTTTGCCTTTGTTAACCTGAATTGGACCTTCAGGTGTTAAAGTTGAATCAGCTGTCCCATCTTGGGCCGATTGGAGCGTTGTATCGATTGGAACGGACTTGTTCCCCGCCGAACCGGATGGTTCTTTTTCTTCAGTATTTCCCTCCTGAGCCGGAGGGGTGATGTTATCAGTTTTGGCCAGTCTCTTCGACCGAATGGATTTCACTTTGACCGGGTATCTCAACCTGATCAGCTGTCTTAAGACGACTTGACACATCGTCTTCGGTTTCCTTAACAATATTTTGGACTACGTCCACAATGACTTCTGAGGTATTTAAACCTACGTCGACCATTACCTCGTCGATGCTCTTGTTAGGAGACTTGGAGTTTTCAGAGTGAACACTAACATCTGCTGCCTTCTTTGATGTTGACTCGGTTTCTTGGCTCCCCGAGGGTTCGGGCTTGCCTTGGTGATGGAGAGTCGACATGGATGGGATGAACGGTGTTGATGGGAATACGCTGAAAGACGTCTCCGGTTCTCTTTGGCGAATGATCCGAGGAAAGAGTTTTCTCGGAGTCAGCCGGCTTGTTGGAACTCTTCTTTGCGGATGACTTCTTCCTTCCTTTTTTCTTCTGGGAGGCCTCGGCTTGAACCGCCTTCCCCTTAGGATCTTCTTGTTTCGAGCTTTCTCCAGTAGGAGCGGATGAACCTGTTCCTTTTGAGCACTTCGTTCTGGAGGACTTCGGCTTGGCCGCTTTGGCAGTCTTCTTGCTCATTGGCTCAGAGGTAAGAATGTTAGCGGGTGGGAGAGGTTCACCTTTACCAAGTTCCACATTAAGGAACTTAAGAATTTTTACAATCTGCATTGCGAAGGCCTGAACCCGGCCATCCTTCTTTATTACCATTTCACAGAGCTGTTCGAAGATAATGGCTCCCCAATCTATCTTGTCACCGCGGACAATCGCCATCATCATTTTCAATTTGAGTTTGGTCAGGTTATCAAAGTTACCTCCTCTTTCCTGAAGTGAACGAAAGATTATGTTCAACAACCATTTGAACTCCGGTTTGAGTTTGTTCTTCCGGCTTGAATGAGTCACCAGATCCTGGTCGTCAGCCGATATTACCAACTGGACCGCGTTGGATTCTGCATCGGTTAGGCTTGTCTTGAAGTCCAACCCGGTATTTGGCAAACCGAGTGCTTCAGAGAAAAGCTCCTCCGTGATGTTAACCTCTTTGCCGCTGACGGTGGCGGAGACTTTCCTCTTCGTTAGAGTCGCCGTCGCTAGAAACTCCATGACCTCCGTCGGGTGCACGACGAACGGACCAGAGAGAAACGTTTTCAATCCCGCATCCCTCAGCGATTGCAGCACGGCCTTGTTTTCCTCCCCGGCGTGTTCGTCGATGTCGTTGAAATCGACCTGCAACATCCATTGAAATGGTGCTTTACCTAGAGCCATGTTGATCTTGTGAATGAAAAAGATGAAGAACAACGATGAACGGAAGTTAGAGAGCTTTTTAAGATGTTGAGATTTTAGAGAGAGAAAGCTTGTGTAGAAAATGAACTGTTTTGAACTTATATAGGAGGCGGTTTCGAACGGTTGGAAGAAAAACCGTTACTTGGTTATGTTTTTGGCGCCAATTTTCCCTCCAAAAGTTACTGCAGTAACTTTCGGCGGTAAATGCGGAGAAAACAATGGGCAGTAAATTTTGTGCGGTAAAACTGTGGGCGGTAAGTTTTTCAAACTTTTCAGGTTTTGTTTGAGATTTTGATTTACCGGAAGCTTTGTTAACCGGAAGTTTCGTTTAACATGAAGTCTTATGTTTATTGAAGTCAAAACCGGAAAGAAAAATATTGTGAATAACCGGAGACTTTAAAAATTAGAAAATTTTATAAATAAGTCCGAAGCAAAGAGTAGTGAAGCGGTTTATGGTCGTACAACAAAATAACCAAAAACCGGAAAGAAAAACAGACAATCTAATCTAGATCGATCCAATCCCCCTCTAGCATTCTGACAAGCCACTTGGTCATGGTGTTGTCGGGTGTCCGTTCCTCAATCCTCGATATCCATCTATCTAGCATAGATAGAGTCAAAGTGTTGGCCGGTCCGACAGGAACACCGGGCCCGAGGTTGCGACGATGAGTCTCCAAAAATCAGGAGATTTGTGGAGCGAAACCGATCCTTCCTCTTGGAGCGGTTATGAGCTGCTTCAAGTTGCTGAAGAGGTAGGAGGACCAGTTGCTGGATGATTTGCGGATGATGGCTATCATGATGTCGAAAGCCTCCCGGTTATAGTTTTGGTTGGGCATTCGGCCCATGATAGACCACTGAACCAAATCATGAAAGACTTGGTAGTGAGGAGCGAGTTTTTCTTTCTTCCCGTGGTCGTCGACCGGTTCGATGGAAGAGGAGAAGATATAGCCGAAGTCTTCCTTAGCCGGAAAGATTGGCGTTGGGAAGTCAGAGAATCCTTCGGTTGGAAGGTTGAAGAAAGCAGCAAAATGCTCTTCGGTAAGCCGAAGAAATTTTCCGTCAATGATGGTCCTTATACTACCATCATCAAGAATGTGCCCATTATTGAAGAACTCGCACACCTCCTCGACGAGAATGGTGTCTGAGCCTTCAAGAAAGTGTTGAAGCCCTGATTCTATGATCGGTTGAAAGATAGTATCGTGAAATCGGCCATCTTTTATTTCTTCGAAGTTGACTACGATTGAGTTTCTTAGTTCAGTAGTCATTTTGGAGAAGTGTGGGAATGAGAATCGAAAGGAGTTCTTTGAGCTTTCAAGCTTTAGAGAGAGAAGAGTAATGGAAGCGTGTTTGAAGATGAAGGATTGAGCCCTTTTTATAGCTTGAATGGTTGGGTGCATTAAATGAGAATATTTTGAAAAATCAGACCATTTATGTCTGGTCATAAATGTTTTGTCAATTTTCAAGGGGATAAGAGTATGTCTAGGCAAATCGGATCAGGCATGCTTCTTCAAAGCGGATATTTCTGTTTCCAAGAGTGATTTGATTTGGTTTGATACGGCGCATTTAATATTGGTCATTTACTTTAGGATTTCTTTGATTTTTGACTGAAATGGAAAGAAATGATCTTCATTAATTCAAGGTATCAAACCGGTAGTACAACAAAATTACCGGTTTGGAAAAGATAAGAAGATGAGATATGATTTAAACATTAGATGACCCAGCCGCTTGATTCCTCTTTGCCTTAGCTACTTCCCACCGGTCGATCAGCTCTTGAACTCTCTCCTTAGTGAGCACGTGTTTCGGATGGAGAGTGACAAAGGGTCCGGAGTGGATATCCAGACTGGCACAAAAACCGATTAGCTGAGGAGCGTAGCCGGTTTTGTTTGAAAGAAGCATCTTCTTCAGGTTGCTGAAGATGATCCAGGACCAATTTACCGGTGTCCCAACCGTAATGGCGATCATCATCTCGAAAAGCCTTTGGGTGTAGTAATCGCCTTTCTCTCTACCCAGAACAGACTTTCCCAGAATCTCACAAAGAAGATGGTACTTGTGAGAGAGTTTTGGCTTTTAGCACCCTAGGGTCTAACCGGGATGTTAGAGTTGGTGAACCGATGACACATTTCTTCCATGGTCACCGGGGAGTAGGTTAAATCGGTTACCCCTTCAGTGGGCAATCCGTTTCGCTGAATAGAAAAGACTGACCGTAAACTCGTGCAACGATTATATCTCGATGCACCTCTTTTGTGGTCTGTAAGAATTCATCGACTACTAGGTAGTCGAGAATGAATCTGTTTTGCAGAAATCCTCTTAGCCCACTTCTTTCAACGACCAAGAACATTTCTTTTACATCGTGATCTTCGTATTGGTAGATCGAGTTGAAATCGGCCAATAGAATTTTCTTTGCTAGTGAGTTGGAGTTCATGTTCTTGAGAGAGTTTTTAAACTCAAGACAGTTTTTGTGAATAGTGAATTTTGTGAAGATTTGTGAGGATTTGAGGGTGATTTATATAGCCAGGAGTTCGGCTAGATCAATAGGTTAAGCATGCTCAATGATGTCATCAATTAGTTAATAGGCTTTAACTTGTTGAAGTGTATAATGTTTATTTCCAATGCAAAACTAATTATTACTTAAGATATTCATGATGACAAAAATCTATTGACAAAATGTGAGTCTCCCTCTCTTGATGATGGACACATGTCGTCATCTCGATTGCGGTAGACTGTTTTTATTTATTACAGGCTTCATTTCTCAAGGTATGCATGAAAACGCGGTTGGCTGTCCCAAGTTAACCGGAAAAGTTCAGTCCATCGAAACCAGAGTGTATTTGTACTAATCGGTTTTCCATGACCGGTTTTAGTTGGATATTTTGTTCCGATTGTGAAGAAATGTTGAGACACATCAACATTTGTTCAACTTTGGGTTAAGTATATCCACTTTCACCAAGTCATTTCGACCTTATAGTAAGTATACACGTGATTTGACATCATGAAGTGATTAGGCATAACCGAAGACTTCCTCCCGGTTAGCATTCTTGAATTTTCAATGGCCTATTTGAATATGGTTTGAGAAGCGAGAGCTTCTTCCTGAACACATATCCCAGTTTCTCATTATTATGTATGTAAGCAATATGCATGCACAATCATGATATAAGTTGCTTAACATCGGTAATTCCTAGAATATTTCTGAAATGACAAAACTTAGCTTCCTGTAGCGGTTTGGTAAAGATGCCAGCTACTTGTTGCTCAGTCGAGACGTATTCCAACCGGATGTATTTCTCCTGAACATGCTCCCGGATGAAATTATGTCTTATATAAATGTGCTTTGTTCTTGAGTGCAACACCGGATTGTATGTAATCGCTATCGCGCTGGTGTTGTCACAGAATATTGGTGATTCCTTGGCAACTACGCCAAAGTCCCTTAGTTGTTGTTAGATCCAAAGGAGTTGTGCACAGCAGCTTCCGGCTGCTATATACTCTGCCTCTGCGGTTGATGTTGCAACTGAGGTCTGTTTCTTGCTGCTCCAGGTAACTAGCCGGTCACCCAAAAACTGGCAGGTACCACTTGTACTCTTTCTATCGATCTTGCATCCTGCGTAATCAGCGTCTGAGTAGCTTATGAGGTTGAAACTTGAGTCTTTTGGATACCAAAGTCCCACTTCTTGAGTTCCCTTCAGATATTTTAATATTCTTTTGGCCGCAGTGTAATGTGATTGCTTTGGATTGTCTTGGAATCTCCCGCATACTCCAACCGCAAACAAAATGTCAGGTCGGCTGGCTGTTAAGTAAAGCAATGATCCAATCATTCCTCTATATGTTGTGATGTCAACGGCTTGACCATCCTCATCTTTGTCTAATTTTACGGAAGGGCTCATTGGTGTAGCCACCTCGGCGCATGTATCCATTCCAAACTTCTTCAATAGTTCGGCTATGTACTTTGGTTGGCTTATGAATGTTCCGGCTTCAATCTGCTTAACCTGAAGTCCTAGGAAGAAACTCATTTCTCCCATCATACTCATTTGAAATTTGTCAGTCATCATTTTTGAAAACTTATCACATAGTTTTGGATCGGTTGATCCGAAGATAATATCATCGACATAAATTTGAACAAGTAATATGTGTTCCTTTCTCTCAAATTTGAAAAGTGTTTTGTCAACTGAGCCTATTGTAAATTTGTGATCAAATAGGAATTGTGTTAATGTATCGTACCAGGCTCTTGGAGCCTGTTTCAAACCGTAAAGGGCTTTGTTCAGCCGGTAAACATGATTTTCGTGTTCTGGATTTTTGAAACCTGAAGGTTGATTAACATATACCTCTTCATTTACTTTACCGTTTAGAAAAGCACTTTTAACATCCATTTGAAAAACTTTGAAATTTTTGAAAGCTGCATATGCTAAAAATATTTTAATGGCCTCAAGTCTAGCTAATGGGGCAAATGATTCTTCAAAATCAACGTCTTCTTCCTACTTGTAGCCTTGAGCCACTAGCTGGGCCTTGGTCCTCGTAACTAATCCATCTTCATTGAGTTTATTTCTGAATACCCATCGTGTTCCTATAACCAGTTTATTTTTCAGTCTAGGGACTAGGTACCAGACTTTATTTCTCTTAAACTCGTTTAATTCCTCTTGTATTGCTAGGATCCAATCGAGATCTGACAATGCTTCATCCACCTTTTTCGGCTCAATTTGTGATATGAAAGCGGAGTTTTCATAGTGTTCCAAATTTTGTTGCCTTGTTCGGACGGGTGAGGATAGATTACCTATTACTAGTTCAAGAGGATGATTTTTATTCCTTTTGAGGTTTATCCGAGACGTGTCTATCAAGCTTTCGGTTGACTGATCAAGGTTAGACTGATCGGTAGGCTGAGCA
Source organism: Impatiens glandulifera (assembly GCF_907164915.1). Taxonomy (NCBI): domain Eukaryota; kingdom Viridiplantae; phylum Streptophyta; class Magnoliopsida; order Ericales; family Balsaminaceae; genus Impatiens; species Impatiens glandulifera. Next base: position 50,036,652 of record NC_061862.1, on the reverse strand, counting down.
GAGTCAGACCAACCGATTTCTTCAGTCGAAACTGAAGAATCAACTTTCTGCGGTAAGACAGCTTGAGCAGACTGAGGTTCAGCATCAACCGCTTGGTCATTGACAAATCGTCTAACAACCGAAACCTCGTCTTCATCATCAGAATAGATATTGAAATTTTCCATTCTGTTGTGAAGGTCGAAGGGTAATGTAGTGTTTCGTTCAACCGATTCATCAAAAACAACGTGGGCTGTTTCTTCAACTGTTAAAGTCCTAGTATTATATATCGTATAGGCTTTACTTACAGCTGAATATCCCAACATTATTCCCTCGTCAGATTTAGCATCAAAAGCGATCAAGTAATTCTTTCTATTGTTGTGAACAAAACATTTGCTACAAAAAATTCGAAAATACCGTATGTTTGGAATTTGATCATAGTATATTTCAAAAGGTGTTTTGGAAAATCGTTTAGTTACTAAAGACCGGTTATCAGTGTAACATGCGGTATTGATAGCTTCAGCCCAAAACTTTTAAGCAATACCCGAATCAGCTATCATTGACCTTGCGGCTTCCTTGAGAGTTCGACTTCTTCTCTCAGCCAGGCCGTTTTGTTGAGGAGTTCTGGCACTAGACAACTCGTGTCTAATACTGGAATCATCAAGAAAAGTGGTTAATCTGCTATTTATAAACTCAGTTCCTCTATCACTTCTGATTTTGTTTACTCGAATAGATTTCTCATTTTGTATTCTCAAAATCAATTTGATCAGGTTTGGAGTTGCTTGATTTTTAGAGGCTAGAAACGTTACCCAAGTAAATTTAGAATAGTCATCAATAACTACCATAGTATAATGCATGCCTCCTAGACTGGTTACTTTAACCGGACCAAACAAATCCATATGCAAGAGTTCTAAACACCGTTCAGATTGATAATTTCCTTTACTTTTGAAAGATGACTTTATCTGTTTACCCATTTGACATGCAACACATACTTTATCTTTTGAAAACCTAACATTTGGAAAACCGTGAACTAGTTCTTTAGAGCATATAAAGCTTATTATTTTGAAATTCAAGTGGTTTAGCCGTTTATGCCAAAGCCAGTTTGGATTACTTCCGGCTATCATGCACACAGGTTTTTCAAAATCAGTTTTCAAGTTGACTTTGTAAATATTTCCCATTCGGTTACCGGTTAAAAGGATATCATTTTGCTGATTCTTAACTCAACATGCATTTTTATGGAATTCAACTTTATAATCCACATCGCACATTTGACTTATACTTAATAGATTAAAATGCAGTTCTTCTACCAGTAATACATTATTTATGGATAGGTTACCATGGACAATCTTACCCTTGCCCACGGTTTTACCATTCGAGTTGTCACCGAATGTTATGACTGCTCCGGTTTCATATTTGATGTCAGTTAGTAGCTCATCGTTGCCGGTCATGTGTCTTGAGCATCCGCTGTCCATATACCATTCCGAGTTCTTTAGCCGGTTGCTTCTCCTAACCTGCAAAAGAAAATTATTTACACCTTTTTGATACCCACATTCAGTTGGTTCCATGGTTGATTAGTCCCTTTGGGATCCAAACTTGAATAAGTCAGATCACTTTCCCGGTATCTGTTCTTATAATGTTTGGCTTAACTTTTTGACCATTGCTCAAGAATGCCTTATGTTGTGGTGATGAGTGTCTTTGAGACCTAGATCTGCTCGTTTTGTTTTGTTTCTGGTTGGCTTTCCTTCTCTCAGGATGAAGCCGATTTTCTGATTCAGTCGGACTTACATATTTTAGTTCTTCTTCCGGTTTTAGATTATGTTTTTCCTCATTTTCGGTTGTTGAACTCTTGACAAATCTTATGAATGGAAGATTGTCTTTTGTGAGTTTCATCCCGTTAGGTTGTTTTGAGTCGTTTTGTTTGTTTTGTTCGTAACCGATACCAAATCTACATTTAGGGTGTCTTTTATAATTGCACATTTGTTCTACGGCTTGACGAGATCTCTCCCACGCAGCCGTAACATACAGTGCTCGTTCATCGGTTTCAGTTACCGGTTGAACTGTCTCTTCATTATCTAAGGATAGTTCATCCGGTTCATACATTGCAGTTTCGCATGTTTTAACAGTGATACTACTTGACTCTACGGTTTTAGGTTCTACCGGAGTCGATATGTATGCAGATATGTTTCTAAACTTAATGACCATTTCGTTGAGTGCAGAAATCAAATCTTCCTTAGTAAACTCATCAGAAGAGAAATCAAATACCTCTTCGTCGTTCGCCATGAAGCATGTTACCCTTTCTTCATTATCTTCGTTGTCGGAGTACGCCAATTCGCTTCCACCGTCGGATGCAATGAGTGCTTTCTGAATTTCCTTCCCTTCGTCGGCATGTTGATCGTCGTTTCTCTAGTAGTTGTTCCGTTGGTTGTCATTTCTCTGGTAGTTGTTCCCTTGGTAATTGTTACCCTAATACCGGTTGCCTTGATAGTTGTTGCCTTGATAGTTGCCTTCCGGTTTTCTATCGTCTCTCCTTGTTTTCTACATTTTGACCTGAAATGTCCAAAACCGTCACAGTTATAACATCTTTTATTTGATTTATCTACATAATTATAATTAAAGTTGTTGTTAGATGGAGGCTGATTCTTCTTCATCAATCTCCCAAATTTCTGAGCTAGCATCGCCATCACATCTTCACTGATCTGATCAACGTTTTTGACTGGAGCCGGAACGGTTGATACTTGGACCGCCGGTTCCACCGATGTAACCAAAGCTCTGGTTGCGGTTGACGTGGATGCTTCATCTTCGATCCGAGACTTAATCTCGAACTCGTAGGCTTTTAGATCCTCAAATACATCATGCAACTTCATCTGCCCGAGGTTGCTTAATTCCCTCATCACCATAGTCTTGATATCTCATGTGCTCGGCAGTGATCTTAAGACTTTGATGATTACTTCACGGTTGTCGTATTTCTTTTCGAGTGTTTGAAGCTCGTTGACCACACTGGTGAACCGGTTACTAAACTCCTTCATATTTTCCCCCGGTTTCATCCTGATATTTTCATATTTTTGTGTAGCCACCAAGATTTTGTTCTCCTTTGTTCTTTCATTTCCTTTATGGATCTGAATGATCGTTTCCCAGGCTTCCTTTGCATTATCGTAGGCTAATATTTTGTTCAAGGTATTATCATCTATAGCTTTATAGATGTGCCTCATACAATGGTTGTCCAGGTTACTCCGTCTTCGATCTTCAGTTGTCCATTCGTCTAACTCCTTGTTCATCTTGATATGCCCTTCTTTCAGGACTCGGCTCATCTCATCATCCAACGTGATCAGATGTAGATACATCTGTTTCTTCCAACTGCTAAACGCTTCACTGTTTAGCATTGGTGGCTTGTCGCTGTGGGTCATGCTTCCCATCTTCTTCGGTTGCTTGAGTTCTAAGAACCTGGCTCTGATACCACTTGTTAGAATCGGGGACGCCCTTGGAGGACCGGGGTGTTTCCGGTTTTAGGAAGGGTGGCCTCTTACAACACACACAACACTTTGGTGATAGTCCGGTTAGGGACTATAACCGTTCTCAACACTTCGCAAACTGTCACAGACTCTTGAACCGGGTTCAAGGGCGGAAATGTCTGTTTCAGTCTGAAGCAACGTATGCGACTTAGATGATGTTTAGGAGGAGTCGGTTTTAGAAATATTAGTGGACTGGTTTTTGATATAAGGAGTAAGATTGATTTTGGTTTGTGGTTAGGTTAGATGAGTAAGCATTAAATGAAGTAAATAACACGAGACAAGATTTTTTATGGATGTTCGGAGCAAACCCTCCTACATCACCCTTTCTACTCAGGTTATGAGAAGGATCCCCACTAACTTTCAAAGTTACAACAATAACACAGCCGGTCGAGCCCAACTCGCTACTCGCCGGTTATACCAATTCACTCTTGATGTAATACACAAACACACACAAACAAAGCTTCCGGTTAATGACACAACGGTTTTGGATCGCACGTAAGATTTCTTTATCTCTCTAAGATTTTCGTAACTTGTGACGCCATTAATGAGGTCTCTTCGTCTTCCTTTTATAGTAAGGATGATCCCAACGGTTACTTTCTTCTCTCACCATGGGATTGGTTAATCCAGTGTCACGCTGGTGCAGGAAGGTTGCTTGCGCGTTTCACCTTCCTCAACACTTGGCAAGCATGCAGACACTCCTTAGGTAAAGATGACGTTGCCGGTTTGCAGATTAGGACACGTGTCAGGCATGCACCTTCCGGCTGTCGAAGTCAGATCAGTAAATCATCATTGCTTTCCTCGCATGCTTCTGATCGGATCTTATCTTCGTTTATCCCTTCGAGACACGTCTATTTCGTCATATTACGTCATCTTTGCAGAGTGTAGTTTCCGGTTATTTCTTACACAGTATAGTCCGACTGGGATGTGGACTTGTCTTTGCTAGCCGGTCTCTCTGAGAAAGTTGAAACCGGTTCCTCTGATCTTGACTTGATCACTTGGAACTGGATTTCTTTGAAGTGTTATTCAGCCGGTTTATGAGGCTCCAGCCGGTTTGTGCAATTCGATCTGTTCCTGCACATAGAAGTTAATAGTTGTTTAGTTTTTCTGGCCGGTTCCAAAAATTAACTTTACTTAATTTTTCTATCAATTTCTCCCTTTTTGATTATTTAGAATAAATATTCAAAACTTGTAATGTATGGCCGGTTTGAAAATTAACTTACTTATTTTTTCTTTCCATTTCTCCCTTTTTGATTATTTAGAATAAATATTCAAAACTTGTAATGTATGGCCGGTTTGAAAATTAACTTACTTAATTTTTCATATCAACTATTAATAGATAATAAATAATAACTATTAATAGATAAGAAATAATATTTATTATACCTGACAAAAGATTTCCACACGATAATGATGAAGATTAGTGATGAGTTCCATTTTCCTCTTCGCCTACCATTGCTATCAATTATCATATGCTCATTCATATCAAGTATTGAGATCGAGTGTAATTGACAAAAACTGTTAACTTGGTCCAAAATATCATGCCATCCATCTTCTTTAAATTTTTGTAATTGATTTTTCGAACTCGCAAGAAATTTTGCAATCAATGAAATTGCTTGAACTATATTTTGATCTCCTCTTTGTAGGCAAAGTGATAACTCACTTGTAATTCCCAATAAATTTTTCATCAAATGCAACACAAAAACAAATTTATAAAAAACTAACTATATAAAAAATATGAAAATCTAATTTAATAGATTTCAGCCTAGTTTTATGAGAATATAAAAAAAATAAAAAATATAAAAAAGAACAAAAATACAAAAACGTGATAAACATATATTATCAAGTGAATAGACACTCGAGATTACGATTATAGAATATTAATGCATATAAAAATAATATATCAAATTCTTTATTTAAATACCGAACAAAACCAATGTAACTATTTTAACTTGTTTATTAATATTAATTTATATTTTCTTATAAATTTTTGAAATAGTTTAAAATTAAGAAATATAAAATACTATTATTATTTTAATCAAATTATATAATTATGAATTAGTTTATAGATAAATTATATTTTAAAATGTAATAGATAAAATTAAAGGTGAGGGCAAGATCACCTAACCTCATGTTTAACTTCCAGTTACAAAGCCAGCTGGACTAAGAGTTACTTGTCAAATATATATATATATATATATATATATATAAAAACAAATTATTTTAAGGTTGGGGAGGCCCGGGCCCCCCAAGGCCCCCCTTGTAGGTTCGCCACTGTTTGAAATATTATTTATTTTTCCTAACTTTGATGTATCTCATTCTTTTCAGGTACAATTGAGATCACGCCTTCATATACATGTATTCATCTCGATTTACCTATTTATTTTCTCATACCATGATGACAACCTAAACGCATGCCCTAGGAAAAGATTCATACAAACCTTTAGTCGCATAATTAGGGTTGGATTTATCTTTAGACGCATGTACTAGGGTGGATTAAATAAACGAAGTGTAAAAGAAATATTTTTTGTAAAATGGCCAAGAGCTTATAATAGAGACCTGGTCATAAGAGACATAATTGTTGTTCTTTCTCACGTGTAACCAAGCCCCGAACCTTAATCAGAATCTCTTTAATCCGCATTCGAGAACGCACAATATTTTATTTTCCTAACTTCTTAAAGATAAAATTGGGTGGAGACTTTAAAAAGTAAAAGCTAGTCTAATCGATATCATTAAATCCTATTTCGGTTCAAAGTAATTGAAATCATCTATATTATCATTTAGATGAATCAAAGTTGGATCCACGAGGAAAGAAAGCTTTTTTATGGGATTTACTACGGGAGTTAAAGAATATCGCCTTTGGTGTTTGGATGCAAAAAAAACCATTATCAATCGAGATGTTACTTTTGATGATTATTCAATGTTAAATAAGGTAACACCAGACAAGCACATCAATGCCGCCGGAGAAATTTTCTCTAGATATTTATTTTCTCACTTCGGGCACGACTGAGACATCAACGCCGCCAGAGCTTCCAATGTCGGAATGATCTCAAATTTTTCCAATAGGTGCGTCTATTTCCCCCTTACAATCTGTCTGAAGGAATTTCAATTTGACTAGAGGAATCGGGAGATATCTCGATTATAGTTTATGGATCGAATATTTGGGTCGCTGTCGGCACGATCGGCATGATCGGCACAATCGGCATGATTGACACGAACGACACAAACGACGTGGATTCTCGTTGTGAACGCACTCCTACATCGGAAGTCGGCTGCCATCCTCTAACGCCTTCGATCGGTTGTCGTGCGCCCTCTAGAACGTGTTCTATTGTGCAATGAACGGTTCTCCAACCGTCAACCGGAGCATTTCGTTAAATTTAGAGACGTTCATGAATATATAACCAGATATAACATAAAAAACGTTAAAGAATTTATGAATCTAAATTATTCGAAGTTAGAAATAATCTTATTTTTTAAATAATCTCTTCTAATTTAGACATGAATAAAAAAAATGTGAGAGAAATAGTGTTTCGATACACCATAATCGATTAATGATATAAAAATATTTATAAAAAAACTAATATGAACCTTGGAATGAACACTGTTTATAATTAAGATTTTTTCAATTTATGATAAAGAAATTTTGTATGAATAAAGTTTGTCCACGAAGATTGCAACATTGGCTTCGAAGAATAATAACTTTTTGGATTTCAGTTGATCTAAAATTTAATATTATCGAACATCATAAGACGTTTTCTGATATCTGAAGAGAAATAACTTTTTTATTACAAATAAAACACCAATTGCTCAAAATATGGAATTTGTCACAAGGGTTTCGATATAAGTAAGAAGCACTTAGTAGACGAAATTAAAAAATAGAGGCAAAAGCCTTAATATTTTTATTAGGATTTCTTTATTGATTGCACGAGTTCTTATTTATGGAGGAACCCATTTTACTGTTAAGATTATAAAATAATGAAAATATTATTAAATATATATTGTCATATAATACTTAATATTAAAACATTTTAAATCAAATTATGAAGTATGTTTGATTGTGTAGTTTTCTTTCTTACTTTCACAATTTTGAAAACTATTAATTATGTTCTTAGGATTTGTTAGATGATTTCCCTCTTAGACTAAATCATAAATAAACATAATTTTATTCAATCTCTCATCATCTAAATTATTCAATTCATTAATCAAAGCATTAAAATATTATTTATTTACAAAAACTAAAATTATTATTATAAATTAATATATTTTAAATATTTTAACCAAAAACTACTCATCTTTTCAAAATTATCACATTTAACATTTTTTAAATAAATTAATATTTATTAAAATAATCATAAAAAACTCTAAGAGAATTCTCAAAAACATTAAAATAATTTTTTTGGGTCTAATATTAATGAAATGTACATTTTAAATAGAAAGATGGCATTGTCATGCATCTACTTACAAAAAAAAATTAAAGAGAGGCCTTACTATCAGTTTGAAAACCTTTGTATTTATAAAAAAATTTATTATTTTTAATGATTTTTTCAATTTAAGAAGTTAGTACTACTCAATATCTCGATAAGGATTCGCACCATAATTGTCCCTTTAAATTATCCTAGTAGGTTATACTATACTCACAAAAAAAAAAATTTGTAAGCTTCTTGAGGTAATTTAAAGGAGTGTAGGTACCTTGATAGTTGGATTTGAACCTGTCCTTACATCCCAAAGTATGAGACATGAATCTCACCCACACTACAGAACTCTTGTCCACTTTAGTACATACAAAAAAAGAATTTACTTAAAAAATATCATAAACTGCATATAGATTGAAATATCAAGCATAAAGATCAATTTACAAATGTAATTTCTCTACCTTGAAGGGCAAAATTGTACATCCTCAACTGTATCTTGATGTCCTAGAGTAGTAATACTTTCAACAGAACTCCCACTAGCCTTGGAGTTTTTTATGGTTCTACCACTACATGATGGTGTCTTTAAGGCCAAGGTGGAGATATGATCTTCAATATTCCAAAGAACCACCAAGTTGTCCTTACCTAATATAAAAAAAAATGGATTTATTAAATATAAGAAAAACAATTTGTCCTAAAAACATTTCAAAGGTATAATGAGTTTCCAACCTCCAGAAAGCACAAAATGTTCAGTTTGGCCCATAGCAAGAGCAAATTCTGCATTTTCTTTATGCCCAATAAGTACCTGCATGTTAGGTAATGATTCTTTTATGCATTATAACTCTATTATAAACTACAACTCAAAATAAATAGCATTCAAAGATGTTTCTTAATATATGAAATAATTAAGTTAAAATTTGCAAATTTAAGTGTATAAGATATAACTGTAAATATTTGTAGAAATGATTGTATCATGACAACATTTTATTGTGTAACATCACGTACCAAATCTGGACAAGAATTTCGGGCTCCATACACAGCTTGTCGATTTGGCTGGCTCTCAACATTCCAAATTAGAACCTGAACAGGAACTGAATGCTTTAGATTGAGATAGAAAAAATTCAATGGATCTTAAGTGTCTCAATATAATTCAAATATAGAAGAACGCAACAAGATGCATACATTTGGACCGTCAGTGTGAGTGGCCACAATATTTCTATTTTAAGGAAGTTCTTTGATTCGATTCACCTATGATGATTCCATATACAATCAAGATTTGTGTTTAAAGAATGAAGATGAAATGATATATAATATTATGGATAATAGCGGCCTGGAATCTTTACAACACATATATACACTAGTGATCATATTTATAGAACAATCTATAAAACTGAAAGGCTATAATGTCAATCTAGAATAATTAATGCATATTGCAGATAAGGCTAACAAGATGTCAAGAATATCGGACCTCTAAATAATAATTTCAAATTAACATGTTTAATTTTAGAACATCCCTATATTCTAATTATGAAAATATATAAAACAACTAAAATAATTAATACCTCTCCAGGGTGAATGATTGTTTTGAATTTCTTCACAAATGGAGAACTAGACTTTTCATTGAACTGCAAAGATCATGCAACCAAAACATACATTAATCCATTGGTAGAACATTGAAAAAGAGAATGAATTATTATTTTTACAATGTCAGGATTGATACACTTAGCAGTGTGATATGTTGAGCTGAAGCAACCCTATGTTTAACAATATCACAATTTATGATAACAAGTGTGTTTGGCACACTACCATCAGTCTAGCAAACGAAACATAAACAAACAACAAAATATCAGAACTAGCTAGGAACCAATTTTTTAAAACAACAACATAGATATAAGATTAATAATGTGGAAATATGACAAGCAGATGCTTCATTCCCTAGCAAGCATTTATATATATAGTGATAAATATCAATTCCTACTTGCTAGAGTTCAATTCATAGGGATAGACATAATATGAAGAGAGACGGAGAGAGTTGAGAAGCCAAAGTTCCAATAAATTTATTTATTGGAATAATGCTATAATTTAATGTGTAACAAGTTATCCCCTATATATAACATATAAATTTTTTCTTTTAAAAGGTCAAATTTTTTAGAGTGATGTGTTCAAATTATAGCAAACTTGTATAGGAATAAATTTTGATCACCTTTTTAATTATATTGTTTATAAAAGGATGATCTTAAATTTGACTCTCATAATCGCCAAAGTCGAACTATCTAAATATCAGTAACGGTTCTTATGCTAACAATTATGTATTTTTATTTTTTGTATAAGGTGAAAAAAATCAATAGAAAATGCGTTGGTTAAGTAACACACAAAACTTTAAACATGGAAAGTTATTAACAAATTTTTAACTCTATTAATTAGAATTTTATTCATAAAATCTATAAATAAGATATTTCGAATTATCAAAATAAATTTTAGTTATCTTGGTTTGATTCTTCTAATGTCTAGGCAAGACTTTTTAGACTTGTCTTTTGGTTATCTTTTTTTTAAAAGGTCACTAAAGCTCGAACTCATGACCATAAAAAATGAGATTTGTGTTCTATTACCGAGTTATATAAACTTTCTTATAAGTCTTTTTCTTAAATAAAGTAATAAACATTTGTGTTCACGACCCTTGCTAATCATCTTCACAATATAAGGTTTGAAATCAAATAAAAGCAAATAAGTGAGAACAAGATAGAAATAAGAGACTTAAGTTATCAATAATTCAATTATATAATGATTAACCAACTTTATTTGAGATGATAGGGCTTAATTTTTTTTTACTTACTTTTTTTCCTTTGATTCTCTTTGCTCGTAACTTTTGAATGCCCTTCACATTCACGTCTTTTTGAAATAAAAGTTGATATGTTTTCCAAAAAATATGCTACATTTTGTTTTAGTTTCTCGTCTCATACATCTAGTCCTTACTCCGTAGTATTCTTATTTACCAATTGGTTATAACACATTTTGTAGTAGACTTTTGATTATAACAAACCAGATAGTCGGGTCAAACATTTATTGGATCTTTATTGGATGATTTGGAAATAATGCAATATAAAGCATGACATTTAAAGGAAAAAATTGTTCGAAATGAGAGGATCTCTATGCATGTTCATCTCGATAAAAAATGAAGGGGTTGTCATAGATGAGACTACTATGATTTCATAGGAATCTAACACATTTTTCTTTGTTAGTTTCTTTCTATTGATCACCCCTCGCGTTTATAAATTTATTTAATTAAATCATTTTAATACAACATGACCTTTAATTAAAAAAAGGCATATTAATTATTATAGGTTGATTTTACTTAATTGATTTATGTATGTTTTTTTTTTTTGCATTTAAAGCCATGATAGCCATCGACGATGGAAAACATTATTTTGTCCATTAAACCCAAATTTTCCCAATGATCATTTGATAGTTAAGGAAACTTTGAAGTAGAGTCAAAATATTAAAGCAAGGGTGAAGTGAAACATATCGTGTTTAATTGTCTTCTTCTTGTTGTTATCGCATAGGAAACATGTGGTAGTCAATGTGAAACACATCATTTTGAGTTTATAATGATATTCATACTAAAAGAATAAGAACTCTCAAGGGTCTTGGTATTCCAAACTCACTTTGAAGGAAGATGGATAAATAAAACTATTACGAAAAATAGAGTTGTGTTTTAAGAACTAGTCATAATGTGAACCGAAATTAATTGTTACGTAAGATAGTGCATCGATAAGCTAAAACTAGATTTCTTCGTCAAACAAAAGACAATAAGATAAAGTAACATTTAATCTCGTAAGATTATAACATATTTAGTTTGCTTACTAATTCTAAAGTGGAAACCATTAAATTTTGGGATGCCAACAAAAAAAAAAAGTCTCATTATAATTCTTGTCAACATTGGATTTTTTCACAAAAGTAATTAAAATAGAGTTTGTGTAAATATGCAATAGATGAAGAATTGAAGGACTTGTTGGAGCTACAAAATGGAGGAAATTTGTCTAATGTGTGCTTAAACAAACTATTATTTTTTTTTTAATTTGGAATGTTGCAACATTTAACTTAAATAACTATCTGGACAATCTATATAAATTTTAACCATCAAACCATCAAAGTTTCGAACTATCGGTTTTTTTGCATAGTCCTACTTCGAACTCTTGTTTCGAGTGTAAAAGATGATCATTTTAACCATCAAACCACTTATAATTATTGATATCTTTTATTTATAATTTTGTGTATGCAAAGTGATATATATATTTTATAACTTATAAAATATCGAATTTTTAATTTTCTTTTAGTGAAATTAAAAAAAAAAAAAAACATTACACCTTTCTTATATTAATAAGCTAAAATTATATTTTCAATATATAAATATTATTTATCATTTTGTGTTAAAATTAAAATGTAAATAAATAATCAAAAAAAAATAATTAATTTTTAACAATATTTTTAATAAAAAAATATTAGTTACCATCAAATATAAATTTTAGACAAATAATCATAAATAATAATTTATTTTTATTTAAATATATCGCAAATTAATTTTTAAATAGATTATTATTATTATTATTATATATAATATAATTTTAAAAAATAATTCATATATATATATATATATATAATAGAATAATATAAAAATAATTAATACAAATAGAATTAAATATATACATATAAATATTTATTAAAAAAATTATAGAAGAACATGTTAATATAATTAAATTAAATTTTTATTTTTAAAATTGATTAATTCTTAAATGGTTAATGTTTCATTTATTTTTTAAAGATAAAAATAAAAAAAGTTATATAATTTTTAAAAATGGATGATTATTATTCTTATATAACTAAATTATTATTTTTTTAAATTTATTAAATTGTTAAGGTTAATTATAAATTTTATTTATTAATTAGAGAGAGAAATGAAAAAGGAATATAAAAAGGTTTTGTCTGTTTTCTTATTCGAAACGATCCACGGTTTGAGACATCACGATCCTTTGTTACCGATCTTTTATACCTCAGCAAACTAGTCATAAAACTCAATAGAGATCACAATCCAATATTAACCGACTCTCTTGTCTTGAGTGTGGGTCTCTTATCCACAAATATAGTTTATTTAAATTTGTATTTGCAAGGATTTTAACTCTTGTCTTTAGTGTGAAAAATAATCACTTTAACCATTATAAGTAATTTATGTGTTTTATTTATAATTTTGTGTACGCATTGCTTGTTATTAAAAAAAAATAGATTTTTATTTTTTTTTTTGATAAAATTCACAGATAATATTACACCCTTTTTATTAATAAGCTAAAGTATATTTTCAGTATAAACTATATTATTTATTATTTTGAATTAAATATATAATGTAGATAAATAATTAAAAAGATTAATTTATTTTTGACTATATTTTCAGTATAAAAATATTATTTACCCGTCAAATATACAAATAATCAAAACTAATATTTTATTTTTATAAAAGTATATCGAGAATTAAGTTTTAAATAGATTCTTATATATATAATATATAATTTAAAAATATATATATATAATATAAAAATATAAAATTATAAATACAAATAGAATTATATATATATATATATATATATATATATATATATATATATATTACAAATTTTATAATATGTGTTAATATAATTAAATTAATTTTTTATTCTTAAAATTGATTAATTCTTGAAATTTTAATTATTTGTTTAATTTATTAGTTTAGAAAGAAATAAAAAAAATAATAATATATATATATATATATATAATTCTATAACATTTTTTTAAATTATATAATTAAATTATTTTTTATTCTTAAAATTTTTAAATTATTAATATTTGACAATTCATTTTATTTATTAATTAAAGAGAAATTAAAGAAGGAATATTAAAAGTCTTATTTGTTTTCTTATTCCAACCTACTCAGGACTCATACACAAAATGTACCCATTTACTTTCAAGCTAAGATCCAAACACCCATTTATTCTTAAGCTAAGATTCAAATGGCAAATCAATATTTAATTAATATATATAAAATATATTATTAATTAATAATAATTTAATCTATTACTTATTTATTCTAATATTATCCAATATAATCTATTATCTACTGTAATATTATCTCTTCTATCTAAGTCAAATATTATAAAATTTGGTTACTAATCTAGAAAGCATTTAAGTGTAGCCAATTATTGTATTCTTAAAATGTCCTACTAATTATAAGTTATTAAAAACATACAGAATAATTGCTATTTTAAAATTGAGATTCTATCATTTTTTTTTCAATCTCTCTAATTTAAGTTCATATGAGTCTATGACATGTCTTAGAGAGTATATGCATGCACCAGAAAATTATAATTTAGTATTACCAATTAAAGCAACATGTTTGCATGTAAATAAAATTCCATGAAACTTGATTTTGATATATATATAACATAGATAATTAAACCCCATCATACAATTTTGTAAACTTATTTTAACTATATATAATTTGTTTGATTTGGCGGCTAAGTCTCTTTCGTTGGTATATCGTGATGCTTAGGATTTGGTCCTCCTAGTGCCAACCTTTAAGTATGTATGTCTAATGACCAAAAATCGACATTATTTTGGTGATTCTTCTCCCATTCAGTTAGTTGGAACCCATATTTTCATGAAAGGATGTGGCTCTCTAGTGTCATAGACTGACCGAAGTTTACTGTGAATATCAAACTTATAACCATCACCATCAGAATGAGAGCTTTTGATAATATGAGATTTGTCATAGTGTTAGTTTGATGAGATTTTAAGGATTAACTTCAAACTATTTATATTGAAAAAAAAGTAAGAGCCGTTTTTGTTAGTAAAAAATATAAAATAAAAAGGATAAATAGATGTGGTTTACACATGGATGAAAAAGATTGTGTGAATCTATATTAAGTCTAGTTTGGTTGGAAAAATTATTCTAACAACATGAATAATTATATTAAATTTGAGTTATTTTTCTTTTCAGTAACATAAATTCTATTAAGATATTTTTTTTAAAATTTTTTTAAAGTGAATAATTTTTTTTTATTAATCCTAATATCTCAAATAACACATATACTTTACTTCATGAATCAAATCATGATAATTTATACATTCACTAATTAGAGACAGGAAATGAAACAAGAAATATAAAAAGTGTTATTTGTTTCTTATTTAAACTGATTCACGAATTGACTCATTACTCTTTCGCTAAAATCTAAATTAACTTGTCTCATCCCAATTATCCCATTTTTATTATTATTATTATTATTTATATATATATATCCAATGTTACCCGAGCTCTAATTATTCGCGAAGAGAAGTACCTTACTATATTCATGACCAATCCGATCTAACCAGTTCTCATTTGCAAGCAAGGATTCTAACTCAGGTTCTTATCCACAAATATAATCTATATATAATTATATATATATATATATATATTTATATATATATTTAATAATATCTAATCTAATATTTTAGAGATTTACTACACGCTGCATGTACAATCATTGATTATCTCTTCTAAACTAATAAATATTCTCTCTTAAAATAAATTTATCTTTCTTAATTAATTTTTTTATTATTTTTTATTTTCTTTCTCCTATAATATATTATAATAATATATTATTTTTATATTTTATCTCTCATTATTTATTTATTTATATATATATATAAACTTTAATTTTTCTTAAATATATTTTATCTCAAGATAATAAAAATGAATATCTATAATTTATATATAGTGTGAGAAAAAAATTAATGAAGGAACATTTAACTTGCCAAACTACATATTTGTTCATTAATTCCAAAACTAACCTATTTAACTATTCAAATTAAGTTATTTTTTTAAAATTTATTAATTTATTACATTTAAATTCATTATATATATATATATTTTAAAATTATTATTTTTATAAATTTAATATATTTAAATTATTATTTTTATAAATTTAATTAATTATATTTTGATATATATATTTTAAATTATTATTTTTATAAATTTGATTATTTATATTTTGATATATATTTTAAATTATTATTTTTTATAAATTTGAACTATTGTCTCGAGTGTGGCCTCTTATCCACAAATATAATTTACTTAAATTTTCATTTGTAAGGATTCGAATTAGGGTGTTCCATAGGTCAGTTAACTGGTTAAACAGTTCCGTTTAAGTTCAGTTTTACCTTTTATTTTACAAACCGGTTAACCAGTCAATATTGGTATCAGTTTTACTAGTTTTTGTTTACTTGTTTTGGTCGGTTATCCAACTTAATCGTTAACTTGATAATTCAATTTTATAAATTAAGTATTAAATTTATTAAATATATTTTTATAATGATATTTCCTAGATATATTTAAAAATATATTATAATATATTATATTATTGTAACAATATAATATATTTTCAAAGTCTCCATTTGTATACTAATAGCCATAAATTAATTTTTTTTAACAATTATACAAATTATAATTTAAAATTTAAAATAACTTATATATATTATTAAATATTATTTATAATATATGTAATATTTACAAAATAACTAATATAAATATATAATTAAATTATTACCGGTTTATCGGTTAAACCGTTATAAAATAGTTCAACCGAAAATCGAACCGTTTAACCAATAAAAAACCGGTTAACCGGAACCATTAAAATCGGTTAACCAATAAACCGATAATATAAAACCGGTAAGTTATCGATTTGGTAAGGTTATTGTTTTTTCGGTTTTTTTGCACAGTTCTACTTCAAACTCTTGTTTCGAGTGTGAAAGATGATCACTTTAACTATCGAACCACTTATAATTATTTATATCTTTTATTTATAATTTTGTGTATGCAAAGTGATATACATCTTTTATAACTAACAAAATTTCGAATTTTTGATTTGTTTTGGTGAAATTCAAAAAAAAAATATTACACCCTTTTTATATTAATAAGCTAAAATTATATTTTCAATATATAAATATTATTTATTATTTTGTGTTAAATTTAAAATGTAGATAAATAATATAAAAATAAATTAATTAATTATTAATTATTTTTTAAATAAAAAATATTAGTTACAGTCAAATATAAATTTTACACAAATAATCATAAACAATAATTTATTTTTATTTAAATATATAGCAAATTAATTTTTAAATAGATTATTATTATATATATATAATATAATGTTTAAAAATGGTTCATATATATATAATATAAAAATATAAAAATAATTAATACAAATAGAACTAAATATATACATATAAATATTTAGTAAGCAAATTATAGAAGAAATGTTAATATAATTAAATTAATTTTTTATTTTTAAAATAGATTAATTCTTAAATTGTTAATGTTTCATTTATTTTTTAAAGATAAAAATAAAAAAAAATTCTATAATTTTAAAAAAATGGATGCTTATTATTCTTTATAATTAATTTTCTTTTAGTTTATTAAATTGTTAATGTTGATTATACATTTTATTTATTAATTAGAGAGAGAAATGAAAAAGGATTTTAACTCTTGTCTACAGTGTGAAAGATTATCACTTTAACCATTATACCACTTATGGTTAATGTGTTTTATTAATAATTTTGTGTATGCATCGCATGTTATATATATTATAACTAAAAAATTGAATTTTTTGGTTTTTGATAAAATTCACAGATAATATTATTTTATTAATAAGCTAAACTATATTTTCAGTATAAACTCTATTATTTATTTTTTGTATTAAATATAAAATGTAGATAAATAATTAAAAAAAATTAATTTATTTTTTACTATATTTTCAGAATAAAAAATATTAGTTACCCGTGAAATATAGGTTAGTATACCAATAATGAAAAATAATATTTTATTTTTATAAAAATATATCGAGAATTAAGTTTTAAATAGATTGTTATATATATAATATATAATTTAAATATATATATATATAATATAAAATTATAAATACAAATAGAATTATATATATATATATATATATATTACAAATTTTATAATATGTGTTAATATAATTAAATTAATTATTTATTCCTTAAAATTGATTATATCTTAGATTTTAATTATTTGTTAAATTTATTAGTTTAAATAGAAATGAAAAAAGAATAAATTTTTTTTATATAATTTTAAAAAATGTTGTAGAATTATATATATATAATATATATATATATATATTAATATTAGTAAACATTTATTATTCTAATATAATTAAATTATTTTTTTATTCTTAAAATTTATTAAATTATTAATATTTGACAATTCATTTCATTTATTAATTAAAGAGAAATTAAAGAAGGACTATAAAAAATCTTATTCGTTTTTCTTATTCAAACCTAATCAAGGTTTGACTCATACAAACAGTGCCTATTTATCCAAACACCCATTTATTCTTAGGTTAAGATTCAAATGGCAAATCAATATTTAACTATTATTATATATATATATATAATTAAAATAATATATTAAAAATTATTCTTAATTAATAATAATCTAATCTATTATTTATCTACTCTAATATTATCCAATATAATCTATTATCTACTGTAATATTATCTCTTCTATCTAAGTCAAATATTATAAAATTTGGTTACTAATCTAGAAAGCATTTAATTGTAGCCAATTATTTTTATTCTGAAAATATCATGCTAATTATAAGTTATTAAAAACTTATAGAATAATTGCTATTTTAAAATTGAGATTCTATCATTTTTTTTAATCTCTCTAATTTAAGTTCATATGAGTCTATGACATGTCTTAGAGATATGACATGTCTTAGAGAGATATGATTTAGTATTACCAGTTAAAGCAACATGTTTGCATGTAAATAAAATTCCCTGAAACTTGATTTTGATCATATATAACATAGATAATTAAAACCCATCATACAATTTTGTGAACTTATTTTAACTATATATACTTGATTTGGCGGCTAAGTCTTTTGGGTGGTATATCGTGATGCTTAGGATCTGGTCCTTCTAGTGCCAACCTTTGAGTATGTATGTCTAATGACTGAAAATCGGCATTATTTTGGTGATTCTTCTCTCATTCAGTTAATTGAAACCCATATTTTCGTGAAAGGATGTGTCTCTCTAGTGTCATAGACTTATTGAATATCAAACTTATAACCATCACCATCAGAATGAGAGCTTTTGTTGATAATATGAGATTTGTGATAGTGTTTGTATAGATATGAAATAAGAGAAAAGTTTGATGAGATTTTAAGGATTAACTTCAATCTATTTATATTGAAAAAAAGTAAGAGCCACCTATTAATATTAATTAGTTTTTGTTAGTAAAAAATATAAAATAAAACGGATAAATAGATGTGGTCTACACATGGATGGATAAGATTGTGTGAATCTACAATAAGTTTGTTATTTGAGTTTTTTTTTCAGTAACATAAATCCTATTAAGATATTTCTTTTTATTTTTTTTAAAGTCAATATTTTTTTTTATTAATCCCAATAATTCAAATAACACATATACTTTAAATATGGGCATCGTTCTGATAGCAAATCATTTATACAGATACGACGAGAAATGGTAAGACTTATTTTTCAACTTTGTTTTCAAATTAATTGAAATTTAACTTACATTCTCAGGAAGTTCAAGAAGGATCGGTTCCATCCTATGAAGATTTGTTTTTGGCGACTAGGACCAAAAAAGATAAAACTGTTGATCCACACATTCTAGAGAAAGTGGTAAGTATATATATAAAGAGAAATGATTGGGAGAGGGAATTTGGTGAGAGAATAAGAGAAGGAATGACGTGGACGGCAATATGATTGACTGAAAAAATTAAATAATTTCTCTCTCTTCTCTCTTTCCTCCTACTTTACACTTTTTCCAACCAATAAGGTGATGTCAAATCATTCCCTCTCCTATTCCCTCCCTCAAATTCCCTCCCCTATCACTCCTCATATATAAAATATGTTTACTTTACATTTTTATATATTATTGGTATTAACATATTTTGTTATAGGATGGATTAAGAAAGTTGCGAGCTGAACGTCCCGACATTTTTTATGTCGATTTGGCTGAAGATGTTTTTGGTCCTCAAGAGAAGGGAAAAATTATAGGAATGGGATCGGTTTTAGCTTCTAGAGTTAGAGGGCCTGCAATGTCAAAAAAAACTTATGTCGAGAGAATGTGACAATGCAAAGAAAATTCGATGATATAGAAAGCAGAATGAAAGAGAGGATGAGGACGGAAATGGCTCAAATGAAAGCTGAAATGGAAGAGAGGTTGATGAGAGAGAGAGCTGAAAATGAAGAGAGGTCGAGGAAAGAGAGAGCTGAAAATGAAGAGAGGTTGAGGAAAGAGAGAGCTGAGATGATGCGTTTTATGTCACAGTTTATACCCGACGGTGCATCGATAGACCCTACATTGTTTGCTCAATTTACTAATTTTGGCAGTCAATCATCGGGTGAAGGGTCATCAACCGCAATTCTACCGGCGCAACAAGACGACGATAATTCTGGGGAAGACGCGAATTAAGTAAGAATTTGTGTTAGTTAATATTGGTGTAGTAATAGTACTTTGATTTTAAATGTTGGTGTTAAGAAACTTCTTTTGTTATGATTTTGGTAATATTATGATTTTGGTTGATATTGGTTATGATGATTTTGGTTAATATTGTTTATGATGATTTTGGTTAATATATTGGTTCAATTGTGTGGTACGGTTAGGTTAGTAGTTATATTTTTGATTTTACAGGTATTTGTATTATTAAATGTAAAATTATTATTTATATAGGATGTTGCGATTGGTCTTCTACCAATCTCCAGAAGGTAATGGATATCGCGATTGGTCTTCTACCAATCACCATAAGCTAATGGAGGTCGCGATTGGTCTTCTACCAATCACCAGAAGGATAATGGAGGTCGCGATTGGTCTTATACCAATCGCCAATGACTATACCTTAATTGCTAGTGGTTCACATCCAATCGCCATTAGATTATAGTGATTGGTATAATACCAATCGCCGCTACGAATTATGACATCAGCTAGGAAACCTCTACCGATTGATGGCGATTGTGTTATAACCAATTGCTTTATGTCTAAGGCGATTGGTTTCAAGGCTTATGGCGATTGAGAGACCACTAACTATAGAAACTTTTTTTTACTAGTGTTTACTTCATGAATCAAATCATGATAATTTATACATTTATTAATTAGAGACAAATGAAACAAGGAATATAAAAAGTGTTATATGTTTTCTTATTTAAACCTATCTACGAATTTACTCATTACTCTTTCGCTAAAATCTAAATTAACAACGTGTCTCAACCCAACTATCCCATTTTTATTATTATTATTATTATTATTATTATTTATATATATATATATATCCAATGTTACCCGAGCTCTAATTATTCGCGAACAAAAGTACCTTACGTCAGATCTAACTATGCATTTGCAAGGATTCTAATTCTGGTTCTTATCCACAAATATAATCTATATATAATTATATATATATATATATTTAATAATGTCTAATCTAATATTTTAGAGATTTACTAGCATGCACAATCATTGATTATCTCTTCTAAACTAATAAATATTCTCTCTTAAAATAAATTTATCTTTCTTAATTAAATTTTTATTATTTTTTATTTTCTTTCTCCTACAATATATATTATAATAATATATTACTTTTTATATTTTATCTATAATTATTTATATATATATATATATATATAAACTTTTATTTTTCTTAAATATATTTTATCTCTTAATAATAAAAATGAATATCTATAATTTATATATTAAATTATATAATGAGAGAAAAAAATTAATGAAGGGACATAAAGTTAAATATAATATATAAATATATATATAAAGAGAAATAAAATATTTAAATAAATTAAACAGAAAAATTAATTATTATTATTATTATTTTATTTTCTCTCTCTTACCATATATATAATAATAATAATATATTATTTTTTATATTTTTCTCTCATTATATATATATATATATATATATATATATATAAACTTTTATTTCTTCTTAAATATATTTTATCTCTAGATAATAAAAGGAAAATTTGAGTAATTGACCTCAAAGATCGACTTATTTGAAGTGGTAGCAAAATATAATTTTAAATGCCTTCGTGGTCTTTTATATTTTTTTGACGAAATTGTCCTTTTTGCGAAACGCGAAAGGCTTAACGTTTTGCGAAGTGGATTAGGTTTAGTATAAATACTGTAATTTTTTCATTTCCTTCATTTCTTTTCTCTCTTTTCTCTCTCTACTCTTGTTCTCTCTTTAAAGGCGACGACGACGGGGAACACATCATACAGATAAGAAAACTCTAACCCTAAATCGATTTATCTTCATTTCAAACTCTAACTCTAAATCGATTTATCTTCATTTGAAAACCCTAAATCAATTTATGTTTATCTTCAAAATTGATTTAAGCTGTTCTTATTGTTCATATTGGTTAATATTGATTTTACTATCGTTGTTCATATTGTCAATGATGAAATTTGCAGATAATCTCGTCGATATGAGTTCCGTTTCAGGAAAGATTCACTTATCGTTTCGCGTTTTGCGAAGTACTTTGCGTTTCGTTAAGTACTTCACGTTTCGCTAAGTGCTTCGCGTTACGCGAAGCGGCACGGTCGGCACGCGAAACGGCACGGATGACACGCGAAATGACACTCGAAGCGACACGATCGACACGCGAAACGGCACAGTCGGCACCCATAACTTCTTTTTTGTAACTTGTAATAATAATTTCTGACATTTTGTTCTTGTATTAACGTGATTCTGGTTGATATCACATCGATACCTATCACAAACCACCTTAACATGTTCCATTATATGTTTCCGATAATACTCAATATGTTCCGGCACTGCCTCAAAACGATTCTGCAAAGACACAAAATTTATTATTATTATTATGTATTAGAGAATGAAAGTTAATACAAGATATTAACACTTACCGTTACCGACTTCCAAAGATGATCTATGTTGGTGGAGATCAAGTATGACCAATGTAGGAGATGATGTGATATCACAGTCAGATCCTGAACCACGATCCAAATATGTCTAGACCATGTAGTGTTATTGTCGCAACACACTCTCCCATTTGGTGAGAATTTTATTGTTATTTTCTCACCCGCGCTCAACATAGTTCAAAATTTAGGCCGTAACTTTTAGCAACAAAATGAATTTGAACCCAACTGTATGCAGTCACAACAGGCCATTCATTGATAGGAAACTAACGCATGAGATTCAGAAGTTTCGAGAGGGTCGTGTTCCTATTTTTCCCCGTCCCTTTCTCTTTAATGTAGAACCTACAAAAAAAATTATATAACATTAGTAAATGAATTTTTATGTTTTCAAATATTATAATTTATACCTTCAGGTTGGGAGGATAATGTCGTCATCATCTCAACCTCGAGTAACGTCGGATCTACATGGTCGGGTGTGTCATCTGACTCATTAGAACCACCCTCCTCGAGAAGATCGGTGCTCCTCTGAAGATCGGATCTCCTTTGGAGATCATCGAGATGCCCAGACATGCCCCCTTTATGTTTCTGCTTTGGTGTCTTCTTTGTTAAAAAAAAAGATGTTACATAATTTTAACTAATTAAATTCAAATAAAATACAATGAAACCTTAATAGATGTTCGAATAACGTGGGTTTATTGTTGTCACAATTTTCCTACCAGGCCTTGATGCCATATATGGAACGTAGAACACTTGTTTCGCTTGATTTGCTAAGATAAACGGTTAATGATTATGATTTTTCAAAGTGCGGTTCACATCAACCCTTATAAAACCATATTTATCTATTTTTATTCTCCGATCTCCCGAATGACATCAAACCATTTGTATTTAAAAAGAATCACTCGTCTTCCGCTAAAGTATTCGACTTCTATAATGTCTGTCAACACTCCGTAGTAGGACAATGTTTCGGTATCATTGTTACCCAATACAGCACACCACTATTTTGAGTTGTTAAACCTTCATCGTGTATCTTAATGTTGAATTTGTATCCATTAATTCGACACGACACGAATCTCTTCGCATAACAAGTATGACCACTTCCTAATATTCCTAGATCCTCATAAATATTTTCTCCAAGTTGAGAAACCTAGTTTGAGATAATTAGATTAGTCTAAGTATAATGTAATACAATAAAATTATATATATAAGATTATTGTAACTCACTCTTATCTTGAAATAGGCTATGTAATGTCTATCACGTTCATCAATTGGTATGGAATGATTATCATATTCTCGGTTGAACTCACTACATATCAATTTAAATGATAATCGGTCAATTCACGCATGTAAATGGAAAGATAAATATACTAGTAATATTTTGAGAATTACTTGTAAATAGGTTCTACCTCCGGAAAGTTCTTTAATATGTATGAATGAGTTCTATCTCGATCATCCGGTTCGTACGTGTAACTAATTCTCTTTGATAACTCTTCTAAACATATAAATACAGATAGAGTTGAATCTCGCACTGAAGTACTCAAAGGATCTTGATCTTCCAAATATCTCGCACATAAACTAATACTTTCATTCACTAGATGAATCTTTGGGAAAATTTTTATTTTTAAGATAATTCTTCAATGTACTCATATACTGCTCAATAGGATACATTCATCGATAGTGTACGGGTCCTCCAAGAAAATCCTCGAATGCCAGATGTACGGGCAAATGAACCATTATGTAGAAAAAAGATGGCGAAAATATTTTTTCAAACTTGCATAGCGTTATACCAATATCAAGTTGAAGTTGATCCAAGTCATGTATATTCAACGACTTACAACATAATAACCGGAAAAACTTCGATAGATTCACAACTGCATCATAGACATCTTCCAAAAGTAAGCCACGTGTTGCTAAAGGAAGAAGATATTCTAATATGATATGACAATCGTGACTCTTTAAACCCCGAATCTTCTTTTTATCCAAGTCAACACATCCCCCAATGTTAGAACAAAATCCTTTCGGTATCTTTAATTTTTTCAAAAATTCATAGAATTTTTTCTTTTGATTAAGAGAAAATGCGTATGGGGCAGAGGGACATTGGAGAACTCCATTGACCTCAACGGGATGTAACGAGTGTTTTATGCCCATCAATTGTAAATCTTTCTGAGCCTTCAGTCCATCTTTCGTCTTCTCTTTCACATCTATCATTGTTCCGACAACGCTATCGCAAATATTTTTCTCAATATGCATGACATCTAGATTATGTCTCAACAATAGAATTTTCCAATATGGTAGAGTAAAGAATATAGATAATTTGTTCCAATTATCTCCTCGCACATCATGACGGATTCTCGATTTTTTTGAACTTAAAACAACGTCTTTTAAACTCTAAGCTTGCATGTAGCATTCCGTACCTGATAATAGTGAAGGGGCCATTCGATATTCTGTATTACCGTTAAAGGCTTCACGTTCTTTTCGGAATCTGTGGTTAGGGGGGAGGAAACGTTTATGACACATATAACACTATTTCTGATAATTGGTCAATCTCATTGAAGCGGTACCAATATTACAACATGGACACGAAATTTTCTCTTAGTACTCCAACCGGATAGATTTGCATATGCAAGGAAGTCGTTAATAGTCCATAACAATGCAACATGAATGTTAAAATACTCTGAAGTTGATGCATCAAAAGTTCGAGCACCTGTTTGCCATAAGGCCTGCAATTCCTCAATTAACGGTTGTAGAAAAATATCAATCGCATCGCCAGGACTCTTAGGACCGGGAATCAATATGGATAATATGAAATTACTTTAGTCCATGCATATCGTCAGTGGTACATTGTAAGGTATTAGAACAACTGGTCAAATGTTGTACAATTGTTTTCCATTAATAAATGGCTGAAACTTATCACTAGTCAAACATAGTCTTACGTTTCAGGGCTCTGAAGAGAAATCGGTGTAGTGTTCATCAAATGACTTCCAGGTCATAGAATCTGCGGGATACCTCAAGAATTTGTCGTCTACTTGACTATCTTTGTGCCATCTCATTAGTGTAGCCGTTTTTGAAGACATGTATAACCTTTGCAGCCTTGATGTCAATGGAAAATAACGTAGCACCTTAGCTGGGATGTGTTTTCCATTCTGTTTTTTCCGAACTACACCACTTGACTTATCAATCTTCCATCTCAAGGTGCCACACACCTTACAACGTTGCAGATCATTATCCTGCTTACAGTAAAACATACAATTATTATTACAGACGTTGATCTTTTCCCATGTAAGACTGATATCTGTAATAAAATTTTACACCCATAAAAAGAATTAAGTAAATGAGAATTTACTAGTAAAATCTCATTTTTGAGAAAATTTAGCAATAGGTCGAATGATGTATTTGTCCATTGAACAACATTCTTAATATGAAGCAACTTCAATAATGTGGAAGCCTTTAAAATTCGAGAACCTTCATACAAAGGCTGCTTTGAATCATCCAATAATTTGTAGAATGTTTTATCATTGTCAACCGGATCTTTGGAACTAGAGTGTTGAATGTTGGGATACAAATCATTGAGAATATCTTCCATATACTAGTCATCAACATCATTATGAACAATATCATCAACTATATTATCTTCTTTTATGATATTCTCGTTAACATCGTCTTCGTTATTTGATTCGTCATCAACATCATCAATTGTATTATCTTCTTCTATGATATTCTCGTTAACATTGTCTTCGTTATTTGATTCGTCATCAACATCATCAACACCATCATCAACAATATCAGTTGTGGAGCTCCTTTCACCGTGAAAACACCAAAAATCGTAGTCCAATCTTATACCATGTATAATTAGATGTGTCTTGACAACATTAACACTCTCATTGTTTCGATTTGCACATTTAACACAAGGACAAACAATATTTTCCATTCCAGTAGAGTATTGAGCAAAGTTTAGGAATTTCTCAACGCCTTTCATATATTGTGGATGATCTCGACGTAGGACCATCAAACTTTTATCCGGAATTTCCATTTTCCAACGTCGATCAGATTTCTTAACACCAAACTAGGTTTATATAGAAAATATTATTAGAAATTAATTAATCCCAATCATTTGAATTGTTTAGATATTAAGACTTATTAAAAAAATTAACATGTTAATTTACAAGAGGATTCATTACAATATCAAACAATAAACCTAAATTAATAAGACAATTTAACCTACATCTTATATATATAGTTCAAATATCACTTAAATAAATATCATCATATCAAATCTATAATAATGAAGGCATGCTAACATATGTAATGTAAATTCATAAATCAATATAAATCTAGTAGGTAGACAAACATATCTAATGAAGACACAATTAACATCAATATTCATAGTAAAAATTTATTAGCTGATGGAATAGAAAGAGTAAAACCTGGAATTGGCAAGAATGCAGCAACAAAATCAAACAGCAAAGATAGACCCAAGTGTTTGTCATTATAACATAGTTAAACAAGTAATCACAAAGATAGACCAACAAATGTGATTAAGAAGATGAAAGATCCAACTAACTTACAAATTGTTCTTCTTAATGTGAATAAATAGACAAAACTATAATAAGACTCTAATTATTTCAGCTGTAAATTACCAAATAGACAACAACATACAAGACTCTAATTCTTTCATTATGAGACATTAAGTATGCATTTAAATGTAACATTTCATGGTTGAGACCGACTGATAATGAATTTAACCCTGACCATATTCAAACCAGATACACCTAAAAAAGACACCAATGTTTGAATTGTTAGCCGTGTCAAGATCAAGTTCACTTCAGTTGCTTTGGTTTTTTTGCATGTTTGACATTTCAATTGTAAGATGCATAAGTTTACTTCAGTTTCTTTTTTAAATGGAGTATCTAGCCAAGTTCCTGTCACAATGTATCTTATAGAATACAGAAAAACACTATTACAGTTACTGAGAAACCGATATCCTTTTTATTTCAATTTGATGCTATGATTGCAAAATCACCTTTTTTTAATTCCAAATACTGATGTCTATTTTGCAGGAAATGAATGCCATTTTGGGTGAGAAGCTAACTGTTGAGGATGAAGAAGAGGTTCTAGCTAAAATAATCAAATACCATACATACATGAAACCAGACATAGCCTAGAGACATTCATAATTTATTCTAAAAGAATGAAAAATGCATAGAAAGTCAAATTGACAACATAATTTATTCTAAAAGAATGAAAAATGCATAGAAAGTCAAATTGACAGCAAATATAACAAATCTAGTCAAATTGAAAACCTAAAAGACTTCGTTATGCAAGATTTCTAGAAGGATTTTAATTGTTCCCAATACATATTTACAATACGGAGAAATCATTGCTGAAATCAAATTAAATCATAATAAGTCAATTTAGACCAAAAATCATTTAAAATTGTTTTTTAATTTCTCCAAAGTACTAAGACTATATAACCAAAGTTAATATATTTTTATCTAATAATTGCATTCTCAGTAACGACAATGAATTTTGGCAAATCAATAAGTTAAAATTGACATTATAAGTTAAATTAATAATGCATAATCTAAATTTTCATAAAAGAGCTCCTAATTCAATTTTAAATTATAAAGAAAGGTTCATTACATCTTAGTAGATAATATTATTGACTAATATAATACTGCATCTCATCAAACTTCCAGAGAGGATGTTACTAAAACTTTACTCACTTAATAGAGTATTATAAGAAGCAGTGGCGGACCCAGAAATTTTTTCTCGGGGGGGCCAAATACATAGTAACGTAGCTTTTTTTTTGTAACCAAATAAATGCATTTTCTAATTAAAATTTTACTTGGTAATTACATAAAAATACTAACAAACACAATTACAAAATACTAATAAGCACAATTACTAAATTATTCTTGTCCATGAGTCGGTACAAAAGAAGACAAATTTATTCTACGAGATTCCATTTGTTGAAAATATTGCAATATTAGCTCATTTTCAATTGTTGAGAAAATATATTTCTCAACATATACAACTAAACTATCATTCATCCATACATCTCCCATTCGATTACGCAAATCAGTCTTCACGATTTTCATTGCAGAAAATAATCTTTCAACGGATGCAGTTGCAACTGGTAAAACTAAAGTCAACTCTATCAATCGATAAACCAATGGAAAGACTATATGTTTTTTCTGTTGCAACCAATTTCTGAGCAAAAATTCTCAAATCTTCAATTGAAGAAAATTGAGGATCATCCCGCAAATTAAATAAGTAAGCCCGAAGTTGTTGTTTCAAAAATAAATAATCTCTGCCTGTTAAATCTTCGGAATAAAGTTTGGCAAGACGAATGAGTTTACAAATATCAAATTTGGAGAATGAATTTCTAGGATGAAGACATGATATGCAACCAAGTAATTATGTATTAACTTCTGAAAAACGATTATTCATTTCTTGCATAATCAAGTCAACAACCTAACATTAAATAATAAATAATAACTATTGTTAGGATCGGGGACGCCCTTGGAGGACCGGGGTGTTTCCGGTTTTAGGAAGGGTGGCCTCTTACAACACACACAACACTTTGGTGATAGTCCGGTTAGAGACTATAACCGTTCTCAGCACTTCGCAAACTGTCACAGACTCTTGAACCGGGTTCAAGGGCGGAAATATCTGTTTCAGTCTGAAACAACGTATGCGACTTAGATGATGTTTAGGAGGAGTCGGTTTTAGAAATATGAGTTGACCGGTTTTTGATATAAGGAGTAAGATTGCTTTTGGTTTGTGGTTAGGTTAGATGAGTATGTAGTAAATGAAGGAAATAACACGAGACAAGATTTTTTATGGATGTTCGGAGCAAACCCTCATACGTCACCGCTTCTTCTCAGGTTATGAGAAGGATCTCCACTAACTTTCAAAGTTACAACAATAACACAGCCGGTCGAGCCCAACTCGCTACTCACCGGTTACACCAATTCACTCTTGATGTAATACACAAATACAACACAAACACACACAAACAAAGTTTCCGGTTAATGACACAACGGTTTTGGATCGCGCGTAAGATTTCTTTATCTCTCTAAGATTTTCGTAACTTGTATCGCCATTAATGAGGTCGCTTCGTCTTCCTTTTATAGTAAGGATGATCCCAACGGTTACTTTCTTCTCTCACTGTGGGATTGGTTAATCCAGCGTCACGCCGGTGCAGGAAGGTTGCTTGCACATTTCACCTTCCTCAACACTTGGCAAGCATGCAGACACTCCTCAGGTAAAGATGACGTTGCCGGTTTGCAGATTAGGACACGTGTCAGGCATGCACCTTCCGGCTTTCGAAGTCGGATCAGTAAATCATCATTGCTTTCCTCGCATGCTTCTGATCGGATCTTATCTTCGTTTATCCCTTCGAGACACGTCTATTTCGTCATATTACGTCATCTTTGTAGATGGTAGTTTCCGGTTGTTTCTTACACAATATAGTCCGGTTGGGATGTGGACTTGTCTTTGCTAGCCGGTCTCTCTGAGAAAGTTGAAACCGGTTCCTCTGATCTTGACTTGATCACTTGGAACTGGATTTCTTTGAAGTGTTATTCAGCCGGTTTATGAGGCTCCAGCCGGTTTGTGCAATTCGATCTGTTCCTGCACATAGAAGTTAATAGTTGTTTAGTTTTTCTGGCCGGTTCCAAAAATTAACTTTACTTAATTTTTCTATCAATTTCTCCCTTTTTGATTATTTAGAATAAATATTCAAAACTTGTAATGTATGGCCGGTTTGAAAATTAACTTACTTAATTTTTCTATCAATTTCTCCCTTTTTGATTATTTAGAATAAATATTCAAAACTTGTAATGTATGGCCGGTTTGAAATCAACTTACTTAATTTTTCTTATCAATTTCTCCCTTTTTGATTATTTAAAATAAATATTCAAAACTTGTAATGTATGGCCGGTTTGAAAAATCTGTTTAACACTTTCTCCCTTTTTGATGTTTTTCTGTTTAAAAAAAATTTCAAAACATGTTTTGATTTTTCAAAGGATACTTAGAGAGTTAATTACTTCAAAGTATGATAAAAACTACTGAGTTCTGAAACAAAACATAACATATATAAATTGTTCTTAAGGAATAAAAGAAACTAAGGTTTGGATGGTCCCCCTTTTCAATTTCTTTTTCCTTCCGCCTCTTTTCTTCCGCTTCTCATGCCTGCCATTCTCTTTCTCTTCGTTCAGCATCGAATTGCCAGCCGGCCCATACACTGAAGATGTCGGGAGTTCGTTTGCCGAATCCAAAACCGCCACTAGCTGGTTTTGGTGGGCGAGACGTTTGAGCAACAATTGGTCTGGAGCTTGGGTTGCGGTTGAAATTTCGAATGCCTTCTTCTTACGCCGGTTGAGTTCTTCGAGGTCCTCTTCTTCTTCTTCGTCAAGAGGTTCTTCGTTTAGACCGACCGGTTCGATCACTCTTCGACTGTTTCGTTCTGCTCGCTTCATC
Source organism: Impatiens glandulifera (assembly GCF_907164915.1). NCBI lineage: Eukaryota > Viridiplantae > Streptophyta > Magnoliopsida > Ericales > Balsaminaceae > Impatiens > Impatiens glandulifera. The sequence goes on along the minus strand of NC_061862.1, from coordinate 50,005,285 downwards.
ACCTCTGCAACCGATTTTCGCTTGTTCTTATTCCTTGTCTTCATAGCGTGCGAGGGTTGAGCCGGTATGGGTTCTTGTAGAGCTGCCTGTTCTTCCTCATTACACTACTTGGCAAGAGCAAGGTCTTTCTCCTCAGTTTCCTTCCTTAACTGTTCCCTTTCCCTCTCTTCGTCTTGAAGTCTCTTTGCAGTTTTGGCATCAGAATTGATTTGCGCTTGAGTATTGTTGACTTGGAGTTTGGACAGCTCCCCAATCTGAGCGGCCATAACCTGCATCATGTCTACCAAAGGAGCGGTTGCGGTTTGGATGGATTCTGCGATCAATGACTTGACTGAAGTTTGCATGGTTTCAACTATCATCGACTTGATCGATGTTTGAGCAATGTTGGCAATCTAGGTTTGAACGGATCCCCGGATAATGTTTGTCAGATTAGTTTCAACGGTTGCAATCTTCTCATCGGTTGCAATGCTATATTTCCCAAGGCAAGAGATGATTGTATCGATCACCATTTGCTTTACCTGCTCAAGTTCCGGAGCCTTATCAGTCTGAGGAGGGTCGCTGCCCCGGTTTTCTGCTGTCATGGAGGTCTCTCCGGTAGCAAAGAAAGGCTTGCTTTGATATAGGTCAGCATGGGTTAAGTGATGTCTGCAATCGTTCCTCCATTCTGCTTCGAGTCGGTCAATATTTTTAATGAGTTTTTCCCGCACTAGGTGAAACCGCTCAAACATTCTCGCTTTGATTGGAGTTAAAGTTCCTCCTTCTGCCTCTCTTAGTGCATCTTCTACTGCATGTAACCGGGCACATTCTTGAATCACCGCGGTTTTGCTGAATGCGGCTTGAATAACATTGGTACCCGCAAGCTTGAGAGCCACTTCTTCAAGTTCCAACAGTTTTTCCCAATGTTTATTACCGCTCATTTCTGGGATCATGTGTGATAGCTTTGTCTCACAATGGAGCTTGACCCATAAGTGGTATGGTGATATCAACTCACCAGCATCTTTGTTCATATCCAGAAGGAGTTTCTCAAACATTTCCTCCTCTTCTTCTGCTGAAATGAGGACCTCGGCCTCGGTTATAATCTCAGGTTGGGAACCGGTTTGCATAAAACCTTTTCCCTTTACCGCAGAATCTTCAAGTAAAACTTCTTTGCCTTTGTTAACCTGAATTGGACCTTCAGGTGTTAAAATTGAATCAGCTGGCCAATCTTGGGCCGATTGGAGCGTTGTATCGATTGGAACGGACTTGTTCCCCGCCGAACCGGATGGTTCTTTTTGTTCAGTATTTCCCTCCTGAGCCGGAGGGGTGATGTTTTCAGTTTTGGCCGTCTCTTCGACCGAATGGATTTCACTTTGACCAGGTATCTCAACCTGATCAGCTGGCTTAAGACGACTTGACACATCGTCTTCGATTTCCTTAACAATATTTTGGACTACGTCCACAATGACTTCTGAGATATTTAAACCTACGTCGGCCATTACCTCATCGATTTTCTTGTTCGGAGACTTGGAGTTTTCAGAGTGAACACTAACCTCTACTGCTTCCTTTGATGTTGACTCGGTTTCTTGGCTCCCCGAGGGTTCGGCTTGCCTTGGTGATGGAGAGTCGACATGGATGGGATGAACGGTTTTGATGGGAATAGGCTGAAAGACGTCTCCGGTTCTCTTTGGCGAATGATACGAGGAAATAGTTTTCTTGGAGTCAGCCGGCTTGTTGGAGCTCTTCTTTGCGAATGACTTCTTCCTTCCCTTTTTCTTCTGGGAGGCCTCGACTTGAACCGCCTTCCCCTTAGGATCTTCTTGTTTCGAGCTTTCTCCAACAAGAGTGGATGAACCTGTTCCTTTTGAGGACTTCGTTCTGGAGGACTTCGGCTTGACCGCTTTGGCAGTCTTCTTGCTCATTGGCTCAAAGGTAAGAATGTTAGCGGGTGGGAGCGGTTCACCTTCACCAAGTTCCACATTAAGGAACTCAAGAATTTTTACAATCTGCATTGCGAAGGTCTGAACCCGGCCATCCTTATTTATTACCATTTCACAGAACTGTTCGAATATAACGGCTCCCCAATCTATCTTGTCACCGCGGACAATCGCCATCATCATTTTCAATTTGAGTTTGGTCAGGTTATCGAAGTTACCTCCTCTTCCCTGAAGTGAACGAGAGATTATGTTCAACAACCATTTGAACTCCGGTTTGAGTTTGTTCTTCCGGCTTGAATGAGTCACCAGATCCTAGTCGTCAGCCGATATTACCAACCGGACCGCGTTGGATTCTGCATCGGTTAGGCTTGTCTTGAAGTCCAACCCGGTATTTGGCCAACCGAGTGCTTCAGAGAAAAGCTTCGCAGTGATGTTAACCTCTTTGCCGCTGACGGTGGCGGAGACTTTCCTCTTTGTTAGAGTCGTCGTCGCTAGAAACTCCATGACCTCCGTCTGGTGCACGACGAACGGACCAGAGAGAAACGTTTCCAATCCCGCATCCCTCAGCGATTGCAGCACGACCTTGTTTTCCTCCCCGGCGTGTTCGTCGATGTCGTTGAAATCGACCTGCAATATCCATTGAAATGGTGCTTTACCTAGAGCCATGTTGATCTTGTGAATGAAAAAGATGAAGAACAGCGATGAACGGAAGTTAGAGAGATTTTTAAGATTTTGAGATTTTAGAGAGAGAAAGTTTGTGTAGAAAATGAAGTGTTTTGAACTTATATAGGAGGCAGTTTCGAACGGTTGGAAGACGAACCGTCACTTGGTTATGTTTTTGGCGCCAATTTTCCCACCAAAAGTTACTGCAGTAACTTTCGGCGGTAAATGCGGAGAAAACAATGGGCGGTAAATTTTGTGCGGTAAAACCGTGGGCGGTAAGTTTTTCAAACTTTTCAGGTTTTGTTTGAGATTTTGATTTACCGGAAACTTTGTTAACCGGAAGTTTCGTTTAACATGAAGTCTTATGTTTATTGAAGTCAAAACTGGAAAGAAAAATATTGTGAATAACCGGAGACTTTAAAAATTAGAAAATTTTATAAATAAGTCCGAAGCAAAGAGTAGTGAAGCGGTTTTTGGTCGTACAACAAAATGACCAAAAATCGGAAAGAAAACAGACAATCTAATCTAGATCGATCCAATCCCCCTCTAGCATTCTGAAAAGCCACTTGGTCACGGTGTTGTCGGGTGTCCGTTTCTCAATCCTCGATATCCATCTATCTAGCATGGATAGAGTCAGAGTGTTGGCCGGTCCAACAGGAACACCGGGCCCGAGGTTGCGGTGATGAGTCTCCAAAAATCGAGAGATTTGTGGAGCGAAACCGATCCTTCCTCTTGGAGTGGTTATGAGCTGCTTCAAGTTGTTGAAGAGGTATGAGGACCAGTTGATGTATGATTTGCGGATGATGGCTATCATGGTGTCGAAAGCCTCCCGGTTATAGTTTTGGTTGGGTATTCGGCCCATGATAGACCGCTGAACCAAATCATGAAAGACTTGGTAGTGAGGAGCGAGTTTTTTTTCTTCCCGTGGTCGTCGACCGATTCGATGGAACAGGAGAAGATATAGCCGAAGTCTTCCTTAGCCGGAAAGAATGGCGTTGGGAAGTTAGAGAATCCTTCGGTTGGAAGGTTGAAGAAAGCAACAAAATGCTCTTCGGTAAGCCGAAGAAATTTTCCGTCAATGATGGTCCTTATACTACCATCATCAAGAATGTGCCCATTATTGAAGAACTCGCACACCTCCTCGACGAGGATGGTGTCTGAGCCTTCAAGAATGTTTTGAAGCCCCGATTCTATGATCGGTTGAAAGATAGTATCGTGAAACCGGCCATCTTTTATTTCTTCGAAGTTGACTACGATTGAGTTTCTTAGTTCAACAGTCATTTTGGAGAAGTGTGGGAATGATAATCGAAAGGAGTTCTTTGAGCTTTCAAGCTTTAGAGAGAGAAGAGTAATGAAAGCGTGTTTGAAGATGAAGGATTGAGCCCTTTTTATAGCTTGAGCGGTTGGGTGCATTAAATGAGAATATTTTGAAAAATCAGACCGTTTATGTCTGGTTATAAATGTTTTATCAATTTTCAAGGGGATAAGAGTATGTCTAGTCAAATCGGATCAGGCATGCTTCTTGAAAGCAGATATTTCTGTTTCCAAGAGTGATTTGATTTGGTTTGATACGACGCATTTAATGTTGGTCATTTACTTTAGGATTTCTTTGATTTTTGACTGAATTGGAAAGAAATGATCTTCATTAATTCAAGGTACCAAACCGGTAGTACAGCAAAATTACCGGTTTGGGAAAAGATAAGGAGATGAGATATGATTTAAACATTAGATGACCCAGCCGCTTGATTCCTCTTTGCCTTAGCTGCTTCCCACCGGTCGATCAGCTCTTGGACTCTCTCCTTAGTGAGCACGTGCTTCGGATGGAGAGTGACAAAGGGTCCGGAGTGGATATCCAGACTGGCACAAAAACTGATTAGCTGAGAAGCGTAGCCGGTTTTGTTTGAAAGAAGCATCTTCTTCAGGTTGCTGAAGATGATCCAAGACCAATTTACCGGTGTCCCAACCGTAACAGCGATCATCATCTCGAAAAGCCTTTGGGTGTAGTAAGAACGTTTCTCTCTGCCCAGAATAGACTTTCCCATAATCTCACAAAGAAGCTGGTACTTGTGAGAGAGTTGGCTTTTAGCACCCCAGGGTCTAACCGGGATGTTAGAGTTGGAGAACCGATGACACATTTCTTCAATGGTCACCGGGGAGTAGGTTAAATCGGTTACCCTTTCAGTGGGCAAACCGCAGTATTCAGCGAAATCCGTTTCGCTGAATAGAAAGGACTGGCCGTAAACTCGTGCAACGATTATATCTCGATGCACTTCCTTTGCGGTCTAGAAGAATTCATCGACTACTAAGTAGTCGAGAATGAATCTGTTTTCCAGAAATCCTCTTAGCCCGCTTCTTTCAACGGCCAAGAACATTTCCTTTACATCGTGATCTTCGTATTGGTAGATCGAGTTGAAATCGGCCAATAGAAATTTCTTTGCTAGTGAATAGTGAATTTTGTGAAGATTTGTGAGGATTTGAGGGTGATTTATATAGCCATGGGTTCGGCTAGATCAATAGGTTAAGCATGCTCAATGATGTCATCAATTAGTTAATAGGCTTTAACTTGTTGAAGTGTATAATGTTTATTTCCAATGCAAAACTAATTATTACTTAAGATATTCATGATTACAAAAATCTATTGACAAGATGTGAGTCTCCCTCTCTTGATGATGGACACATGTCATCATCTCGATTGCGGTAGACTGTTTTTATTTATTACAGGCTTCATTTCTCAAGGTATGCATGAAAACGCGGTTGGCTGTCCCAAGTTAACCATTCAGTCCATCGAAACTAGAGTGTATTTGTACTAATCGGTTTTCCATGACCGGTTTTAGTTGGATATTTTGTTCCGATTGTGAAGAAATGTTGAGTCACATCAACATTTATTCAACTTTGGGTTAAGTATATCCACTTTCACCAAGTCATTTCCACCTTATAGTAAGTATACACGCGATTTGACATCATGAAGTGATCAGGCATAACCGGAGACTTCCTCCCGATTAGCATCCTTGAATTTTCAATGGCCTATTTGAATATGGTTTGAGAAGCGAGAGCTTCTCCCTGAACACATATCCCGGTTTCTCATTATTATGTATATAAGCAATATGCATACACAATCATGATATAAGTTACTTAACATCGGTAATTCCTAGAATATTTCTGAAATGAGAAAACTTAGCTTCCTGTAGCGGTTTGGTGAAGATGTCAGCTACTTGTTGCTCAGTCGAGACGTATTCCAACCGGATGTGTTTCTCCTGAACATGCTCCCGGATGAAATTGTGTCTTATATCAATGTGCTTTGTTCTTGAGTGCAACACCGGATTGTATGTAATTGCTATCGCGTTGGTGTTGTCACAGAATATTGGTGATTCTTTGGCAACTACGCCAAAGTCCCTTAGTTGTTGTTTGATCCAGAGGAGTTGTGCACAGCAGCTTCCGGCTACTATATACTCTGCCTCTACGGTTGATGTTGCAACTGAGGTCTGTTTCTTGCTACTCCAGGTAACTAGTCGGTCACCCAAAAACTGGCAGGTACCACTTGTACTCTTTCTATCGATCTTGCATCCTGCGTAATCAGCGTCTGAGTAGCTTATGAGGTTGAAACTTGAGTCTTTTGGATACCAAAGTCCCACTTCTTGAGTTCCCTTCAGATATTTTAATATTCTTTTGGCGCTGTGTAATATTATTGCTTTGGATTGGCTTCGAATCTCCCGCATACTCCAACCAAAAACAAAATGTCAGGTCGGCTGGCTGTTAAGTAAAGAAATGATCCAATCATTCCTCTATATGTTGTGATGTCAACGACTTGACCATCCTCATCTTTGTCTAATTTTACGGAAGGGCTCATTGGTGTAGCCGCCTCGCCGCATGTATCCATTCCAAACTTCTTCAATAGTTCGGCTATTTACTTTGGTTGGCTTATGAATGTTCCGGCTTCAATCTGCTTAACCTGAAGTCCTAGGAAGAAACTCATTTCTCCAATCATACTCATTTGAAATTTGTCAGTCATCATTTTTGAAAACTTATCACATAGTTTTGGATCGGTTGATCCGAAGATAATATCATCGACATAAATTTGAACAAGTAATATGTGTTCCTTTCTCTCAAATTTGAAAAGTATTTTGTCAACTGAGCCTATTGTAAATTTGTGATCAAATAGGAATTGTGTTAATGTATCGTACCAGGCTCTTGGAGCCTGTTTCAAACCGTAAAGGGCTTTGTTTAACCGGTAAACATATACCTCTTCATTTACTTTACCGTTTAGAAAATCACTTTTAACAACCATTTGAAAAACTTTGAAATTTTTGAAAGCTGCATATGCTAAAAATATTCTAATGGCCTCAAGTCTAGCTAATGGGGCAAATGATTCTTCAAAATCAACGCCTTCTTCCTATTTGTAGCCTTGAGCCACTAGCCGGGCCTTGTTCCTCGTAACTAATCCGTCTTCATTGAGTTTATTTCTGAATACTTATCGTGTTCCTATAACCGGTTTATTTTTCGGTCTAAGGACTATGTACCAGACTTTATTTCTCTCAAACTCTTTTAATTCCTCTTGCATTGCTAGGATCCAATCGAGATCTTACAATGCTTTATCCACCTTTTTCGGCTCAATTTGTGATATGAAAGCGGAGTTTTCATAGTGTTCCAAATTTTGTTGCCTAGTTCGGACGGGTGAGGATAGATTACCTATTACTAGTTCAAGAGGATGATTTTTATTCCTTCTGAGGTTTATCCGAGACGTGTCTATCAAGCTTTCGGTTGACTGATCAAGGTTAGACTGATCGGTAGGCTGAGCAGAGTCAGACCGACCGATTTCTTCAGTCGAAACTGAAGAGTCAACTTTCTACGGTAAGGCAGCTTGAGCAGGCTGAGGTTCAGCATCAACCGCTTGGTCATTGACAAATCGTCTAAAAACCGGATCCTCGTCTTCATCATCAGAATAGATATTGAAATTTTCCATTCTGTTGTGAAGGTCGAAGGGTAATGAATTGTTTCGTTCAACCGATTCATCAAAAACAACGTTGGTTGTTTCTTCAATTGTTAAAGTCCTAGTATTATATATCCTATAGGCTTTACTTACAACTGAATATCCCAACATTATTCCCTCATCGGATTTAGCATTGCTTTGGTCAAGTAATTCTTGCCGTTGTTGTGAATAAAACATTTGCTACCAAAAATTCGAAAATACCGTATGTTTGGAATTCGATCATAGTATATTTCAAAAGGGGTTTTGGAAAATCGTTTAGTTACTAAAGACCAATTTTGAGTGTAACATGCGGTATTGATAGCTTCAGCCCAAAACTTTTGAGCAATACCCGAATCAGCTATCATTGACCTTGCGGCTTCCTTGAGAGTTCGGCTTCTTCTCTCAGCCAGACAATTTTGTTGAGGAGTTCTGGCACTAGAAAACTCGTGTCTAATACCGGAATCATCAAGAAAAGTGGTTAATCTGCTATTTATAAACTCAGTTCCTCTATCACTTCTGATTTTGTTTACTCGAATAGATTTCTTATTTTGTATTCTCAAAATCAATTT